>NC_080701.1:34772893-35473647 GCF_030445035.2 Dasypus novemcinctus | reverse complement strand
TGTAGAAACGACCAAAAAGTGTACACATTAGTAAGTCTTTTCAGCTGCTTAGTCCAAAAGTTTGGGTTATGCCATGATATAAGGCCCATGCTCTAGTGTGCATGGGAGCCAAGGGAAGGATAGTTGCACTGAAAGAAGAAAGAGCAATACATACCAGGCATTTAGGAAGACCTGGGTGGGTGGGGTATGTTGGCCTCTTGAAGAGGCTCCTTAGGTATTATTGGTAGAAGGGGCAATTATTGACATGATTCATTGGATCTCAATTAGGCATTTTTATAATTAGGGAAATCAATCAATCCACAAAAAACCTTCTAGTGTAATTTAAAATTTTAATGATCATGTTTTTGTCCAGATATTTTACAACATTTTTACTACAAATAAAGATCCATTACATTGTAAGGTTTTAATTACCTGTCTTATAGGGAAATCTCTTTATGAAAAAAACTCCATTAAAATATTACATAAATATTTCTAAAATGTACCCTATTTGTTAATTTTCTATTATTATCTTCAAAGTACATTTGGATTCTTTATTTTGTTGCTGTATCTTTTATTCATGAATTTTAATGAATATTCACTATTGTTTTTATTTATTTTTAAATAAAATTAAAATTAATTTTTAATCATTTTGCTTCTCATAAGATTTATTTTATGGTATTTTTCTACCTTCTTTAACTTACTTATTTCCTTGTTTTATGTTGTTTAAGGAGAAGTTTAAAACTGTGAATATTATTATGTTTTAATATTCATGTTTCTTTTAAATGATATATTCTAACATTTTCTAATTGAAATTTTGGCATCTACCAACTTTTTATTATTGACTTCAATTTTACCAGTAATGAATTAGAAAACATAAAGATCAAAAATTCTACTCTACATGTAATCAATTTTTCATTAAAACTGACCAATGACACAAATCTTATGTCACCTGCATGCTTGCTTTAAGTTATTTGTTCTATTTTATGCATGAAAACTTATTATTGATGTCTTCAGTGTGAATTGTGTAATAAATGGTTATAAACTAATAAAAAATTACTACTTTGCCAGCAGATGCCACCATGTACCTCTATGTGTGACAGAAGAGTCCAGTAGTCAGTCTTTAGGAAGAAAGCATCTCCTGATGATGACTTGGTTTGGACATGTTTGTCAGGCTCATAACTATCAGCATGTGAGTTAATAAATACCCACCATGAAAGCCAAAAAAATTTACTGTTTTATCTTTGAAATTAACTTTTATAATATTACAAAGTGACCTTCTGATGTCAGGAGCAGTTAGCAACTGTGAAACTTAGGATATGTTGTAATGTTGCTGCTTTACTTTTTAATGTCATCTTCTTAATACTTTTCTTTATTTCTTTCCATTTCAGTCTGTACAAGTTACTCAAGCTTATCATTGTTTAAACTCTATTTCTGCCTTCCGAAATATGGTTTACATCTCCTTAACAATTCTAGTTCCTTAATTTATTTAAATATCTCAGCCAAGTTTGCCTTTTAAATCTGCTTTTGTTTCAAGTCTCCTTTTTCAAGAATTTCAGACTCTTTTAGTATTTTTTGGAGTTTAGAGGAAAATTTCAACTTTTCAATATTTATACTTCGTCTTGGAGCAATTCTCCTTCAAAAGCACATTTTTCACTCATATTCTATCTCTTATGAGCCTTTTTCCTTTAGTTATTTTTTGTTTTGCCTTGTTTTAATAGAATAGATTTTGTTGTGTATAAAACCAAGGTTTTGTGTTTTATATTTTTTTGCATATCCATAATCTTTGGGATAAGAAAATGATACAGGATTGCTCTTTCCATAAATATATTGGGAGAGTTTGCTCTGCTTTTCTTGAAAGTTTTCCCAGCTGCTGTTTTACTTGTATTTTAAAAACATGAACTGGAAGATAAATGTCAGTAATTTTTAGTTTATGTTATGTTCTACAGTCATTTGGTAGAATGTAGAGTGGATATCTGTATGTTTCATTCTGATAAAATTTTCCCAATCACTTTTCCTCAAAATAAATGATAACTTTCCTCTGGAACCATATCTAGCTACCCTTGACTCCCAGTCATGCATGCCAATTATCAACAGAGTTCATTTTTCCTGCAATGGAACCATCTTCTTTATAGAAACACTTCTCTAATAGGATATTTGATGTCCCATGACCTGCTACATTCTACATTTCATTTTTCCATGGTAAGTGATACATAGGATGTTGCTTAGCAAAGAGAGTCTTACTCTCTATGCCTAAGTGTTTTTTATTAAATTTCAATTGATCAGGCATATGGTCTATGGAACATGTGATATAGGCTCATGAAAGTTCCATACTTTTAGGGCTATTCCTGTTTATGAGATATTTCTTTTTTATTTTCTTTTGTTAAAACTAGTATATTTAAAGTGAGAAGTTACGGAAATATTGCTTTCACTCAACCAATATCTATCTCTCTTTAAAAACAAAATATTTTTTAGAATTCATTTCATACTTTTCTATGTTTTTTCACATATGATATTTGTATTGAGTAATGAGTAATATTTGATATATTCAGAAAAATGCTATTATTAAACAAGTTCAAGTTAAATGGATGCATGTGTGGAATTCATTACTTTTGGTGTATTTTTCCATGCACCTGTGGAAAATGCCTGGATAATCCTATTGCTTTTTTTGAGTTTGCTCAGGGATGTTTACTCTGAATAGTTTAATGATTCATAATGAATGGGGATATGTCCATCACAGAGATATATGTGCATGAAATATAAAGCCAGATATTTGGGAACTCAACAACAGGAGAGGACATTGGGTATGGTCTGACTTACAGTGACAAAGGGCAGACTAGTAATAGTTATTTTTGCAAAAAATTTACCAGAAAAATAATCAATTTTTAAAGGACACATTTATTTTTGGAATGTAAATCCAAAGCTTGAAGCTTCCTGCTTGGAGACAGTGGGGAAAAATGAACAGGTTAATAATGAGGATATTGCAGAGTGTTTCTGTTTTTGGAATTATAGTATTAAGAAGGAACTGAAGACAAGTTGCCACATTTATAAATGCCCCTTAATCATAGTAATACTATTAATAAAAGTAGAACAATATGTGCTTATGGCAGTTTAATTTATTGGGGAATAGTAATTCGAGAGAGATTTAAGCAGAGGATAAGGATGAGATCACAAGTAGATGGATTAGGGTTATAAATTCAGGACATTTTTCTAAGTCATCTCACTGAACATTTAACAGAGTTGAGCAGAAACATTTTATGTCCCATGGATCTATCACAGGAATTTCTCTATCATTGTTGCTAGTTCTATTTAAGGTATCACTGTGGACCCTTGAAGAGTATATGGTGAGATGCCTTTTCCTGATGCATTCTATGAATAAGTGGGAGGTGCTGGCAATTACTATCCCAACATCATTTCAGATATTCATAAGGCCATACCCACCTGGAAGTAATAAGACAGATACAGTAGGAAGTTAGCAAAGTTAAGTTTTATTTAATATTAGGAGATCCAATCATATCTCGGGGTTGAAAAGAACTGGCCCTCCTTAGTTCATTACCATAATGCCTAGGTGAATTTTGTTAATAAAATTGAGATATTATGGGGATCTGCAAAGGTCAGAGGGAAGAAAAAAGATTTATCAAGAAAATGTCATGTTTAGGACTGAAGGTATCACAGAAGAGCTATTTAAACAAAGAGGGTCCCTAATATTATAGATACTTTTGTTCAATACTGTCCAAAATAATTAAAATATTATTTTCAAAATAATTTATTGAAGATATACTGCTGAAATTCAAAAATATATATACTCTGAAATTTTATTCCAATATGATGTAATTGGAATTGCTTTGAAATGTTAAATATTAATTATCATTACCAGAAATTACATTCAGGATAATTAGAAAGTTTTTTTTTCCCACCATATATTTAGGCACCTCTTCATTTGACAATGATATCAATTATCTACTACTTGACTTGAGCTGTTTCAGACTCTCTTGGGAAAATCAAAGAGGTATAGAATTATGGATGTAACTTGTATAGACTGCTAAATTGATTTTTGAGAGAGTGCAATGGACTTGGATGCTATGAAATCACCAGTTATTGTGAATAAACAGACATACAACTTAGTCAAATCAAAGAGCTAAAAACAAAGGTTTTAGGAATGTATAATATTAAAGGACTATTTTATTTTTTAGCAGAATTGAGGGAAGTCTCCTTAGTAATATTAGATTGGAAGAAAGGTCTGGCCTTTCTATAGTACCTCCATAATTAATGGCTTACTGAGCAGTTTCATTTCATAAATCAGATAAGGTTTCTTCATTTGGAAGTAAAGATCCTTTTACTTGCTTACTTCCTTTACCAGGAAGCACATTCGCATTCACACTTTGAATGATGGTTACAATGCAAATGATTCCAGGAAAATAATTTAAATACTTAGGGATATATAAATAACAGATACCATTTCATTTCCTAAAAATCAAAAGTTTCCTTAGTCCCTGAAAAAAAAAGCAGGCAAAACCCAAGAAAATATTTTAAAAAAACAACACTGGGAGAAGGAAAGAAAATATAGATAGTGGGTAGAATCAAAATCAACTTTGCCATGGATTCAGAAGAAATGCATCCAAAGTTTGCCTTTCTCAGTGAACAGATGCCTTTCAGCAGGTCATATAAGCTCCCAGGAACTGTTTTTCAGTTAATGATAATCTCATCTAATTTATTTAAACAATGTAACCTTTCCACAATTCTTGATGATGAGAGAGAATTTTCTATGATAGAAAATATCTTAAAAATTCAGTTTTCTGTCTTTTGTTGGAATTATCTGAATTTCCTCCTTTCTGCCACTAGAAAGATAAATTAATATAAAGAAGCAGATTTGGTGGCATTGGAAAGAAGCAACTCTGGAAGTGTTTCCTATAGTAGATGATGGTGTTTGTTAATATGCCAATTGTTCTCTACTTTGAAGAACACTAGAAGACAACTAAAAAGTGAAATGAGTAGAATTGACAAATTAGGAAAATGGATTGATGTAAATTACTAGCTCTAAGGACATAAACTTATACCAATTTAACATAGGACACTTTTATGAGAGGTACGTTGTCATTAACTCACCGTGTATAATATGCCATCTTTCTCAGCTATGCCTCAGCATTCTGGGACTACTTTGCAAATGGGATGATGAGGAGTACCAATGAGAGCAGCCTGACAGGTTTCACCCTGTTAGGGTTTTCTGATTATCCTCAGTTACAGAAAGCTCTATTTATAATCATCTTGATCTTGTATTTATTAACTATTTTGGGTAATACCACCATAATACTGATATCTCGTCTGGAACCCAAACTTCACACGCCAATGTATTACTTCCTTTCTCATCTCTCCTTCCTGGACCTATGCTTCACCAGCAGTGTGATTCCCCAGCTCCTGGTAAACTTGAGGGATTCCATGAAAATGATTACCTATGGTGGCTGCATTGTTCAACTTTATGTCTCCCTTGCACTGGGTTCCACAGAGTGTATTTTGCTCGCAGTGATGTCCTACGATCGCTATGTTGCTGTCTGCCGTCCCCTCCATTATGCTGTCGTTGTGCATCCCCGTCTCTGCAAGATCCTGTCCTCTATGGCATGGCTCAGCGGGGTAACCGCCAGCCTGATACAGTCTACTCTCACTCTTCTGCTACCCTTCTGTGGTGATCGCCAGGTGGACCATTTCGTCTGTGAGGCCCCTGTGCTCATCAAGTTGGCTTGCATGGACACCACTTTCAATGAGGCTGAACTTTTTGTGGCTAGTGTCCTCTTCCTTTTAGTGCCTGTCTCATTCATTCTGGTCTCTTATGGCTACATTGCCCAGGCTGTTTTGAGGATCAAGTCAACCTTTGGGAGACAGAAAGCTTTTGGGACCTGCTCTTCCCACCTGTTAGTGGTCATCATCTTCTATGGAACCATCATCTTCATATATCTGCAGCCATCCAAGAGTAAATACAAAGATCAGGGAAAGTTTGTTTCCCTCTTCTACACTGTGGTGACCCCTATGCTGAACCCTCTTATTTATACTCTGAGGAACAAAGAGTTTAAAGGGGCTCTTAAGAAAGTTCTAGGGAATATTCTGTGTATAAAATTAACATGAATTTCAAAGAATTCCTAAAAGTAATACTGTGATGAAAACCTCTGAGAAGGACCACACTCTGGCCATTTTATTCCATTTTCTTTTAATCAGTTGGTTACTCAATTTTTAACATTAAAAAAAAAACTATGGAATATATACACCTAGTCCTGACTTTGCTATGACCCAACACAGCAAAGAGTTTAGTATTTACTCAATCTATGCTTCAGTGTCTTTTCTTCAGAATGTGTTATTTAAGTAGAAAATATGAGATGACTTTCAAGTGCTAAACCCTTCCCAAGATTAAGGTGAACATGAAAATATTCAACGCATTCATAAGGCCATTTGTCCTGTCTATCATTCATTTATAACAATGCAGTTGTTCAGTCTTGCAGACTCCTGATGGCTGTAGATGTGCAAGTAGCTTAATTCTTTCCAAAGTTTCAGAGCTGGTTGTAGTTAGGATGTCTGAATCTTGAGCTAACTGTCATGAATCAATGTTTAGAGGAGCTGAAGACTAATGTCAGCCTTGTGGGCAGTTAGCTGTGCCTATGTGACCAAACCTTGGTAAACCTTGGACACCGAGGGCCAGGTGAGCCTCCTTGATTGGCATACTCCTGGGGTGTTACACTGTTGGAGAACATCTGGAGTACATGCCTGGTCTCTCTTGGGCTCTGTCCTCTGCTGATTGTACCTTGTATCCTTGTATCCTTTTGCTGTAATAAACCATCCCAGCTTCCTAAAAAAAAAAGAAAAAGACTATTGTTAGGCCTCAAAGCAAGGCCTTTATGGATAACCAGAGATGGCATGAAGAAAACTTCAACACAAGAGTTAGGCAAACTCATATTTATTACATCTGCAGAGTAAGGAGCTAAGGCCAGTCCAAAGTGACTCAGATGTGACTCCCTGTACTGCAGTTTCACTCTTGCTTAAATATCCAAGTTACTAATTAGCATTTGCTTTGATTATGCATTAGTTTTTATGCATATGGATGAACACAAATAGCTGGTTATATAATTGTATGATTAGTATGTTCGGGAAATTGTGCTTGCACACACATTGCATGATCAAAAAAGGGGTTGATAACTCCACCCCTGGGTGGGAATTTTACTATGTTAATTAAGCAAGTTGAAGTGAGGACAGCAAGGGGCTACTTCTGTGCAGGTCCAGCCAACTGGTTGAAGCTGGTTTTCGTACTTCATTACTTCAACAGGATATTCTTGACCACCAAAAGTGGAATTTGGCCCAAAGAGAGGGTTCCATTTCATGATCTTCTGATTTACATACAATTCTTTTCTTTGTATCCTAGCAACAGGAAGAGAAACAAGTTACTTTCAGGTATTTGGTCATCCTATATCCATCACTATTAGAACCTGGAGGAAATGTGTAGAGGGGCAAAAACACCATGTGAACTAAAGATGTACATTAAAAATGGTGAACAAAGCACCTAGAGGGAGCCCAGTTCTAATTCTACAGTTGAATATATAGTTGAATCAATGAATCATTTCTAACTGCCGAACAATGAATTCTACTTCCTGAGATGAATCACAGCTCTAGAATATTTTGTGCCTTGAAGATACAGATAATTAATAATATTTATTAGTGTTATTATAACCTATATTTTATTTATAAAACATTTTCTCTTCATTTTGAATTTTATTTTCTGGATAAAATCTGAATCAAAGATCTTTTGCTATTTACTATTAAACACTGATTATCATTTCTCATGACTTCACTGTAAGTAGTCTTTTCATGTGGACTCATTTTCTGAAAATGAATAACTTTTACATATTGGTTTTGGGAAATTCTGTGAGAACATATGAGTCTACATTCCACTTTCTTGCATGATGACAAGAACTGGGTTGTATAGACTATTGTAGGCAACAATGGTGGGTTCAAATGTACATAAAAATAAAGAAACATTTTAGTGAGGTGAGAAAGAATATTCTCATCTGACTAGAGTGGGAAGTCTTGTAGGTCCAAGTGTGTTAATCATTTCATTTAAAGAGTAAGCAAGTCAAGGAATGACTGACCCATCACTTATGACTTCTAAGAAGCTGAGAAAGAAGTTATCCCACAAAGCCCAGAAGGATGTGGAAGTTTAAGTCAACTGAAGAAGGGTTTTAAGAGTCATAGATGTAGAGAGGGAAGCAGACTTGGCCCAGTGGTTAGGGTGTTTGTCTACCACATGGGAGGTCCATGGTTCAAACCCCAGGCCTCCTTGACCCATGTGCAGCTGGCCCACATGCAGTGCTGATGCATGCAAGGAGTGCCGTACCATGCAGGGGTGTCCCCACATAGGGGAGCCCCATGTGCAAGGAGTGCACCCAGTAAGAAGAGCCACCCAGGACAAAAGAAAGCTCAGCCCACCCAAGAATGGTGCCACTCACACAGAGAGCTGCCACAACAAGATGATGCAACAAAAAGAAACAGATTCCCATGCCACTGACAACAGAAGCAGACAAAGAAGAACACGCAGTGAATAGACACAGAGAACAGACAACTGGGGTGGGCGGGAAGGGGAGAGAAATAAAATAAATCTTTAAAAAATTTTAAAGTCATATATGTAGAGAGATTAGCATGTTTTTATAACTGAAGTAAATTAAAAATTATGAAAATATTAAAAGAACAAAATAAAATGTAAGATGGCTGGGTTAAAGATTTATAGTTGAGATGAGAATACAGAAAACTCTGAATTGATCAAGGGTGCTGTATGCCAAATAAGGAGTTAGAACAGTAACAAAATAGGAAGCAAATGTCTTGTAACTAAGTAGATTTGTATTGTAGAAATATGACCTAGGTTAATGTTTTTATTTATCAAACCTGCCCCTTCTATCACTGTCTGAGCAGGTGACTGCACCTGAGTAAATTCCCTTCCCTGATTACCCACATCCCATCCGGTATCTGGTCCAAACTTTGAGAATTAATTTGTCATGAAAGTTGCTGATAACTGATTTCCCAACTTCTCTTGGATGTATGTTGTGAAGAAAGAAGAGGTAATAATTTGAGGAGGATGCAGAATTGATAAAACATATTTGTTAAAAATTCCTAATGCCAAATTCATTGAAGGAATTTTTTAAAAAAAGTTCTATGACTATTTTTATTCCCAACCAAAAGTACCACAAGTCACTCTGTTGTATCTTGTATGAGGCAAAATAAAAATAAAAATAAAAATCAGAATATATCTTCAGAGCTGGAATGTTCAAGGAAGCCTTAACCAATATAGGGATCATGTAAGGACCTAGAGATTGAAAGAGGTATCGAATTTAGATGGAATTTGCACTCCTGAGTGTGATGGAGCTGGACTCAGATATGACCTTCCTACACATGCCTCTTCTGTCACATTTACTGAACCTGTGGTTGGTGCTGGTGTTGGTGTGTACTCAGGAGATTTGAGTCTCTGGGCTGGCCATGTGCCAGCTGGGCCTTGAGCCTCAGCAGAGCTGCAACACTGACTCTCTGGTTCATTGGACTTGGCCAGGTCAGCTAACAGGGAGGTGAAATTGGTCAACCACCACACTAGGGAACTGAGTGTGCCTACAACTGCAAGCAGGAGAATCTCATCCATCAGCCATGTGGGATCTAAGCCCCCTCTCAATTTAGAGGTGGAGTGGACATCACCACTCTGTGTCCACAGGATGGAGGAATAAAATATAGATTACAGTGGACTTACTGGTATTCTACTATGGAGCTATTGTGACTCTAACAATGGAAGAAATTGTACCGTTGATGTGGAGACAGTGGCCATGGGAGTTGCTGAGGGCAGGGAGAGGGAAGAAGAGATGTGATGTGGGGGCATTTTCAGAACTGGGAGTTGTCATAAATGTTACTGCAGAGACAGATGATGGACATTTTATACCCTGCCCTTATCCACTGAATGTACTGGGAGAGAGTGTAAATGACAGTGTAAACTATTATCCATGTGGTGCAGCAGTGCTCAAAAATGTATT
The DNA here is from genome assembly GCF_030445035.2 of Dasypus novemcinctus. Lineage (NCBI taxonomy): Eukaryota > Metazoa > Chordata > Mammalia > Cingulata > Dasypodidae > Dasypus > Dasypus novemcinctus. The sequence continues at coordinate 35,463,628 of NC_080701.1, read as the reverse complement.
CACCAAATGCAATGAATGTGCCACAATGATGAAAAAGATTGATGTGGGAGGAGTGTGTGTGTGTGGGGTTATATGAAAACCTCTCATATTTTTCAATGTAACATTTTTTATGATATATATATCTTTTTTAAAAAGGACAATATACAAGATATCTGCTTTTTAAAAAAGTCTGCATTATTTCAGCATGTCAACTAATGTTGATGTAGTGAAAAGAACACTAGGCTTTGAAGAGATGTCTTGGGTTTAAGTCCTAATACTTCTTATAACAAGTACAAATCCCTATACTTGTTTTTGACTCATTTTACCCTTTATTTAATGAGGTACGAGTATTAGAACATAAGATACCTACTTTCAGCTTAAAATTTGCAACTACCATTGGAGACCACAGAGTTAATAAGGTGTTAGCATATTTGAGAAATATTTAGGCCTTATTTATAATTTGGGGGACTTGATATGAAGGATAAAAAAGATAAACTTAATGATGGTCACATCAATGATGGGCCTAAGTTTCTACATAGCATAAATTGCACTGATAATGATGCCACTTATTTTTTACTTTTTAAAAGATTTATTTATTTATTTCTCTCCCCTTCTCCCCACCCCCCCCCCCCCCCCGCCCCAGTTGTCTGTTCTCTGTATCTATTTGCTGCGTGTTCTTTGTCTGCTTCTGTTGTTGTCAGCGGCATGGGAATCTGTATTTCTTTTTGTTGCGTCATCTTGTTGTGTCAGCCTTCTGTGTGTGCAGTGCTGTTCCTGGGCAGCCTGAACTTTCTTTCACACTAGATGGCTCTCCTTATGGGGTGCACTCCTTGTGCATCGAGCTCCCCTACGTGGGGGACATCCCTGCGTGGCACAGCATTCCTTGTGCACATTGGCACTGCACATGGGCTAGCTCCACACTTGTCAAGGAGGCCCGGGGTTTGAACCATGGACCTCCCATGTGGTAGATGGATGTCCTAAACACTGGGTCAAGTCTGCTTCCCAGCCACTTATTTTTAAAAGAAACTTAATATTGAAAGCAAGAGTTTAGATTTGAACAAAGTGTATTTGTGGTGCTTCTCTAGTATAGATGTTCATCTGAGAGTTGAATATGAGAATCTGGTCCTCACTTGGATGCATGCATAATTAATGTAGTGATTAGCAGATGGGTTCACTTAGGGAGAGATAAAATCATAAGAGTTGAGGATGTTAGATTGATGTCTGAGTAATTCAACATTTAAAGGTTTGGGGGAGAAGAATAAGATTACAAAAGAGATAATAAATCTAAAATTACCTCCAGATGATTTTACTATGAAATTTCTTTGCACTAAGAAATAAAGATGTTGCTAGTTATTGGGAGTTATATGATGCAGATAATCCAAGTTACAGGTGGAAGGATTAGCTTTAAAGTGGATGAAAGAGATGTTCTTTCTTTTATCTAGAGAGAAGTAGCAAAGAGGCAACACAGACAAGTTGTTTTTTTTTTTTTATGATGGAAAGTCTTATGGCTTTTTTTACAAAGCAGGAAGTCCCAGAATGATGCTGTATCAAAAGAGGAATACTCTACATTAGGGAAATATGTGTATCAATTCTCTCTAGTTGATCCCCTGGAGTTAGTTATTTTCTCTGCTAATGGTCTTCTGGGGACACAGTTTACCGCAGAGGATTTAGTAAATGTAAATAAACATGAGCTTGTCATAAAGAGATCCTGCCCACTTCTGGATCCCCCTCTCTCCCAAATCTCATTATGACTGAAACAATTTCTTTAGGCTTTTTTCCTGTGAAAAACATGAGTCTTCAACAGACACTGTTCTGAAGCTAAGTTGCCTGATGTATCAGGGCGAAAGCTAAGAAAATGCTAACACAAAGCTAAGAAAATGCTATATAATGAGCTTTCTGAAGATGTGGAAAATACCAACACATTTATATCACCCTGGTAGTAAGACTTCAGTTGAATTTAGCCCTACCTGAGTGTACTTTCTCTTGAATGGATTTATAAAAGTTATTAAGGTAGCAGCCTTATAGTTTTCTATCCCTGATGGACATGTTTTGTCATTAATGTGACATGAAATGTTGAGTAAGAAAGTTAAACTATTTGGCTTTCAGGTTATTTTTTTCTGCAATTAGGGGGATGTGGCAATTTTCTGATGCTATTCCTAAGTACAAGGTAGTGACTTCCAAATAATTAGTATAATTGATATTTTCAATTTAAGTCATCTCTTACAGGAAAAAAATAGAGATGATATATGATAGATAGATATCTATATCTATAAATAGGTACAGGAACCTAGATATGCAGAGGACAGATAATAGATGTATAGCTACATAGACAAATAAATAGTTGCATAAATATTTACATATATAGATACATAAGTAAGTACAAACACCATCTAGGAGTATTCAATTCAATGTGATATCAATATTATGTAAACAATTACTTATGAGAATTGCTATACAGTTATACAACTCAAGCTGTATGTCATTGCAAGCTTTCAAGCTCTGGACTCTGTACCCACAAATGAAGGAAGTGTGTAAGTACAATGCCACTAAAATGAATTATTAGGTTTTCTTTTTATTGAGAAAAGATAAAATGTTTTCCAGAAGACAATTCATTATTGCCTTTATTAACATTGTGGTCTCATTTGCCAGTTTTTTCAGAGAGTTGTGATTGTGTTTCTTTTTATGTTGACAGGGGTCAGCAAGTTGAGTGATGGAGCAACATAAATCAGAATCTGCACGGGAGAGGACAGTTGCTTACACATCAAATCAGGCCTTTGTCTGCTCAGATGAGTAACTATAAAACACATGAGCAGATACTGAGAACTCCAAAACCATCTGTCTTGTACTTCACCAAAATTCAGGACAGACATGGAGGAACAATACATCTGGAAAATCGAGTAGACTGAAGGAACATCTGTCTTATACTGGATCTCTTCCAATTGAGATAAGACGTGGTTATGGGATTTCAGCCTGTTCCCAGTCTTAGGAAGGTGGCTTGCATACTAAGCAAGGCTTGAGTGTCATGAAAGTAAAGGTAGCCTATCTTCTATACAGAAAGACCCAAGAGAGGGTCTGGCTATGGAAAATGGGGCAACTAAACTGCATTAGTTTAATCAGCAAACATTTATCATTTACTACGCTTCAGACTCCATATGAATTACATATAATAATATCTGTAAAGCATGACCTTTTACTTTAAGAAGAAGCTTACAGTTTATTAGAAATATACAAATATAAAAATTCATGTCAGTAGTATCTCAGTTTCTATGATAGAAGTAGGTTCAGGATAAAGGATGGATTTATTAGTTAAGAATTGGTAAATCCTATGTGGGTGGGTGTGGAGCATGTGATCGCTGATCAGAGTAAGAAAGGCTTTGTATGTAAATGACCAGCATAGTCTTGAAAAGGTAGGAGACGCTTTTCACATGGTAGGAGTTGTGGGAGAATATCCTTTCAAAAGGAGAAGCCTAAGAAAATGTACCAGAGTGAAAGGGCAAGTAAGTGGAGTGGAAACCATTCTGAATGGTAGCATGATAAGGTAGATGTGTGGGGGACAATGGGGGATGAAGGGAAGGCACAAACCAGCACAAGATGGATGTTGAGTGCCTTGTGCACATTTTTCTTGTAAATACTAGGAATCATTCAAAGGGAAATGTCGTATTTGAGGGGCAAATATAGCTCTTGGCCTTTGCGCCATCTTGCTGGAATCCTCTGTGCCATGAGAGCCAAGTGGAGGAAGAAACGAATGCACAGACTGAAGCAGAAAAGAAGAAAGATGAGGCAGAGGTCCAAGTAAACCGTTAGCATGTGAACCCTTGGAGACGAGGGCAGCAGGAATATGGAATGCCATAGGCCTGGGAACCTGGTACAAGTTACTGACTGTGTGCTACTGTCTAGAACTCTACACAATGGATCCAGAACTTCCAACGGTTGTCAGACTTCGTGAACACCTCTGAGATACCCACCTTGTTTGCACAAAAGCAGTCCCTTTGGTCCTTTGCCCTGGACCTGTGACATTCTGAGCTAGTACTGTTCTCAGTTATGGCCAAGTGTTAAAATAAATCATCTTTTCTGCTGTCTTAGCTGAAGAATAAAAAAAAAAAAAGAGGGGCAAATATAATTCTGACTACTGTGTGAGGTTTAAGTATAATGAACATTAGAGCCAAAGAGCATGGACTTCATGGCATCAAATTGTTATAGACCAGTGATATTAACCAGACTCAGAATTTGAATAAAGTTCCAATTGAGAGCTTTATTAGCTGCGCAGTGACTGCCTCTACCTGCACAGAGGAGAGAGCAGCCCTGTGTCTAAGGGAAGAGGTGATTTTATAGCTTTTCGGGGAGGGGGGTGTTACTAGTAAGTGAGCAAGCAAGCAGGCACAGAAGCGGAACACTGAGGTTAGCTGAAGATAGCATATTTATTTTTTCTTTTTTAAAAGTCCTTTCTTGTGAGCAGCCCCATGTTATTTACTGGCACTTTTCTTGGGAGCAGGCCTAAGTTATTTATTGACACTCTTTTTGGGAGCAGCCCTAAATTATTTATTTATCTGAAGGCACTAGCAATTCCTATTTCCTAATGTAGTTCTATTCTGATTTTCCCAATGTAGCCTTACCCTTACAAAATCTTGATCTATACTTTAGCCTCCCTCCCTCCCTCCTTCCCTCCTTCTCTCCCTCCCTCCCTCCCTCCCTCCCTCCCTTCCTTCCTTCCTTCCTTCCTTCCTTCCTTCCTTCCTTCCTTCCTTCTTACTTTCCTTCTTCCCTTCTTTTCCCAAACCCTTCTACAAAGTCAGATAAGATACTGTGAAACATGAGTTGCATATGTCCCAACTATAATCAAAGACCAAAACCATTTCTTGAGTTTTAGGCTGATTTTCAAAGTACTTCACTATCAAAACTATAGAATTCTTGACTTTTAAATCTTGACTATCTCTCCCCTCACGAACATACAAACCTATTAACTGTTATTCTAAGAAAACATAAACAGAATATCCATTTTTAGTATTTCTCATGCAGTTCTTCTCTATTTAAAATCTCTCTCATTTGCTATTGATTTAGGTCTTTGTCAGAAAGCAGAGGTTGCTTGGATTTGCTTATATGAATGCGATTGTGAACATTCCCTTCTATGACCTTACATCAATATCTGTATTTTTTGCATTTACTAATCATGGTTAGTGTGCCTATTCTCAACTCTAGGAATTGCAAATGTGTAAAAGATAGAGGAAAGCATTTGAGGCCAGCATGAAGATAGCATACACATTCTATGCAACTTCCATTTGCTGGAATTACACCTCATCTAGTTCTGCAGGGAATACAAATAAGTACACTAAACACAGCTCATTCAAATCACAAGGTATTATTTCTTTTTATTTTTTAATTTCATTTTTTAAAATTTATTTTAATTGTATTTTTTAAGATACATAGGCCACAAAAACTGTTACATTAAAAAATATGAGGTTCCCACATACCCTCCATCCCCCACCACTCTCCTGCCACATCAACAGCCTCCCTCATCATTGTGGCACATTCATTGCATTTGGTGAATACATTTTGGAGCACTGCTGCACTGCATGGATTATAATTTACATTTTAGTTTCCACTCTCCCCCAGCCCATTCAGTGGGTTATGGCAGGATTTATAATGTCCAGCATCCATCCCTGTAGTATCATTTAGGACAACTCCAAGTCCTGAAAATGCCCCCACATCACATCTCTTCTTCCCTCTCCCTGCCCTCAGCAACTACCATGAACACTTTCTCCATATCAATGACATACTTTCTTTCATTACTAGTCACAATAGTTCCATAGCAGAATACCGCTGAGTCCACTCTAATCCATATTTTATTCTCCATCCTGTGGACCCTGGGTGGTGATGTCCACTCCACCTCTAAACCAAGAGTGGGCTTAGATCCCACATGGCTGATGGATGTGTTTCTCCTGCTTGTCGTTGTAGGCACTCTCGGTTCCCAGGTGTGGTGGTTGACCATCTTCACCTCCCTCTCAGCTGACCTGGATAAGACCAGTGAACCCAGAGAGTACATTTTGCAACTCTGCTGAGGTTCAGGGCCCAACTGGCACATGGCCAGCCCAGAGACTCAATTCTCCTGAGTATACACCAACCTCAGTGCCAACCACAGTTTCAGCAAAAGTGACAGAAGAGGCATGTGTAGCAAGGTCATATCTGAGTCCAACTCCATCATACTCAGGAACACAAGTTCCAAAGTAGGGCCCACTGACAAGGCACTAATCTCCAAAGCTATCTGCCATGACTGTAGAACCTGTGAGTCTCCGTAGCCCTCAGAAGCACCAATAATAGATATTACTTCAAAATCAACAGAAGAGAATGTCATTTGGCTAACATTTCTATAGGGGAGAGTGAAACAAATTTTGAATTGAAAGAATTTGTAAGTAAGGCAAAAATGTTTTGAAATGAGAAATATATTCTGTCATGTTACATTTTCCTAGATTCTCATCTGGAAGAATGGATTCATACTCCCTTTTCCATTTAAAAGTCATTATTCAATTAATTATGATATTTTGGTCATTAGTCTATTCACACTACCTAACCCTAGTTTATAAAGCATTCACTTCTCAGTAGAAGTTTTGAAATATCCAGTATTTGAAATTTTGACATCAGTGTCTTCCCCAACCCACTGTATACAACTGCCAAATCAATATTTCCAAAACAGAATTTGAAAATATCAGTCTCATTTTCTGCTCAAAAGCCTGTCATTTCAATGCTTTCACTTCAAATATAAATACTTTATTTCACTCAATTATCTCTAAAGTTTGAATCCAAATACCATTTTCTGGGCATACCTTCAAGACTGACCTTTCTGGATCTTCTTATAAATACAAGTGAATCATCCACATAATCTTTCCATTGATTGGTTCTCCTAATCACCAAATGACTTCAAATATTCTTCTCTTTTAAATAAACATTTGTCATTGCAACTTAAAACTTTTATCATATTGAAATTTAAGAAGGTTCAAAAGATTTATCAAGATCTTTTTAAAACAAATTATATATTTCTAAACAGAATTTAATAAATCTGTAACTTGTTAATGTTGTATATTCTGTTTAATATATCTTTGTTTTATGATGAATATTAATGACTTGAAACAAGTTGGCTTAAATAATATTGATTTAAAATATACTTTTAAAATAATTTCATTTTTAACAGTTCAATCATTGAGTGGATATATATGATATATGTTCAATTTTATATTATATATCTTCCTTCCTCAAACACATTTCTTTTCTTCTAGTAATTACAATATTTCCCACAGGTAAGAATGATCTTCTATCCTATTGCACCCAAATATTATCCATTTTAAATGGCTTTGTTTCAGTTTCATTCAGAAAACCTTCTGAGTCTACATTTCAAAACAATTTCTTTCTCATCTGTTATTTTGCAAAACTGATTTGAAAATTATTTACTTTGGTTCAGACTTAAAACATTTTTAACTTTTCTTTTTAAAAATTTAGAATATTCATTATGTAACTGTTCAGTTTTTTGTACCTCCAGATGGACAATTAGATCAATGACTATCTTATCCCAATTGAAGCAGTGCATAAAGATAGTCTAAGTGTGTGTGTGTGCTGTGGTGACTAGATGAGGAAGACTTCCTAGTCTCATTTGTGCCTAGGATGAAATGTGACTATATTAGATTTTGTGTGCAGATTACAGTCCACAGCTAAAAGCCATGAATATGGTGTTTTCTTCTTTTTTTTTTTTTTTGGTGTTTTCTTCTTCTTCATTCTGAAGGGAACTTATTTTCAACAGTAAATGATGGCAAATTTCTGGATATTCATACAAATATCTACTTTGACAGGCATAGATGATGAGTTCCAAGAAAACTTTGGAATTTAAATTATTCATGTTTTTCTAAGACTAGGCATTAGACTGGATTATATATGGACCACATTAAAGGTAAAAATGAGTAAGTTGGACAAGTAGGTCTCCATGATCTTTCAGTTCTTACAATTTTTGATTTTCAGATAAACTGTTTCAAACTTCTAATTTTTCTCCTGGCAGGTGATGTTCCCCCTAGAGGAACAGGAAGGGCCAATGGCAGTTCCCTGATGGGATTCATTCTTCTGGGCTTCTCAGACCACCCTCATCTAGAGGTTGTGCTCTTTGAATTTGTCCATTTCTTCTATCCTCTGATCCTTGAGGGAAACTTCATCATCATCATCATCATCATCATCATCATCATCATCATCATCACCTTATACCTGGATCCTCCTTTCCACACCCCCATGTAGTTTTTCCTAAGTAACCTCTCCTTCTTGGACCTCTGCTTCACCATGAGCCTTGCCCCTCAGACCATAGTTAACCTGTGAGGACCAGAGAATACCATCACTTAGGGAGGTTGTATGCTCCAACTCTACACATCTCTAGCCCTGAGCTCTACAGACTGCATCCTTTTGGCTGTGATGACCTTCAATCGCTATGTTCCTGTCTGCAAACTCTTACACTATGTAGTCATCATGAACATGCAGCTATGTCAGCACCTGGAATCCATCTCCGGGATGAATGGCTTGGTCAATTTTTTGATTCACGCTACCTTCACATTGCAGTTGCCTCCCTGTGGCAACCACAGGTTGGATCACTTTATTTGTCAAGTACCAGTTCTCCTCAAATTGGATTGGTGCTTTTAATCCTTACTGTCATGTTCCTCCTAATCCCTCCAGCATTCATCCTTATCTCCTATGGCTTCATAACCCAAGCAGTTCTCAGGATCAAATCAGTGGATGCAAGGCGTAAAGCCTGTAGCACTTGCTCCTACCACCTCATTGTGGTGATCATTATTTATGCCACCATCATCTACATGTATCTCCAGCCAAGTGACAGTTATACCCAGAACAGAGGCAAATTTATCCCTTTTTTCTACACTATGGTGACTCCTCCCTTAAATCCTATCATTTACACTCTAAGGAAAAGGGATGTGAAGGAGGCTCTGAAGAAACTTCTCTCAGGAAAACTGTTCCCTCCAGATTGTGATATGCCAGGAAGTGGTTATAAGTCATGTTCTTTTATCCAACTTGTATTTAGACAAATTTATAGTTCTTAATTTTACACCAATTGAATTAGTGCTCCCCTATTTTATCTCATAAAGACTTTCCCCTCTCTTATGTGTAAACCTGCAAATTTTATACATGTTTACTTAAGGTAGAGCTTTTGACATAGAAAAGAGAGCTCTTCATGAATACAAGGTGTGATACTTGCCAGCAATCTTTTATTTCTGCCACTTATTTTCCAATGCTTAAAAAATCAAATAGTTGCCAACTGTTTGTTTAGGTAATTTTACTTTAACCACAGTGGAAAAATATCTTCTCATTGTTTGGATTTATTGACCAGTTGGATATCATATTAACTACTATTTCCCTTAACCCATTTATCATTAAAAATTCTTTCCAAGAAGGAGTAAGAGAAATATTCTAAACACAGTATTTTACATAACTTAAGTGTTATGTAAATAACGTTGAATGTATCTGATTGTGTGATCTGTAAGTCACTGACAGTGCCTGGTAGATACAAGCATTTTTTAAAATTTTTTTATTTTTATTTTCATTGAAGTATATCATTCATACATGAACACACATAAACAATAAGTGTATAGTAAAGATGGTGAACTTACAAAATAAACATATATAACATCACACAGGGGTCTCATATATCACCTCTCCACCATTGGTGTGAAACATTTGTTACAAACTATGCAAGGGCATTGTTGAAATATTATTACCAACTATATTCCTTATCTTACATTTGGTGTATTTTTCCTCCAACCCATACTATTTTTTAAGCATTTTTGCAAGCATTTTAAGAGAGAAAATAATGAAATAATTTTATTCCAAGTCATTTAAATATGTTAGAAGTATAAAAGTAATTGTGATTCAAAAACACCAGTATGTTTTTAATAATGAATATTGTTTAAGGATAATAAAGAAATGTTTGTTTCAGCCAAATATTATACAAATCATCTCAGCAAATCAAGAAAATACTACAGATGAGATAGCGCTGGCTTCTGATTTTTTTTTTTTTTTTTTGCAAGTGTACACACAGACACCCCTTCATAGATACATTGACAATCTGGTTTGGCTGCAACAAGAATTCTCTAATTTGTGTCTGTGTGTTATGGTAGCTGGAAAATAACATGGTGAACTCAGAAATATAAAATAAATAGCTAAAGACAAACATTACTGGATTGAGAATTAATTCAGTCTTTGTTCCTAGTATGTGCTCTCTTATAAAGGAGTGTGATGAGTTATTTAAAAATTTTTTCTGTGTTTTTGTGTAATTTACAAGAAAGCAGTGACTTTTCTCATAAATTAACTAAGGCTTTTTTGTTATTAAAATAGGCATGAACTAATGTGTGTAACATGTTTTAGGTTGCAATGTACTGATTTTATTGTTAAATGGGTAGAATAAAGCATTGATACAGCAAAAATTAGTATATCACACAATTAATATAAAGTCCATAAAAACAGCTTTGAAAGAAATAAGTACAAGCAACCCATAACTTGCTTTTATCAAAAGGTTTATCAAAAGATATGTGAATCTTTCACATATCAATAGCTTAAAATATGGAATAGCATTAATTACATAATTGGTTTATGCAAGATAATTCATGTTTCCATTATTCAAAAGCAATGATGTAGAATAAAAAGTCAATGCTGGCTTACATAGGTTGTAAGTGAGAGACATACTCAACTAACTTGGATTTTTCTTCCATGGAAAAGTCATGATACATATTATTATCTTTTAAAGATTTATTTTTATTTATTTCTCTCCCATTTCCCTTCCATTGTCTACTCTCTGTATCCATGTGCTGTGTGTTCTTCTGTGTCCGCTTGCATTCTTGTCAGTGGCACTGGGAATCTGTGTATCTTTTTATTGCATTATCTTGCTATGTCAGCTCTCTGTGTGTGCAGCGTCACTCCTGGGCAGGCTGTGCTTTTTATGTGCAGGGCAGTTTTCCTTGCAGGGTCATCTAAACAGAAGTATTTTTGGCACACTACAGAACATAGAAAGACCACAATCAAATTAGTTTTCCAAGATCTTCTAATAGAATATTTCAAACCGCATGCATATGAACTTGAAATTTGATTTTGTTGGACTACAAACAAAAGACTTCACTTGGAGCCACTCTCTAAGTATAAATACATTACTCAAAGTATAAATACATTACTTTCTCCCCAGGGTGGGGCATGAATCTGGTGGATGAGCCACACTGGCACTGATGGAGTACTATCAAGTACCAGCTGGTGATGCAAGTGGAAAAAGACCTTGAATAAAAGGGGGAAATGGTAAAGATAAATGAATTTATATGGCTAACAGACTTCAAAATGAGTCTGGAGGTCATCAGAGAGGTAGTGCTCATGTACATCTCAGCAGGATCTCATAGAAAGCCAAAATAGAAACTACCCCAAATAGTGGGGTTCCTAAGGGCTATAGAGACACGTAGATCCTATGGTCATGACAGAGATAGCACCAGATTTTGGTGCCTTCCCAGTAGGCCCTACTTTGGAGTTTTTACTCCTGAGTGTAACAGAGTCAGACTCAGATGTAACTTCTCTACACATGCCTCTTCTGACCCTTTTATTGAATATATAGTTGCCACTGGAGTTGGTAGGTGTATGTCCAAGAGACTTGAATCTCTGGGTTCTTTATGCGTCAGATGGGCCCTGAGCCTCAGCAGAGTTGCAACACCTATTCTACAGTTCATTGGACTCACCCAGGACAACTACCAAGGAATGAGGATGGACAACTACAATACCAAGGAATCAAGAGAGTCTACACTGCAAGCAAGAGAGTCCCATCCATCAACCATATGGGCTTGAAGTCCTCTCTCAAATACAGGGGGAGTGGGCCTCACCATCCCAGAATCCTCAGGACTGGGGAATAAAATATGGACTAGAGTAGGCTTACTGATATTCTAGTATAGACTCATTGTGATTCTAACAATGGAAGAAATCATATCATGGATGTGGAGACAGTGGCCACTGGAGGTACTGAAGGCAGGAAGAGGAAAAAAAGTATAATATGGGGGCATTTTCAGGCCTTGGAATTGTCCTGAATGACATTGCAAAGACAGATGCAGGGCATTATATATCCTGCCATAATGTACAGAATGGAGTGGGAGAGAGTGTAAACTACAATGTAGGCTATAATCCATGCTGTGTGGAAATGCTTCAAAATGTGCTCATCAATTGCAATGAATGTACCACACTAATGAAAGAATTTGTTAATGTGGGGAAAAGTGGGAGGTATAGGGATTGGGGCATATGGGAATCCCTTATATATTTTACATAACATTTTATTTAAGTATCTTTTAAAAATAAATAAAAACATATTTTAAAAAATAATAAAATCAGTAATATTTACAGTTGAAAAAACATATTAGAAGCCTACTAGGGCAGACTCAAAATGAAAGAAGAAAGAGTAAGTGATACAGAAGACAGAACAGCTGAAATTCAAGTAAGAAAAGAAAACAGGGAGAAATTAATGGAAAAAATGATCAAGGGCTCAGGGAGTTAAGTGATAACACAAAACACAAAAGCATGCAAGTCATTAGACAGATATATGCATAACAATGTACATACCAGCATTATTCACACTTGACATAAGTTGGAAGCAACCCAAGTGTCCATCAACACATGGAAGCAAATTGTAGTATATACTTACAATGGAATATTAGTTGTCAGAAGGAATGCAGTATTATCACGCAAGAGAGCATGGATGAATCCTGAAGAACTTACGATGAGTGAAATAAGCCCAACACTGAAGGACAAGTATTATATGACCTCACTGATATGACTTAAGCAAATAGAATATAGAAGACAAGAATAGCAGAAAGGATAACCAAATGAACAAAAAGACAGATGAAAATAAGATATGACATATGAAAACCAAAGAATGAAATCGTAGAAGTAAATGATGCATTTACAGAAATTGCATAGAATGTGAATGGATTAAACTCCCCAATCAAAAGATGTAGGCTGACAGGAAGGACAAAAAAATATGAGCCATCCATATGCTGCCTACAAGACTCACCTTAAACCCAGAGATACAAACTGGGTGAAAGTGAAAGACTGCAAAAAGATGCTCCATGCCGCAATAACGAAAGGAGAACAAGGGTAGTTATACTGATATCAGACAAAACAGACTTTAAATGCAAAAAAGTTATAAGGAATACAGAAGGCCATTATATATTAATAAAAGGGACAATTCACTAGAAAGAAATAACAGTCATAAATGCCTATGCACTGAACTAGGGTGCCCCAAAATATATGAAGCAAACTCTGGCAAACCTAAAGACAGAAATAGACATCTCTACAAAAATAGTTAGAGATTTCAACACATCATTCACATCATTAGATAGAACAACTAGACAGAAGACCAGCAAGGGCACAGAACTTGAACAATATCATAAATGAGCTAGACCCAACAGACATATATGGCATGTTGCACCCAAACTCAGCAGGTTATACATATTTCTCAAGTCTCAAGGATCTTTTTCCAAGATAAACCACATGTTATCTCATAAAGCAGGTCTCAATAAATGTAAAAGGACTGACATTATACAAAGGACCTTCTCAGATCATAATGGAATGGATCTGGAAATCAATATTTCTTGTTGTTTATCCTTTATTTTACTTTTTAATTAGAGAAGCAGGTTTACAGAAAAGTCATGCATGAAATACAGCTTACTATATGCCAACCTATTATTAATACCTTGCATTCATTTAGTACATTTTTTACATGTCATGAAGTCATCCTCTACAGAAGTGTTCACCATTTGCATTGTGCAGTCCTATGCTTGCTCATTTTTTTATTTTTAAAATAAAAAATAATTTTATTCTCCCTTAAATTTTCCCGTTTTAATCATGCATACATATACAATAAAGTGTCCCTAATTATGTACATGTTGTACTACCATCATCACCATCCATTACCAAAATTCATGATCAAACCAATTAGAATCTCTGTACAATTTAAGCATTAACTCCTCATTCCCTGGACTCACCCAAAATCCTGGTGACTGATATTCTAGATTCTGACACTATAGGTTATTCTAATTATGTAATAAAAGTGATTTATATTAATAAATGTCCTTGTGTGTCTGGTTTATTTCATTTAACATGACACCTTCTAGGTACACAGTTATAACATATATAAGATTTCACTTCTTTTTACACTTGAATAATATTACATTGTATGTATATATTACATTATTTATTTTTTTCATTTTTTTAAATTCTTTTAAAGTATCTAAAGAGCACAAATTTTTAAAAATACGAATCTATTAAAGTGCCTATCACCTCTGAGAAAACAATATTCAAATTTGATTTTGTTTTTTTCCCCCACTAAACTCTCTAACTCAGAAAATAAGAGATCGGCTGGACAAAAGCTTCATATTAAATTCCCCCACGCCACAGGCTGTGTGTGGAAAAGTTTCAACCCAGACTTTATGGAACTGTGCATCTACATTTGAAAAATAGTTTAGAGCAGCATATTTGTCAAGGGGCGTCTGTACAGGTTTCAGAACCGGAGGACGGTTAGGAGCACGGGTCCCAGGACTAGGCGCCTCCACCTCTGGGGTTTGCGCCAAGGGAGCAAAACTCTCCAGGCTGGGTCCTGTCGTCCTCACGGGGTCGTCCAGGGGGCGCCCAGGGGTGCTGGTGCTCCAGGTTCTCCTGGCCCTGGTGCCGGGTGCGAGCGCCGGCCTGTCGTGCGTCTCGTGGCCGCCGTAGGTTCCCTAAGGTTCTCCTAGACGGCGGCGGGACGGCGGGGCAGGGGCGCCAGGGCAGCTCCAGTCCGCGGTGGGCGACGCTCAGATGGTCCCACGCGGAGCCCAAGGCGCGCTCAGGCCCTGGTGGCCTGCGGGGCCCTAGGCCGAGAGTCAGCGCCTGGGGGGCCCTGGACTCCCCTCTTCTCCCCCAGGGACTCGCCGCTCGCCGGCAGCGGGAGCTCGTGCTCCCGGCGTTCCTCCCTTGACCTTCGGGGAGCCCTGGAGCGCCCTGACTTCGTCCTCCTGCGGCCGCCGGACCCCGCGGGGTCCTGGGCTGGCGAGCGGCTCTCCTTGCCTGGAGCCAGGCGGCAGGCGGCTTGGTCTGGCCGCTCAGGAGCAGGAGGTGCTGAGAGGGTGGCCCAGGGAGGAGCCGGCGAGGCCTGGCCGAGAAGGGCGACCTCTAAAGGACGTCCCTGGGGCGGACTAGACACAGCACACCTGCGGGCCCAGGCTCCCGTGCGTGCTGGGGACGACCTTAGCCCCCTGGGGTCCTGCTGAGTTCCTGGAGAACCAAGGTCAACACTAGAAGCCACCCCTTCCCCTTCCCTAAAATCAACTAGAAACAAACTTTGGAGCTATGCCACGGAGGCCTGCACGTAGTAGGGCCATGGTGACCAGGCCTGAACCTCAGCCAAGAAAACCCTGCCTGCAGGGCCATCGCGGGGTCTCCACCCAAGACCCCCGCCTCTCATGGAACCAAGCGGGTGGCGTTTCACAGGCAGCGCTGCGGCTTCTCGCGGCGGCCCCTTGGCTGCTGTGAGTGACCAGCTTCGTGGGCTCCCCGCGGGTCTTTTGCTCTCAGGACAACTTGGTCTCTGGACGCTGAGACCAGGAGGCTGGGGCAGAAAAGGAGGCCACAGGGACAGGGCCCTTCTGGGTGTAGAGGGCCCTGGGCAATCAGGAAAGCTGGTCACAGGGAATGAGTCAGGGGTACTCCTCCTCTAGAATACTTACTTTGCAAGAGTGTGAGAAAGTTTGGTGGTCATTTCTGCCTGGTTGTCAGGCAATGAATTATAATTATTAAATTTTGATAGGTCTGAATAAATAGTACCTTTTAATCTCTACTCGGGTTTTGTGTGGTCATTTTATAGCCTTAGATATTAACGCTCATGGAATATTACTATTGAGACAGGGATGCATAGAAATTAACTATTTATGCTTTTAATCTTCCAAGAAAATCCCCCACCATCCAATAGATCTATTTTCTAACCAGTGATAGAAATATTTGTAAGCATAAGGAAAAGCTCTTAAATATTATTAATAGATTTTACTGCTCCCCCTACCCGGCAAACAAATGTTACAAGCAGGGAGGCTAAAGGAACATGAGGAAACATTATGTTATGTCCTACTAACCAAAACAAACTAGAAAGACTAAAATTGGATTAATATGAGACAATAAATATGTAGGCTAATTTTTTCTATGTGTTGATTTTCCATGTTTTAAGAATTGTTTGCTGTACACTCAATGATTCTATTTAAGAGAGTTTACCTAATATCTTTAATTAGTAATTCAATAACCTTGCCTCTTCAGGGACAGTTTCTGTCAAAAATTTCTCTTGTGACTGGGCCATACTTCTCCATATCATGTACGTTTCGTAGTTTTTGGTTGTGTATTGAACAATCTCAGTAGTATTATGATAACTCTGGATATCTTCCCAGTGCTCAGAGATGTTTAATTTTTATGTGTTGATTTCTGGAGACATTCACTTATGACTTCCCAAACTATTTTTTTGCAGAGTGTAAATTCCTTATTTTATGTGATCACTGAAGATTATTTTCCATGATTCAGTGGACAGTAATTCAAATGACATAAATTTCATCAATTAAAAAAAGCAAATGTATCCCCTTTAAATTCAAATAGAAACACTTGTGGAAGGTTGCTGCAGCCTCTCTGCTTGTTCCTCAGAGACAAGCCAGGCCAAGGTTGAAGGAGGAAATTTCTTCCATTTGCCCTGGTGCCAGCCAGAAATTCTTGGAATTTAGTGCTGTTTCCATACTGTCACCGTAGTGCTGAGGGACGGATGTTAGCCCCTGGATCATGCCCACCCTCGCTAATGAAAGGTAGAAAATCTTGGCAAAATCTTCCTGGGGCCTGGTCTTCAGTGCACAGTCAGTCTGAAGAGGTGCAAATTAGTAATTTCAATATCTTATTACCAACTCATTTTTGTTTAGCTAGAAGTGACCCCTATAAATTCTTATTCTGCTATTCTGTGTGTAATAACCATTCTCGTGGTTTTTACCATACTCAATATTTTGGAATGTTAATGCTTTTGTCAACAATATGTTTTTTTGTGGAGTCTGAATTGCTTAATAAAGCCTTTCAACTTGGAATCTTCCTGCAGTCCAAAGTTTTTCATAGTAGTTGTGGGTTTCCCTTTTAACATACATATTTTATCTTTGTTTTTTCATTTTCCATACTATTTTAATCATGTGTTATGTGTACATAATCTCAAAGTAAGACACTTAGCATTATTTTCCATCTAGAGTCAATTTTCTTAATAATCAATAATGTAAGATTTCTCTTTTTGAAGTGTTTTGTTTTCTGTATGTGACATACCTTTGTCCCTGAATTCCTCTATTCTGGCCTTCTTCCTAAATTGGTATTTTCATATTAAACAAATTTTGGTTCCCTTTCTTTTCCTTTCTGGTATATATTTTTGATGTTTTCTTTGTAACTATAATGGAAATTTTAAAATATCCTTAACTTTAACAGTCTGTCATGATGATAAAAATATAAATTCTGTAGAATAAAAATACTCAGCTCCTCTGGAGCTTCCTTTAGTGTGGCTATTGGGGCATGACTTCTAAAAATGAATTCCTCAACTTTTAAAAAATCTGGAATTGTCTTAATTTAATATTCATTATTGAAAGATTGATTTTCCAAGCATAGAATTATTGGCTGACAATTTTTTTTGTTTTTGTTTTTTTTATCACATTTTCTTTATTTTATTCTGTTTCCTTCTGGTCCTGATTGTTTCTGATGAGATATTAGCAATTATTTTTTTTGAGGATCACTTGCAGGTAATAAGCAACTAGAGTAAGGACTCCTCAGAGTATGGAGCTTCATAAATGTGTTAATTCATTCAATTTGGGAGGCAGAAACCATTATTTATTCCAATATTCTTTTTGACTCTTGTTTCCTTATGGAAATACCATTATGAAAATGTTGGACCACTTGATGCTTTCCCACATTTCCTCTATGGTCTGTTCAAATTCCTTCATCCTTTTTTTTTTTCTGTACTTCAGAGTAAATAATTTCAACTGTCCTGTCATCAAGTTCACTGATTCATTCTTCTGTCAACTCAAATCAGCTGTAGAAACTTCTTAGTGAAATTTTCGTTTAAGTACTGTACTTTTTTGACAAGGAATTTTAATTTGACTCCTTTATATAGTATTTACTTTTTATCAATATTCTCATTCAGTCCACGTATCATTTTCATGGTTTACTTTGTTCTTTGTCCTCAATTCCTTGAACATAATGAGAACAAATAATAGAACATATTTTTCAATTAATTCCAATATCTATGTTCCCTGAGGAACAGTTTCTGACAAGTTATGCTTTTCCTTTTAATGGACCATCTGTTCTTGTTTTTCTTTGTTGTTTTAGTGATTTGAGGTTAAAAAGTATATATTTTAATTTTTATAGCCTGGTAGCTCTGGAAAAGTTATTTTTCTTCTTCCACAAATATTGCCATTCTTCATACTTGATATTTCCAGTCATTGTTTAATGATTTTTCCAGACTTTGCTTTGAAGATGATACTCAATATTTTGTGTGGTCCCTGAAGCCTCTGTCCTTTGAGTTGTTATCAGTTAGTGTTTTCACAAATTTCATTGAAATTCATGAGTTAAAAAAAAAAAAAACAGAAAAGGAGATGAGAGGAGATGAGAGGAGATGAGAGGATAAGGGAAAACACAACCAACCAACCTAAAATGTTCACCAAACAAAAACACCTCTCTCATACTTCACCAAAATACTCTGTGCTGGAACATTACTTCAACACTTAACCATGGCTTTTTTTTTTTTAACTGACTTTGTAATAATATTACATTAAAAATATATATATGAGGTCCCATTCAACCCCACCACCCCCACCCCACCTCTCCCCCCCCCCCAGCAACACTCGTTCCCATCATCATGACACATCCATTGCATTTGGTAAGTACATCTTTGGGCACCTCTGCACCTCATGGTCAATGGTCCACATCATGGCCCATACTCTCCTCCATTCCATCCAGTGGGCCCTGGGAGGATTTACAATGTCCGGTGATTGCCCCTGAAGCACCATCCAGGGCAGCTCCATGTCCCAAAGACGCCTCCACCTCTCATCTTTTCCTGCCTTTCCCCATACCCACCAGCCACCATGTCCACTTTTCCCAATCCAATGCCACCTCTTCTATGTGGATATTGGATTGGTTGTGTCCATTGCACCTCTATGTCAAGAGGAGGCTCAGATTCCACATGGATGCTGGATGCAATCCTCCCACTTTCAGTTGTAATCACTCTAGGCTCCATGGTGTGGTGGTTGTCCTTCTTCAACTCCATCTTAGCTGAGTGTGGTAAGTCCAATAAATCAGATTGTAGGTGCTGGAGTCTGTTGAGGCTCAGGACCTGGCTATCACATTGTCAGTCCAGAGATTCAAATCCCCTAAATATATCTTAAACCCCAACACTAACTGCACCTCCAGCACATTAGCATGAAAGTCTTATGAAGAGAGATCCCATCTGAGTCCATATGGCTTTTACAAGTCGAGTTTATTTTGAACTTTCTGCTTGCATTGACTGTAGAAATCAGGCCTTAAAATCATAGGGCATTTTCAGGACATTTCTAAGCATGCAAACTGTTCTGCCATACAGGTAGTTTTATAAACTTCTCAGTATGCATATAGAATATTTGATGTCATAAATTTCAAAAGAAACTTGCTTATTATCTTTCTGTCCTGGAATTTATGATGTTTATTAATAAGTATCAATGATAATATTTTGCCTCAAGTTGCTGTAAATTAAAAAAAAATCTTACAATGGTCATAAACACTATTCTATTTTTGTCCTGATTTTGTTCTGAGCTAAGAGAAATATGCTGCCTCTTTTTTTAATACTTACCTTCTCAATATTTCACTCATGTTTTGCAAATTGAAAATGGATGACTTCATTCATTGTTGTAGGTGAGAAATACAATTTCTTTATAAGGCTCATGTTATGTTATGCAATCATGATATTAAAGTGAGACACAAGATTCCATTTTACAGGAAATCCTAATGCACAGGCCCAGAAAATGACATATAGTGACCAGAAATTGACAGGACAGACACTGAAATCATGATCTCTCTGACCTGATGGTTCTTCCTTTTATTGCTATGGCAAATTGGCTTTGACACACATTCATTTTCTTCTGTCATGGTATGTCATGACATGTCACAGCAACATTCAAAATGGCAGCTGTATTAGTCAGCCAAAGGTGTGCTGATGCAAAATAACAGAAATCAGTTGGTTTTTATATAGGGTATTTATTTGGGGTAGAAGCTTACAATTACCAGGCCATAAAGCATAAGTTACTTCCCTCACCAAAGTCTTTTACCATGCTGCTGATGTCTGCCAGGGTTCTGGGGTTCCTTTCTTCCCAGGGCTTGCTTCTCTCTGGGCTCAGAGCCCCTCTCTTCCCAGGGCTTGTTTCTATTTCCTCACAACCAAGCTCCTCTCTGTGCTTATTTCCAGGGCTCCAGCTCAAGACTCCAAGTTCCCTTCTCTGCAGTGTGATTTTTCTGTGTGTCCCCACCCACCAAGTGTTGGGTACTCGATGTCCTACTGATGTGGCCCAATCAAAGCCTTAATCAGTATTTAATCAAATAAAAGCAAAACCTCTGAATACAATATATTCTACCAGCTTACAAACATAATCCAATATCTGTTTTTGGAATTCATAAAACATATCAAACTGCTACTGTCATCTTCCAAATTCTTGAATTAAGATGTTTCTATTACTTGACTGGTGTACCATAGGAACATAGATGGAGAAAAAAATAGATTTGCTTTACCTAAAGCACAGTGTTTGTGGGTAGCAACCTAGGTCATTTGATGGATGCATTCCCTTAAACACTGTTGTATTACATGAGTTGATACAGAAAGTATCTGGGACACAGAGTCCTGGACATAGTAAGAAATATATGAATTTTAGTCATTGTTTTTTTAGCTATATTTATGTCTTTGGTGCTTTTTTATTACTGCTATACGTGAATTCAGAGTCTATGGGATCAACTATTGGGAGCTTATAGGCAATCATTAATAGAAACAGGAGTAGATAGATAATTTGTGGGTTCAAAGGAAAAATGAAAAAAGAGGTCCACTCTTTGAAATGTAGGGAATATGTGGCATTCATGGAACTAATTTATAAAGTGATTTGCTTTCTTCTGAAGTCTCTTGCTGAAGTTGTCATGAAATTTTTAATTTGTTCTTTAATACTGTTCTAAAAATGTAAAAAGATAAATTATTAACTTATATTTTACTGTTTATCTCAATATTCTGCTGCATCGCTTTTAAATGCAAACATAAATTACTTAATTTATATACATATTCCACTAATTTATGATTCACTTTTCACTGTTATTGCAGCATGCATATGTATACTATTTTTGCCGGAGACTGGTAATTGTGCACACAACTAGCTCATTTTGCTTTTTAAATTTCATTTCTTGGTGAACACATATTTACCTCCATTCAATACTATCTTTTTTATGTTATTACTAATGATTATGTAAGGGCTGAAAAGAAGTTATTGATTGACCTTTCTTTTCCTTCTACATTATCATTTTTTCACTGAGGTCCAAAGTAATCACATAAGTTCTTCAAAACAGAGGAACTTTCCTGGCTGCAGTTAGATAGATGACAGAATTAGAAGGGCTTCACTAGTTTTTCTCATTTGTTGTCATTCTTCTTATTGAATGTGGAGGAAGTGATACCTGATCCAAACCATGTGGTCAGTCTCTAGGAGGTGGAAAATGCAACAGAACGAATTCTTTACTTAAAAGGGACAGAGGTCTTCTGACTCCTTGATTTTATGTGAGTGACACTGATATTAAATTTTGACCTACAGAACTGTAACTAAAATTTTGCATTATTTTAATCTCCTAGGTATATGGAAATTCATTGCTGCTGCAACAGAAATTTAATACATGGATTAAAATCCTAAACTTTATTATCATTGTATCATTTTTGAGTTGCTGTACACATAGGAGAGATCAGAGAAGAGAGAAATATTGCCTACATCTTTTCACCTGAAACTGGAAGCTATCCAGTCATCCTTGAGCTCTAGAAGGGTTATATTTTGGCATATTCAAACAAATAAGTATTATGAACAGCAGTGCAAATGCACAGTGTACAACTATATACAAAATATGAATGATCTTACAAATAATATTGAACGAAATGAATTGGACACAAAAGAGTACATATTGTAAGATGGCATTTATTTTATATAAAGAATAAACAAAAGTCGTTTCTCCCTAATGGCACCATGGCATGTACCTTGAGAGCTCTGGAACTGAAAGGAGACATGTAAAGGGCCTCTGGGTGTTGTGTGGCTCTCATCTGATTCTTGGACTGGATGCTGATAATTTGTGAAATTTATGAAAATGCATTCAGCTGTATTGGTATATTTTTTTTGCAATCATCTGTATGTAAACTATGCATCAATATTTTAATCAAAGGAAGTAAACTCATCAAGTAGCTGGAGGGCATGCAAACCATTTTGCTCCAGTGGTAAATGACAACTACTCGTTGGAGCAACCTGAAATGAGAGAAGTTTCCTCATATGCATGGCAAATTGACACTGCTAGCTTTGTCAAATATCTGCTTCATTAGGGAACAAGAAATAATAATAAATTCAAAGAACAACTTATCTGATTAAAACAAACTGTGGTACCCAGAGTTGTTCACTAAATTGGAATGTGGAGTCCCAATTATAACAGCAAACTGATTTCTACCATTCTGACATCAACTTGGAGTGTTCAGAATCAAATTGTTTTGATATTTAAATGCAGTAAAATGCAATATCCTTTACATAGTGGATTTCAAGAATAACACCCAAATCTCATAAGCTCATGTAAATATTATTTAAAATACTAATGTAATTATACACAGAGACTATTTTGGTAATATTAATATTTGCCTCCATAACTAGCTTAAGTAAAAAATGTTGGCTTCAAGTTCTTCATGTGGTAATATACTATTTATCCACCTATATGTTTTAATGTCCTATGCTGTGCAAGCAATGGTTAAGCTTAAACAATGGGAATGTATGTATGCGCAGTTTTTTGGACAAAAGACAGTTAGCATCAAGGCAGTGCTTTCTTCCTGAAGATTGTGGTGTCCTAGGGCTGTCTGCCACAGATCCTGGGACATTAGTTTATCCAATGGCAGAGTACATTGCAGTGTATCCTGTAATCTCCCTTCCCTTCAGGACTAACTTTTTGTCTCCTGTGGTTCATTCTCTCTTGTGTCTGAATTCATTCCATTTATAAAGGACACCTGTAATACAATTAAGACTGATCCAGGCTAGACTACACATACCTTAAGTGACATAACTTCATCTGAAGGCCCTATTTACAATGAGTTCACTCCTAGAGGAATGGATTAGATATAAAAATATGTTCATCTGGGTAACACAGAGCTATAGACTATCACAGATCACACTCTGGATCCCCAAAACACATGTTCTTTCTATATAAAAGTGCATTAATTCCATCATAATATTTAAAAAAAAACAACTTAAATCATTTTTAAAAAATGCTGGGTACAAAGTTTGATCAAAATCAGTTATAGATATGGTCTGTCTTGTGGCACAATTCTCCTATTTGTGTGGTCTGTGACACCTAGAGAACAAGTTATCTGTTTCTGATGGAATGGCAGGCATAGGATAAAGGTGTATTCCCATTGGGAAAAATTGGGGGGAAAATGGAAGCCATGAGTTCCAAACATTTTTGAAGTCCTATGGGGTATACTCCATTAGATTTCAAGGCCTGAGAATCATCTATGGAATGATATTTGGAACCTCATCACTGATGAAGTGCCAGCCCAACACATGCCAAGAGATTGTCTGGCAACCATGCTGTCCTTGAAAACTGAGATGAATTCCCCACCCTCTCCTCACATCAGGATGGTGGAAAGGTTCTTAGTGAATGCCCAGGGAACAGGATTCACCCTCTCAGAGCATTGGGGGTTTGGGCAGACTCTCCACAACCCCTGGTCCAAAGGCTCTACCCTCTCCAAGTCCTGGGGTGGCAGCACTCTTCCTGAACAATGTGGTGGAAGGCAAACCCTATGCAAGTGCGGGGGCAGACTCACCCTTCCTATACACATGGGTGGGTCCACACTCCACCTAAGATGTCTTCAGTCCAGCCTTATCTCCTATGGTTCTGAACTTGAAGTGATTTTCCTTTAATCTGTCCATTTTCTGTCCCATTTTTCAGGCTGGCAGTAGTTCCATTCATAGTAATTGTGGAAAAAAATTTCATTACACATGTACTTCACAGGGGTCCAAACCATCAGACAAAATACCTTCCACAGATTATTCCTAGATAACTGAATTTCCAATTCTGACTTCCATAGAAATTGCTGATTGGTTCCATATTTAGTCAAACCCTCACATGGAGCATTATTCTCTGGAGTTCACTTACTGGAAACTCAGAATTTTCTAAAACATCTATTTCTGTTGTTGTTGTTGTTGTTGTTGTTGTGTTGTCCTTAAATGTTCAGTTCTCAGCTTATCCCTTTCTTCTTTCACTTCACTAAAATCTGCCAGGAGAAACCAGGCTGCACTTTCAACATTTTCCTTGTAAATATCCCTTGTGAAATATCCGAGTTCATCACTTTCAAGTTCTGCCTTCCATTCCACATTAGAATGCAATTTTGAAAAGTTCTCTGCCACCATAAAACAAGAATCACCTTTCTTTCAGTTGTCAATAATGCATTCATCATTTCATTTTAATTCTTCACCAGAAGTACCTTTATCATCCTTATAAACTTTTTCTATCAAGCATCTCACATATCTTCCAGCATCTACACATTATAAAATTCCAAAATTATTTCCACATTTTCAGTATTTGCAATAGGAGTACTCCACTGTTCTGGTACAAAAATCTGTCTAAATTTTCTAGGCTTCTCACATTGATATTCCCAAATATCAATGCAATGGTTCACTTTAAACAAAAGGAATTTTATGACTTATAGTTTTGAGGCTTAAATAATGTCCAAATCAAGACATCATCAATGCGATGCTTCCTCCCCAAAGACCGTGACACTCTGTACCAGGCTGCCAGGAATTCTGGAGTCCTTAGCTTGTCACATTGCAAGGCACATGGTGGTTTTTCCTAGACTCGCCTTACTGTTCTGGTAACAGCTCCTCCCTCCTGCAGGTTCTAATCCCTCGTGTCTGAATTCATTCCACAGATAAAGGACAAGAACGGGATTAAGACCTATCTTGATTGGCTGGTCCACACACATACACTAAGGTAATCAACCTCATCAAAGAGTCATACATACAATGGGTTCACACCTACAGGAATGGTTTAGACTTAAGAGCATATTTTTCAAGTTCTAACCAATACAACTTCTTTTTCTACTAAGAATTGGTAAAACAATATTAGGATAGTTTATTTTACCTCATTAGCTTTTTGTTTGGTGTCATTGGGACACAAGCATCTTCATCAACTTTCTGACTGCTGAAATTATTTTCTCATAATATGTGCAATGTTCTTGAATCAACTTTTATCTTAGGGAGAAAAAATTGGTTCTGAGCTGTTTTGAAGATATTCTGTTGAGATCTCCTGATTGTAGTTTCCAATGAAAAGATAATTGAAATCCTTATCTATGGAATGTACTTAGAAGGGTATATCAAGGTTCTCTATGTTGATTATGGCAAAAGTATTAGAATTAGCAGATACATGTATATGATCTGCTTGTACATGTCATTTCCAGCTATATAATTGGTGTAGTATAAAATGGAGATGTTCTCTACCCCTAAATAATGAACTGTTTTTAAGATAATGAACTTCCCATATGTTTGGAAACTTCATTTTTTCATCCTGGATCATATTTCAAATTTATATGGTGATGAAGACCTGGGCCCCTGCACTATTAGTCACAAATTTCATGCCTTGCCTGTGTCTCACAGCAGCCTGCATCCTTTTAACATCTAGTAAAATTTGATACTGGCAAACACTTCTGTTCTTATGAGTTTAATTTGCTTTCTTAATGGCAAACTCAATTTCTGAATTCTGGAGCAAACATGAAACACATTAAATGCCTTTAGAACCCATGGATTCACAACCCTAAGTGATATGTTAGTTTCAATTCATCTCTCCTGTCCTAGACAAGTTCTATAAAGGTACACAAATATGTGTGGCAGTGATTTTGATACCTTCAACCCTTGCTAATAGAGTTATTTCCTTCTTATTTACTGCCTACATTTTTTTTTTTTAACACAAATGCAATTCTGTGGGTAAGACTGAGGTTATGACATATTGGGAATAAATTACTTAGTGTTTTGTTGAGTGAATGGTGGAATTTGAGATCTTATAAACTCTTATTTTTTCATTTTTTTGTTGTAGCTTATCATGAGGACAGTGAAAGTTTGTGAAACATTTGTTAGATATAGTTGCATCATTCTACATACTTATTGAAGAAAGGAGTAAAATTGTT
This sequence comes from Dasypus novemcinctus, assembly GCF_030445035.2. Lineage (NCBI taxonomy): Eukaryota > Metazoa > Chordata > Mammalia > Cingulata > Dasypodidae > Dasypus > Dasypus novemcinctus. Next base: position 35,437,155 of record NC_080701.1, on the reverse strand, counting down.
AAAGTTACATAATTATTTTGGTTCTAGGAAGCAATTAATAATTTGAGATTTACTCATAATATATAGAATGAAGAATTTAAAACTCATGAAGCAATAAAATGATTATAGAGAACTTGGAGTAATCCAATAAAAGAATAAATGACAGTGAGAATTGAGAGGAAAATAATATTCCTTCCTTGATAGAAGAGCCAAAACAATGTTTGATGGCCTGGAATAGTAGACTGTGTAATCCAAAACTGGATTTTATTATACCTGAGAATTTAATACAACAACCTTCAAGTCCTAAATAGTTTCCAACAAATTTACCAATAAATTTAAACACTTTTTGCACCTAAACTTGCATTGAGTGATTGAATTAAACATTTGAAAGATAAACTTTGAAATTCACACATATAAATTAAATATCCATTTGTTTTTGGGTAAAGCTCTAGTAACAAATAATTTCCAAAATGTTTTTATTGTTATTTTATTAATACTGTGGGTCAGTTTTATTATGGGACATTTTAATATGTCAGAAGAGTTGAAATATCTGTGCCAACTATTTTCGTATTGTTGGAAGGAGCATTTTTTTCTAAATAGATAGGTATTTTGGAATGCCTATACACATTTGCATTTCTCTATGTGCACATGTGCTTGTAACTACATATTTACACAGGTGTTCATTCAAGCAGTCGTTTCCAACATCCCAAGGATAAGATTTTAAAGCTGGCAATAAAAAGAAAACAGGACCTTCACTGAATTTGTATCTGATAGTATAGAAAGAAAATAAAATGTGTGTATAAAAGATCATGTTGGACTGGATAACCAGTATCCTACCTGAGCTTTATGAGACAGAATAGCCCCCAATATAGAAATTTTGCTGAAAATTCAGTTTTAATCCCAAATGCTGAAGTCGGAGTAGACATTATCATGAATGGTGCTGAGTACCTGAAATATATGGGATTGCAAAAATGAGAGAAAGTCATTCAGGCAGGACCCATTCCAAAATTAATGCTGATGTATTTCACCATTAGAGTGCTGTGGAAGCAGAGAGGTTCAATGATTGTATACGAAAGGCCAGGACTCCATAATAAATTTGGGAAGGAAAATTTAGTAACAACCAGCAAGGCTCAGGAACTTTTCTGTTCAAAAATCCTAGCCCCAAATAGGATTTTTGGGTTCCTTTAATACAGAGGATGTAGAAGTGAGGAGTCAAATGGTGCCTTATTTGAGTACTAGCTAAGATTGAATTAACACATATTCCCCACATTCCCAGTAAGCTTGAATTAACATGTTTAGTTTGCTTTCTCTCTGAATATCCAAAATCTATAGAGCCTATGTCACTTAATTGGCTTTCTGGGACTGGAGTGATGGGCATGATTATGAAAGGTGGGGTTGCAGTTCTTATTGTTTGACACATACAGTCTAGTTTATTCATGAAGATATGCACAGCCCCACACATAGCCCATATCTAGAGAGAGTCATTTTTATTTTAATATGGTCAAAGCCCAGAATAAATAATTTTATCTTCCCTTAGCTAAGGATGTTTATTAAGTTCTTCCAGGTACAGCCATAGAGGAACCATGTTCATAATTCCCAGGTAGAAGATGTTTGCAAAGCCTTTTTCCATCAAAAACAATCTATATAGCACCAAAACATCCAAAATAGGTTCTACTGGATGAATTTGTGCCTTTGCTAATAGGAACAAAAACTGCAGAGAGTTGATGATATCTGAATGAATAAGCCAGAGATTCCACACTTTAAAATTTGAAGAGAAAAAAACAAAACCCACAAACCTGTTTCAGAACAATGAAATAGGAACTATGTGAGGTGTCAACACTTACATTGCAATTCTAAATGAAAGAGCCCAGATGAAAGAAGACAGTCCAGAGTAGGTCCAGGGCAGAAGTTCTGCCAATCTTAGTGACTTCACTTCAAATGAAGTGAATTAGTACAAATTACTCCATTACAATAACTAAATATTATGTTAAGTATATTTTGCATACCTATTGATAATCAATAGTTTAAAGAATTCATTACACCTGAGAAACCAGTTATTCCAATGGTGATTAACCCACTTGATGGTCACCAAACATCCATAAGTGCTCACCATAATTTTATCTCTTTTGTGTTTAAAAGAGACCGTGTGAATACATTGCAGTAATGATGTATTCTCCACTCAGAAAGACATTTAGGAGCCAGTATTCTAGATTCCAGCATTCTTTTTCCCTGCTGCAGCTAGTCTGAAAGATATGCATTAAGATGGCAGGAACACACAGAGGGAATTTTTTAGTAACTACACCAAACACAAATACCCTAGAGGTTCTTACAACCCTCAATTGATTTAGTTTGAGCTGGAAATAAAATGGAGTAGGTAAAGACATACAGATTTCAGGGTTCATGTGTTATCACTGCAAAATGCAGCTTAATCTGCCTAATTCATTGACTAAATTTATCTTTGCAAAGATTAATAGATATTAATAAGAGTACAGATTAGCATAAACTTTTGAAATTTTCCTGCTTCTATAATAATGTAGAATGGATAAATAGCAATCCCTCACAACCATATCAGATTAGAGCTTCTCCCTGCTCCAGTGCAGTACACTATGACAACTGAAATATTTGTTATAAATTTATGCATCAGCTTTTTACTCCTTAACCAAAGTTGTAAGATAATGCCTATGAAAATTATGCAATCATATTTTAGGAGGTATCAAAAACAATTGTGAACTCCAATATGAATTCAGTATTCTCTTTATAAGAACTAGAATAGCTATTCTAGACAGTCCCCTCTTCTGCATATCCATCTTGGAATAAGTTCCAATTTTGTACAAAAGCCCAGCAATCTTTTTCACACAAATTCTTGTATCATCTCAGATGACTACACATCCTACTTTTCAGGAACTTAGAACCATGATGGAATAATTATTTCAATCTCAAGCCTCCTCGTCAATAATAATATCTAAAAACCATATCACCATCATGCCTTCCAGCCCAATGAGAAAAATATGCTCAGGGCCTCTGTATTAGTCAGTCAAAGTGGTGCTGATACAAAACACCAGAAACTGGTTTTTACAATGGTATTTATTTGGGGTAGGAGCTTACAGATAGCAGGCCATAAAGCATAATTTACTTCCCCAACCAAAGTCTATTTTCATATGTTGGAGCTAGATGGTAAGATGGCTGCTGATGTCTGTGAGGGTTCAGGCTTCCTGGGTTCCTCCCTTCTAGGGTGTTCCTTCTTTCTGGTTTCAGGGTTCCTTTCTTCCTGGGGCTAGGCTTTAGCCTCAAACTCTAACATCAATAAAACCCTAACTATGTCCTTTGCCATGCTTTTGTATGTGAGTCCCTACCACGAAAGGGTGGGGACTCAATGCCCTACTAGCACAAGAGATTTACATAATTACTTAAGTAAACCTATGAATCCAATATAATCTAGTATGTCCAGAGGAAAAGATCAGTTTACAGATATAATCCAATATTTCTTTTTGGAATTAATCAATAAGATCAAACTGCTACAGGAGCCAACTAAATTTTTTTTTAGGTAATTCCTTATCCCTCGGAAATTTTGCTTCTAACTCCCCTGACCAGAGCAACCTCAAAATGTTTATGGGTCCCATTAAGGTTTAATGAGAGGTGGTTTTTGTTTTTTGTTTTTGTTTTTTTGCTTTAGAATTAAAACAATGGAAGGAATTACAAAATCCAGTTTTCTTCTTGTTAATGACAATGAAAGATTTTGAGTTGTTAGAGTTATTTTGAGCCACTGTTAGAAATTCTCACTAGAGGTTGGTCTCATATTGTCTCTACTGACATTCTCTTATATAGACAGACCTCCAACCAAGCAAAATGGCTAACAAAAGCCATGCCCTACATAAAGAAATGTGTTTCAATGGATTCTCAAGGACACTTACTTTTTGCTCAAGAAAGTTTTCAATTGGTGGAGCTTTCTGTGGTGTGGACGGTGCACATCCTATTCATCATCATCTCCTTAATACAGGAACAACCTGAACCCAAAGTGCCAAGTGAATTACACCAATGCAAATGATTCTTGGTAAGATTGCACCCAAGTCCACATTGGAGGCTGAGGTAGAGGAAATGGAAGTGGAGCCCTCATTCCTACAGTATTTATTTTCTTTGCCCTCTAGGTATATTTTACAAGGGAGGAAATGGCTGAATGTCATTTTTCAATGACTTTTTCTTATAAACAGACCATCACTCTATGTGTGAACTTGCATCTGAGAAGAAAGGCTACTCTATTCCTCCATATCTTTGATGATATACTGACTTTTAGCCACTCATACAAAATGAAATGTTTATATCTGTGCATTTCATTATTTAAAAAAAATTAAATCCTTATTTTTATTTATTTTCCCCTTTCCCCTCCTCCTGCCCTGATGTTTTTGCTGTCTGTGTTGTCTTCTCTTTTCATTTTCTCTCCTCTTGGATTCACCAGTTTCAATCCTGGACATCTCTGATTGGGAGAGAGGTTCCCTGTCAATTGTGCCACCTCTGTTCTTGGTTTCTGTAGTGCTTCGCCTTGACTCTCCCCTTGTCTCTCTTTTGATGCCTTATTATATTGCTGCATGAGTCACTTGTGCAGGGCGCCTGTTCACCATGTGGGGATTTGCGTGGGCACTCATGCAGGCATTCATGTGGTCACTGGCTTGCCACACAGGCATGCTTTCTCTTCTTTTTTCACTGGGATCAAACCCAGGTCTTCCCATATGGTAGGCAGACGCTCTGCCATTGAGCCATGTCTGCTTCCGTATCCATGCATTTTAAATCATTCAACTGAGAGTAAGAATCATGGGAATCCAGTCCTCTAAGTTTTCACAATCAATCATTAATTAAAAGGTCATAATCATCAGGATATTTAGATGGTGTTTATTTTGTTTTAATAATGCATCCTATATTAAACTGGTCTTAAATATTATGATAAAAGTCATACCTCATGTAGTTATCTTTTCTGGTGATCTCCCTTCTATGAAATAATATTTCCATCTAGAGTCACTTTCCCTCTGCCTTAAAGCCTCTTTTTCTATGTTGTCCTGTGAATAAGCTGACAAGAATTCTTTTGTTTTTATATGAATGAAAACATCTTTATTTTCTCTATTTAAAGATATCCTTGCTGTATGTGTGTTATAGGCTGACAATTTTTTCTTTCACAAATTTCTCTTTCATATGGGGTCCACCGGCACTGGCTCCTTGCTTGCATTGGTTCTGACATGTAGGATGATGTCATTTTTATCTACTTTCCCTGTACAATTATTTATTTTGCAAACTTGTACTCTTCAGAAGGGGAAACTGAGACAAAGAGTAGTTGAGATACTTGCCTAAGATGACACAGATTGGCCAGAAGTCAAAAAAGTTTTACCAAAAATATCACAGTAATAAGTATGTCAGTCATGAAACATTCCCCTCAATTTAATTTGGAAAATACATTCTAAGCATTTTCTATGCAAAATACACTAGGTTGAATTTTTCATATGCATCTTTTGTATCTCTCTTAATAATAATATTATATTTCAATCTCCTTAACAGGCCCAGATAAGTTAATTATTCATAAAGTCATATAGCTAGAAAGTGGAAGAATTGGGAGTCATATCCAATTTCATTCCTTTCAGGTATAATTAATGTAGCACACTGTGTAGACAACTCATGTAGAGGATATCTCTGTTCAGAAGTTGAGACTTCTGCTTAGACTTCCATTCCATCCTGCAGCCAAAAAGAAATGACAAAATTGAAGATGCCTAGGTCATGCTTAGGCAGGTTTCCAGCAGAAGTATCGTTTAGGAGGAGATACTTGCTTCTCTCCACCGCACCCTTTTTCCTCTTCAACTGGTGAACATCAGATTTGTCTGAGGAATAGAGCCTGCCTTCCCCTGGTGATAGAAAGTTCCTAAATAATCCAGACCCGGTCTTAGTCAGCACTTCCTCTCCCACTCAGGGTGCACACATCACAGCACCAGTTTTTGATGAAATATAGTAACATTATGAATAGAGCTCAGGGTTAGAAATCAGATCATTCTATACTTAAATGTGAGCACTATTAATTATTAGTTTTTGTCCATGGCCAAATTTGCTTTGATATAAAGTGGAAATAGTAAGAACTTCATCATGGAGATTATATTAGAATTGGACCAGATACCAGTTAAAAACTGGTTGATATATAAAAGTGCTCATTACATATTAGTTCTAATGATAGTTATGTTTCTTTTACCCCATACAATTTTTTTAGGAATCTCAACTTCATTGTTAGATATTTTATAGGGAAGATCAAAGACTCCTAGAAAGATTTCAGAATTATAATTACTTGTAATTATTCAATACTTCTAAACCTGGCCTTTCTTTTCTCCTAATTTCAACATTTGCCCACAATCCTATCATCCAGAAGAGAAATGCTGACAAGCTACACATATGATTTGAGAATAATTTTGCCAGGACCAAGACACTTACACCCTGAGCTCTCTATTCTGTGCAGAAGATGACAGACAACAAAGGGATGATTCTTTGCCAGACACCATTCTACTCATTACCTGTATGATCTCCTTTAAGTGCACAGCAGTCCTATGAGATAGGTCCCTTCTCACCCCATTTTTGCAGTTGTGAAAAATGAGGTATAAAGAAGCTGTGAATCTTGCCTAAGATCACATAGTCTTAAGTAGAAGAGGCTCTATATAAAGTCAAGACTGAAAAGAGCTGACCTCAGAGTCCTGCTACTCCAGGATAACTTTCATTTGTTGCTGAGTTTGTGGTTCTTATAATTCCCTATAATTCTGCATTAACATGGTTTGTTATTTTTAGGTCCTTAAAATATGTTATAGCAAAAATCAAGAGACTTTCTTAATATACTTTATCTGGTCACCAAGAAAATAAGACAGACAGATATGCAGCAGGGAGTTTTGGGAAAAGATAACTTACAATGGTTTTGTTTCTCCCCATCCATTTTTTTTTTGAAGCCTAAAGTTTGGGAAATTCTGGGTCAAGAACTTCTTATCTGAGCTGGAAAGCTGATGGCTCACATTCACAGGTTGGTGTGAGCTTATAGAACCGGCTAGCTAACAGGGAGGTAAAGAAGGTCAGCCATCACATGAGGGAGCCAAGAGTGCCTACAAATGCAAGCAGAGAATTGCATCCATCATCAATGTGGAATCTAAGCCCCCAGTTGATATAGAGGTGGAGTGGACATAACAATCCCAGGGTCCACAGGGTGGAGGAATAGAGTATGGATTAGAGTGGACTTACCGATATTCTATTATGGAACTATTATGATTAGTAATGGAAGAAATTGTAGCATTGATGGGGAGAAAGTGGCCACAGTAGCTGCTGAAGGTAGGGAGAGGGAAGAAGAGATATAATGTGGAGGCATTTTCAGGACATGGAGTTGTTCTAGGTGGAACTGCAGGGCCAGATACTGGACATTGCATGTCCTGCCATGGCCCACTGGGTGGACTGGGGGAGAGTGTAAACTACAATGTAAACCATTATCCATGTGGTGCAGCAGTGCTCCAGAATGTACTCACCAAATGCAATGAAGTGTCACAATGATGAAAGAGGTTGTTGATGTGGGAGGAGTGGGGGGGTTGGAGTGGGGGGATATATGGGGACCTCTTATATTTTTTGAATGTAACATTTTAAAAAAATAGAGAAAAAAGATAAACACACCCCACAAACTGAGAGTTACTTAGGAAGCCCCCTTAGGATTCATTTTCAAGTCACTAATGAAGTAAAGAAATACTACATTTAAGGTAAAAATGGTTGAACTTGCAAAGCAGTGGTTAGTGATAGGTCAGAGATTGCAAATCCCACAGAAACTACACTTATGGGATAAACTTATTACTTCTTCCCCAAATGCATTCAGAGAGAAAGGCCTAATCCGTGACTTCTTAATTAGCATTTTTCTTTCTGGGCGTCTCTAGAGTTGAACTTACAGGTAATTTATATTTAAACATATATTTCTCCTGTCACAATTTTTAAAAATAAGTATGCCTGGCATACCCATTCTACTCAGAATAGCATTCAGTTGAAATATTATGAACCCAGACATGAAAAAAGTAAATTAAACATTCTTTTATTAAATTACCTTGCTGAATATAAAGGGGAAATATTCTCTTACAGAAAAATCATATCTTAAAAATTTTAAAAGAAGGAAACAACAATCTTCCTTAATCTCATAGTTGGATAAACCTATTTGTCTTTACTATACATTCTTTAGATCTGTTCTATGCATATAGGTCTTTTTAGACTTAGTATCATTATATATGGCATTATACATTCTATATTATATGGACTTTTCCACTCAGTATGATATTAAAAGTGCTTTCCATGTTATTAATTTTACAAATCACTTTTTTTTAAAGATTTATTTATTTATTTATTTCTCTCCTCTTCCCCTCCACCCTCCCACTCCCTTCACCCCAGTTGTCTGCTCTCTGTGTCTATTTGCTGCATCTTTTTCTTTGTCTGCTTCTGTTGTTGTCAGTGGCACGGGAATCTGTGTTTCTTTTTGTTGTGTCATCTTGTTGTGTCTGCTCTCCGTGTGTGCAGTGCCATTCCTGGGCAGCCTGCACTTTCTTTCATGCTGGGCAGCTCTCCCTATGAGGTGCACTCCTTGCGCATGGGGCTCCCCTATGAGGGGGACACCCCTGCGTGTCAGGGTGCTCCTTGCATGCATCAGCACTGCGCATGGGCCAGCTCCACATGGGTCAAGGAGGCCCTGGGTTTGAACCACAAACCTCCCATGTGGTAGATGGATGCCCTAACCACTGGGCCAACTCTGCTTCCCACAAATCACTTTAAAGTCCACCTAATACTTCATAATCATACATCAAAAGGGGTGTAATTGTACCTTCCATATAGACCTTTTGGTTGTCTTAATTTTTCCCTGTTATTAAAAAAAAATTGTGAAACACAAACTGCATGCAAAATTTTGGTCATAAATTTTATCTAGTAGAAATTCTAAGAATAAGGAGTACTGAAAATTTTATACCAGTATATACTCAACATTTTTGGATAAAATAGGGCTCATTAATGTTTGCCAATTTGCCAATTAAAAATTCATTATTTTTATGGGAAGCAGATGTGGCTCAAGTGAAGGCCTCTGTCTACCATATGGGAGGACCTGGGTTTGATCCCTGGGTGCCTCCTGGTGAAGAAAAAGATTTATTATTTTTAAATTGCATGTATAGATGACATATTAAATGAAGGAATTTTTAGATGTCTAACTTTTTTTCCTGAGGATTATTTTTCATTAATTTTACCCTATCCTCATAAAGACCTTTCATTGTTTATGAAGCAATTTCTATTATAATAATGGTTGTCTGTGACACATCTAACTATTTTTCCAGTGTGTTTTATAACTACATGTAGCCGAATCTATCATTTTTGTCCTTGTATAGCACTTTCTTTTGTATTCTACTCCATTAAAAGATTAAATTCTTATTTATTAACACTTTTTTTTGTTTTGTACTAATTTATGGTTTAATTTAATATTTTAAGACCCATGATTCCTTTTTTCTTTTTATTTGAATTTTCAGACTGGCATGAATAGAAGATTTACTTAATTTTGAAAATGCTTTTCAATTATTTTAAGAAGTTTTGTTGCCTCTGCTAAATTTTAGCTAATATTCATTTAAATACTTTTAAAATTAGGGTCTTTTGAGGATTGGTCCATACTTGTTTCTCATTGAGCTTCTCTGTGTTCCTTGGTTTTATTAGTATTTTGTAAACTGATATTCTTTTGAAATTATTTATCATCTAATATTTTGTCTGTTGTACTGATTTCTGTTTCAAATGTTTTTCTTACTAGAACTGGTGGTTTTTCTAGTTTCCTGAATTGACTACTTTGTTCATTTCATTTGTTTGCTCAATTTGTGTTATATAAGCAAATATTTCAAGGCAAACTTATTGATATATGGTTTCTCCTTTTTGTTCTTTTTAAAGATTTATTTATGTATTTATTTATCTCCCCTCCCCCCCCACCCCAGTTGTCTGTACTCTATGTCTATGTGATGCATGTTCTTCTTTGTCTGCTTCTGTTGCTGTCTGCAGCATGGGAATCTGTTTCTTTTTGTTGCATCATCTTGTTGTGTCAGCTCTCTGTGTGTGTGGCACCATTCCTGGGCAGGCTGAACTTTCTTTTTCGTGCCGGGCGGCTTTCCTTATGGTGTGCACTCCTTGCATGTGGAGCTCCCCTATGCGGGGACACCCCTGCATGGCACAACACTCATTGCGCACATCAGCACTGCACATGGGCCAGCTGCACATGGGTCAAGGAGGCCTCGGGTTTGAACCACAGATGTCCCATGTGGTAGATGGATGCCCTAACCACTGGGCCAAGTCCGCTTCCGTCCTTTTTGTTCTTTTACCAATAATTTGGAAGCATGAGCAATTTATCTTAGGTTAAAAATTTTACATAGATTAAAATATACTTCAATTCCTCTGTACTTTGGTCTTTTTCCTTTATCACATATATATTATATATGTATTATATATATTATATATATATTACATATATATGTATAAAGTTAGGCTCAGTTATACTAAGATCCATACACAGCATCACATGGATACTGGTAGTCAGTGAAAACAGAATACAAAAAAAGTCTAAATACTTTGTCTATTCTAAAGAACACACATGTCCAAGAAATCTGGTGCATTTTTGCTTGCCTAATAAATGCCTGTTTACTTTTTAAAATAGATCCAGAGAATGTTTCATAAATTCCTTAAATTTACTTTTAGTTGCAAAATTTCTGAAACCAACATATGATGAATTCCAGAGTATTAAATAAATGTTCATTGAATCATGCTGCCTGATTTATCCTCTTCCTGATAACTTTCTTCCAGAGGAGGTCAATAATGAATTTTTTATTTTCTTCTTCAATCGTGAGTCAATGTTGCATAAGCTCACATGTCTGTCAGGATATATCCTACTGTAGCTTCATATATTCACTCAGTTCAGTTGATATGGAAATATGACTAAATCATCCTTAGTTTCAAATTAAACTCATCTGATGTTTTATAGGCACATTGAAAGAGTTAAAAATATCAAGTAAAATGAACACTGCAACTTAGCCTTAGCAGCATGAGTGATGATAAAAGAAACACACAAGAACAGACTCTCATGAATTTAAGTCTCTAATCCATACAGATTCATTTTTTATTCTTATTTTTAGAAAATATGTGGGTTTACAGAACAATTATGCGTAAAATGCAGAATTCTCATATGCCACTCTTTTATTAACCATTGCATTGATGTGAAACAGTTACTACAACAGATGATAGCATATTTTTATAATTGTACTATGAATTATATTCCATGGTTTAACATAGTGCTCACTGTTAGTCTAGTTCCAGGGATTTCTTTTGTTAATTTTTATCCTGTTAATTTTTTTATTCCTGTTTTCCATGGGAGAACATACTATGGCAATAACTGGAGGACCTTTCAGTCATATGTTATTTCACGAAAGGTGACTGGAATGTCAACTGTCATAAAACTGTGTTTGTGTGTGTGTGTGTAGAATTGACCTATGTTTTCAATATTTGACTCAAAATCTGGTTGGCATTTCCAACAATCTTACAGAAAACATTTTATCTGATAGACATATCATGCTGTTGAATTTATCTAACACCATTGCAATCCTTGTGCCATTCGCAGATAAGTCAATTATCCAAATGCAAACCTTGTTTCATGGAGCAGCGAACAATGTGACAGAATTCATCCTGCTGGGTCTGACACAGAACCCAGACATGCAGAAACTCTTGTTTGTTGTGTTTACACTCCTCTACTTTCTCACCTGTTGTGGGAAACTGGTTTACCTGTTTGTTATTGTAAATGTTACAGCTGTTAAATGTAGCAGTTGTTCCTTGTTATTGTAAATGATGTTGCAGTTCAGATAGCAAACAGCTGCTTGGCAGTTTCCCAATACATGCGATGGGAAAACTAGGGCTGAGTATCTCAGCTCCAGAAGCTGTGAGTCCCCTGGTCCCGGGTTTGTCTCCCCTTTTGTGTCTCTACCTTTATTTCTGTCTTGCCTTCCCTTTGAACCAACCTATTGTGAGCTGAATGCAGCAAGTGGTGCCCAATGTGGGGCTCGAGGGAAAGAAGAATCTCTTTGAGGAAAACTAAAGGAGTTCTTATGGTGTAGATCCTTGAGTGGTTTAGAAGGCCTTACAAGTCCTCAGTGAGTAAGAGCACTAGGGTATTTTAGCAGGGTTATGATGGGAAATGGAGACAGTTCAACAAAATATCACCTGTATGTCTGTCTCCTAAAAGAGCTCCTTAAAGCAGTGGGAGCCAATGTCAGTGAGCCTCGTATTTTAGAACTCTTACAGATTATAGAAACCACTTCGACTATTGTTAAATCCATTTTAGAACCCTTGTAAACAGAAGATGAGGAAGATAAAAATGAAAATAGAGAAAGTGAGGAAGTTTCTCCTACTGAATTTTTTGATGTTACTAAATCTGAAATTGTTTTCCCTTCATCTCCTTCATTAACTGACTTCAGAAAGTCATTTTCCACCCCACTGACACCTCCTCCCCCTCCTATACCCAGAGACGCTCAGCCAAAGTTGTCAGCTTTACAAGGGGGCATTTTACAGGCTAGAAGGAAGGGTGACTTGAAGGTGTTTCAAATGGTCTTTCTGGTTACCATATAGGAAATAGTAGGTCCTGGAGGTGATCCTCAAAACACAAATGGAATTTATGAGTTCACACATGAACCCTTCCCATTTAAAATCTTAAAAGAGTTAAAAGCAGCAGTGCAATAATGTGGTCCAAATTCTCCTTTTACCTATGGTATAGTGCAAGGTCTTACTGAAGGCTCTAGGCTGATTCCGGCTGACTGGTCTGCATTGGCACACATCACCCTAAGGTCTGGAGAGTTTCCACAATTCAAAACATGGTGGTCAGATCATGCAGAGACTCACGCTGCTCATAATAGAGCCCATAATATCCTCATTTCCTTGGATCAGTTAGTGGGGGTGGGGAATTGGCTGGGAGTAGAACAGCAGTTAACAATGGATGATCAAGCCATCACACAGGTTTGTTACTGTTGCTTAAGGGCATGGGAAAAAATTGAGGCCAAAGGCCAGCCTCTGGTGCCATTTCTAAAAATATTACAAGGGCCTAAAGAACCTTACCCTGACTTTATTGCTTGGTTACAAGAGGCTATCAAAAAACAGGTCAATAATTTAGAAGCTGCTGATACTATTTTGCAGCTAATGGCTTACGAAAATAACAATCAGCATTGTCAGAAAGCTATTGGGATTATGAAAGATAAAGTAGATCTGACTGGATATATTAAATTGGGCCAGAATGTAGGGATGGAGGGCCACCACACTACAATGATGGCTCAGCTATGGCAGGGATGAAAAATCAATAAGAGGTTCTCTGGAAAATGTTTTAATTGTGGAAAAATTGGTCACATGAGAAAAGATTGTTGGAAAGGCTCTGAGGGAAAAACAATGCTGCTTGGACAGAATATTTCTGCTCTGAAACAACCTGATCTGTGTCTACGCTGTGGTAAAGGAAATGATTGGTCTAGCCTACGCCATTCTAAATGTCATAAGAATGGCACCCCCTTGTTGAGAAACTTCCAACCAGCCCACTCCCAGCCCTGCTCAAAAAGGGGGCTTTCCTGGTTCAGCAGAGCAATCCCGGCACTCCCTGATTCTCCCCAGGGCCCTGGATTTATACCCAGCCACAACAGGAAGTGCAACCATAGATATTCCTATGGCAGAACCTGTTATTCTGATTCCAAGAGACACCCCCATCCGTGTAAAAATGGGAATAAGGGACCTTTACTAATTTGGCATGGTTGGGCTTCTCGAGAGAAGCAGTCTTATGTCACAGGGAGTTAGAGTGCATACAGGAGTAATTGATTGTGACTATCAAGGAGAGATTGTTTTGTTTTCATGCTAATTCTGATGGGGCCTATTTGACCAAATTAATAAAATTAGTACAAAATTTTTATCAAGGTGTTAAAGGGAATTTTCAGTTTTGAATCAATAGCTTACTCCTAAACTTCAAGTCTTAGTGTAGTCTTAAAGAGTAATAATCCAAAAAATATGTGTTAACTGTCTGTCTAGACTGTTAAATAAGAGTTTAAGTGCATTTATGCTGCTCAGGTTATCCTGTTTGCTGATTACTAAGTGTTTCCAAGAACAAGCTTGCATATTACAGGCAACATGATTCCAGAAGAAATCCTAAAAGCAATAACATCTAAGATGTGAAATCATGGCGAGTTTAAAAAGAAAAAGCTATAATAGGAAAATAAGAATTATGAGTCAAATTTTAAACTTTGTTTCTGTTGGTTGTGTTGTAATTGTTTTTGTGTTTGTGTGTTTGTTCAGTGTCAATGTATATTTTAATACCTCTGGATGGTATAAATAAATAAAAACTTCTGAAAGAGTTGTATTTAAATGGCCAAAAATTAAATAAGCACTTATATTATTACCTAAGTTTGAAATGTTAATGAGATCTCTATAGTTGTATAATAGAATATGTATATAATTGATTAATAGAATTACTATGTCTCTTCATAAAAAATAGTGCTTGCTTAAATTGAGATGAATAATTTATTTTTCTTCATAGGATAAAATCAAGGATGTAAAAGTTAAGTAAATATTGAAAAAGGTAAAAAGTTTGTGGGAATGCTAACTGAAATTTAATAAGGTGCATTTTGTCCTAAAATAAAATGGTTAGTTTTATAAAATCAGAAAATGGAGATATGCAGAACAGAACTAGTATGCATATAGCAAGTTGTAAAACTATTGTGGTCAGCATTCAGTAAGATAATGTGTTTTGTAAAAGTAAACAAACCTGAATGAATACAAAAAGTGCAAAAACTGTTTGAAAAGGTCAACAATGGACTTTTGCAGTTCTTTAAGGCTTTCTGCCCTGGCCTAATGGCAATGAATCCTGCTTCATAGAAGAAACCTGTGGCAGTGACCCCACTGACAATGGTATTTTAAAAACCTGGAAGAGGCAAACAGTTGAGACAAGCTCTAAGGTCCCTTCTACTCTAGCAAATTCTTAAATGTTGTTTGGTTGGGTAAGACAAAACTATACTCTTGTTTTGGTTAAGTACAATGTTTCCTCATGTTGAAAGAATTTGTAATATTGTTGGGGTACTAAAAATCTTTTATCCCTCACTGAGATATGTTAATTGGGAAGGAAAGGTCCTTCATGGGAGTAGGAGGACCTCCAGCAGGCTGCTTAAAAAGGGGGGGGGGGGAGAAGGTGAATATTGACCTAGCCTGTGAATTGGATGTGGCCAATACCAATATTGGCTTTGGGTGGGGTTGTGGCAAAGGCAAGATTCTAATTGAGTACCCCTTGTGTTTTAGTCACAATTGTGGGAAGGGGTTATAAGTACAGTATAAAAAAGTAATTGTGTGCAACATAGGAAGCCCTGCTGAAAGTGAAAAGCTTAAGCCAATAGTGTCTGGTTACTCTGAAGACTGCCATCTCTATCTAGGGGTGGACTGCAAATACTAAAAACAAGACAGAAACAATGGACTTTTTTGAATCACTCTCCATGGGGTAGAGATCTGTGGAAGAACATCTGGGACATCTGCCAGCAGTGACAGGCAACTGTCTGTCATGTCCCTGCCCACTCCTCTAACATCCCTCTCAGGACTGTTGAGGCAGATGCCTCATGAAGATCCAGAGCCATGGAATTGGGACCTGAGAGGAAGCAGAGTGGCTCCATTGGAAAAGTGAACATTGTGAGTACCAGACCTTGGGGTGCCTAGTGCAGCAGTTCCCACTGCCTGCTGTTCACCAACAGCTTGTGGCCTTAATGCTCACATCAGTGACTGTGACATCAGCACCCTCCTGCTCCTGGAAGAGGCAAAATATGCTTTCACTGCTACAGACCCTGCATTGGGGCTCTTAGAACAAGCCAGATATTGTTTTCTGCCTGACAAATGAGTCCTCATAATGATGGACTGTTTATATTCAGTACTGAGTTGTGGCCCCACATCCAGTGAAGAGGCTAAGAGCAGGACCAAGGATGGCATTGAAATTATGTGATAAACTTCCAGCTGCCCCATAGCCCAAAATGGGAAAGTAAGAATTTGTCATTGCCTATGCCTCAAACTATGCAAATTGGGGAAAATGAGGTCATTTTGATCAAGTACTGGCCTATATAGCCTTGCTGGTAGGAAATCTTAAGCCTATGAGAAATGAAAGTTTAGCCATTAATTTGATGAACTGTAAATTGATATATAAATGTGTCTTGATGTAAATCTCTTAAGTTTGAACAATCCTGGGACTGAATATATTGGGTGGGGGGGGGAAGGATTGTTCAAACCTAAAAGTGAAAATATCATGCAGGAAGCTTTATTAATCAGCGAAACGTTATTTGGGACTTTGTAGAAACAAAAAGGGGGAAATGTTGTGGAAAATTGGCTTACTTGTTTGTTATTGTAAATGGTACACCTGTTAAATGTAGCAGTTATTAGATGTTGCAGTTGTCCCCTGTTATTGTAAATGGTGTTGCAGTTCAGATAGCAAACAGCTGCTTGGTAGTTTCCCAGTACATGCGATGGGAAAACTAGGGCTGAGTCTCTCAGTTCCAGAAGATGTGAGTCCCCTGGTCCCAGGTTTGTCTCCCCTCTTGTGTCTCTACCTTTATTTCTGTGTTGCCTTCCCTTTGAGCCAACCTATTGTGAGCTGAATGCAGCACTTACCCTTGTGGGCAACCTACTCATTGCAGTGACCATTGCCACCAGCCTAGTACTCAGCACTCACATCTATTTTTTTCTGTCATTTTTGTCTTTCATAGATGATACCATTTCTTCTATCACAGCCCCCAAAATGATATTTGACTTACTTGCTGAAAAGAAAACTATCTCTTTCAATGGGTGCATCACTCAGCTCTTTTTGGAGCATTTATTGGTGGAGTTGAGGTCATTCTCCTCACAGTGATGGCCTATGACTGCTACCTGGCCATCTGCAGGCCCCTGCACTACATGATCACAATGACCCAGAGGGTGTGATCTCTTGGTGACTGTGTCCTGGGCTGGGGGATTTCTTCATGTCCTGATTCAAATCCTTTTTATGTTGTCATTAACCTTCTGTTGTCCCAATGTCAGTGACCATTTCTTCTGTGATTTTTACCCTCTGCTAAAACTCTCCTGCACTGATACTCACATCCTAGGACTCTTTGTTGCCACCAACACTGGGTTCATGTGTGTGATGATTTTTTTCTATTCTTATTACCTCCTATGTCCTCATCCTTTGCACTCAGAACTCTCAGCTCTGAAGGACGGTGGAAGATACTCTCACCTGTACCTCACATATAACCGTGGTCATCTTTCCCTTGGTGCCTTTTATATTTATACACCCTTGGCCTATGGACACCTTTCCCACTGATAAAGCAATGGCTGTGTTTTATACTATGATAACACCCATGTTAAACCCTTTAATCTATACACTCAGAAATGCAGAGATGAAAAATGCAATGAGCAAGCTCTGGAGCCAAAGAGTAAGCTTTTTGTTCTTTTATCAGTAATTTGGAAGTATGTAAATAGATAAGATAGCATAAAATCAACTCATATTTTAAAAGCAATTGTGTCTAAACAAAATAAATGCTCTTGTATTCAGAATATGTGGGTTAATTACATATTATCTCCTTGTTATCTGAAATCTTTAATGGTTCCTCTTTCATAAATGGCGACTCTAATCCAACCCAATTAGAAAATTCATTACACATACAAATTAATCAGTGGAACTTGGTTAATTTAAATGAAATTTCTGCAATGTTCAGAAAACATATGGCATTATATATTCTATACAAAAATTATCTGTAAATCTAAGTGAAGCTTATGTAATTAATAGCCCAAGCACTTTAAATATATAAAAAAGTTTTATAGCTAGAATTTTGTTAAAAATGCATTGTATTAACCTTAACTTCTGTCATCAGTGTAGAAAAAAATTTTTTGTGAGAAATAGGATCATCCAGTAATTAATGGTTTTGGAGGAAAAAGAGAACATCATTAAGGCAGGAGTCATCCCATAATTAATGCTATTGTTTTGTACAAGTCACAAAGCACCAATTGCATAGTAACCGAGGTTCTGCTCAAATTATTTTCTCAGACTAAAGCCAAGAAGGGATATTAAATTATTTGAGGTACAGCCATAAAGCAACATTACACATGATATTTCCAGATAGAATACATGTGAGGAACAATTTTTTTTTTTTTTGCCAAAGGAACCACCAAAAACTTCATCTTCAAATAGCTTTTATTGAATAAATTACAGCATTAGCTAATAGGGTTAAAAATAGGGAGTTTGATATCTAAGTAATCACGGCAGAAAGTCTGCACATTCAAATTTGAATAGGGAATTGCAGACCAACTGCTTTCCAATGAAATAAGTATTCATTTGAGATGTGACCAATTACAAGACTAAGGGACTATTTCGGGTTCCCAGGAAGGAGGGGGAGGTCTGGAAGAGAGTTGAGAGTAATTTCCCTGCAGTAATTTCAGATACCAGGGTCCCATTCGAATTTCAGGAAGGAACTTAACCTGACTAGGAGAGAGGGGGGGGGCGACCCCATCACACAGGTTATTGTGTCCTGCTGCTCTGGGAGAGAAAGCAATAAGAATAGAAAGGGCGCAGGGACAGACACACTCCTAAACAGCAGGAATCTACCCAAATGCAAAGAGTCAAACCTGCACTAAGGGAAGTGACTGGATAGCTCTCTAGTCAACAAGCCCAGTGAGAAAAGTTACTCAGTGGAGGAATCTCTGCTTTGGATATACAAGGTTCCTGGCTTGATTCCCAGCTCTTCTAAGAGTAGTGATCGACTGGGTTATCAAATACCCAACTGATACTGTAGGATAGAAAACACATAGATGGTATTTTTGTATTAGCTTCTCTTGGATCTGTTATTTTTCTGAAAAATTCCTTTTTAAAAAAAATTCTTTCATTTATCTTTCATGTAATATTTTTTACATCCTTTCATTTTTAGCCCACTTGTGCCTTTGTTTTTTTAATTTATTTTAATTGTATTTTGTTGAAGATACATAGCTCACAAAAAAGTTACATTAAAAAATATAAGAGGTCTACTGAGTATACACCACGGTGCCAACCACAGGTCCAGTAAAAGTAATAGAAGAGGCATGTATAGAAAGCACACTCAGGAACACAAACTCCAAAGTAGGGACAACTGACATGGCACTGAACTCCAGAGCCATTTGCCAGGACCATAAAACCTGTGGGTCTCTGTAGCCCTCAGGAGAACCAGTTCCTTGGCTTCTATCTACTTTGGCTGTCTCTGGTACACAGCTGAGATGTGTGTGAGCATTACCCCTGATGACCTCCCAGCTCTTTTTTGGAGACTCATAGCCATATAAACTGATTTGTCCTTTCCATTTCCCCCTTTTATGCAAAGTAAAAAAGCAGTTTTTAACATTCAATATTACATGTAAGCTGAGATATTCTGCTTGTATGAGTTGACCCTTTTATTCAAGGTCTTTTTCTAGTTACATCATCAGCTGGTGCTTGGTAGTAATCCCTTGGTGCCAGGGGGGCTCATCCCCAGGAGTCATGTCCCACACTGGGTGGAAGGTAATGCATTTACATGCTGAGTTTGTCTTAAGAGTGACCACACATAAGCAACATGGAAGCTCTAGGAGGTAACTTTTAGGCACCCTGCAGCTCTAGGCCTAGTTCATATTTTAGGTGCACAGGGTCATAATCATAGCCATCAGTATCAAGGGCTCATTGTTGGACCATCCATCTCTGGACTGTCCATGTGACAGTCAGGCCCTGAGCCTCAGCATACTTGCAACTTCTACTCTCTGATTTATTGGGCTTACACTGGCGAGCTAACAGGGAGGCGAAGAAAGCCAACCACCACACCAGGGAGCCAAGAGTGCCAACAAATGCAAACAGGAGAATTGCATCTATCATCCATGTGGAATCTAAGCCATCCCATGTCCATGTGGACGTAACCATCCCAGGGTCCACAGATGGAGAAATAGAGTGTGGATTAGAGTGGACTTACTGGTATTCTACTGTGGAAATATTGTGATTAGTAATGGAAGAAATTGTAGCATTGATGTGGAGAAAGTGGCCATGGTAGCTGCTGATGGTAGGGAGAGGAAGAAGAGATATGATGTGGAGGCATTTTCAGGACTTGGAGTTGTCCTGGGTGGTACTGCAGGAACAGATTCTGGACATTGTATGTCCTGCCATGGCCCACTGGGTGGACTGTGGGAGAGTGTAAACTACAATGCAAACCACTATCCAGTGCTCCAAAATGTAATCACCAAACACAATGTATGTGCCATGATGATGAAAGAGGTTGTTGATGTGGGATGAGTGGTGTGAGGGTGGTGGTGGGTATATGGGAACCTCATATTTTTTAATGTATCATTATATATGAGTTTCCCATATACCCCACACCCCATTCCCCAGTCCTCCCACATCAGCAACCTCTTTCGTTATTGTGGCACATGCATTGCATTTGGTGAAAACATTTCATTGACTGCTGCACCGCATAGATAATAGTTTACATTGTAGTTTACACTCTCCTTCAGTCCATTCAGTGGGTTATGGCAGGATACATAATGTCCAACGTCTGACCCTGCAATATCACTTAGGACAACTCCAAATCCCAAAAATGCCCCCACATCACATCTCTCCTTCCCTCTTCCTGCCCTCAGCAACTATCATGGCCACACTCTTTACATCAATGATACATATTCTTCCATTACTAGTTACAATAGTTCTATAGTAAAATACCATTAAGTCCACTCTGATCCATATATTATCCCTTCATCCTGTAGAAAATAGGGTGGTGATGTCCACCTCTAAATTGAGAGGGGGCTTACCCAGATCAGCTAACAGGGAGATGAAGATGGCCAACTACCACATCAGGGAACTGAGAGTGCATACAACTGCAAGCTGGAGAATCGCATCCATTAAAAAGTTTCTTTTTTAAAATTTAACTTAGTTTATTTACTGAAACCCTATTCAAAACCTGCAGAGGGAAGTCTGCAGGGTAATTGATTAATCTTTGGCCACCTGTGAAGCTTCTCAGGAGCCTAAGAGGGAAAGCTATGTTCCTAATATTTTGTTTTTCTCATTGTTCTTTCTTTTTCCTCTTTCTTCCACTCCCTATAAGTATTATTTTTTAAATTAGGTGATGCTATAATTTTCCCCCTTTGTTTCCCGTGTTTGGATACCAATTCTTTCTACCTACGCTATTTCTTTTCCTTCCTTAATCTTCCAATCTTTATGATTTTGTTCTTACATTCCATCTCTCTTTGTTTAGTCTTCAATTTTTAATTTTTAAATTTCTATTTCCTATATTCTCTATTTTCTTTTTTAAACAATTTTTCTTATATTCTTTTTGCTTTCCATCTCTTCTTACCATTCTGGCCTTTTGATTTATTCTAGATATTTTTTCTCTACTCAGTTTCCATTCCATTGTTTGTTTTTTCATTCTTATACCTCTGCACTTCTTGCTTGAGATAATTATTCATTCTCCTAGGTCTTATATGTTTCCTCTTCTATCCCTTTACTATTATTATTACTTACCCTATCTCTTTTCTTATCTCTTTCCCTTTCTCAGGCCCTAATCTTTTTCTTTCAAGGGAACATAAACAAGAGCAAGGAAATAGAATAAGTAAAGCAAAGTCTCAAAGAGTAAACTTACCACACAAAAAAATGCAACTAAATAAAACCCCAGAATAGAGAGAAACAAATCAACTGAATAAATGCATCAAGATAAAGAGATGCCTAAACACAAAAAATAATATTATAAAACATATTAAGGAACAGGAAGACATTTCCCAGTCCAATGAATAAACTAAAAACCAGAAAGAGATGCAGAACATGGGAAAACTAATCAGAGCTGCCCAAACAAATGTCATGAACCAATTTAATGATGTGAAGGAAGAGATTAAGGATATTAAGACACTGGGAGAACATACTAAATAAATTGTAAACATATAAAAATATAACAAATGTGATGTTGATGAGTCACAATACACTGCAAGCACATAACAGTTGATTTGAACAGGCAGAGGAAAGAACTAGTTCTGTGGAAGACAGTACATCTGAAATCAAACAGATAGTAGAACAGATAGATAAAAAAACATAAAAAAATCAAGCAAGGGTTAGGGATCTGAAAGGCAAAATGCTTAAACATATGCATTATAGGCATCCCAGAGGAGAAGAAAAGGAAAAGGGGACAGAAGGAGAATTAGAAGAAGTAAAAATAGCTAAAAAATTCCCAACCTTATTGAGAGAGATGGATGTACATGTCCAGGAAGTGCAGCACACCCCAAACAGTATAAACCCCAACAGGCCTACACCAAGATACATACTTGTCAAATTGTCCAATGCTTAAGACAAAGAGAGAATACTAAATGCATCCAGAGTAAAGAGAACCATCACATACAAGGGAAGCTCAATAAGATGAAGTACTAATCTCTCATCTGAAACTATGGAGGCAGGAAGGCAATGGTATGACATAATTAAGCTACTAAAAGAGAAACCTCCAGCCAAGAATTCTCTATTCAGCAAATCTGGCATTCAGAAATGATGGAGAATTCAAAATATTTACAGAAAACAGAAATTAAGAGAGTATCCCAATAAGAAACTCATCCTTCAAGAAATACTGAAGGGGGTGCTACAAGTTGAATGGAATAAACAGGAGAGAGAGACTAGGAGAAGAGGGAAAGAAAAATTTAAAAAAATAAAAAAGAGAATAAAAACAACATATGAATACATAAACTCAAAGAAAATATAGTTAATGTAAGTAATTTCTTTAGAGTAATAACACTAAATATTAATGGATTAAACTCACCAGTCAAGAAACAACAACTTTGAAAAGTACATTAGAGGATCTGGACATAATAGACATATACAGATCACTACACCCAAATACAGCAAGATCTACTTTCTTCTCAATGTCACATGGATCATTCTCCAAGATAGACCACATGCTGGCCAACAAACAACTTTGAATGAATTAAGGAGGATTGAAATTATACGAAGTAATTTTTCTGACCATAGTGGAAAGCTGGAAATCAGTAAGGGCCAGAGAACCAGATTAGGCACAAAGATATGGAAGTTAAATAACACACTCTTAGACGAACAGTGGGTCAAGGAGAAAATCACAAAAGATAACAGTAATTACCTTGAAATGAATAAAAATGACAACACTATATCAACAACTATGGGATGCAACAAAAGCTGTACTGAGAGGAAAATTTATAGCCATAAATATATATATCAAAAAATAAAAAAAGAATTAAAATCAAAGACCTAGCTGCACACCTAAAGGAATTAGAAAAAGAACAACAAACTAACCCCAAAGGATTAAAAAGAAGGAAATAACAAAGAAAAAAGCAGAACTAAATGAAGTGGGAAATTCAAAAGCACTAGCACTAGCTGGTTTTTGAATATTACCAATAAAATAGACAAACTCCTAGCAAGGCTAACAGGAAAAATCAAAGAAAATGCAAAAACACAAGATAAAAAAACAAGGAAAGGGATATCATCACTGTCCCCACAGAAATGAAGAGTATCATAAGAGGATATTTTGAAAAATGATATGCCAATGTAAGAATAATTTAGAGATAATGGGAAAATTCCTAGAAATGCAGAATCAGCCTACATTAATGAAAGAAGAAATTGATGAATTCAACACACCAGTCAAACTAACTTGATTGAATTAGTCATCAAATTCTCCCAAATAAGAAGAACCCAAGACTGAATGGCTTCACAGGTGAATTCTACAAAACATTCTGGAAAGAGCTAACACCAATCCTGCTTAAACTCTTCCAAAAAATTGAAGAATGAACATTGCCTATATCATTCTCTGATGCCAAATTTACCCTAATCAAAAAAGAAACCACAAGAAATGAAAATTACAGACCAATCTCTCTAATGAGCCTAGATGATAAAATCCTCAAAAAATACTTGCTAATCATATTCAAAAGCATCAAATAAATTGTATGCCATGACCAAGAGGGTTTCATCCCTGGTATGCATGGATAGTTCAACAAAAAAAAATTGATCAATGTAATATACCACATAAACATTTTGAAAGAAAACAATCACATGACCATCTCTTTAGATGCAGAAAAAGCATTCAACAAAATACAGCACCCTTTCCTTGTAATAAACACTGCAAATGATAGGAATGTAAGGAAACTTCCTCAACATGATAAATGGTATATATGAAAAACCTGCATCTAACACCATTGTATAAATGTTGAAATCTTCAAAGCTTTCCCTCTAAGATCAGGAACAAGATAAGTATGCCCAATATCACCTCTCCTATTTAACATTGTATTAGAAGTACTTCCCTGGGCACTTAGGCAAGAAAAAGATATAAAAGACATCCAAATTGGAAAGGAAGAAGTCAAAATTTCACTATTTGCAGATGACATGATGGTATATATAGAATACCCTGAGAAATCTCCAACAATGCTTTTGAGAGCTTATAAATGAGTTCAGTAAAGTCATTAGTTATAAGATCAATGCTCAAAAATCAGTAGCAATCTGAGCAATCCAACAATGAGCAATCTGAGTAGGAAAATAAGAAAAAATATCCCATTTACAATAGCAACTGAAAGAATTAAATAACTAGGGATAAATTTAATAAAAGGTAGAAATGACGTAAACACAAAATTATACAACACTGTTAAAGTAAATCAAAGAAAACTTAAATAAATGGAAGTATATTCTTTGTTCGGATGGGAAGACTAAACATCATTAAGATGTCTATCTTACCCAAACTCATCTACAGATTTAATGCAATCCCAATAAAAATCAAAACAGCATTTTTTTTTACCATATTGAAAAAACTAAGCATGAAATTTATTTAGAAGGGCAAGAGGCCCTGAATAGCCAAATACATATTGAAAAAGAAAAATGAAATTGGAGGAATCACACTACCTGACTTTAAAACATACTACAAATCTACAGTGGTCAAAACTGCATGGTATTGACACAAGGATAGACTTAATGACGAATGGAACCGATTTGAGAGTTCTGATACAGAGGCTTGCATATATGGTCATCTGATACTCAACAATGCCATCAAGCCCACTCAACTGGGAGAAAAAGTCCTCTTCAACAAATGGTGCTTGGAGAAATGGACCCACATCCAACAGAATGAGTGAGGATCACCATCTCACACCTATATAAAAAGCAACTCAAGATGGATCAAAGATCTAAATATAAGAGCCAAGACCCAAAATGCCGTGAAGATAATGTAAGGAAACATTTACAGGCCTTCAGACAAGAAATGGTTTCATGAACTTCACACCCAAAGCATAAGCAGTGAAAAAAAAAAATAGATAAACAGGACCTCTTCAAAATTTAAAATGTTTGCACCTCAAAGGAGTTTTTCAAGAGAGTGAAAGGACAGCCTACCAAATGGGAGAAAATATTTGGTAACCATATATATATGATAGGAACCTCACATCCAACATGCATAAAGAAGTCCTATATCTTGAAAATAAAAAGACAAACAACCCATTTTAAAAATAGGCAAGTGATTTAAATAGACACTTCTCCAAAGAAGAAATGCAAATGCCTAAATAACATATGAAAATATGTTCAACATCACTAACTATTAGGGAAATGAAAATCAAAACTAAAATGAGAAATCTTTTCACACCCAATAGACTGGTGGCCATTAAAAAGCAGAGGACTACAAGTGTTGGAGAGGATATGGAGCGTATTAGTCAGCCAAAGGGATGCTGATGCAATATACCATAAATTGGTTGTTTTTTTATAAAGGGTATTTATTTGGGGTAGGAACCTACAGATACCATAAAGCATAAGTTACTTCCCTCACCAAAGTCTATTTTCACTTATTGGAGCAAGATGGCTCTGAGGGTTCAGGCTTCCTGGATTCCTCCCTTCCAGGGCCTTTCTTCTTTCTGGGGTCAAGGTTCCTTCCCCAAACTTCCTCTATGTGCTTACTTCCCAAAGCTCACGCTTAAGTCTTCAGCATCAAACTCCAACATCAACTCCAACATCAGACACCCCCAACTCTGTTCTTTGCCATGCCTTTTATCTGTGAGTTCCCACCCACTAAGGGGATTCAACACCCTAATAATAACTCAGTCATGCCCAGGTACAGATCAGATTATAAGCATAATCCAATGTCTATTTTTGGAATTCATAAATATATCAAACTAATGGGAACGTTCATCCACTGCTGGAGGGAATGTAGAATGGTCTAGCCATTGTGGAGGACAGTTTGGCAGTTCCTCAAAAAACTAAATATAGATATGCCATATGATCCAGTAATTCCACTGCTGGTTATATACCCAGAAGAATCGAAAGCAAGGACATGAACAGTTAAATGAACATCAATGTTCGTTGCAACATTATTCACTATTGCCAAAAGTTGGAATCAACCCAAATGCCCATCAGTTGGTGAATGGATAAACAAAATGTGGTATATACATACATGGAATATTACTCCACTGTAAGATGAAATATGGCATTAGCACATGGGATATTATGGATGGATCTACAGAAACTTATGTTGAGTGAAGCAAACCAGGCATTGAAGAACAAATATGAAATGACCTCACTGATATGAATTAAGCACATTGGTCAGACTCAGAGAGCTAGTGTCTGGAAGATAGGTTTACATGAAATAGAAAGGGAGAAAAAGTTTATTAACCAATGCCCATATGGGCAAAATCTATGATAAGGTGGAAGTGAGTAGTTGGGCAGTGAAGGGACATGACAGGGGTGTATAAAACTATTGGGTTGGGTGGTGCAAATTGGGCAGGGTGGTAAGATGGGGAGGGTGGGTGGGTGGTCCATGGACATGGGGTAGGGTTGGGGAAGGGAATTGGCAGGTATGTGGTTGAAACTATAATGTTGGGAAAACTCTTTTGGCAATGTGACAAGGATGGGTTACTGGTTTAGGGTGTTGGATGGGGGACAATCCAGACAGGGTACACCTGGGCTGTCTTCTAGAGAATGTATGAGTGATCATATTGTCATAGTGTGTTGTATCAATGGGTGGAGACCCACATAATGAGTGGGAAGGAATCGAACTCCCATCATGGGGAGATCCAATATATGTTCTCAGAGTTGGTTGTCTCTCAAAAACATAGGTAGTTCCTAATAGGAGAAAATAGACCAGTGTGTCAAGGTCTCACATTTGTTGCAAATAACTATGAGTCTTGTCCCTCTAGGAGTGAAACCATGTGTTTGCCATGGGCCTCACAGGGAAGGGGAGGGAGGAATAGAGTAGATGGAGGAGAAGGTGTTTCGGAGGCAATGGAAGTGTTCTGCATGATCTTACAATGATGGATACAGGCCATGTTTAATTTCATCAGAAACTTATAAAAGTGTATGGTCTAGAGTGTAGACCATAACGTAAAACTTTGACTATGGTTAATGGCTATGTTTCAATATTTGTACATCAACTGTAATAAATGTACCACCCACATGTAAAAAACTTATTGATACAGGAAGGAGGAAAAGGGAGAGGATGTTGGGTATATGGGAGGATCCTATATTTTGTATGTTACTTTACAGTGACCTAAAACTTCTTTGAAGCAAAATGAAAAAAAGTAAGACACTGGGAAAGAAATGGAAGAAAATATCACTTTACATACAGAACAATAAATATTACAGTGATGAAAGGCAAAATATAAAAAAAATACTTTTAAATATTTTTTGTTATTTTTATATCCCAATTTAAAATTTTAATTTAGTTTTGATTTTTCTAAATTATTATGTATTTTATTTCTTATGTTTAAACCTATCCTTATTATTTAATTTTCCCCTTAATTATATTTGGCAATATTCTTGGCTTCATTTTTGAAGATGTTTTGGACCACAGAAGGGTTACAATTGTGGCAGGGGAGGATCTTTGGTGTGTTGTGTCAGTGATGGGGATATATTGGAGGAAATTCACCTGGGCATACATATAAGTTACATAAATGTGTCCTAGTGTTCATGAACCATTGCCTCAGTGGGTGGAAATTCACAAAATAATTGAAAGAATATTGAATTCCAATCCTGGGGAGCTCTGCCACATTCTCTAATGAAACAACAACAATCTCTCAAGTGGATAAATAAGTAATCCTTCCAAATCAAATAAAATTAAGCCACTTTCTGCTTCTGTGTAACACTTTCACAAACTGAAGTATATAAATCATGAATTTATGTACCTCATTTGTTTCCTTTACCTAAGATTTGAGACAATACAGAGAAAAAATATGCAATCATACACTACAGGGTGCCAGAAACAATTATGAATTCCAGTATTTGCTAGCTTTTCTATGGTTCTTGAGAAAATCTTGTTATGGTTCCTGTTTGGGTGAACAAGTCTTTTTCATCTGGATAAACTTCCTGCATCATCATTTTGGATTGTATCAGCACTCCATAATCAGCATCTAATATCTTTGCAGAATGTCTGGAAAGGTGGGATACGGACTGATTAAACCACCTACTATTTTGTTGTTTGTGCAATTTGAGGGAAGTTTCCCTCTAAGTATTGCATGCCTCATGAGCCTGACAAGTGAACATGCTCTATCCTCAATACAGCTCCATCTGGGTATTCCATAAGGCTTCCTATAAATGTTCTCTGTATATC
This sequence comes from Dasypus novemcinctus, assembly GCF_030445035.2. Classification (NCBI taxonomy): domain Eukaryota; kingdom Metazoa; phylum Chordata; class Mammalia; order Cingulata; family Dasypodidae; genus Dasypus; species Dasypus novemcinctus. The sequence continues at coordinate 35,408,569 of NC_080701.1, read as the reverse complement.
TGTATTATTGGTACACTAAATCATACCCAAGTTCATCTACCTCAAAGCTATCTCTTGGATCCATTTATACATTCCCTAAATGCATACCCTCTCTTTTACCTACAATGTATTCAATGGAGCAAATGGATCTCTGACATACTTGGCAGTTAATAGTCATATGCTTCCCGTTGTACAGACAGTTTAGAAACATACCATAATGATTTGTGGCAACATGGAAACCCTGCTTTTCAACATTCTTTGCCCTGTACAACTTTCCCAATGGTTTTCCAAAGTCATCTGGAAAATAAGCAGATTTAAATAGAACTCATAATCTGTAAACTCTAATTCCTAATTAAGCATAGCTGTCAACTCATAAATTGAAGTCTTCAAGGCACTATATCTCTTCTCTCTAAATAAGCCAAGTCAATATATTAAACAGAGCTTGGAAATCATCAGAGATCCAACTCCTCTTCTCTGGAGTAAACAGGCCTGCAAATTATTTTCAGAGTGAGCTTTAATCAGCACCGTATCTGAGAGATGACTAAGAATACTATCTCTTTTTCTAAAGTGGCAACGGAAATAGCATGACTGAATTCCTTCTTGATATCATCACCAACATACTGTTGCTTTTCTCTTTGAGGTAATATCCATTGATATTATTTATTATTACTTTTGACCTATAACTATATCCCCATCATTGTATTTTCCACTTCAACATGACAGGATATATGAGCAACATTGTTAACATAGTCTATGAATACATTTTCAAACAAATATCTTACAATTTGATGGGGAAAAATATCAGGATTGTCCTTGTCATTTTGCACTTGGGCCACATTCAGTTACCCTTAAATGTATTACATGAGGGAAAGATATGACCACCTTAAAATACCTTAAGAATACATATTATCAAATTTAATTGCATGGATATTATGTTTTAGGTAACAGTACCAATTTCCTCAGGTCTATGTAAATTTTTTTCCACATTAATATACTGTTTTATTTACTTAATTATTTTAAGATGTATTTTATTGTATTTTTTGAAGATGTATATACCACCAAAAAATGTTACATTAAAAAATATAAGAGGTTCTCCCATAACCCACACCCCATCCCCCCACTCCTCCCATATCAACAACCTCCTTCAAAATTGTGGCATATCCATTGCATTTGGTGAATACATCTTGGAGCACTGCAGCACTGCATGGATTATAGTTCACATTGTAGTTTACACTCTCCACCAGTACATTCAGCATGTTATGGCAGGATATATAATGTCCAGCATCTGTCCCTCTAATATCATTTAGGATAACTCCAAGTCCTAAAAATGTCCCCACATCACATCTCTTCTTCCCTCTCCCTACCCTCACCAACTACTGTGGCCAATTTCTCCACAACAGTGCTACAGTTTCTTCCATTACTAGTCACAATAGTTCCATAATAGAATACCAGTAGGTACACTCTAATCCATATTTTATTCCTCTATCTATGGAAACTCAGAAGGTGATGTCCACTCCACTTCTATATTGAGAGGGGACTTAGATTCCCAAGGTTGATGGATGTGATTTTCCTGCTTGGAGTTGTAGGTACTCTCAGTTCCCTGTTGTGGTGGTTGAACATTTTCATCCCCCTGTTAGCTGATCTGGGTCCAATGAACCAGAGAGTAGGTGTTGCAACTCTGCTGAGGCTCAGGGCCCAGCAGACACATGGCCAGCCCAGAGATTCAAGTATTCTGGATATACACCAAACCTAGCACCAACCACAGTTTTAGTAAAAGTGACAGAAGAGGCATGTGTAGTAAGGTCACATCTGAGTCCAACTCTATCACACTCAGGGACACAAATTCCAAAGTGGGCCCCACTAACAAGGCACTGAACTCCATTGCCAACTGCCATGACTATAGAACCTGTGTATCTCTGTAGCCCTCAGGAGCACCAATACCTGGGGTAGTATTGATTTTGGCTGTCTCTTGGATCCTGCTGAGGCATGCATAAGCACAACTGCTCTGATGACTTCCTGATTCTTTTTTGAAGACTCTTAGTGGTATAAACTCATTTGTCTTTACCATTTTCCCCTTTTATTCAAGGTCTTTTTCTAGTTGCATCACCAGTTAGTGATTGGTAGTAGTCCCTCTGCACCAGGGAGGCTCCTCCCCGAGAGTCATGTCCCACTCTGGGGGGGAAGGTAATGCATTTACATGCTGAGTTTGGCTTAGAGAGTGGCTGCATTTGAGTGACATGGAGGATCTCAGGAGGTAACTCTTAGGCACCCTGCAGCTCTAGGCCTTGTTCAGATTTCAGGGACACAGGTTCATAAGCATTGACATCAGCATCAAGGGCTTTCTGTTGGACCATCCTTCTCCACTCATCTTTCCTCTTGCACTTGGGAGATTGTTGTTGTTCCATTGGGGAATGTGACAGAGTTCCCCTGGGAAGGAATTCAGCACTCTCTCAGTTGTCATTTGTAACTGTAATTACTTTGAAAATACCCAATGAATATCCAAATATTTTTTATACCCTATATACATGCTCCAAAGAACTTCCTCCCAAACATGTGTCCCCCATCAATAATACTCCACAGTGGCATTCCTCCCTGCCATAGTTGAACCCCTCTGTGGTCCAAAACTTGTTAAAAAGTGAAGCCTATTATATTGCCAAATTCAATTAATAGGAAAGTGAAATAGTAATGATAGTTTAATGATTAGAAATAGAATATATACCAATTTAAAAAATAAAATGAAGTAAAAATAAATTGGGGTATTAAAAAAGGAAAAATATCATAAAACTTTGTTTTTGATGCTTTGCCTTTCATCACTGTAGTGGGTGTTGCCCTGTTTGTACAGTGGCAAGGCAATTTCTTTAATTTCTTCTTCAGTGCCTACATTCATTTTTTTTCTAATTTTTAATTTTGTCTTCAAAAAAGTTTTAGATCACTGTAAGGTCACATATACAACATAGGGAACTCCCATACATCCAACATCAAACCATTTTCCCCCTTCCCTAGCAACAATCTTTTTAAATGTTTATGTTATATTTGCTGCAGCTGATGTACAGATATTGAAACATAGCTATCAAACATGGTTCTATTTTGGTTTACATTATGGTTTATATTTTAGAATATACAATTTTCTAAAATTTTAGTTACATTATGCTTTACCTTATGGCTTACATTTTAGCCTATAGAATTTTATACATTTTTGGTGAAAATTAACATGTCCTATATCCATCATTGCCCAATCTTGCGGAACACTTCCATTGCCCCCAGTTATCCTGCTTCCATTTATTCTATTCCTCTCTCCCCCTCCACTCAGGGGCCACAGTGACAACCAAACTTCACTCCTTGAAGGACATAATTCACAGATACTTGCAACAATGCTGAAGGTTTAACATACTAGACTGTCCTCCCCCATTGGGAACCACCAATTCTCTCGAGAGACACAATTCCCTATGTTCGAGAACATCTGGGCTCTCCAGGATGTGGGTACACCTTCCCATTCATTGTATGGGTCTCCACCCAATGATATAACACACTATGACAAGATGAGCACTCATCCACTCCCTAGAATCCTTCCCCTGTGCCAGATGTCCACCTTTTAGCACCTTAAACTGTAATCTTTCCTTATTATATTTTCCAAAGAGTTTTATCAACATTATAGTTTCAACCACATATCTGATACTCTCCCATGTTTGACTGTTTCCCCCAACCCTCCCCTCAATTCTTTGGGCCATTTAACCCATCCTCCCAACTCTAGCCCCCCTCAAGCCTGCAAAGCCCCACCCAATAGTATCCTTATGCCCCATCTTATCCCTTCCCTGTATAAATACTTACCTCCACTTTATCATAGATTTCACTGTAGGTATCAGTTCACAACCTTCCTCTCCTTCCTAATTTCCTGTAAACCTATCATCCAGACTCTAGCTCTCTGAGACAGCTTGGTTTGCTTATTTCATAACAGAGAGGTCATGTAGTATTTGTCTATGTAAATTAAGTTTCATATTTGTGCTTGCTGGGTCAGACAATGAAAAGAAAATTTGTGTGAGGTGATAAAGATGTAAAGTTGTATAATTCCATTCTCGTTGACCTCCACATTTGAATCCAATGATCCTAAAAATATTTGCAATGGAGACATCACCTGCAAAGATTTCATGAGTCTGAATATTTGAAAGAATTCACAAAACTCCAAAGAATATTATTAGGTAAGTTTTTTCTTTTTTTTTTTAAGGTAATTGTAACATGTTATGATACTATAAAAGTTTTAATATTATTGATTCCTTGATACATAGTTTCATATGTAGACAAGGAAAATATACAAGATTCTTAGATGAGCACATAAACAAAGGAACCACTTTATTTTTGTGTGTGTGTGTCTTTTTTTAAAAAATTTAATTCATTTTTCAAAAAAATATTACATTCAAAAAACATCAGGTCACATTCAACCCCACCGCCCCCACCCCCCACTCCCCCCACAGCAACATTCTCTCCCGTCATCATGACACATCCATTGCACCTGGTAAGTACATCTCTGGGCATTGCTGCACCCCATAGTCAATGGTCCACATCATAGCCCACACTCTCCCACGTTCCATCCAGTGGGCCCTGGGGGGATCTACAATGTCCCGTAGTTGCCGTGAAGCACAACCCAGGATAACTCCAAGTCCTGAAAACACCTCCCCATCTCATCTCTTCCTCCCATTCCCTGCACCCAGCAGCCACCATGGCCACCCTTCCCACATCAATGCCACATTTTCACTGTGGACATTGGATTGGTTGTGTCCGTTGCACATCTATATCAAGTGGGTGCTTAGATTCCACATGGATACTGGATGCCAACCTCCTGCTTTCAGTTGTAGGCACTCTAGGCTCCATGGTGTGGTGGTTGACCTTCTTCAACTCCATGTTAGCTGAGTGGGGTAAGTCCAATAAATCAGAGTGTAGGAGCTGAAGTCTGTTGAGGCTCAGGGCCTGGCTATCATATTGTCAGTCCAGAGATTCAAATCCCCTAAATATACCTTAAACCCCAACACCAACTACAATTCCAGTAAAGTTGCATGAAAGTCTTGTGAAAAGAGATTCCATCTGAGTCCAGTTCCATCATACAGAAACACCAGCTCCAAAAAAGGGCCATCTGATATGGCAGTGAACCCCATCTGCCATGACCATAGAACCCGTGGGTCTCTTTATCCCTCAAAAGAACCAAAACCTGGAGTTGTATCTACTTTATCTGTCTCTTAGACTCTGCTCAGTTGTGCATAAGGGCAATCCTTCTGACAACCTCCAGACTCTTTTTTAAAGACTCATAGCCATATAAACTCATTTCTCCTTTCCATTTCCCCCTTACATTAGGTCAAACGGCATTTTAAAGTCATGTTATTATATGTAGACAGGGATATTCTGCTGATCTGCATTGAACCTTTAATTCAAGGTCATTTTCTAGTTGCATCTTCAGCTGGTATTTGGTAGTGATCCCTCGGTGCCAGGGAGGTTCATCCCCGGGTGTCATGTCCCACCCGGGGGGGAATGCACTGCATCTACATGCTGAGTTTGGCTTCGAGACTGGCCACATTTGAGTAACATGAAGGCTGTCAGGAGGAAACTCCCAGGCACAATGCTGCTCTAGGCCTTGTTCTTATTGCAGGCGTATAGGCTCACAAGCATAGTCATTAGTATCAGGAGCCCTCTGTTGGACCCTCATTCCTTCCTGGTTCTTACCGTTGCACCTGGGGGACTGCTGCTGCTCCCCTAGGGACCACGACAGAGCCCCCCTGGCCAGGAACCCAGTACCCCCCCAGCTGTTGTTTTTAATTGTTTCCACTATGAGTATATCTAAACATTACCATGCACCCTGGACATATGCCCTGTATAACTCCCTGTCAACCATATATAGCCTGTCAATAATATCCCATACCAGTATTCCTCCGCCGCCATTGTTGAACCACTCTGTGATCCAAAACTTCCTGAAAAGTGAAGCCCAATATAATGTCAGGTTCCCTTACTAGTAAAGTGGAATATAGCGATGAGTTTAAAGGTTAGATCTAGAGTACATATTGATTTGGAAAAATTTCTACATCCTATCTTTTTCTTTTCTTTTTTCCTAATTATTGAGCTTCTCTTCACAAGAGTCTTAGATCACAGTAATTCATATATACAACATACAGTACTCCCACACATCCACCATAAAGCCTTTTCCCTTCCACAGCGATAATCTTTTAACTTATTCATATCATATTTACTGAGACTGATGTACAGACTCCGAAACAATAGCTTTCAAACAAGGTGACATCTGTGCTTACAATGTGGTCCATACTTTAGGATATACAGTTTTCTAAATTTTTTAGTTATCCTGTGTTTTACATTATGGTTTACATTATTAGTCTGTCGTCCCCTATATGTTTTTTCTAAATTTTTTAGTTACCCTATGTTTTATATTATGGTTTACATTATTAGTCTGTTGTCCCCTGTATGTTTTTGGTGTAATATTACATGTTTTATATTCATCCTCGTGTACTCTTGCGAAACGCCTCTCCTGCCCCCACATTTACCTTGGTTCCATCCAATCAATATCCATTTTCCCCTCCCCTTGGGGCCCACAGCAACAGCCAATCTCCATTTCCCGAGGAGACAAGTCCAGAGATACTTGCAACAGTGTTCAGGGCCTGACTTGCTCAACTGCCCTAATGCCCTGGGAGCCACCCTTTCTCTCAAGAGATACAGTTCTCTCTACTTGATGGCATTAGTCCTCCCTAGGATGTGGGACCATCCCAACTCTCACTTCCTGGGTCTCTACCCAATGGTACAACCCACCCTGGCAAAAGGAGCATTAAGACATTCCCCAGGAGTCTGTCCCGCATCAGGCCATCCCCTCCAAGCATCATAAACAGGTAACCCTCCTAATTATATTTTGATATGATTTTCTCAGCATTTTACTCTCAACTAACACCTGACACTCTCCTATGTTCATATGTTGCCCCTCCCTCCCCCCAATTTTGAGGGCAATATTACCCATCCGCCCATCCCCAGCCCCCTCAAACCCACAAAGCCCCACCCAAAGGCAATCCCATGCTCCCATTTTATCTCTTCTTTGTGCTCATACTTACCACCAGCTCATCATAGATTCCACCCCTGCAGACGTCAGCTCACATCCTTCCTCCAACCTCCGATTTCCTGTAAGCCTATTTTCCAGTCTCTAGCTCTCTGAAGCAGCTTGATTATTTCATGTCATTGAGATCATGTAGTATTTGTCCTTCAATGCCTGGGTTGCTTCACTCAACATAAGGTTCTCAAGATTCATCCATGTTATCACGTGTGTTTGTAGTGTATTTGTTCTTACAGCTGAGTAGTATTCCATTGTGTGTATATACCACATTTTATTGATTCACTTATCTGTTGATGAGCATTTGGGTTGATTCCAACTTTTGTCCATAGTGAACAATGCTGCTATGAACTTTGGTGTACATATATCGGTTTGTGTCCTTGTTTTCAGTTCTGCTGGATATATACCCAGTAGTGGACTTGCTGGGTCATATGGCAAATCTATGGTTCGTTTTTTGAGAAACCACCAAACTGTCCTCCAGAATGGTTGGATCCTTCTGCATTCCCACCAGGAGTGGATGAGGGTTCCCCTTTCTTCACATCCTCTCCAGCATTTGTATTCTTCTGTTTTTTTCATAGCTGCCAATCTTATGGGAGTAAGATGGTATCTCATTGTAGTTTTGATTTGCATTTCCCTGATAGCTAGAGATTTGGAGCATTTTTCCATGTGCTTTTTAGCCATTTGTATTTCTTCTTTGGAGAAGTGTCTGTTTAAATCTTTTTCCCATTTTTTAAATGGGTTGTTTATCTTTTTGTTTTCAAGATATAGGAGTTCTTTATACATGCAAGTTATAAGTCTCTTATCAGATATATGGTTACCAAATATTTTCTCCCATTGTGTGGGTTCCCTTTTTACTTTCTTGACAAACTCCTTTGAGGTGCAGAAGGCTTTAATTTTGAGGAAGTCCCATTTATCTATTTGTTCTTTTGCTGCTCATGCTTTTGGTGTGATATTCATGAAGCCATTTCCTATTACAAGGTCCTGTAGATGTTTCCCTACACTGCTTTCCAAGATCTTTATGGTCTTGGCTCTTATATTTAGGTCTTGGATCCATCTTGAGTTGATCTTTGTATATGGTGTGAGATGGTAATCCTCTTTCATTCTTCTACATATGGATATCCAGTTCTCCAGGCACCATTTGTTGAATAGGCCATTCTCTCCCAATTGAGAGGGTTTGGTGGCTTTATTGAATATTATATGGCTATATATATGAGGTTCTATATTGGAACTTTTGATTCAATTCCATTGGTCTGTGTGTCTCTCCTTATGCCAATACCATGCTGTTTTCACTACTGTAGCTTTGTAGTATGTTTTGAAGTCAGGAAGTGTGATTCCTCCAATCTAGTTTTTCTTTTTCAATATGTCTTTGGGTATTCGGGGCCTCTTTCCTTTCCAAATAAATATCATAGTTAGTTTTTCTAGTTCCTTAAAGAAGGCTGTGTTGATTTTTATTGGGATTGCATTAATGTGTAGATCAGTTTTGGTAGTATAGACATCTTAATGATATTCAGTCTTCCTATCCATGAACAAGGAATATTCTTCCATTTATTTAGGTCTTCTTTGATTTCCTTGAACAGTCTTGTATAGTTCTTGGTGTATAAGTTTTTTACAGCTTTAGTTAAATTTATTCCTAAGTATTTGATTTTTTATTTACTATTGTGAATGGTATTTGTTCTTGATTTCCTCCTGATCTTGCTCATTATTGGTGTACAGAAATGCTACTGATTTTTGCGCATTGATCTTATAACCTGTGACTTTACTAAACTCATTTATGAGTTCTAGAAGCTTTGTTGTAGATCTCTCAGGATTTTCTATGTATAGGATCATGTCATCTGCAAATAATGAAATTTGACTTCTTCCTGTCCAATTTGAATGCCTTTTATATCTGGATCTTGCCTCAGTGCTCGAGCAAGTACTTCTAAGACAATGTTAAATAGGAGTGGAGGCAATGGGCATCCTTGTCTTGTTCCTGAGTTTAGAGGGAAGGATTTTAGAATTTCTCCATTGTAAACAATGTTGGCTGTAGGTTTTTCATATATATTCTTTATCATGTTCAAAAAATTTCCTTGTATTCTGATCTTTTGGAGTGTTTTTATCAAGAAAGAGTGCTGTATTTTGTCAAATGCTTTTTCTGCATCTATGGATATAATCATGTGATTTTTTTCCTTCAATCTGTTTATATGGTGTATTACATTGATTGATTTTCTTATGTTGAACCATCCTTGCATACCTGGAATAAATCCCGCTTGGTCGTGGTGTATAATTCATTTAATGTGTTGTTGAATACGATTAGCAAGTATTTTGTTAAGTATTTTTGCGTCTAGGTTCATTAGAGAAATTGGTCTGTAATTTTCCTTTCTTGTGGTGTCTTTGTGTGGCTTTGGTACTAGGGTCATGTTGGCATCATAGAAGGAGTTCAGCAATGTTCCCTCTATTTCGATTTTTTGGAATAGTTTCAGCAGGATTGGTGTTAGTTCTTTCTGGAATGTTTTGTAGAATTCACCTGTGAAGCCGTCTGGCCCTGGGCTCTTCTTTTCTTTTTTTTTTTTTTTTTATTATTATTTTTTTAAATTTTTTTATTTTTTATTGACTTTGTAATAATATTACATTAAAAATATATATGTGAGGTCCCATTCAACCCCACCCCCCCACCCCCCCCTCTCCCCCCCCCCAACAACACTCGTTCCCATCATCATGACACATCCATTGGATTTGGTAAGTACATCTTTGGGCACCTCTGCACCTCATATACATTGGTTCACATCATGGCCCATACTCTCCTCTATTCCATCATGTAGGCCCTGTGAGGATTTACAATGTCCGGTGATTACCTCTGAAGCACCATCCAGGGCAGCTCCATGTCCCGAAGACGCCTCCACCTCTCATCTCTTCCTGCCTTTCCCCATACCCTTTGTCCATTATGTCCACTTTTCCCAATCCAATGCCACCTCTTCTATGTGGACACTGGATTGGTTGTGTCCATTGCACCTTTATGTCAAGAGGAGGCTCAGATTCCACCTGGATGCTGGATGCAATCCTCCCATTTTCAGTTGTAATCACTCTAGGCTCCATGGTGTGGTGGTTGTCCTTCTTCACCTCCATCTTAGCTGAGTGTGGTAAGTCCAATAAATCAGATTGTAGGTGCTGGAGTCTGTTGAGGCTCAGGATCTGGCTATCACATTGTCAGTCCAGAGATTCAAATCCCCTAAATATATCTTAAACCCCAACATTAACTGCACCTCCAGCACATTAGCATGAAAGTCTTATGAAGGGAGATCCCATCTGAGTCCAGATTCATCACACATAAACACCATTTCCAAAGAGGGGCCATCTGCCCTGGTAGTTAACCCCATCGGCCATGACCATAACTCCCATGGGTCTCTTTAGCCCTCAAAGGAACCAATATCTGGGGGTTGTATCTGCTTTATCTGTCTCTCTGACTCTGCTCAGTTGTGCATGAGGGCAATCCTTCTGCCAGCCTCCAGACTCTTTTTTAGAAACTCGTAGCCATATAAACTCATTTCTCCTTTCCATTTCCCCCTTACTTTAGGTCAAACAGCATTTTAAAGTCATGGTATTTTATGTAGACATGGATATTCTGCTGATCCGCATTGAACCTTCCGTATAAGGTCATTTTCCAGTTGCATCATCAGTTGGTAGTTGATAGTGGTCCCTCGTTGCCAGGGAGGCTCATCCCCGGGTGTCATGTCCCACGCTGGGGGGAAGGCATTGCATTTACATGCTGAGTTTGGCTTCGAGACTGGCCACATTTGAGTAACATGAAGGCTGACAGAAGGAAATTCCCAGGCACAAAGTTGCTCTAGGCCTTGTTATTATTTTGGGTTTATCAGCTCACATCATAGTCATTAGTATCAGGGGCTCACTGTTGAACCCTCACTCCCTCCCGGTCCCCACCACTGTACCTGGGAGACTGTCGCTGCTCCCCTAGGGACCACGACAGAGCACCACTGGCCAGGAACCCAGTACCCCCCCTACTGTGGTTTTTAATTGTTGCCACTATGAGTATATCCAAACATTACCATGCACCCTGGACATATGTTCTGTACAGCTCCCTGTCAGTCATATATCATCTATCATTGGTATCCCATACCAGTATCCCTCCATTGCCATTGTTGAAACACTCTGTGATCCAGAACTCCCCGAAATTTGAAGCCCAATATAATGTCATGGTCCCTTACTAGGGAATGGCATATAGCGATGAGTTTAAAGGATAGATAAAGAACTTGGATAAAGTTAGATAAAGAACTTAGATAGAGAATGTTGACTTGAAAAAATTCCACATCCTATTTTTTTCTTTCTTTTTTTTTCCCCCCCCCCCCCCCCTAATTATTCAGCTTTTCTTCACAGGAGTCCTAGACCACAGCAATGTATATATATAATATACAGCACTCCCACACATCCACCAGAAAACCTTTTCCCTTCCACAGTGATACTCTTACGCCCTATTCATATCATATTTACTTAAAGTGATGTACAGAGTCTGAGACATTAGCTTTCTAACAAGGTGACATCTGTGTTTACATTATGGTGCATACTTTAGGATACACTGTTCTTTACATTTTTAGTTATCCTATGTTTTACATTATGGTTTACATTATCAGTCTGTCATCTCCTATATGTTATGGTGTAATATTACATGTTTTATATCCATCCTTGTGTACTCTCAAGAAACTCCTCTCTTACCCCCCATTTACTTTGGTTCCACACATTTAACGTCCATTTTCCCTTCCACCTTGGTGCCCTCAGTGATAGCCAACCTCCATTTCCTGAGGAGCCACTTCCAGAGATAGATGGAATAGTGTTCAGGGCCTAACTTGCTCAACTGCCCCAATGCCCTGGGAGCCACCCTTTCTCTCGAGGGATACAGTTCCCTCTATTGGATGGCATTAGTCCTCCCCAGGATGTGGGTCCACCCCCACTCTCACTACTTGGGTTTCTACCCCATGGTGTCACCCACTCTGGCAGAATGAGCATTTAGACATTCCCCAGGAGCCCGTCCTGCATCAGATCCTCCCCTCCGAGCATTCTAAACAGGTAACCCTCTTTATTATATTTTGATATGATTTTCTCGGCATTTTACTCTCCACCAACACCTGACCCTCTCCTGGTTCGTATGCTACCCCTCCCTCCCCCCACTTTTGGGCAACGTTACCCACCCGTCCCTCCCCAGCCACCCTCAAACCCGCAAAGCCCCAAGCAAAGGCAACCCCTTGCCCCCCTTTTATCTCTTCTTTGTGTTCATACTTACCACCATCTCGTCTTAAATTCCACCCCTGCAGACATCGGCTCATATCCTTCCTCCACCCTCCGATTTCCTGCAAGCCTATCGTTCAGTCTCTTGCTATCTAGGGCAGCTTGTTTATTTCATATCATTGAGGTCATGTAGTATTTGTCCTTCAATGTCTGGGTTGCTTCACTCAACATAAGGTTCTCAAGATTCATCCATGTTATCACATGTGTTTGTAGTGTGTTTGTTCTTACAGCCGAGTAGTATTCCATTGTGTGTATATACCACATTTTATTGATCCACTCGTCTGTTGATGGGCATTTGGGTTGATTCCAACTTTTGGCAATAGTGAACAATGCTGCTATGAACATTGGTGTACATATATTGGTTTGTGTCCTTGTTTTCAGTTCTGCTGGGTATATTCCCAGCAGTGGTATTGCTGGGTCATATGGCAAATCTATGGCTAGTTTTTTGAGAAACCGCCATACTGTTCTCCAGAATGGTTGGATCCTTCTGCATTCCCACCAGCAGTGGATGAGTGTTCCCCTTCCTTCACATCCTCTCCAGCACTTGTATTCTTCTGTTTTTTTCATAGCTGCCAATCTTATGGGTGTAAGATGGTATCTCATTGTGGTTTTGATTTGCATTTCCCTGATAGCTAGAGATTTGGAACATTTTTTCATGTGCTTTCTTGCCATTTGTATTTCTTCTTCGGAGAAGTGTCTGTTTAAGTCTTTTTCCCATTTTTAAAATGGATTGTTTATCTTTTTATTTTCAAGATGTAGGAGTTCTTTATATATGCAAGTTATAAGTTTCTTATCAGATATATGATTGCCAAATATTTTCTCCCACTGTGTGGGCTCCCTTTTTACTTTCTTGACAAACTCCTTTGAGGTGCAGAAGGCTTTAATTTTGAGGAAGTCCCATTTATCTATTAGTTCTTTTGCTGCTCGTGCTTTTGGTGAGATATTCATAAATCCATTACCTATTACAAGGTCCTGTAGATGTTTCCCTACACTGCTTTCTAAGGTTTTTATGGTCTTGGCTCTTATATTTAGGTCTTTGATCCATCTTGAGTTGATCTTTGTATAAGGTGTGAGATGGTAATCCTCTTTCATTCTTCTACATATGGCTATCCAGTTCTCCAGACACCATTTGTTGAATAGGCCACTCTCTCCCAGTTGAGAGGGTTTGGTGGCTTTATTGAATATTATGTGGTTGTATATGTGAGGTTCTATATCAGAGCTTTCAATTCGATTCCATTGGTCTATATGTCTCTCCTTATGCCAATACCATGCTGTTTTCACCACCGTAGCTTTATAGTATGTTTTGAAGTCAGGTAGTGTGATTCCTCCAATTTCGTTTTTCTTTTTCAGTATGTCTTTGGCTATTCGGGGTCTCTTTCCTTTCCAAATAAATTTCATAGTTAGTTTTTCTAGTTCCTTAAAGAAGGCTGCATTGATTTTTATTGGGATTGCATTGAATGTGTAGATCAATTTTGGTAGGATAGACATCTTAATAATGTTCAGTCTTCCTATCCATGAACAAGGAATAGTCTTCCATTTATTTAGGTCTTCTTTGATTTCCTTGAACAATCTTGTATAGTTCTCAGTGTATAAGTTCTTTACCTCTTTAGTTAAATTTATTCCTAAGTATTTGATTTTTTTATTTACTATTGTGAATGGTATTTGTTTCTTGATTTCCTCCTGATCTTGCTCATTATTGGTGTACAGAAATGCTACTGATTTTTGCGCATTGATCTTATACCCTGCGACTTTACTAAACTCATTTATGAGTTCTAGAATCTTCGTTGTAGATCTCTCAGGGTTTTCTATGTATAGGATCATGTCATCTGCAAATAATGAAATTTTGACTTCTTCCTTTCCAATTTGAATGCCTTTTATTTCTGGTTCTTGCCTCAGTGCTCGAGCAAGTACTTCTAAGACAATGTTAAATAGGAGCGGCGACAGTGGGCATCCTTGTCTTGTTCCTGAGTTTAGAGGGAAGGAGTCTAGGATTTCTCCATTGTAAACAATATTGGCTTTAGGTTTTTCATATATACTCTTTATCATGTTCAAAAAATTTCCTTGTATTCCAATCATTTGGAGTGTTTTTATCAAGAAAGGGTGCTGTATTTTGTCAAATGCTTTTTCTGCATCAATAGATATAATCATGTGATTTTTTTCCTTCAATCTGTTTATATGGTGTATTACGTTGATTGATTTTCTTATGTTGAACCATCCTTGCATACCTGGGATGAATCCCACTTGGTCGTGGTGTATAATTCGTTTAATGTGTTGTTGAATACGATTAGCAAGTATTTTGTTAAGTATTTTTGCGTCTAGGTTCATTAGAGAAATTGGTCTGTAATTTTCCTTTCTTGTGATGTCTTTGTTTGGCTTTGGTACTAGGGTAATGTTGGCATCATAGAAGGAGTTGGGTAATGTTCTTTCTGTTTCGATGGTTTGGAATAGTTTCAGCAGGATTGGTGTCAGTTCTTTCCGGAATGTTTTATAGAATTCACCTGTGAAGCCATCTGGCCCTGGGCTCTTCTTAGTTGGGAGATTTTTAATAACTGATTCTATCTCTCTGCTTGTGATTGGTTTGTTAAGATCATCAATTTCTTCTTTTGTCAATATGGGCTGTTTATGTGTTTCTAGGAATTTGTCCATTTCCTCTAGATTGTCGTTTTTGTTGGAATATAGTTTTTCAAAATATCCTCTTATGATAGTCTTTATTTCTGTGGTGTCAGTGGTGATATCGCCTTTCTCATTTCTTATTTTGTGTATTTGCATCTTCTCTCTTTTTTTCTTTGTTAGTGTTGCTAAAGGTTTGTCAATTTTGTTAATCTTCTCAAAAAACCAGCTCTTGGTCTTGTTTATCTGTTCAAGTGCTTTCTTATTTTCTATTTCATTTAGTTCTGCTCTTATCTTTGTTATTTCCTTCCTTCTTCTTCCTGTTGGGTTACTTTGTTGTTGTTTTTCTAATTCCTTCAAATGTGCAGTTAGTTCTTCAATTTTTGCTCTTTCTTCTTTTTTGATATATGAATTTATGGCTATAAACTTCCCTCTCAGTACTGCTTTTGCTGCATCCCATAAATTTTGGTATGTTGTGTTATCATTATCATTTGTTTCAAGGTAGTCATTGATTTCTTTTGAGATTTCCTCTTTGACCCACTCTTTTTCTAAGAGTGTGTTGTTTAATTTCCAAATCGTGGTGTGAAATCTGGGCTTCTTTCCCTTGCAAATCTCCAGCTTGACTCCACTGTGGTCAGAGATAATGTTTTGTATGATTTCAATCTTTCTGAATTCGTTCAGCCTTTCTTTGTGGCCTAGCATATGATCTATCTTGGAGAATGATCCATGTGCGCTTGAGAAAAATGTATATCCTGCTGTGTTTGGGTGTAGCGATCTATATATGTCTATTAGATCGAGCTCCTCTAATATACTATTCAGATGTTTTGTTTCTTTGGTGATTCTCTTTTGAGATGTTCTGTCCAGAGTTGATAGTGGTGTATTAAAATCCCCCACTATAATTGTAGATGTATCTATTCTTTCACTTAGTTTTTCCAGCGTTTGCCTGACGTATTTAGAGGCACCCTTGTTAGGGGCATAGATATTTATGATTGTTCGATCTTCTTGACAGATTTTCCCTTTGACTAAAATGTAGTATCCTTCTTTGTCTCTCACAATTGTTTCACATTTAAAGTCTATTTTGTCTGATATTAATATAGCTACTCCTGCCTTTTTTTGGTTATTGTTAGCTTGTATGATTGTTTTCCAGCCTTTCACTTTCAATCTCCATGCGTCTCTGGGTCTAAGATGTGTCTCTTGTAGACAGCATATGGATGGGTCATATTTCCTTATCCAGTGTCCCAGTCTGAATCTTTTGATAGGTGAGTTTAATCCATTGACATTCAGTGTTATTACTATCAAGGAATTATTTGTGTTAGCCATATTTTGATTGGATTTGTGTTTGTCATATTTTGTTTGTATATTTTTTTTGTCTTTTTTGTTGTTGTTGTTGGTCTTATACTCTCCTCCAACTTTGCCTTTCCTGTTTTTTCCTTTCTTCCTGCAGAACTCCCTTTAGAATTTCTTGAAGGGGAGGTTTCTTGTTGGTATACTCTTTCAGTTTCTGTTTGTCTGCGAATATTTTGAACTCTCCATCATGTTTGAATGCTAGTTTAGCTGGATAGAGTATTCTTGGTTGGAAATTTTTTTCCTTTAGTACCTTGACTATATCATACCACTGTCTTCTTGCCTCCATGGTTTCAGAAGAGAAATCAGCACTTAATCTAATTGAGCTTCCCTTGTATGTGATGGTTTTCTTTTCTCTTGCTGCTTTTAGGATTTTCTCTTTGTCTTGAGCATTGGATAATTTGACAAGTATATGTCTTGGGGTGGGCCTGTTGGGGTTTATGACTTGTGGAGTGCGCTGTGCTTCTTGGATATGTACATCTGTCTCTTTCAGTAGATTTGGGAAGTTTTCAGCCATTATTTCCTGCAACACTCTTTCTGACCCCTTTCCCTTCTCTTCACCTTCTGGAATGCCTATAATACGTATGTTTGAGCGTTTTGCATTGTCATTCAGGTCCCTAAATCCTAATTGGATTTTTTCTATCTTCTTATTGACCCCTTCTACTATCTGTTTGATTTCTGATGTACTGTCTTCCACATCACTAATTCTCTGCTCTGTCTCTTCTAGTCTGCTGATATTTGCTGCAAGTGTATTTTTGATTTCTTGAACTGTGGTGTTCATTCCCATCATATCTGTTATGTTTTTGCGTATGTCTGCAATTTCCCCTCCAAGTGATGTCTTCATGTTGTTAACCTCTTTCATTACTGCATCAAATTTGTCGGTGATAAATGTTCTGAGATCTTTCATTGCTTGTGCCAAGTTTTGCTCCCCTTCGTGATTATTGGTTTGTTGATTGGATTCAGCCATGTTTTCCTGATTATTGGTTTGGTTCGTAGATTTTTGTTGCTTCCTGGTCATCTCTTTATTTTGACGAATTTAATCAGTTCCTTAGCTTCTTTGTCTGCTCTTGGAGGTTAATTAGTTGTTATTTTTGCACAGGTGTTATATCTTCTCTTTGTCACTTTTTTCTTCTTATTCTAGTTACTTGTTGTTGGTTAAGTTCACTTTAGAGGAAAGTATTAGTGTTGGGGAAAGGCAATTGTGTAAGCAAGGGAAAAGTGTAAAGTTGTATTGGTGATGTATGTTAATAAAGCAGGAATATGAGATCTGGAAGGATGGAGGTTAGATTCATGTAGATTGTATAGAGTTATAGCTGTAGGTAGAGTACCTTTTATGAAGTTGATGACTGAATTTGGGAGGAATATGGTATGAACTACACAGCTATTGTTTTCATGAGAGAGGGAAAAAGAAAAGAAAGGTAATAGTTTCAAGAGTGGATAATAGACAGAAAACAGAACAAAGGTATTAGAAATTAAGAGTTAGACACTTTGTGGATCAAAGAACGGGAGGTGGGGGGTGGAATATAGGAGAGACAGTAGATGATAGTGGATATCAAGATGCAGGGGAAGGGGGATAGTGTAGGTAGCCTAAATCAGTTCACACAGAAATGAGGCAGTGGAGGATGGGAAAACCCAGCAAATGTGAGGTGTTCCCTGTAGCACCTATTGTATACTTGAATTAAAGTAAAGATAAGTGGAAGATGAGGGACAAGAGGGAAAGAGAAAACCGAAAAAAAAAACAAAAAAAAAACCAAACTAATTATAATAAAGAAAAAAGAAAGGCAAGAAGAAAGGAAGAAAGAAAAAGAGGATGGGCAAACGGTGGGGAACGGATAGGGAGAAGAGAGATACAGGTACACACGTGTCACAATTGCAACACTATCTAAAACAACAACTTCCCCCCGCTTTGCCCTAAAACCCCCCCGTCTGTCTGCCCAAATGGGTCTGCAAGCACCTCCCTTCCCACAAACCCCCAATAGGCCGCCCAGGGCCCACGAACTCCCCAGTACTGCAGATGCTCAAAAAAAAAAAAAAAAAAAAAAACAGAAACCCCTCCGCAGGTCCGGCTCCGCCCGCCGCGGAGGCTTGGACCGGCTCTGCCCGGCTCCTCACGCCGCCTTGGCCTGGCCTGGCTCCGCCCAGCTCCCCTCGCTACAGCGGCCCAGCTGGCTCCGGTATCCACCTCCCGCCACCTCGGCCTGGACCGGCCCTGCCCGGCTCCGTACCCGCCGCGGCCTGACCCGGGCCCGCCCGGCTCCAAACGCTACCGCGGCCCGCAGCCGGGGCCTGCACCGGCCCCGCCCGGCTCCAAGCGCTACCGCGGCCCGCAGCCGGGGCCTGCACCGGCCCCGCCCGCCTGGGCTCTTCTTAGTTGGGAGATTTTTAATGACTGATTCTATCTCTCTGCTTGTGATTGGTTTATTAAGATCATCAATTTCTTCTTTCATCAATATGGGCTGCTTATGTGTTTCTAGGAATTTGTCCATTTCCTCTAAATTGTCATTTTTGTTGGAATATAGTTTTTCAAAGTATCCTCTTATGATAGTCTTTATTTCTGTGTGGTCAGTGGTGATATCGCCTTTCTTATTTCTTATTTTGTGTATTTGCATCTTCTCTCTTTTTTTCTTTGCTAGTCTTACTAAAGGTTTGTCAATTTTGTTGATCTTCTCAAAAAACCAGCCCTTGGTCTTGTTTATCTTTTCAAGTGCTTTCTTATTTTCTATTTCATTTAGTTCTGCTCTTATCTTTGTTATTTCCTTCCTTCTTATTCCTGTTGGGTTACTTTGTTGTTGTTTTTCTAATTCCATCAAATGTGCAGTTAGTTCTTCAATATTTGCTCTTTCTTCTTTTTTGATATATGAATTTATGGCTATAAATTTCCCTCTCAGTACTGCTTTTGTTGCATCCCATAAATTTTGCTATGTTGTGTTCTCATTATCATTTGTTTCAAGGTAGTCATTGATTTCTTTTGAGATTTCCTCTTTGACCCACTGTTTTTCTAAGAGTGTGCTGTTTAATTTCCAAATCATGGTGTGAAATCTGGGCCTCTGTCCATTGCAAATTTCCAGCTTCACTCCACTGTGGTCAGAGATGTTGTTTTGTATGATTTCGATCTTTCTGAATTCATTAAGCCTTTCTTTGTGGCCTAGCATATGGTCTATCTTGGAGAATAATCCATGTGCGCTTCAGAAAAATGAATATCCTGCTGCGTTTGGGTGTAATGATCTATATATGTCTATTAGATCCAGCTCTTCTAATATACTGTTCAAATGTTTTGTTTCTTTAGTGATTCTATTTTGAGTAGTTCTGTCCAGAATTTATAGTGGTGTATGAAAATCCCCCACTATAATTGTAGATGCATCTATTTTTTCACTAAGTTTTTCCAGCATTTGCCTCACGTATTTAGAGGCACCCTTGTTAGGAGCATAAATATTTATGATTGTTCGATCTTCTTGACAGATTGTTCCTTTCACTAAAATGTAGTATCCTTCTTTGTCTCTCACAATTGTTTCACATTTAAAGTCTATTTTATCTGATATTAATATAGCTACTCCTGTCTTTTTTTGGTTGTTGTTTGCTTGTATGATTGTTTTCCAGCCATTCACTTTCAACCTCCATGAGTCTCTGGGTCTAAGATGTGTCTCTTGTAGAAAGCATATAGATGGGTTATATTTCCTTATCCAATGTCCCTGTCTGAATCTTTTAATAGGTGAGTTTAATCCATTGACATTCAGTGTTATTACTTTCAAGGAATTGTTTGTGTTAGCCATATTTTGATTGGATTTGTGTCTGTCATAATTTTTTTTCCTTCTATTTTTGTCTTTTTTGTTGCTCTTGCACTCTCCTCCAAATCTGCCTGTCCTGTTTTTTCCTTTCTTCCTGCAGAACTCCCTTTAGAATTTCTTGAGGGGGAGGTTTCTTGTTGGTATACTCTTTCAGTTTCTGTTTATCTGTGAATATTTGAATTCTCCATCATTTTTGAATGCTAGTTTAGCTGGATAGAGTATTCTTGGTTGGAAATTTTTTTCCTTTAGTACCTTGACTATATCGTACCACTGCCTTCTTGCCTCCATGGTTTCAGATGAGAAATCAGCACTTAATCTTATGGAGCTTCCCTTGTATGTGATGGTTTTCTTTTCCCTTGCTGCTTTTAGAATTTTCTCTTTGTCTTGAGCATTGGATAATTTGACATGTATATGTCTTGGGGTGGGCCTGTTGGGGTTTATGACCAGTGGAGTGTGCTGTGCTTCTTGGATATGTACATCTGTCTCTTTCAGTAGATTTGGGATGTTTTCAGCCATTATTTCCTGCAACACTCCTTCTGACTCCTTTCCCTTCTCTTCTCCTTCTGGAATGCCTATAATACATATGTTTAAGCATTTTGCATTATCATTTAGGTCTGTATGTCCTACCTGGATTTTTCTTACATTTATCGACCACTTCTACTATCTGTTTGATTTCTGATGTACTGTCTTCCACATCACTAATTCTCTGCTCTGCCTCTTCTAGTCTGCTGATATTTGCTGCAAGTGTATTTTTGATTTCTTGAACTGTGGTGTTCATTTCCATCATACATGTTATCTTTTGC
Organism: Dasypus novemcinctus; assembly: GCF_030445035.2. Taxonomy (NCBI): domain Eukaryota; kingdom Metazoa; phylum Chordata; class Mammalia; order Cingulata; family Dasypodidae; genus Dasypus; species Dasypus novemcinctus. The sequence goes on along the minus strand of NC_080701.1, from coordinate 35,387,684 downwards.
GTATGTCTGCAATTTCCTCTCCAAGTCTTGTCTTCATATTTTTAACCTCTTCCTTTACTTCATCAAATTTGTCGGTGATAAATGTTCTGAAATCTTTCATTGTTTGTGCAAAGTTCTGTTCCCCTTCCTGATTTTTAGTTTGTTGATTGGATTCAGCCATGTTTTCCTGATTACTGGTTTGATTTGTAGATTTTTGTTGCCGTGTGGTCATCTAATTTTCCTTGACAGGTTTCATCAGTTCCTTAGCTTCTTTGTCTAGTCTTGGAGTTTAATTAGCTGTTGTTTTTGCGTAAGTGTTATATCTTCTCTTTGTCACTTTGTTCTTTGTATTCTAATTTCTTATTGCTGGTTAAGTTCACTTTAAAGGAAAGTATTAGTGCCGGGGAAAGGCAATTGTGTATGCAAGGAAAAAGTGTAAAGTAGTATTGGTGATATATTATAACAAAGCAACAATATGAGCTCTTGGATGATGGAGGTTAGATTCATGTAAATTGTGTAGAGTTATAGCATTAGGTAGGGTACCTATAATGAGGTAGATGAGTGAACATGGGAGGAATATGGTATGAACTAAAAAGCTATTGTTTTCATGAGAGAGGGAAAGAGAAAAGAAAGGTAATAGTTTCAAGAATGGATAACAGACAGAAAACAAAACAAAGGTATTAGAAATTAAGAGTTAGACACTTTGTGGATCAAAGAAAGGGAGGTGGGATATAGGAGAGATAGTAGATGATGGTGGATATCAAGATGTAGGGGAAAGGGGAGAGTGTAGATAGCCAAAATCTATTCACACAGAAATGAGGCAGTGGAGGATGAGGAAACCCATCAAATGTGAGGTGTTTCCTGCAGCACCTATTGTATAGTTAAGATAAAATAGAATAAGAAGAAGATGGGGCACAAGAGAGAAAGAAAGAAAAAAAAATACTTTGAGGGATATGCTGGGAGAAACGACTAGGGGATAATGCAATGTTAGCAATCAGAACATTAAAAAAATAAAAATTAAAATAGAGTACAAATAAAAACAAAACAAAAGAAAAAAAACGCAAACTTTGAGGGCTAGGACATTCAAGGACCGCAGATGGACCTCAGGGCATGATGGATTCAGGGATGGAAAGTCTGAGATATTGAGGACTCAAGAGGTGTGAGTCTCTGGGTTGTGGGCCACCAGGGTTTAGGGGACTCAGACCTGGCAACCTCAAGTCCGGTTAACAGGAAGCCTGGGAGCACCACAGTTCATCACAGCCTTCAGGGATCCCCACAGGTGGGTGCCAGCCCTATGGGTGAGGTCACATCCACAAGCTCTATCCTGTGTTCTGTACCCCACAATTCACTCACTCACTGGGGTCTATTCTGTGGATATATCACCAATTGACTTCAGGACCCCTCCCACCCTGTGATCCCCCCAGAATGGCCACCTGGGGGCACCTCTAGGCTGCAGCCAATTTAATGACTCAGATCAATAGCCAGGTGTGGGTAGGGGCTCCAGCCAGAAACGCTAATAACAGAGTCCAAACCAGAAATTCCCACGCTTCACAAAATATTCCCCTAATCAGCTTCCAAACGTCTCCCACCCTACCAGACCCTGGTGGTGTCTCTTTATTGCTATCACTTTAAGTCCCCTGTAGATCAGCAGCCAGGCTTGGGGGGGGCGTGGCTCTAGGTGGAAGTGCTATTGTTTGTGTCCACAATAAAAAAATTGCTATTGTTTGTGTCCGCAATCAAAAATTCCCCCCACTTTGCCATAAAACTCCTGTTTGTCTCCCCAAATTGGTCTGCGAGCGCCTATTGTCCTATTAACCTCCCAATAGGCCACTCAGGGCTTATGAATTCCCCAGTACTGCAGAGCCTCCAAAAAAAAAAAAAAAAAAGTGCCTGGTGCCGTAGCAGCACCTGATGCTGCGGCTCTGCCCACCCAAGGAGGGAACTTTCTGCTCGCTGCCAGGACCTCTGTGTTTATTTTATAGACGTATTTTCTCTGTTACCTCCCCACCAAATCGTTGTCCAGATACCTCCTGACCCGCAAAAATCCTGAAACAGCGTGGTTCCGAAGAGACTCCAACGCCGCCCAGCTGCTTCCCTGCAGGAGATACTATCAGGCAAGTTCACTCAGCCACCATCTTGCCCCGCCCCCCCATATGTTTTTGGTGTAATATTACATGTTTTATATTCATCCTCGTGTACTCTTGCGAAACTCCTCTCTTGCCCCCACATTTATCTTGGTTCCATCCATTCAACATCCATTTTCCCCTCCCCTTGGGGCCCACAGTGACTCAACCCAAATGCCCATCAACAGATGAGTGGATCAATAAAATGTGGTATATACACACAATGGAATACTACTCGACTGTAAGAACAAATACACTACAAACACACGTGATAACATGGATGAATCTTGAGAACCTTATGTTGAGTGAAGCAACCCAGGCATTGAAGGACAAATACTACATGACCTCAATGATATGAAATAATCAAGCTGCCTCAGAGAGCTAGAGACTGGAAAATAGGCTTACAGGAAATCAGGGGGTGGAGGAAGGATGTGAGCTGACGTCTGCAGGGGTGGAATCTATGATGAGTTGATGGTAAGTATGAGCACAAAGAAGAGATAAAATGGGGGCAAGGGGTTGCCTTTGGGTAGGGCTTTGCAGGTTTGAGGGGGCTGGGGATGGGCGGATGGGTAATATTGCCCATAAAATTGGGGGGAGGGAGGGGCAACATAAGAACATAGGAGAGTCTTTTCTTTTTAAGGCAAAGGAGAGTGGGGCAATAATAGAAATGGAGTAGAAGCAAGCACTGGAGTTCCAAGAGGCATCCAGGTACAACCAGCCCTGAGTTCTTACTCCCACTTAGATAAGTTTTGTTTCCAGTTGAGCCACCAATATCTGCATGTAAATCTTATTTCAAGAGGGTTTAAGGCATATGTTCCCCAAAGGGTATTTGTGTGTGTCCCTCTGGTCAAGTCACTTACGTCAGATGAAAACTAAAAAAAACTGGCCCTTGGATTTACCAAGGGGTATTTGGTCTTTAAATAGCACTTGAAAATTCCCACAGCCTTTATCTTAGCCTAGGGTCAAGCCCAGGTGTTCTCAGCACTTTCTTTAAGCTGTAAAACAACTGTATTCTGTGGAACAGATGTGGTTCAAGCAGTTGAGTGCCTGCCTCCCACATGGGACAATGGGGTTTGGTTCCTCATGCCTCCTAAAGAAAAAACAGACGGCCAGCAAATAATGAGCAAAAAAATAAATAAAAAATGAGCAATGAGCAAAGAGATGAGGGAGCCATCTTGGGTGAGGGGGAAATAACTCTATCCAGTATAGTCAACCCTCTGAATATGGTCAAGCCTTTTTACTAAATCCCTAATGAACATTATTTCTATTATATACTGTATACTATTTATAGAAGAGAAAAATCAGATAGATAACTATCAAGATACTAATAACTTGCGCCATCAAATAAGGTATAGATATTGCTTAAAAGAAGATTTCAGTTTGCCAAATATTCCCAGCATGAGCTTGTTCCTCATCATGCAGAAGTTTGATAACTATTTTATCTCCTCTCACTACTTTAATTTTAACTTATTGAAAGATATGAGTATATTGATTTAATCTAACAATCAATTAATTGTTAACTAACACTTGTTCCTTCTCTGACCTTGCATATTTCATTGAATGAACATCATTCAGTGATTTTAATTTAATTTCCTAATATATTTAGTCATCACTATCAGTATTAGCATTTATTTTGATGAAATCAGTCAAATTAATCCTATGAATTATAATAGTTTACAAAAAATACATTAAGATTATTACAAAATAAATCATTTAGAACTATGACAGTATTTTCTTGTCTTTTCAAACAAAACTGACCTTTGCCTATCTATCAAATTCGTCATGGATTGTAGTGTAAATCAAGCACCTAATCTCAGTCAATTCTGGATATGAGTTTCTTGGTGCCTAGCCACTTGCCCTGTTTCAAACTGAAAGGCTGTACTGACATGGGAGCCCTAATTAGCCTTACCTTTAATTAATCACCATCCTCCACTAACCAGTAAAGTTCTAATAAAATTTAATAGATTTTCAGTTCTGACCAGCTGCACTATAGGGTACATAGGGTTTTAGTTGATTATGGGACCTTGGCAGTTAGAGAGCACCTAAACAATTCACTCTATCTCTTCATGCATTCCCCTAAGATAAGGGGATCAAAAAATTCCCTTAAATTCATCACTGGACTTCTGACAAGATCACAAACCATTGCTTTTGCTTTACCTGTCAATCCATTTAAGGAGCATAATTCACATCTCCTTTTGTATTAATGTGCATGGCCTTTTCCATCTTTGTTTCCTGGAAAGCTGTAGTCATATTGCTGAGATTGTTTTACCCATTTTTCTAAAACTATCATACCTGGCCAGGTTGCTTGTAATCTTTCACTCCCACCTGCAAAAGTAGCATCCCTCCTAAGTGGCCAATAAAGTTTAATAAGTCCTTTTCCTCAGTATGGCTCTCCTCATAAAACCTAATTAGGTTTGAATTCCAAGAGCAGTGCAAACATCATGAGAGTTAATAAAGGTTATTATGGCCAATGATAATTTATCCATTAAACATGTTGTCTCTGAATATGTATTGTCCAAGTACAATGCAAATATTTATTTTGGACCCCAAAGCATTAAATTACCTAGGATAGCATCATATAGGTATTGTTTACCAACACTTACCTTGAGTTTGTCAAATAGCTTTCCACAGTACCTTCAGCAGACACTGGAGCTAAGAATGTGAGCGCCTAGTCAATCTTTCCATATACTTTGATTATTGCTCTCAAAGTGAAAAATATGATTAATAAGCATAAAATGATATGCCAAGTCAAGCTTACAGCAGATAGTTTATATCCATAGTTCTGGGTCACTTTCTCAAAAGAACATCTAGGTTAATAATTGCATTGTGACTTGGTGATCTGTTATCAAATGAAGTCCTTTGAATGCATCCAGGAGGTATTATTTCCCACATTTTCTCCCAAAATAAATCTTCCATAATGGATGTAAACTATAAAATGAAAAACAAAAGATAAGCAAAATTAGAAATATTCAAATTATTCATCAAAAGTCATTTTGAATCATTAGACTACATCCCATAGATGTCTCCAGAAGAAACAAAAGCTTCTTAAATCCAAGGGAGCTCATCCTGTGACTTCAGCAGCACTTGAATGGGGAGGCTTCTGTGTGAGAATAGTTTCCCTCTTATGGATATCTCTAAATATAACATTAACAATAATTTCTCTCTAACCTTCTATTTTAGTTTCCTAGGCTGCTTAAAGCATATACCATGAAATGATTCTCCTTGAACAACAGGAATTGATTAGCTTATAGATTTGATGCTGAGAAAATGTCCAAATCAATTCATCATTGCTGTGATGCTTTCATCTAGAAGACCATCTGCTGGCAATCCTTGGCTTCTTTGCTACTTGGAAAGGTACACAGCAGCATCTGTTGGTCTCTCCCTTCTCTCCTGAGTTAAACTGATTTCAGGTACTTGCTTCCTTGGCTTTCTCTATATCTGTATTCATTCCATTTATAAAGGACTCCAGTAAGAGGATTAAGACCCATAGAAAAAGGTGAAAGGAATAAATGATCTGAAGTTGTGTAAATAACAAACTTTTGTGAAAAACACACACATACAAAACCTATAGTAAAAAAGATCTTACTCAGACCACTACACCTTCTCATAAGGCATCAAGGTAATATAATCTTTTTGTGCTATGTTATCAATTCATGGCTTCCTTTTTTACCTTTTTTGATCACTCTTCTTATCAGAAGAAAAGTTACTTGTTCTTCTTACCATTTTAATGAATATTTACCCAGGCATTTCACTGGGTAAATTTATAGTCCCATCATCTAAGGAACATTTTTCCAAAACATATTGGCTACTACTAAAATATGGGTAAAATCTACATCATATTAGTGTTGTTATTATTCATTTCTTGTGATACCATGTAGAACGCTGCTCTTAATTCTGCCCACTAAATTATCTCCTTTCTCTTTCTCTGCTTCTACTTTCCAGATTGAGTGATGAACCAGAACACCTGAGATCCATCTGTGAACTATGCTGCTTTTCAGGTGTCCTTCAATAACTGATCATGTGGGGGTACTCATTCAGCTAAGGGCTAGGAAACTCCTCAGGGAAATCTAAAAGAAGGCACAAATTAACTATGGCCACCTGTTTCACTATGCAATGGGTTCCCTCTTTTAAATGTACTTGATTTATCATTTCTATTTAATAAAAACTTAGTAAGGGCATTCTACTGTTCCTTTCCCTACCTGCTGGAATGATTATGATATAACCCAGGACATACGGGTATTTTAGTTCTTACAATAATATCATATCCTTCAATAATAAAGGCAGTTTTACATAAAATTCAATAACAATCTTGCATGTCCCTTTCAAATATTGCATACTATTTTAGCTGTGACAGTCAAAAAGTTCCCTATTCAAAGGCTCAGTGGTCTCAGCTGGCGACAATTCCAACATCCCTTCCAGAAGGCATTGTTCAGAAAGGAGAAAGTTGTCTCCATGAATCTCTTTTTATTTATTTAATTAATTATTAATTATTTATTTATCTATTTATTATTTATGTATTTTTATTTCTCTCCTCTTCCCCCCACCCCAGTTGTCTGCTCTCTGTGTCTATTTGCTGCGTGTTCTTCCATGTCTGCTTCCATTGTTGTATTGTCAGCAGCACCAGGAATCTGTATCTATTCTTGTTGTGTCATCTTGCTGTGTCAGCTCTATGTGTGTGTGGCCACCACTCCTGGGCAGGCTGAACTTTGTTTCATGCTGTGTGGCTCTCCTTACAGGGTGCACATCTTGTGCATGGGGCTCCCCTATATGGGGGACACCCCTGCATGGCATGGCACTCCTTGCACAACATCGGCATTGTGTGTGGGCGAGCTCCACATGGGTCAAAGAGGCCCAATGGATAGGGCATCCACCTACCACATGGGAGGTCCATGAATCTCTTTTTAAAAACAGAGAAGCATATTCAGGGACTTCCATGATTTTTCTTTCTCTTATGTAATCAGCTATAATTGTGTCACTTGCCTATCCCTACCTCAATCACTGTAAATGTAAATAACATGAACATAACTAGTTTAGCTTAACCCATATCCATATCTATAGCCTGGTGTAGACACAAATTTAGCCAAATGCATGGCCACCCACACTAAAACTAAATTAGAATCTATTAGGAAAAATGAAGATGAGAAATTACTCTCCAAAAGATACCCGTATATATTACTCATGCTGCTTTCATGTATTTATGACTCTCCTCTCCTCTCCTCTCCTCTCCTCTCCTCTCCTCTCCTCTCCTCTCCTCTCCTCTCCTCTCCTCTCCTCTCCTCTCCTTTCCTCTCCTCTCCTCTCTTCTCTCCTCCCTTTCTTGCCATCCCTTCCCTTCTTTTCCCATCTCTTCATCTCTTCCTCTTCTTCCTCTTCTTCATCATTCTTAATTCTTCTCTCTCTCATTCTTTCACTCTCTCTTACTCCTTAGCTTTTAGATTGCTCCCATGGGCATTTAAATGTAAAAAAGTTATATCCATCTTACAAAATATTCATCTCTACCACATGTCCTTTTTCAGTTACTAATTTTATCCTCCTATAAGTTAATATCACTATTTTTTCAGAACTGAAGCACAGAAAAAAATGACAAACTTGCCCAAGATCAAACAAATTGGTCAAGATTCACAAATGTTAGCACATTATAATAGCAGTGGAAACTTAGGCAAATATTACTCTCAATATAAGTAAGAAAATGTTTCTCAAGTCCTTTCTATGCTTATTACACCAGCAAATGACTTCATATGACACCTTTTTGTATTCCTATGAATAACGCCATTTTACTTATGCTGTTTTACAGGATGACATTGCTTAACTGACATGCATGAATACATATAGTAAGGGGAAAATTGGGAATCATATCTAAAGTAATATCTTTGGTATTATTTCTCTAGTACCCTAACATTTCTTATTCATGTAGAGATGTCTCTGCTCCTAATTCTTTACTTCTGCAGTCTTTCCTTCCAACCACTGGGGCAGGATATTTCCAGAATCAAACCTGCCTATAAGGATGGGGCCAAATTAGGAAAGGTAGATCAGTGTTTACTTTTTTCTGTGTCTCTCTTCGTTGGTCAGCTTCTGCATACAGCAATGTCTGAGGAATACATCCTGTCTGCTCTTGGTGGAAGAACCAAAGCTCCTAAATATAAAAGCAGCTCTGAGTCAGCAGCTACTCTCCCATCACATGCATAGATTAAAAACAGACCAGTTTGTAATGAGAAACAAAAACATAACGGTAAGTGCTCAGGTTTGTCAAGAAATAATGCTGGATTTTGTCAAATGCTTTTTCTTCATCAATAAATTATTTTATTTGTTAATATGGTTTATTATATTATTTCATTTTCTTTTGTGAACTCCCCTTGCATATCAGGAATAAAATTCACTTGATCATAATGTATAATTATTTTAATATGCAGATGGACTCTTTTACTTCATTTTCTTGAAGTATTTTTCCAAGCATTTTTTTTTTTTGGAGAATTTATATGTCTATGTACAGCAGAAAGCTTGGTCTGTAATTTTCTTTCCTTTTCATATCTTTAGCTGCCTTTGGTATTAGGGTAATATTGGTGCCCTTAAATGAGTTAGATAATTATCCCTACTCTTCAATTGTTGGAAGAATTTGAGCAGGATTGGTTTTAATTCTTCTGAAAATGAAGTTGTCTAATTTGTTGGTTTATAAATTTTCACAATATCCTCTTATGGTCATTTTATTTCTGTGAGGTCATCAAAATGCCTCTCCGTCATTTCTGACTTTATTTGCATCATCTATCATTTTGTCTTTAATAGTCTAGCTAAGGACTTTGATCTTCTCAAAGAACCTGGTTTGGTCTTGCTGATTTTTTTTTTTTTTTAAGATTACTTTTTATTTATTTATCTCCCCTTTCTCCCCCCGCAGGTGTCTACTCTCTGTGTCCATTCGCTGTGTATTCTTTTGTGACTGCTTCTATCCTTATCAGTATCTGGGTTTCTTTTTGTTGCCTCATCTTGCTGTGTCAGGTCTCCATGCATGCAGTGCCATTCTTGGGCAGGTTGCACTTTCTTTTGTGCTGGGTAGTCTCCTTATGGGATGCACTTCTTGCGCATGGGGCTTCCTTACGCTGGGGACACCCCTGCATGGCAAAGCACTCCTTGTGCACATTAGCACTGGGCATGGGCCAGCTCCATACCTGTCAAGGAGGTCTGGGATTTGAACCACAGACCTCCCATGTGGTAGGCGGATGCCCTATTCATTGAGCAAAGTCTGCTTCCCAGGTCTTGCTGATTCTATCAGTTTTGTTGTTGCTGCTGTTTGCTTGCTTATTTAGTTTGTTTTGTTCTCAATTTCACTTACTTCTGCTCTAATCTTTGTTAATTCTTCTCTTCTGCTTATTCTGGGATAAGTTTTCTGTGCTTTTCCTAGTTACTCCAGTTAGGTTTTTTATTTTGGCTCTTTCTACCTTTTTAATATAGCCTGTAAATTTTCCTCCCATCACTGCCTTCACTGCATCCTGTAAATTTTGATATATCACATTCTCATTTTCATTATCCTGAGATATTTACTGATTTTTCTTGCACTTTCTTCTTTGACCAATAGATTGTTTAAAAGTGTGTGTTTAATCTGCACATATTTGTGGATTTTCCCATTCTTTGCCTATTATTGATTTCCAGCTTAATTCTAATATGATCAGAGTGCTTTGTATAATTAATTTTTTCAATTTATTGAGTCCTATTTTGTGACCCAACAAATGATCTATACTGAAGAATGATCCATGAGTAGTTGGGAAGAATGTTTATATTATTTCTTTGGGGTACAATTTTCCGTATATGTCTGTATGGATCTAGTTAGTTTATTATATTGTTCAAGTTCTCTGTTTCCTTATTGATCATCTTTCTAAATAACTTATTGATGAGAGTGGTGTATTGAAGTCTCCAAATATTACTGTAGAGAAGTCTATTTCTTCCTTCAGTTTTGCCAGCGTTTGCCCCATGTATTTTGGAGCACCCTGGTTAAGTGCATAAATATTGATGGTTGACATTTTTATTAATATATAATGACCTACTTTATCTCTTATAACAGCTTTGAACTTAAATTCTGTTTTGTCTCATATTAGTATAACTACTCCTGGGCTTCTTAGGTTACTGTTGTCATGGAATATGTTTTTCCAACCATTTACTTTCAGTCTATATTATCATTTGATCTAAGGTGAATCTCTTATATAAAGCATACAGATAGTTCATATATTTTTTCATTTTTCTCTTTATTTTTTTAATGTTACATTAAAAAATATAAGAAGTCCTCATATATACCCCACCCCATTCACCCCACTCCTCCCACATCAACAACCTCTTTCATCATTGTGACACTTCATTGCATTTGGTGAGTACATTCTGGAGCACTGCTGCACCACATGGATAATGGTTTACATTGTAGTTTACACTCTCCCACAGTCCACCCAGTGGGCCATGACAGGTCATACACTCTCCAGCATCTGTCCCTGCAGTTCCACCCAGGACAACTTCAAGTCCTGAAAATGCCCTCACCTCATATCTCTTCTTCCCTCTCCCTACCCTCAGCAGCTGACATGGCAACATTCACCACCTCAATACCTCAATTTCTTTAATTACTAATCACAACACGTCCATAGTAGAATATCAGTAAGTCCACTCCTATCCATACTCTATTCTCCATACTGTTATGTCCACTCCACCTCTATATCAAGTGTGGGGGTTAGATTCCACATGGATGATGGATGCAATTCTCCTGCTTGCAGTTGTATGCACTATTGTCTCCCTGGTATGGTGGTTGACCTTCTTCATCTCCCTGTTACATGACGGGGGTAAGTCCAATAAACTGTAGGGTAGGATTTGCAAGTCAGCTGAGGCTCAGGGCCTGGCTGTTACATGGACAGTCCAGAGATTTAGGTATACTGAATATAAACCAACCCCAGCACCAACCACAGGTCCAGTAAAAGTGACAGAAGAGGCATGTGTAGAAAGGTCACATCTGAGTCCAACTCCATCACACCCAGGAAAACAAGCTCCAAAGCAGGGCCAACTGACATGGCACTGAACTCCAGTTGTATGCCATGACCATACAACCTGTGGGTCTCTATAGGCCTCAGGAGAACCAGTACCTGGGGTTGTATCTATTTTGCCTCTCTCTGGGACCCTGCTGAGGTATGCATAAGTACGACCCCTCTGATGACTCCCTGACTCTTATTGGAGACTCATTACTGTATAAACTCATTTGTTCTTTCCATTTCCCGCTTTTATTCAAGGTCAAAGAGCACTTTTAAGCACCTGATATTACATGTAAGCTGAGATATTCTGCTGGTCTGAGTTGAACTTTTTATTCAAAGTCTCTTTCTAGTTTCATCAGCAGCTGGTGCTTGATAGTAATCCCTTGGCACCAGGGAGGCTCATCCTGGGAGTCATGTCCCATGCTGGGGGGAAGGTAATGCATTTACATGATGAGTTTGGCTTAGAGAGTGGCCACATTTGAGCAACATGGAGGCTCTCAGGAGGTAACTCTTAGGCACCCTGCAGCTCTAGGCCTAGTTTATATTTCAGGCACACAGGTTCGTAAGCATAGTCATTAGTATCAATGGCTCGTTGTTGAACCATCGTTCTTTGTTGGTGTTTGCCATTGTACCTGGGGATTGTTGCTGTTCCATTGGGGAATGTGAAAAAGCACTCCCTCAATTGTTTGTAAATGTAACTACTATGAAAATATCCAAACATTTTTATATACCCTGTATACATGCCCTGGAGAGCTCCCTCCCAATCATGTGCTTCCCATCAATAGCACCCCATATCAGTGTTCCTTCCTTGCCATATTTGAACCTCTCTGTGCACCAAAACTTCTTCAAAAATGAAGCCTAATATATTGCCAAGTTCCAGTAATAGTAAAATGGAATATAGGAATGGGTTTAAAAGTTAGATATAGAATACATATTAATTTAGAAAAATTTAATAAAGAAAAAATAAATTGGGGTGTCAAAAAATGAAAAAATGAAAAAACTTTGTTTTTGACATTTTTGCCTTTTATTACTGCAATACATGTACACTGGCAAGGCAATTTCTATCCACTCTATCAGTCTGTGAATTTTGACCTGAAAGTAGAACCCTTTAACCATTAGTGCTATTACTGTAAAATCATTACTTTCTTCACCCATTTTGTTACTTGGCTTTCATATGTCATCTTATTTTTTCTATTTTTTTTTTTACCATTTTATTTACCCTTCTGATAATCTTCATTTCTATGCTCTCCTCCAGTCCTCTTTCTACTGTCTTTTCTTTCCAGTCTGCAGAGCTCCCTTCAGTATTTCTGGTAAAGTTGGCCTTTTGTTTACCAATTCACTTGTTTTTTGTTTATCTATAAATATTTTACACTCCTCATTTTTGAAAGAAATTCTGCCAGCTAAAAATTATTCACTGGAAGTTTTTCTCTTTTAGTATCTTGAAAATATCCCACCAGTCTCTTTTCACCATCATGATTTCTAATGCGCAATACAAACTAAGATTTATTGGACATCTCTTGTATGTAATAAATTGCTTTTCTCTTTTTCCTTTCTGTATTCTCTCTTTATCTTTGATATTTGACGTTTTGAATAGTATGTTCCTCAGAATAGATCTGTTTGAATTTATTCTGTCTGGAGTATTTTTCTCTTCCTTTATATGGATATTACTCTCTTTCACAAAATTTGAGAAATTTCCAACCTGTATTTCCTTGAAAAATCTTTCGCCCCTTTCCCCTTCTCGTCTCTTTCTGGAAATTCTATGACAGATATTTTGGTGCACTGTATGCTATCATTCAATTCCAAGACCTCTGCTCATTTTTTCCCATTGTTTTCTCTATTTGATCTCTGTCTTTTCAATTTCAGCTGCTCTGTCTCCCAATTCACTATTTCTTTCTGCCATTTCATATCTCTTGTTGTGTGCCTCTAATGTATTTTTCATATCAACCACTGTGTCTTTCATTTCCATACATTTTGTTTTATTTTTCTTTATGCTCAGTGTTTCCTTAATATCCTTTATCCCTTTATCCATATTTTCCTTAAATTCCTTGAACTAATTTAGGACATTTGTCTAAAGATCATTTATTAGATGTCTCAAATCCTTTATTTCATCAGCCATTTTGATTTGTTCCTTTGACTGGGTTATGTCTTCCCATTTCTTTGTGTGACTGGTAATTTTTTGCTAATATCTAGGCATCTGATTATAATAATGAGGTATTTTGATGAGTAGATTCGTTCTCTTGCCTAGGGCTTTAGTGTTGTATTGTTTTCTGTTACTCTTTTTTGATTCTTGATTCAACTAATTCTATCATTTAAAAATTGGTCCTATTTAACTGATCAAAACAGGGTCAGGGTCCCACTAATGGGGTTAAGACAATTTTCCAAATGCCTTGGTGACTGTAAAGTCACACAAACTGATTTTAAATTTTATTGTGTGAAGTGCACTTTCTTGGTCTGCCACCAGATTGTGGTCTTCAGCAATCCTCACTGTTTAAGTTCCAGGAGGGAAAATATTCTAAGTAACCATGCTAGGGTGGACAGTGCTGAAGTAAAGACTGGGAAATATCTTACTCGGGTGGGGTATTCTGATCCAAACCTCACAATTCAAAATTGCTTATGCTCTACTCCCTTGGCACCAACTCCTTTTTCTCAGGGAGGAGAACTCTGATCCTTCTATGTTGGCAGCAACCACTCTTGGTCATTAAGGAGGATGCTTGAGAAAGCAGGCTATCCATAGCACTCTGCCCCTCTTGGTTGGAGACAATGATTTGGATCCACCTGGCCAGAAAGTCTGGAGACCATGGGATCCAGCAGAACAAATTAATCAGCCAAAAGTGGTATCAGTAGTTGGTTGTGTCCCTTCTTCTCCCCTTTCCTGGGGAAGTGGATCCCCAAAGCCCTCTCGGTCTGTAGCCACCTGCCCAAACTAGAGGAACCAAAACTCTCCACTCCAAGGGTTGGGTTTGGGTTCCGGCAGAAGCAGCTGCACTGGTTACTTACAGATCTTCATCATAGAGTCTTCTTCTCTTGGCCTTGCTCTATTCTAGGTGCTATTGAGACCTAGAACTGTTATTCCAGACAGATTCTGCCTGCCATCTAACTGTTTTCCTTGGAGAGAAGTGAGAACTGCAACCCATAATCCTCCACCTTCCTGGAATTTCTGCATCAAATCAATATTTAAATATTTTAATCAAGGGGAAAAATCTTCAAGCAGCAAGAAAGGCACATATGCTTCTTCTCATCTCTCCTCTTTCTTCTAGGTCTAGCTTCTTGCTTCCTGTGGCTTTCTCTCTCTCATGTCTGAATTCATTCCACTTATAAAGGACTCCAGAATATGGGTAATAACTGATCCTGATTGGTACGGTTCAAAGACAACTTAAGTGAAGTTGCCTCATGAAAATACCCTACTTACAATGGGTTCACAACCACAGGAATGAATTAGATTTAATAGTATGCTTTTCTAGTGTACAGTCATTGCCAAACTAAGAGTAGTTTCTTAATACTAAAACAGTAACCCTAAACATATTTTTGAACACAAATACACGTTGAGGAATTGATTTAATGAATTAAACTTTTGACAGATGACCTTTGAAATGCATGCATATAAATTAAGTGTTCAATTTTATTGGGTAAAGTTCAAGTGCAAAGTCTTCCAAAATGCATTTATTATTGACTTTATAAACACTGGGAATCCTGTTTTCTTATTTAAAATTTAAATTAGGTGAAGATAATTTAATGGTTGATAGAACCATTTTTTTCTAAGTAGATGTGTATCTGGCAATGTTTGTAAATGTTTGTGTTTCTTTATGAAGGTGTATTTGTCTCTGAGTGTGTGTGTGGCTTATGTTTGACTGCATCTGTGGATTTGTTCATTTAAGCAGTTATCTTCAATGCCCCCAGAATGATATTTTAAGAGCGGGAAGAAAAGAAAAGAGGTCCTTCACTGATTTTCATGCTGATATTATAGAAATATAATATATAATAATATATATAATATATATAATATAAAATTAAATGGATATATAAAAGACTGTGTTGGACTAGACAGTCAATGTTCTAGTTGAAATTATGAGATTGAATAACACCTAATGTAAAAATTTTGAAATGCTATTTATCGATTTTCTGTCAGATCAATAAGTTGAAGTAAAACCCATAGATTTTGTCGTTGAGGATTCCCTTGAAGGAGTAAATGTTTTCTTTGGCCAAAAATAATTTATTTAAAATAATAAACCATCCTTCTATGTATGAAAAATATACTAAGCATATGATCTCTTAATCAAATGTGGTATATATTAAGAACATCTCTACAGATCGGAAGAACTCAGCTCTGTTAGTGTGTTTAGGAGACATATTGTGAGGGGGTGTGTTTCTCTATTTTAAGGACAATAAGTATGAAGCATGATCTGTTCCTGATACAAGAAAATTTAATTACTGGCTATGTTTAAATTGTAAAGGAATTGGAAGAATGCAATTTTAAACTTTAAACTTTGAATAAATTATGGAATATTGTGAAGAAAATGAAATGTTAAAATTGGATCCCACTATTCACCACGTTTTGGAGCTAACATTTGAAACCATGTATATTTAATTAAAAATCTGAATTCAAAAGTATAAACAGTAAGAGTAAGGATATTTATCTTAATAATATTTGAGGAATTTATCAGAAAGTATTCCATTTCATAATTAGGGTGCATCTGTACTGAAGTTGGTAACATTTCTTTAATTAAACACTATAGGCCTAATAAACCCAGGATGTCTGCATTCCTCCAGAAACTGCAGGAAGATAGGAAGGTTCACCTGGAAGAAGGGAAGCTATGGGATCACAGGCCAACAGGAGAGGGCAGCTAGAGAGGAGGAAAGCAGTTGGCCAGGGGAGATGGAAGCCAAGGGAGATAGGGCAGGCAAGCCATGGCCCAGCTGGCTCAGAGAGGGAAACCAGGGAAGTGATTTGACTGGAAGTCCAGGGTCTAGCTTCCTCTGAGAGTGAGGAAAGCCACCAGGCAATCAGGAGTGCATCTCAGTGTATTTGGGTGGAGGACCTGCTGGGAAAGCAAGTGTGGGGACCAACACCCAGCTGGCTCAGAGAGGAGAAGGAGGAGGGAAGATAGGGCAGGCAGATTGGATCTCAGCTGGTTCTGGGAAAAGAAGAGATGCCAGGAGGCACTGAAGCAGCTCCAGCAAAAATGGAGGGGAAGCTGATCCTGTAGGCTGTCACACCTACCCCCTCAGAGAGATGAATTTGGTCAGTGAGGGGGTTGGCTCATAGGCATCCAAGAGCCCAGGTGAGAGGGGAGCTGGGAGAGGCAGCCAGTGAGCTGTCAGATGCCCAAGTGGCATGAAGGAGAGAGAGGTGGGGAGAGGCAGTCAGTGAGCTGTCAAGTGTCCACCCAACTCAGAAGGGAAGGGAGCCAGAGAGTGATCCAGTGAGTTGTCAGAACCCAGCCTGCTCCCTGGGGGAGGAGGGTGCTGCAAGACAAGGACAAGAAGCTTCATGACAGGGAACTTAGCCTGAGATTGTTTTTTTAGATGATATTATTTTTATTTTAGTTTATTTCTTCTGGGTACCTTATCTGAAGATGACAGCCTGAGGAGGTTGCTAGTGGTCTGTGAAAGAAGCTTATTTTTTTGTGTTTTTTTTTTCATTTTTTCTTTGTTTCTTATGTTTCTTTTTAATTTCTTTCTTTCTTCTTTTTCTTTCATTTTTTGCCCTCTTGATTGGCTTTTCTTTTGTTCCAACTTCTCTTGCTTGTTCTGCATTTGCATTCTTCTGTTCTCATCTTTCTGGTCTTTTTTATTATTTTATTTTTTTCCCATTTCTCTTTATCTTCTGCTTTTTAAATTCTTTTCCATTTTATTTTATGATGTATCACTCTTTTTATTTATTTTTTACTGAATCTCTTATGGTTCCTTTTCCATCCATTTCTTCTTCTTATAATTTTTTCTCTTCTTTCCTTTTATTGTCCTAATATTTTTTCGGAGGAACATGGACAACTGCAAGTATATAGGATATGTGGAACCAAGTGTCAAAGAGGACATTTAACACTCACAAAAAATGAAATAAAGCCCTAGATTAAAAGTAGAAGATAATCAATTTGATAAGCACATCAACATAAACAGATGCCTGGACACATGCAAAAATTTACAAGCCATACTAAGAAACATGAAGATACCACACAGTCTAATGAGCCAATTAAAAAGAAGTAGGAGATGCAGAATGTGGAACAACTAATGAAGGATTTCCAAACAAATACCACTAATCAACTTAATGAGGTGAAGGATGAGATGAAGAATATTAAGAAAACACTGGAGGAACACAGAGAAGAAATCATAACCATATTTAAAAAGATAACATGTCTAATGTGATGAAAGGCACAATGTAAGAAATTAAAATGATGTTGAATGCACATAACAGCATGTTTATGCAGGCAAAGAAAAGAGTGAGTGATGTTGAAGATAGGACATGAAATCTCATAGATAATAGAATAGATAGATTAAAAATAGAAATAATGAAGCACAGACTCAGAAATAAACGACAACATGAAACACACAAACATATGCATTGTAAGAATCTTGGAGAGATAAGAGAAAGGAAAGGGAGTAGAAAGAGTATTGGAGGACATAATGGTTGAAAATTACCTAAGCTTTATGAGGAAAATGGATGTTCATGTCTGGGAATCACCAACATCTCAAACAATAAAAATCCTAATGGGACTCCCCAGAGACACATACTTATCAGATTGCCAGACTGTCAAGATAAAGAGAGAAGTATGAGAACAGCAAGAGAAAAGAGATCTATCATATAAGGGAATCACTGTAAGATTAAGTGCTATTTTTTCATCAGTGCATCCCAAACAGTATAAATCCTTACAGGTTTCCCTGAACATATACTTATCAAATTATCCAATGCTCAAGACAAAGAGAGAATACTGAAAGCAGTAAGAGAAAAAGAGATCCATTACATACAAAGGAACCTTGATAATATTTAAGAGCTGATTTCTCATCTGAAACCATGTTGATGAGAAGGCAGTGATATGACACAGATAATGTGCACACACACACACAATCTGCCAGTCAAGAATTCTGTATCCAGCAAAGCTGCCATTCAAAAGTGGGGGAGAGTTAAAATATTAACAAATAAATAGAAATTGAGAGAGTTTGTCAATAAGCATTCTGCTCTTCAAGTAATGAAAAAGGGAATTCTAAAGGTTGTAAAGAAAAAAACAAGAGAAATGAAATTTATTAGTAAGAGTAACTAAAAAAAGAGAAAAAAAAACAAAATATGGCAGCTATCACCATGACGAAAAAATGATTAATATAAGTACTGACTGACAGTAAGAACATTGAATGACAATGGATTAGCTGTCCAAACAAAAGACACAGATTGGCAGAATGGATAAAGAAATAGGACTCATCTATATGCTGTACAAGAAGCTCACCTGAGACCCAATGACACAAGGAGGTAGCAAGTGAAAGGTTGGAAAACAATTTTACATACAAACAATAACCAAAAGAGGACAGGAGTAGCTATACTAATATTGGATAAAATAGACATTAAATGCCAAACTATTGTAGAAGATTAAAAATGACATATATAAATAAAAGTGGTAATCTACCAAGGAGAAAGAACAATCATAAATATTTATGTACCTAAGCAGGATGCCCCAAAATACATAAAATGAACAATGGTAAATAGGGGGAGAAATAGATGCCTTTATAATCACAGTGGGGAACTTTAATACACTATGATTATAATCAGATATAATGTCTGGGAAGAGAGTCAGTAGAGAAACAGAGATCTTAAATAATACATTAAAGGAATTAGACTTAATAGAAATATACAGAATATTAAACACAAATACAGCAGGATATATATTCTTCTCAAGTGCACATCTTTCTCTAGGATAAACCACATGGTAGGTCACAGAACAAGTCTCAACAAATGTAGAAAGCATTGAATTATACAATGAAATTTTTCTGACCACAATGGAATGAAGCAGGAAATTAATGAACAGCAGGGAACTAGAATAGGCAGATATATATGGAAGTTAACAACACAAACTTAAACAAACAGTGAGTCAAGGAGGAAATGGCAAAATAAATAACTATTTTAAATCAAGTAAACTGAGAATGCAACATATCAAAACATATGAGATGGAGCTAAAACAATACTGAGGGAAATTTATAGTCCTAAAATGTCTATATTAAAAATGGAGACATAACTACATTTAAAGTCATAATTGCACACATCCAGGAATTAGAAAAGGAACAATAAGTTAATCCTAAGCAAGGAGAAGGAAATAGCAAAGTTTAGAGCAGGAAAAAAATGAATTTGAGACTGAAATAACAGTAGAAAATTTTTAACAAAATCAAAAGATGGTTCTTTGAGAAGATTAATAAAATTGACAAAACCTTAGCCAGGCTTACCAAGGAAAAAGAGAGAAGATGCAAACACATAAAATAAAATAATACTGGGTGTATCACCACTGATTCAACAGAAATAAAGAGTATCATAAGGGGATACTTTGAAAAATTATAAGCCAATAAAATGGATAACTTAGATGAAATAGGCATATTTTTAGAAATACACAACCTACTTTAATGAAAGAATAGAACTTAGTAGAATAATCACAAGTAATGAGATTTAATTAGTCATCAAAAACTTCCAAACCAAGAAAATTCTCATGAGCTTCACAGGTGAATTCTACCAATCATTCTGGAAGGACTAACACCAATCCTGTTTAAACTCTTCCAAAGAATAGAAGTGAAGGGGACCATTATTTAACTCATTCTATGATGCCAACGTTACCTTTATACCAAAGCCACATAAATATGCCAGAAGAAAAGAAAACCTCACCCTAATCACCCTAATGAACTTAGATGCTAAAATGCTCAACAAATTAGTTGCTAATCATATTTAACAGCACATCAAATGAATTATACATCATGATCAAATGACTTTTATTCCAGGTATGCAAGGATGATTCAAAAAAAGAAAATCAAACAAAGTAATGTAAAAAATTAACAGTTAATAGAACAAAGCACATGATCATTTATGTGGATGCAGAAAAAGCATTTGACAAGATACAGCATGTTTTCTCAATAAAAACAATTTGAAAGATGAAATAGAAGGAAACCACAAGATTTTAAAAGGTATATATTAAAACCCTGCTGCTAATATCATACTCAATGGAAACATGCTCAAGGCTTTCCTCTAAGATTTGTAAAAAGTCAAGGACGCCTGCTGTCACTCCTCTTATTTAACATGGTGTTGGAAGTACTTGCTTGAGCACTTAAGCAAGAAAAACATTAAAAGGACATTCAAATTGGAAAGGAAGAAGAAAAATTTTCACTTTTTGCAAAGACAGGATCCTATACATAGAAAGCCCTGAGAAATTTTCAACAAAGCTTCTAGAGCTGATAAACAAGTTCAGTTAAGTGATGGGATATAAGATCAACACACGAAAGTCAGTAGTATTTATGTACATCAATAAAGAGGAATCTGAGGAGGAAATCAACAAAAACATTCAATTTACAACAGCAAGTAAAAGAATCGAATATTTGGAATAAAGCTAAGTAAGGAAGTAAAGGACATGTACAGAGGAAAGTACCTAACATTGTAAAGGAAATAGAAAAATATCTAAATAAATAGAAAAATGTTCCATGTTCATGGCTTGGAAAACTAAACATAATTAAGATTTCTATTCTACCCAATTTGCTTTCATATTTAATGCAATCTCCATAAAAATTTAAAAAGGCATTTTTACTGAATTGGAAAAGCTAATTATGAAATTTATTTGAAAAGGCAAGGGACCATGAATAACCAAAATATATTGAAAAAGATAAAGGAAATTGGACAAATCATAATGCCTGACTTTAAACATATTACAAAGCCACAGTGGTCAACGTTTTGAAATAAGGGCAGACATACTTACCAATGGAATCAAACTGAGAAGTCTGAACTAGACCCACACATATGTGGTCAAGTGATATTTGACAAGACCTCCAAGCTCATTCACCTGGGATCAAATGGCCTTTTCAACAAATGATGCAGGGAGAACTATATATCCATAACCAGAAAAATGAGGAGGGATGACCATCTCACACCATATACAAAAATTAACTTGAGATGGTTAAAAGACTTAAATATTAGCCAAGACCATAAAGCTCCTAGAAGATAATGTAGGGACGTATCTTTCACATCTCAAAGTAGGAAATGGCTTCATAAACTTTACACACAAAACAGGGGCAAGGAAAGAAAAAATAGATAAGTGGGACCTCCTAAAAATTAAAATTGTTTGTGCTTCAAAGGAGTTTGTCAATAAAGTGAAAAAACAGTATACTCAATGGAAGAAAATATTTGGTTCCCCTAGATCTGATAAGGGTCTAATATCCAGCATATATCAAGAAATCCTAGATCTTGAAAGATAGAGAAACATGCATTTAAACAATGGGTAAGACATTTGAATAGATACTTTTCCAGAGAGGAAACAAAAATGGCTGAAAAGAACATGAAAAGGTGCTTATCATCAAAAGCTATGAAGGAAATGAAAATTTAAAAATCTACAATGAGCTATCATCTTAACTCCATTGAACTGGCTGCTATTAAAAAACCAGAAAACTAAAATTGTTGGAGAGGATGTAGAGGAATGACAGTACCATCCACGCTGCTGGGAATGTAGAATGGTTTATGATTTGGCTGATCCTCAGGAAGCTAAATATAGAATTACCATATGATCCATCATTACCACTGTTGGGTATAAACCCGGAAGAATTGAAGCAGAGATTTAAACAGATAATATGCCCACCAAAATTCATAATGGCATTATTTCATTATTGTCAAAAGTTGGAAACAACCCAAGTGTTGATCAAAATATGAATGGTTATGTAAAATGTGACCTATTCATATAATGGAATATTACACAGATGTAAAAAGGAATGGATTTCGGACACACATGACAACATGGATGAATATTGAAGGCTTTATGTTGAGTGAAGTAAGCTAGTCACTAAATGACTCACATTGTAGGACATCGCTGAAATGACCTGAGGATCTTGCGCAGACTCAAAGAAATAGAGTCTGGAAGATAGTCTACCAGGTGAGAAAAAGGGAGTAGAGAGTGGTGAACTGATAATCTGTAGAGGACCTATGATAAGGTGGAAGGGGGTGGTTTGTCAGCGGATGGCGTAATGTTGGTGCATGGATGTAAGGAGGGTTGATGGTGCTGTAGCATGATAGTGAGCAGGGTGGATGGAACTTGGGGAGGACTGGAGGAAGGAACAGTTTAATCTCTGGGGAGATGGAGGATTGTACTTGAAAATACATTTATAGGAGTATTATTTTGGCAAATATGGCAAGGGAAGATCTGTGTCTGAGTGTGTTGCTGGTGAGGTGATGTGTGGGAAAGGGTGAACCTGGGATATGCATCTATGGAATATGAATGTGTTCATGTCATAGAGTGTTATCTCAGTGGGTGGAGACACACACAATGAACAAGGAAGTATTAAGCTCCCATCATTGGGCATCTTGCCTTATTCTCAAATAAAGGTCAAGAATATCTTGAGTACTTAGGCAGTGCCTAATGTAAGAAAGAGATCATTATGTCAAGCACTCATTACTAATGCATGGAACTATGAACCTTATTCTTTTAAAATTGAAACTTAGCCTAAAAATAACTATTGCATCAGACTTACCTCCTGAAAACCTCCTTGTTATTCAAATGTGGTCTTTCTTTAAGCCAAACTCAGCAAATAAATATACTACTTATCTCCTGGCATGAGACATGACTCCCAGGGTTGAACTTCCGTGGCACCAACAGATTAGTTCCAAACACCAACTAGTCATGCATTTGGGAAAAGACCTTGACCAAAAAGGGGAAACAGCAAGTACAGAAGAATTTTTATGGCTAAGAGATTGGAAAGTGAGTCTGGATCTCCTTTTGGAGGTACACATAGGCATGTCTCAGGCAGATCTCACATGAACAAAGCCACAAATAAGGGTGCTTCTGATAGCTCTAAAGCCATCTGGACACTATATAAGCAATGCACACAATCCTTGAAATCAGCTCCCTGTCAGTGAGCCTTACCTTGAAATATATGACAACACATTTCCTTAATTTAATAGAATTAGACTCATTTATAATTTCCCTATACGTAATTTGTCTACCCCTTTTATTTGAACATATTTTTAGCACTATAACTGTTGAGTGTATGGTTAAGAGGCTTAATTCATTTGTCTGTTTATGGGCTTCTTAATCCAGAATCTCAGAAGGGTTGTGGCCAATACTTTCTCTCTAGATCATTGGACTTGTCCAGGACAACTAAAAAAATGATGATGAATAATCCCTATCCCCCAAAACAGAGAATATGTATAAATGCAATCAAAATGGTACCTTCCATCTGCCACATAATATCTGATCCCTCTCTCAGTCTGAGGCAGAGTAGGCATCACTATCCCAAAATCCTCAAAGTTGAGGAATGAACAAACATAAGGGGGGGGGGGATGCACCCATGGACAAAGCACACTTACTAATATTGTAATATTCAATTACTTCCATTAACATGTAACATTGTTGTAAAGATAGTTGTTACCAGAGGGTCTGAGTGGAGGGGAAAGGAATAAATGTGGAACATAGGTCATTTTTAGGGCATTGGAATTAAATGGTAGTCACAATGTAAACTATAGACTTTGGTTAGTAGCAATACTTCAATATTTAGTCATCTATTGTAACAAATGTACCACACAATTGTAAGATGTTATTAATAGGGAAAGAAGTGGGAGGTGAGGGTGTGTATATGGTAATTCATGATACTTTTAATGTAACAATTCTGTAATCTAAAACTCCTTTAAAAATTTTACTACATCTTTAAAAAGCTGTAGAACCTATGCATGATATAAAACTTAAGATTCATTTTTGTACGTGAAAAATGTGCCTGATAATTTTAGCTCACCAATGTATTCCAAGGATTAAATGTGCTTAAACAATAAAAAGTATAACACACTTACCAGCATAAAGGAATCTTTAACAAATCACTTTTTGGATTATTGAAGTTAATATTGTCCCCTAGGGATATACTTTTTCTAGTATTGTTAAATTCAGTCACGTGGTCCAGGCTGCAAATAAGACTGCATTTACAAATACTTTTTTGAGTCTTCTCTTCATATCTTCACCCATAATCTGTAGAGGAAAGGATTCAACATATGAATAACCACATTATACATTAATTTTCAGGATATTGTTCTCAGGGGTGTGCATAGGATGGGCTAAAGTAGACAGCAATGGCTTTTCCACCGCTGTCAAGCAGTGTCAACACCACCGCTGACAGGAGGCTGCCACAGCCTTTTTCCCCTGATTATGGGTAACCTTGAGAATGGTGAAGAAAAATACATAAGATATGAGATTGCAGATAAAAGAGAGTTCCTACGACACAGATGGTCATCGCACTGAAGGAAACATTTGAGTAGGAGAGCTGCAAGAGTGGGTTGAGAGCACAGAATCAATTATGGACAACATCAGAAGAACAGGAGAGACATGTCATCAAGACAGTGTGTAGGCAGGCAGGGATATAGATCACAACACATAGTCCAAACACGAGTTTGTCACAGAATGGAGGATTCATTATAGAGTTGTAATGTGATGGGTGGTGGATCATCACATACCTATCACAGGCTATCACTCAGAGAAGGAGGCTGTCCATATTGACAAAAGAAATGAAGAATTGCTGGATGATGCAGTCTGAAAAATAAATGGTCTTGGTATCTGCCAAGGTGTTCATGACAATTTGAGGGACTGTTTTGGAACTTAAACAGATGTCCACAAAGGCCAATTTTCTGAGGAAGAAATACATAGGGTAATGGAGATGAGCCAATTACTAAGATGGCTAAGATGGCTAAATTGATGTGCATGCTCCCTGATAAGGTGACCAAGTACATATGGAAGAAGATCACTGGGAGAAATCATCATGACTCTGAATTGGAAAATTCCAAAATTGCAGATGACCATTTCAGTTCTCCGTTCCATCTTCCCAATAGATCTAGACTAGAAAAAATAGTCAGTTGTGGAATCCAGTAATGTCAAATCTCTTGCTCATAAGGTCACAAGGTTTTGTGTGTTCTTATGTATTTTTTATAAAGAACCATCTAATCCCTTGCTGTCCTGCATGTTTGCCAGTTAGATCTTGTGTTTGTGTTACTCTGCCTGTATATATAATAGTTTCATTCAAGAAAGGCTGGTATTTCTTCCAAATCTAAATACAATTTTAAATAATGAATATTTGTTCTTATAACTGAGTCAATCCAGCACCTACAATCTGATTTATTGGACTTACCACACTCAGCTAAGATGGAGGTGAAGAAGGACAACCACCACACCATGGAGCCTAGAGTGATTACAACTGAAAATGGGAGGATTGCATCCAGCATCCAGGTGGAATCTGAGCCTCCTCTTGACATAAAGGTGCAATGGACACAACCAATCCAATGTCCACATAGAAGAGGTGGCATTGGATTGGGAAAAGTGGACATAATGGACAAAGGGTATGGGGAAAGGCAGGAAGAGATGAGAGGTGGAGGCGTCATCGGGACATGGAGCTGCCCTGGATGGTGCTTCAGAGGTAATCACCGGACATTGTAAATCCTCACAGGGCCTACATGATGGAATAGAGGAGAGTATGGGCCATGATGTGAACCAATGTATATGAGGTGCAGAGGTGCCCAAAGATGTACTTACCAAATCCAATGGATGTGTCATGATGATGGGAACGAGTGTTGTTGGGGGGGGGGGGAGAGGGGGGGTGGGGGGGTGGGGTTGAATGGGACCTCTCATATATATTTTTAATGTAATATTATTACAAAGTCAATAAAAAATTAAAAAATTAAAAAAAAAAATAACTGAGTCAAGTAGATTGCTGTGCCCACAAAATTAATGCCATTGATATCTAACTTTTAATTTTAATTAATTAATTAACTTCCATGGTCATGCTTTTTAATCTCATCTACTAGAAATATTTACACTTAATAGTTATCCCTTCAATAATAAGTTTATAATACATATTGCCAGATTTCCTTAAATCAGATTTCTTTCCCCATGGTAGAATAAATTTTGTTCTCTAAAATCACAAGACTGACTTTTTTCTTCTGTTGAATATCACTTCTATGGCTCCTGCTGATCATTTGATTAAAGGCCCAGTCTGTTACGGTAAGTCAGCTAGAGCTTAGATATTGTCAATTGGAGGTTCAGGTGCCTTCACCATAGCAGTTTATATGCATTTCTTCTGTGGAGAAGATAGTATCCATCCAAAAACATCAAAATCTTTATTTAATATCTTCCTGCTCTCCAACTTATCACTGGACTCCCAATCAATATATCTGGGAAATAGTGAGACAATAAAATTTTGTGAATTCTAGCATCATGTTGAGTTTTCCTTCTGTAATTGTCAGCAGAAAACATAAACATTAATCTATAATTTATAATTATAATCAGATTCTCAAATTTTTATGATTTTCCTGAAATTTTCCTATTTATTATTTATATTACCTGCTTTTGATTTCTTAATAGTAAATGCTGCACTTGCCTTCCACTAGGTAAGATCTTGTCACCTGAAAGTTCATGAATTAAACTTTATATTTTGCTTTGTGTTAATCCATTGTTATAAAAACCATTTTATATACTACAATTCAGGGAATTAGTCATTAGGTGTTTCCTAATTATAATAAAAAAGTGTGAGTATACCCTATTGGTTGTGAAATGCTGGCACGTACCATGCTTCTTCCCTCTATATTCTTGTTCATAGGAATAATGGGGACTTGTGCATTGAATCAGATTCTTAGGCAAGAAGATGAAATTGGAGGAAGAGTGAAATAAAAAAATAGTCAATCATATAACAAATACAAGTATTATTCCCTCTTTTACAATCTGATGAATTATACTATTGACAGGTGATATATGGCTGACAGGGAGCTATACAGGACATATGTCCAGGGTGCATGGTAATGTTTGGATATACTCATAGTGGCAACAATTAAAAACTACAGCTGGGGGGGGGGGTACTGGGTTCCTGGCCGGTGGTGCTCTGTCGTGGTCCCTAGGGGAGCAGCGACAGTCTCCCAGATGCAGCAGCAAGGACTGGGAAGGAATGAGGGTCCAACAGTGAGCCCCTGATGCTAATGACTATGCTTGTGAGCTGATATGCCTGAAATAAGAACAAGGCCTAGAGCAGCATTGTGCCTGGGAATTTCCTCCTGACAGCCTTCATGTTACTCAAATGTGGCCAGTCTTGAAGCCAAACTCAGCATGTAAATGCAATGCCTTCCCCCCAGCGTGGGACATGACACCCGGGGATGAGCCTCCCTTGCACCGAGGGATCACTATCAACTACCAACTGATGATGCAACTGGAAAATGACCTGGAAAGGAAGGTTCAATGTGGATCAGCAGAATATCCCTGTCTACATAAAATAACATGACTTTAAAATGCTGTTTGACCTAATGTAAGGGGGAAATGGAAAGGAGAAATGAGTTTATATGGCTACAAGTCTCTAAAAAAAAAGAGTCTGGAGGCTGTCAGAAGGATTGCCCTTATGCACAACTGTGCAGAGTCTAAGAGACAGATAAAGTAGATACAACCCCCAGGTATTGGTTCCTTTGAGGGCTAAAGAGATCCATGGGTGTTATGGTCATGGCAGATGGGGTTAACTGCCATGTCAGATGGCCCTTCTTTGGAGCTGGTGTTTATGCGTGATGAATCTGGACTCAGATGGGATCTCTCTTCATAAGACTTTCATGCTACTGTGCTGGAGTTGTAGTTGGTGTTGGGGTTTAAGATTTATTTAGGGGATTTGAATCTCTGGAATGACAATGTGATAGCCAGGCCCTGAGCCTCAACAGACTCCAGCACCTACAATCTGATTTATTGGACTCATCTCACTCAGCTAAGATGGAGTTGAAGAAGGACAACCACCACACCATGGAGCCTAGAGTGCCTACAACTGAAAGCGGGAGGATTGCATCCAGTATCCATGTGGAATCTGAGCCTCCTCTTGACATAGAGGTGCAATGGACACAACCAATCCAATGTCCACAGAGAAAAGGTGGCATTGGAGTGGGAAAAATGGACATGGTGGCTAATGGGTATGGGGAATGGCAGGAAGAGATGAGATGTGGAGGCGTCTTTGGGACTTGGAGCTGCCCTGGATGGTGCTTCAGGTGCAATCACTGGACATTGTAAATCCTCACAGGGCCCACTGAATGGAATGGGGGGGAGTATGGGCCATGATGTGGACCATTGACCGTGAGGTGCAGAGGTGCCCAGAGATGTACTTACCAGGTGCAATGGATGTGTCATGATGATGGGAATGAGTGTTGCTGGGGGGGGGAGTGGTGGGGTGGGGGTGGTGGGGTTGAATGGGTCCTCATATATATTTTTTTAATGTAATATTTTTACAGAATCAATAATTTAAAAAATAAATTAAAAAAATTTCCTTTTCAGCCAATATTTCATTCATTTTTGCACTGTTTAGAACTTCTAGTAAAATTTTGATTAAAAGCAATGACAGTAGAAATTGTATTGTTTTTTTCATTTGGGTTAAGACCTTCAAAATCAAACATCATGTTAGCGCAGGATATATTTATGTCTTTTTATCAGATTGAGGAACAACTTTTCTCTTCCCAGTTCTCTGAGACATTTTAAAGAAAAAAATCAAATTTTTTCTAATGATATTCCTGTATTTGCTGAGATGATCACATGATTTTTCTTTTTTGTTTCTTTTTATGGGGAATTCCATTTGTTGTGTGTGTGATTTTTAATAGTAAACCACCCCTAAGCTCCTTGGGTAAACTCTACTTTTTTATGCTATAATATCATTCTTACATTTTTTTTATTCAATTTGATAAAATTTTATTTAGAATATTTGCATCTGTGTTGAAAGGAATGAGTCTGTAATTTCTCTTTTCTTTTTTTGTAATATTTTAATTATATTATATTTAGGTTAAATATGGTCAAAGTTTCCTTAAACACGGCAACCTGGGAAAATTAAGTTTTCATATATGTTATTTTTACATTATAAGTAACATAATATCACACAACCCATTTAGTACAAATCTGTGATTCTGACTCTAACTCAATTTTCCCTCCCTCAATATGTACTAACTTCAATTAATCCATGTACAGGACTTGAATTGATATGTAGAGAAATGAATACAGATAGTGGGATTTTAAAAACTAGATAATGAAGATAAGTGGAAAGATATATAAAATGGAATGTAAATGCAAAAATGGTAGCAAATGTCAGTAAACAAGAAAGTTTGTTGAAATAGTCAAAAATTAATCACGACTTCTTTCTTTTAACTTACCCATGTTAGTTACCTTGTTTGCTTTCATACACTTTAGAAAATAGTGTTTAGAATATATGCCAACATCACCATTATGTTAAATCCTGCCCTTACTCACATGCTCCACTGGGCATGTGCACATTTCTATCTTTCCACACTTATAAGAATTTAGTTTTCCTGTGCTGATGTAACTCAAGATGAAAGGTCAGATTTCAGGCCTATAGCTGTGAATAATTCTCCTCAGATGGTTTTAAATATCTATGTTCAACAGACTAGACACCAGGTGTTGTAACATGAGGATATCCAGGGTGTAAAAATACTAACTCTACTACCTTTTTCTCCACTGAGGAGTTGGCATTTGATTGTGCACACATGAAGAGCGCTGTCCCAGAGAGTAAATAACAATCACAAGGTGGTATGAATGAGTGGAGAAGGTTTTTGGCTGTTCCTTATTGAAGCAGATCCTCAAAATGGCTAGGGCAATGTACATGGAAGACAAAGTTGATGAAGAATATGATTACAATAATGAAGTTTCACACACCAAAAAGTTCCATGTGGTTGAGTGTGATATTTGTGCAGGACAAGAATAACAGAGGAGGAAGGTAATGGAAGAAGTCAGTTATTTCATTGCTACCACAAAACAATTGGCTCAATGTCATGGAAATGTGTATTGCAACAAGCAAAGGACAATAGACATGGCCTAGTATGGTCATCAATTAGGAAGGGGTTTTACAAATAACACTGAAATGGTATTATATCATGGTAGTCAATGGAATGTGCCTACAATAGTAAAGAGAAAGAGGAGGAAGAACTGACAGGCACAGCCAATGTAAGAGACCACTTTACTCTCTGCTAGAAAATTCTTCATTGTATGGGGTGCAATAGTGGAAGAATAATATACTTACAGAAGAGAGAAACTTATGAGCAGGAAATAGATGGGAGCATGCAGCTGGGAGTCTGCAATAATTATGTCAATCTTACCAAAGTTCCAGGCCAATAGCAGAGCATACATAATCAGAAAGACCCCTAGACCCTTCGAAATCCTCTTAGTGTGAATTTACTTACCAAGATGGATAGATTTGCCATATTATCAATCTTTTTGCTTTTATTTATTTATTTAGTTTTTAAAGATACATAGGTCATACAAACTTCACATAAAAATATATGGGATTCCCATATGCCCTACTGCCCACACCTCCCACATTTTTCCATATTACCAACCTCCTTCATTAGTGTGGTATATACATTGCAATCATTTAACACACATGGAGCATTGTCACTAAGCATGGATTAAAATTTACATTGTAGTTTACACTCTTTCTGAAGTTATGGTAAGATTTATGATTGTATCTATCATTGCAATGCCATTCAGGGCAATACCCAAGTCCCAAAAAAATGCCACTGTTTTACACCTGTTTCTCTCTCTCCCTACCCTCAGAACTTCCAGTGGCCACTGCCTCCACATAAAAGATATAATTTCTTCCATTACTAGACTCACAATAAATCTATAGTAGAATAGCAGTAAGTCCACCACTATATTTCAGTATCTCCTCATGACCTGTTTTGCGTTTTGACAATAATCTTGTTAATACCAATTGAAATAGCCAAATTCTCTGTAAAATAATAGAAGATATTTGTAAATAGTACAATTTAGTAAAATAGTTATTATTCTGAAAAAAATCAAAGGATAAATTATGAATATTAATATTTTATTCAAATTTCTTCATATGACTAACACACCATTCTATAGAGAATTTATCATCAAAATATATGGATGAGGAAAATTAGGTTTTGAAAGTTAAAACAAAGTTCCTAATATTTAAGAGTATCTTGGAGGTGATATAGGAAGTAAAGTTCTGGAGCTCTATGGTCAAATGGAGTACTTATCTCTTTCATTCCATTTTTCCTTCCATTGACTGAGTTATCTTCATTTTATCTCATATCCCTTCTTCCCTTCCTTTATTGATTTGTTTTGCTTCCTCTATTTCTGAACTAATTTTATATTCAGTTGCAACACCTACTTTCCAGTTCATTACAGGAAAGTAACCTGGGCTTACACAGGTTAACAGGGTGGTGAGGATGGTCAACTACCACACCAAGGAAACAAGAGGGTTTATAACTGCAAGCAGGAGAATCACATTCATCAGCCATGTGGTATCTAAGCCCCTCTTGATCCAGAGGTGGAGCAGACATCACCATCCCAGGATGGAGTAATAAAATGTGGATTAGAGTGGACTTACTAGTATTCAATGATAGAATTATTGTGATCTAGAAATGGGAGAAATTGTATCATTGATACGGAAACAGTGGCCATGGGAGTTGCTGAGGGCAGGGAAAGGGAAGAAGAGGTGTGATATAGGAACATTTTTGGGACTTGGAGTTGTCCTGAAAGATAATTCAGGGATTGATGCAAGACATCATATATCCCACTGTGGCCCACTGAATGGCCTGGGGGAGAGTATAAACTACAATGTAAACTTTAATCTATGCAATGTAGCAGTGCTCCAAAACGTCTTCCTCAAATGCAATGAATGTGTCACATTGATAAAAGAGGTTGTTGATGTGGGAGGAGTGTGGGGATGGGGAGTGGGGTATATGGGAACCTCTTATATTTTTAAGGTATCATTTTGTGTGATCTATGTATCTTTAAAAAAATGATGGAGGGGGGCAAGATGGCTTCCAAATGAGTGCACTCTAATCAACCCTCATGCAAAAAACTGACTGACTGGGGATAGAATCCTGCCTGAGTGAGTTGTTTTGGAAACCCTCAAAGCAGGAGCCTTCTGGACATCGATCTGGAGAGAGTGTGATAAAAGGAGTGATTACTCAAGGGAACGTAGGCAACAACAAGCAAGTGGAATAAGAAGAACAAGGTTCCAAAGAGAACTCTTAACATACACACAATAACAGAACCTAAATAAAATATGAGAATACACAGAGAAGTTAATCAACTGAACAAACCCATCAAGATAAAATGATGAGCAGACAGCAACAAAAAAATTACAAAGCATACCAAAAATAGGAAGACATGGCCCAATTCACTGAACAAATTAAAAACCAGGAAGAGGAGCCGAATATCAAATAACTAATCAAAGCTCTCCAAACAAATATCATGGGCCAACTTAATGAAGTGAAGGATGAGATTAAGGATATTAAGAAAACCCTTCAGGAGCTTACAGAAGAAATTGTAAACATATGCAAAAAGATAAAGGATATGATGGAGATGAATGGCACAATCCATCATATCAAAAATGCACTCTCAGCTAATAACAGCAGATTTGAAGAGGCAGAGGAAAGAATTAGTGATATGGAAGACAGTACATCTGAAATTTAAAAAAATAGTAGAATTGATAGATAAAAAGATAGAAAAACTCCATCATGGAATTAAACATCTGAATGACAACACAAAATGCATAAACATAGGCATTATAGGCATTCCAGAAGGAGAAGAGAAGTGGAAGGGGACAGAAGGGGTGTTGGAGGAAATGATGGCGGAAAACTTCCCAAACCTATTGAGGGAAATGTATATACATGTCCAGGAAGCTCACCAAACAGCATAAATCCCAACAGGCCTATCCAAAGACATATACTTGTCAAATTATCCAATACTCAAGATAAAGAGAAAATACAGAGGGCAGGAAGAGAAAAGAGAACTATCACATACAAGGGAAGCTCAATAAGATTACAGGATGAATTCTCATCCAAAACCATGGAGGCAAGAAGGCAGTGTTATGACATAGTCAAGATACTAAAAGAAAAAATTTACAGCTAGGAATACTCTATCCAGCACAGCTGGCATTCGAAAATTGTGGAGAGTTCAAAATAATCACAGATAAACAGAAACTAAGAGTATGCCAACCAGAAACATGCCCTTCAAGAAATACTAAAGGGAGTTTTGCAGGAGGAAAGAAAAAAAACAGGAGAGACAGAGTTGGAGGAGAGTGTAAGAACTAAAAAGAAAAAAGAAATAAAAATGAAATATGACATACACAAATACAATGAAAATATGGCTAACATAAGTAATTCTTTGAGAGTAGAAACACTGAATATTAATGGATTAAACTCACCAATCAAGAGACAGATTGGCAGAATGGATAAGGAAATATGACCCATGTATATGCTGTATACAAGAAACAAACCTTAGACACAATGATTCAAGGAAGTTGAAAATGAATGGCTGGAAAACAATCTTACAAGCAAACAATAACCAAAAAAGGGCAGGAGTAACTATACTAATATCAGACAAAGTAGACTTCAAATGCAAAATTACTGTGAGAAACAAAGATGGACACTACCTATTAGTAATAGGAGTATTCTTTCAAGAAGAAAGAGCAGTCATAAACATTTCTGCACCTAACCAGGGTGCCTCCAAATACATGACACAAAAAATCAAAAAATTAAGTGAAGGAATAGATGCCTCTACAATTATAGTAGGGGACTTTAATATGCCATTGTTAACATTAGACAAACTTCTCAACTGAGAATCAATAAAGAAACAAAGACTTTGAATAATGTATTAGAGGATCTCTATGTAATAGACATATATGGAACATTACACCCAAATATAGCAGGATATACATTCTTCTACAGTGCACATGGATCATTCTCCTAGAAGGACCATATGCTAGACCACAGAGAAAGTCTCAATTCATTCAGAAAGATCAAAATCATACAAAATAATTTCCCTGACCACAGTAGAATGAAGCTGGAAATCAGCAAGGGTCAGAGACCCAGATTAGACACAAAGATATGGAAGTTAAGCAACACACCCTTAGACAAATAATGAGTCAAGAAGAAAATCTCAAAAGAAATCATTAACTACCTTGAAAACAATGAAAATGACAACACAACATATCAAAACTCATGGGATGCAGCAAAAACTGTACCAAAAGTCAAATTCATAGTCATAAATTCATACACCAAAAAAGAAGGAAGAGCTCAAATTGAAGACCTATCTGCACACTTGGAGGAATTAGTTAAAAAAAAAAACCAACAAACTAAAGCTATAGGAAGATTAGAGAAAGAATTAACAAAGATTGGAGGAGACCTAAATGAAATAGAAAATAAAAAGCCTTAGAAAAAATAAAACAAAGAGCTGGTATTTGAGAAGATCAATAAAATTGAAAAACCCTTAGCTAGAATAACAAAGAAAAAAACAGTGAAGATGAAAATACACAAAATAAGAAATGATAAAGGGAACATCAACACTGACCCCAGAGAAATAAAGAATATTATAAGAGGATACTTTGAAAAACTATATGCCAACAAGAAGGACAATTTAGAGAAAATGGATGAATTCCTAGAAACACATAAGCAGCCTACATTGATGAAAGAAGAAAATGATGATCTCAACAAACCAATCACAAATAAAGAGATAGAATCAGTCATTAAAAACCTCCCAACTAAGAAGAGCCCTGGGCCAGATGACTTCACAGGTGAATTCTACAAAACATCCTGGAAAGAACTAAAGCCAATCTTGCTGAAACTCTTCCAAAAAATCAAAACAGAAGGAACATTGCCTAACTCCTTCTATGATGCCAACATTACATAGTACCAAAGCCAAACAAAGACACCACAAGAAAGGAAAATTACAGAAGAATTATCTGTAACGAACCTAGATGCTAAAATCCTTAACAAAATACTTGCTACTCATATTCCACAACACATCGAATAAATTATTCACCATGACCAAGTGGATTTCATCTCTGGCATGCAAGGATGTTTCAACAAAAGAAAATCAATCAATGTAATACACCACATAAACAGATCAAAGGAAAAAATCACATGATTATATCTATAGATGCAGGAAAAGCAATTGACAAAATGCAGCACCCCTTCTTGATAAAAACCACTGGAAAAATAAGAATAGAAGGAAACTTTCTGAACATGATAAAGTGTATAAATTAAAAATCCACAGCTAACATCATTCAAAATGGTGGAATCCTAAAATCTTTCCCTCTAAGATCAGGAAAAAGACAAGGATTCCCACTATCACCCCTCCTATTTAACATCATGTTAGAAATACTTGCTTGAGCACTGAGACAAAAACAGGATATAAAAAACTTCCCAATTGGAAAGGAAGAAGTCAAAATTTCACTATTTGCCGATGGCATGATCCTTACATAGAAAGCTCTGAGAAATCAGCAACAAAACTTCTAGAACTTATAAACAAGTTCAATCAAGCCACAGGTTATAAGATCAATGCATACAAATCAGTAGCATTTGTGTACACCATTAATGATCAACCTGACTAGGAAATCAAGAAAAAAAAACTATCATTTACAATAGTAAATTTAACTATCAAATACCTAGAAATAAATAAAACTAAAGATATAAAGGACTTTTACACAGAAAACTACACAACTCTGTTCAAGGAAATCAAAGAAGACTTAAATAAATGGAATAATATTCCCTCTTGATGGATAGGAAGGCTAAATATCATCAAGATGTCTATCCTACCCAAAATGATCTACAGATTTAATGCAATCCCAATATATATCAGCACAGTTTTTAAAAAAAATGAACTGGAAAAACTAACTGTGAAATTTATTTGGAAGGGAAAGGAGCCCCGAACAGCCAAAGACATTGTAAAAGAAAAATGAAATAGGAGGAATCACACTACCTGAGTTTTAAACACATTACAAAGCTGTAGTGGTTAAAACAGCATGGTTTTGGCACAAGGATAGACATACTGACCAATGGAACTGAATCGAAAGTTCTGGTATATATCCTCACATTGAAGTCATCTGATATTTGACAAGGGCACCAATCCTACTCAACTGGAAGAGAATGGCCTCTTCAACAAATGGTGCTTGGAGAACTGGATACCCATATGCAAAAGAATGAGTGAGGATTGCCATCTCACACCTTATACA
Organism: Dasypus novemcinctus; assembly: GCF_030445035.2. Lineage (NCBI taxonomy): Eukaryota > Metazoa > Chordata > Mammalia > Cingulata > Dasypodidae > Dasypus > Dasypus novemcinctus. The sequence goes on along the minus strand of NC_080701.1, from coordinate 35,351,392 downwards.
AAAATTAACTCAAGATGGATCAAAGATCTAAATATAATAGCCATGACAATAAAGACCTTGGAAGACAAGGAAGGGAAGCACCTACAGGACCTTGTAATAGTAAAAGGCTTCATGAATGTCACAACCAAATAAAGCTGCAAAAGAAAAAGTAGATACTTGGGACCTCCTCAAAATAAAGCCTTTTGGACGTCGAAGGAGTTTATCAAGTAAGTGAAAAGAGCCTACACAATGGGAGAATATATTTCCTAACCACATATCTAATAGGAGCTTAATATCCAACACATATAAGGGGTTCCTATATCTTGAAAATTAAAAGAAAACCCATTCAAAAAATGGGCAAGAGATTTGTACACTTCTCCAAAGAAGAAATACAAATGGCTAAAAAAACACATGAAAAGATGTTCAACATCACTATTAGGGAAATGAAAATCAAAACTATGATGAGATACTGTCTTACACACATTAGACTGGAAACTTTAAAAAACAGAGGACTATATGTGTTTTAGAGGATGTGGAGGAATGGGAACCATTCTGGTGGGGATGCTGGTGGGGATGTAGAAGGATTCAGTCATTCTGGAAGACAATTTGGTGGTTTCTCAAAAAACTTGCTATAGATTTGTCATATGACCCAGCAATTCCACTTCTGGGTATATACGCAGAACTGAAAACAAGGAGGCAAACAGATATATGCACATCAATGTTCATAGAGGCATTATTCAGTATTGCCAAAACTTGGAATCAACCCAAATGTCCCTCAGAAGATGAGTAGATAAACAAAATGGGTTATATACATACAATGGAATATTACCCAGCTGTAAGAAGGAATACAGTACTAACACATGGAATGAATGAATCTTGAAGACCTTGTATTGAATGAAGCAAGCCAGGCATTGAAGGGCAAATACTGCATGACCTTTCTGATATGAATTAAACAAATCAAGCTGTCTAGGAGAGCTAGAGACTGGATGATAGGCTTACAGAAAATGAGGATAGGGGAAGGTTGTGAATTGATGTCTACATGGACAAAACCTATGATAAAGAGGAGGGAAATAGTGGTGTAAGGAAGGGATAAGATGGAGGCACAGGGATACAGTTGGGTGGGGCTTTGCAGACTTGAGGGGGTACGATTGGGATGATGAGTCAAATGGTCCATGGAATTGGGTGTATTAGGGTTCTCTAGGGAAACAGAATCAACAAAAGATATCTGTCAATTGTATGTGATTTTATAAGAGTCTCTCATGCAGCCATGGGGATGCACAAGTCCAGGTTCTGCAGGCAGGCTGCAACCATGGGCTGCAATGAAAGGCCAATGAAGGCTCTTGGCAAACTCTCAGAGATGTTGGCTGTCCAATGATGAGCTGGGAAATTTCCCCTTAATGCTGGAATCACTTCCAATTTTAAGGCATTCATATGATTGGGTTCAGCATCACTCATTGCTGATGACAATCTCTCTGATTGATGTAATTATAAGCAGCTATCTATGATTTATCACTGCAGTAAAGTCAATGGTGACTAATTCCATAAATGCCCTTGTACTACAGTTAGCCCAGTGTTTGCTTGACCAAACAACTGGGCACAATTACCTGACTGAGTTGACACAATAGCCTAACCATCATATTGGGGGAGGGCTTAGGGGAGCAGGTGAACACAGGAGATTGCCAGGTACGAGGTCAAAACTAAAATGATGAGAAAACTTTATAGAAAATATAGTAAGGAAAGGTTACTTGCTTAGCATGTTTGATGAGGGGCATCTGGCACAGAGTGTACCTGGGGCTTCTAGGGAGTGTGTGAGTGCTCATTTTGTCATAGTGCTCTATATCAATGATTGGAGACCCACACAATGACTGGGAAGGTTTTGTACCCCCATCCTAGGGAGGACTAATGTTCTCAAACAGAAAAGAGAATGTCTCTTGAGGGCAAGGGTGGCTCCCAATGGGGGAGGATAGACTAGCATTACAAGCCCTCAGCATTGCTGCAAGTACCTATAAATCTTGTCCTCATGAAACATGTGGCTCAACAAATTGGGCTCCCATCTATGATATAGGAAGTCCAGGGTTTGATGTCCAGGGCCTCCTGGTGAGGGCAAGCTGGCCCACATGGAGTGCCAGCCCACAAGGGAATGCCACCCTGCACAGGAGTGATCCCCTCTGTGGGAAGGCCATCCAGCATGAGAAGACTGCCCTGCACAGGAGTGCCAGGTGAAGCAGAGAGCTGGCACAGCAAGATGGTACAACAAAATCAAGAGGATAGAAAATAAGAAGACATAGTAGAACAGGGAGTTGAGGTGGCACAAGAGATTAATTGCCTCTCTCCCACTCTGGAAGGTCGTAGGATCAGTTCCAGGAGCCACCTAATGAGAATACAAGCAGATACAGAAGAACACACAGCAAGTAGACAGTGGGGTAGAATGGGGGGAGAAATAAATAAAATAAATCTTTGAAAAAAATCTTGCCCTTCAGGCAGTGAAGCTTGGTTTCCACTGTGGGCCCTGAGGGGAGAAGGAGACAAGAATAGAATAGATTGAAGAAGGGGTAACTGGGGGGCAATTGAAGTGTTCCATAGGATTGTGCAATGATGGATATAGACCATGCTAAATTTCATAAAAAATTAATAAGTGTATACTTGAAAATGTAAAGCATAATATAAACCATAATGGAACCATGGTTAATAGCTATGTTTCAATATCTGCACATCAGCTATAGCAAAGATAACATCCACATGTCCACATGTAAAAAGATCATTACTGGGGAGGGGGAAAAAGAGTTTGATGTTGGGTATGTGGGAGTCCCCTATATTGTATATGTGAGTTTACTGTGATCTAAAACTTTTTGAGGACAAAATTTAAAAAAAAAGATGTAGACACTGAAGAAGGAATAGAGACTGTCTTGCCACTGAACATACAGGGTAACACTTGTTGCAGTGATGAAAGGCAAAATGTCAAAAAAAAGTTTTATGATATTTTATCCTTTTTAATACCCCAATTTATTTTATTACTTTGTTTTAGTTTTTCTAAATTATTATGTATTCATTTCTAATCTTTAAACCTATCATTACTATTTCATTTTCCTACTAATTGAATTTGACAATCTATTAGGTTTCATTTTTGAAGGAGTTTTGGACCACAGAGGGGTTGAACTATGGCAGAGGAGGAGCACTGCTGTGGTGTGTCATGGATGGGTGATTCATGTGTGGAAGGGAGTTCTCCAGGGCATGTATGTAGGGTATATTATGTTCAGATATTCATTGGGTATTGTCATAGTAGGTAGAGTTACACATGACAACTGAGGGAGTGCTAAGTTCCCAGCTGGGGAAGCTCTGTCACATTCCCCAATGGAACAGCAACAATCCCCCACATAAAAGGGCAAAGACCAGTGAAGAAGGATGATCCAATGATGAGCCTTTGATATGATGACTATGCTTATGAGCCTGTGTGCTTGAAATTCCAACTAGGCCTAGAGCTTAGGATGCCTAAGAATTACCTCCTGAGAGCCTCCATGTTGCTCAAATGTGGTCACAACCTAAGCCAAACTCAGCATGTAGATGCATTACTTTCCCCCCAGAATGGGACATGACTCCCAGGGGTGAGCCTTCCTGGCACCAAAGGATTACTGGTAATCACCATCTGGTGATGCAACTAAAAAAGACCTTGAAGTAAAAGAGGAATTGGTAAAGACACATGAGTTTATATGGCTAGGAGACTTCAAAATGAGTTGGTAGGTCTTCAGAGGGGTCAAGCTTACTCATATCTCAGCAGGATCCCAGAGACAGTTAAAGTAGATATAAACCCAGGTTCAGGTGCTCCTTAGGTTACAGAGATATGCAGGTTCAACAGTCATAGCAGATGATTCTAGAATTCAGGGCTTTGCCAGGGGGTCATAGTTTGGAATTTGTGCTCCTGAGTGTGATGGAGTTGAACTCAGGTGTGACCTTTATACACATGCATCTTCTATCATTTTTACTGAACCTGTGGTTGGAGCTGGGGTTGGTGTATGCTCAGGGGACATGAATCTCTGGACTGTCCATATGCCAGCTGGACACTGAGCCTCAGCAGAGTTGCAACACCTACTGTCTGGTTTGTCGCATTTACCCAGGCCAGCTAACAGGGAGGTGAAGTTGGTCAACCACCACATCAGGTAACTGAGAGAGTCTACACTTACTATCAGGAGAATTGCATCCATCAGCCATGTGGGTTCTAAGCCCCCTCTCGATTTAAAGGTGGAGTAGACATCACCATCCCAGGTTCTACAGGATGGAGGAATAAAATATGGATTAGAGTGGACTTACTGGTATTCTACTATAGAACTACTGTGACTCTAGCAATGGAAGAAATTGTATCATTGTTGGGGAGACAGTTGCCATGGGAGTTGCTGAGGGCAGGAAGAGGGAAGAAGAGGTGTGATATGGGGGCATTTTCAGTACTTGGGGTTGTCCTGAATGATATCACATGTACAGAGATTGAACCTTTTATATCCTACCATAACCCACTGAATGGACTGAGGGAAAGTGTAAAGTGCAAAGTAATTTATAATCCATGCCATGTAGCAGTGCTCCAAAATGTATTCACCAAATGCAATGAATGTGTCACACTGATGAAAGAGGTTGTTGATGTAGGAGGAGGGGGGTGGGGCATGAGGTATATGGAACCTCTTATATTTTTTAATGTAACATTTTGTGTGATCTATGTATCTTTTTAAAAAAAGACAAAAAAAGTGCTAAAAAAATCCAATATTAAATAGAACTGAAGAAGATGGAAAGAAAAGTATGCTTGTGAAGTTTCCTATAATAACTACATAAAAGCAAATAGAATTTCCACTCCAAACTCTTTAGCATTTAGGCTCTTTATCTATGGTTTCAAAACTCGGCTAAATAAGGCTCATTACATTTGTAATGTGATTGGGTTTTTAAAAATAAAATAGAAAATATCAATGGTTATATATTTTGGTCAATCAAATTCTGTACAGTGTGAGTATTTCTTTGTGTGCATGTTCACAAAAACATACATAGAGAGGGGAGTGTTTAGCTGTTTTTCTTTTAATTTTATGGTATAAATAAGAATAACTCAAAGTTAGCAATGCTATTATTCATACTACATATATAAGGGTATATATATATATATATATATATATATATATATATATATATATATATATATATATATGTAGCAGAGACAGAGGGACAGTGTTCACTTCTTATCACCTTGAGTTAGATAATGTCACTTTCATTTCTTAGATGAGGAAATTGAGGTAGCTTGCACTTAAGGTTACTAGTCCAGGCAATGAAATACCCTGAAACCAGCTTTCTGATTCTGAGTCCGTGTGCCTAAACATCACACTTGTCTGCCTCCTTGAAAGAAGTGCTATGCTTCCATTTACACATGTCAGTTGTTTTATTTTCATATATTCTTATATATTTATTAATTTAGAGAACCTTGTAAAGGTTTTAGGTAATTGAATACGAATTGATATTTTTCTAGTTTCTAGAAATGTCCTCAGTAGCCTGGAGTCTCACTTTGCCACAATTATTGGGAATATTAAGAGTCACATACAACTCAGTGATGTCATGAGTGGTATATGAAAAATAACTTTACATCTTTTAAATCACTGCGAATTATAAGTTGACACACTGAAAAACTTTACAAAATCATTATTTAAAACATGCACAAATTTAAAATGAAAAGCATTAATTTATGGCCTATCCATTTTATAGTTCGATTTTCTGTTTTGAGGTTATTTTCAGAAACTCCCTCTGTCTCTCTCTGTCTAATATTGCTGCCCATTTCTGTGTGTGGTTTTGTGTGTGTTTGTGAGTATATGTATGAGTATATATATATTCAGTAGTACATTATCAAATATACGATGATATTGCACTTAGAGGCATTCTATTTTCATGGTTTCTTTTAGTTACTTCTGTCTAAATACTGTAGCTAATAAACTTAAACTACATTTAAGATTTTAGAATATATCCTTGATTGTGTTATTTGATATGTCCTGTGTGACAACTATTAATTTATACAATGTCACTTGAAAACACTTCTGAAACAGGCAAAAGTTCTGTCCTCCCAAACAGAATATACCAGGTCATCTGACACAAAGATAGTTCTCCCAGAACAAACTATGAGCAAATGGCTAATGGAAATGCAAATGGAGTGGAAGTCCCCGAAAGAAAGGTTTAGAATATCTCTATGATGAAAGAACAGTGGAATTCCAGAGCATTTCACAAAAAAATAAATTATTTAGGGTTATGTACTGCTCCAGAGTTGATAATTCTTCCTTTAAGTTCCCACCTTGAAACAGAACTAATGACTCTTCCTTGATGTTTGCACCTTGAACACACAAAACACAATGATGGGAGGATGGGCAAGGTGGAGTCAGATTATGTGCACCCACATTATCTCTTCTACAAAAATGGCTGCATGGGGACAAAATCCTGCCTGGGTGAGCTGTTTTGGGAACCCAGAATGCAGGAGGATTCAGGGCATAGATCTGGAGAGAGTACAACAAAAAGAGTGATTGCTCAAGGTAAAACCATGAGTTTCTGGCACTTGTGACTGGAGTTATGTGATGACTAAGCCCCTACCACAGGGAAGGAAGCTGCGGTGTTCCCTGACACTTGCTGGTCACCCAGCTGGAGGAGACAAACTCCAAGAGTAGGAGGGTTCTGATAAACTGTGGAAAGGGGTCTGTCAAGTGCAGGTTCAAATGTCTGGACCCCTTTCTTGAGCTTTGAGGAGCATACCAACTGGCTTGAGGAGAAACCAGGAAGAGGGGAGAGATGAATCTATGGAGGCAGCCTGATTTACCTAACCTCCCTGGGATAGGGAAATTTGGTCTGGGAGAAGGTGGAGTCAGGCAATTAACTAGTCCTTTGCAACTCACCTAAGGGAAGGAGACAGTAGGAAGTAATCAATAAGCCTCCAAGAGCATATTTAGGGTCCCCAGCAAGCTGTGGGTGCTTTCTCTTAAAGACACCGAGAGGCATTATTTTCTGTGGTGAGTTAAGGCACTGGGATCCCATTTAAATTTCAGAAGGGAACTCTCACACAGGCTATTGCTTCTTGCTGCCCTGAGAGAGAAAGCAGTGAAATAAAAGGAGGCGGGAGAGATTCCTAATCAGTAGTTTATCCAATTGCAAACAGTCTATCCTACCTCAGGGAAAGGGACTCTTTCTGAAGAGCTAATCAACCTAACAAGAAAGTTTAGCTCAGTGGAGGTTTAGACTTGAATATGCAAGGTCTCTAGTTCTATTCTTGGCTCCTCTTAGAGTAGGGACCTACTGGGATATTAAACATCTAGCTGATACTTTAGGAAGAGGAAAACATAAACTTTATCCTTGTATTAGCTTCCCTTAGGTCTCTTATTTTTCCTTAAAAAGGGTTATTTTGTTACATAGTCTAACTAAGTTTACTCACTAAAACCCACTTCAAAATCTGTAGTGAGAAAGCTCCATGGTAATTGATTGATAAACACCAACAGCCTGACAAGGTCTACAGGGGCTTAAGAGGGAAATATGTTTTATCTTAGAGTTTTTTGACTCCTTCTTTGTGGGTTTATCTATTTGTTTTCTTAACTTTTCTTCCTCTTTATCCCACCACTTTTTAAAATTAAGTGCTGCCAGCTTGTTTCTTGTTCACTGTATCTCTTCTTCCTTAATTTTCTCTTTTCTGAGTGTACCGATTTTTACTACCAATGCTATTTCTTTTCCTTCCTACATCTTTCTATCTTCTGCCTTCTGTTGTGGCTCTTATATTAAGCTACTCTTTGTTTAGCCCAAAGCATTTCTGGATTTTATTTCTAATACTTCTTTTTTCTATCTTTTATTAATTCTTCCTGTTTTGATTCTTCCTTTTCTCTTTCCCTCTCTCCTCATCATGCAGACCTTTTAATAATACTATATTCTTCTCCATATTCAGTTTCACATTTCATTATAGGTACTTCACTTTTTTATTTATATAACTCTACACTGCTTACATGAGTTTAGTATTCATTCTCCTAAGTCTTATACAGAACTTCTGCTAAATTTTACTATCAATTTTACATTATACTTTATCTTTTTTAACTCTCTTGCTTTTCCTGACCCTAATCCTTTTCCTTCAAGGGAATTTACAAAACAGCAAGAACATAGATTAAAAATAAAAAAGTGTTAAAGAGAAAACTTAACACACACACACACAAAACCAGATATCAAATAAAACCTGAGACTAGAGAGAGAAGCTAATCAAGTGAACAAACCTATCAAGATAAAATTATTACCAGACAGCAACAGAAAATTACAGACCATGCCAATAAACAAGAAGATGTGGCCTAGTCAATGAACAAACTAAAAACCAGGAAGAGGAGCAGAACTTCATAAATGAATCAAAGATATCCAAACAAATATCATGGAACAACCTAATGAAGTGAAGGAAGAGATTAAGGATACTAAGGAAAAACTTGGAGAGCATACTGAAGAAATTGTAAATGTATGCAAAAAGATAACAGATAAGATGGTGATGAATGGCACAATCCAAGGAATCAGAAATACACTCTCAGCTAATAACAGTATATTTGAAGAGGTAGAGGAAAGAATTAGTGATGTGGAAAACAGTACATCTGAAATAAACAGATAGTAGAATTGATAGATAAAAAGATAGAAAAAAATCAAGTTGGAACTTAGGAATCTGAATGACAACACAAAATGCACAAACTTATGCATTTTAGGCATCCTGGAAGAAGAAGAGAAGGGAAAGGGAATAGAAGGGGTGTTGGAAGAAATAATGGATGAAAACTCCCCAAACCTATTGAAGGAGGTGGATATACATATCCAGGAAATGCAACACACCCCAAACAGCATAAATCCCAAAAGGCCTACCCTAAGACATATATTTGTCAAATTATGAGATGCTCAAGACAAAGAAAATACTGAAGGCAGCAAGAGAAAAGAGAACCATCACATGCAAGGGAAGCTCAATAAGATTAAGAGCTGATTTCTCATCTGAAACCATGGAGACAAGAAGGCAGGGGTATGACATAGACAAGGTACTAAATTAAAAATTTTCCAGCCAAGAATATTCTATCCAGCAAAGCTGTCATTCAAAAATGATAGAGAGTTCAAAATATTCACAGATGAACTAAAACCAAGAGAGTATGCCAATAAGAAACTGCTCTTCAAGAAATACTAAATGGTATTCTGCAGGTTGAAAGAGAAAAATGGAAGAGGGAGATTTGGAGGAGAGTGTAAGAACAACTAAAAGACAAAAAAAAACAAACAAACCCAACGTCATATGACATGCATAAATCCAAAGAAAATATGGCTATTTAAGTAATTACTTGAGAGTAATAACACTGAATATTAATGGATTAAACTCATCAGTCAAGAGACACAGATTGGCAAAATGGAAAAGGAAATATGACCCATCTATGTGCTATCTACAGGTAACCAATGTTAGACCCAGGGATTCAAGGAGGTTGAAAGTGAATGGCTGGAAAACAATCTTACAAGCAAACAATAACCAAAAAAGTGCAGGAGTAGCTATACTAATATCAGACAAAATAGACTTTAATGCAAACTATTGTGAGAGACAAAGATGGACACTATATATTAGTAAAAGGGGTAATCTTTCAAGAAGAAATAACAGTCATAAATTTTTAATCACCTAAGCAGTGCACCTCAAAATACACGAGGCAAACCCTGGAAAAACTACATGGAGGAATAAATGCTTCTACAATTATAGAGGAGGTTTTAGTACACCATTATCACCATCAGCAAAACATCTCAAAGGAGAATCAATAAGGAAACAAAGACTTTGAATAATATATTAGAGTATCTGGACCTAATAGACACATATAGAACACTGGACCTAAATACAGTAGGAGTCTTCTTAAGTGCATGTGAAACATTCTCCAAGATAGATCACATGCTAGGCTCCAGAGAAAGTCTCAATTCACAAAGATTGAAATACAAAATAGTTTCTCTGACCACAATGGAATGAAATTGCAAATCAGCAAGGGCCAGAGAATGAGATTAGGCACAAAGACGTGGAAGTTAGGCAACACACTCTCAGGTAAAGAGTGGGCCAAGGATGAAATTTTAAAATAAATCAGTACCTATCTAAAAGAAAGGAAAATGACAAAACAACATATGAAAATTTATGGGATGCAGCAAAGGCTGTGTTGAGAGGGAAATTCAGAGCCAAAATTTCATATATCAAAAAAGAAGAAAGTACTAAAATCAAAGACTTAACTGCACACTTGGAGAGACTATCTTAAAAAAAAAAAAACTAACTCACTAACCCCAAAGGAAGAAGAAATAAAGAAATAACAAAGATCAGAGCAGAACTAACTGAAATAGAAAATAAGAAAGCACTAGGAAAAAATTTTAAAAGTGTTGGTTCTTTGAGAAGATCAATAAAATTGAAAAACCCTTAGCTAGAATAACAAAGAAAAAAAGAGTGAAGATGCAAATACACAAAATAAGAAATGAGAAATGAGAGATCAACAATGACCCCACTGAAGTAAAGATTATCATAAAAGAATACTTTGAAAAACTATATACCAAGAAGAAGGACAATTTAGAGAAAATGGACAAAATCCTAGAAACACATAAGCAGCCTACATTGATGAAAGAAAAAATTGATAGTCTCAAAAAACCCATCACTAGTAAAGAGAATCAGTCATTAAAAACCTCCCAACTAAAAAGAGCCCTGGGCCTGATGGCTTCACAGGTGAATTTTGTGAAACATTCTGGAAAGAACTAGCACCAATCATGCTTAAACTCTTCCAAAAAATCGAAATAGAAGAAACAATGCTTAACTCATTCTATGATGCCAACATTACCCTAATACCTAAGACAAAGATACCACAAGTAAGGAAAATTACAGACCAATCTCTCTAATGAACCTAGATGCTAAAATTATCAACAAAATATTTGCTAATTGTAGTCAACAACACATCAAATCAATTTAACACCATCACCAAGTGGGTTTCATCCATGGTATGTAAAGATCGTTCAACATAAGGAAAGCAAACAATGCAATACATCACAAATGATAAAATACAGTAAAGTTTTCTGATAAAAATCACTGCAAAAGATAGGAATGGAAACTTTCTGAACACGATAAAGGGTATCTATGAAAAACCCACAGCTAACATCATATACAATGGTGAAATTCTGATATCTGTCCCTCAAAGATAAGGAACATGATTGGGATGCTCACTATAACCCCTTCTATTTAACACTGTTAGAAGTATTTGCTTGAGCACACCTATATTCTATATGTGACTTTACTGTAAACTAAAACTCTTTTGAAGACATAATTTTTAAAATGAAGATGTAGGACACTGAGGAAAAAATGGAAGAGATTGCCTTGCCGCTGTACACACAGGACAATAACTATTTCAGTGATTAAAGGCAAAATGTCAAAAAAATTTTATGATATTTTTCATTTTTGAATACCCCTATTTATTTTTTATTTTATTTTTTCAAAATAATTATATATTTTATGACTAAATACATTTATTTATTTCTAAATATTTCTAAATAGATTTCTAATCTTTAAACCTACCGTTACTAATTCATTTTCCTATTAATTGAATTTAGCACTATATTAGGCTTCATTTTTAAAGAAGTTTTGGTTCACAGAGGGGGTTCAACTATAGCAGGGGAGGAGCATTGATGTGGGTTGTCATTAAGGGGGGATGCATGGGTGGGAGGGAGTTCACCAGGCTTGTATGTAGTGGCTATAGATAGGTTTGGGAGTTCATTGGGTATTGACATAGTGGGTAGAGTTTCACATGACAACTAAGGGAGTGCTGAGTTTCCACTTGGGGAGCTCTGTTGCATTCTTCAATGGAACAGAAACAATCCTGCAAGTGCAAGGGCAAAGATCAGTGAAGGAAGATGGTTCAATGATGGACCCTTGATACTGATGACTATGCTTATTAACCTGTGTGCTTGAAATCTCAACTTGACCTACAGCTGCAGGGAGCCATAGTTACCTCCTGAGAGCCTGCATGTTGTTCAAATGTGGCCACTTTCTAGGCCAAACTCATTATATAAATGCATTACCTTCCCCCCAGTGTAGGATATGAGTCCTGGGAATGAGCCTCCTTGGCACCAAGAGGTTACTATAAGATCCAAATGGTGAGGCAAGCAGAAAAAGACATTGAATAAAAGGGAGAAATGGTAAAGACAAATGAGCTTGCATGGCTAAGAGACTTCAAAATGAGTTGGGAGGTCATCAGAGGGGTCGTGCTTAGGCACATTTCAGCAGGATATCATAGACAGCAAAGTAGCTACAACCCCTGGTACTAGTGCTCCTGAGAACTATGGAGACACCCAGTACTATGGCCATGGCAGATGGCTCTGGAGTTCAGTGCCTTGCCAGTGAGCCCTACTTTGTAATGTGTGCTTTTGAGTGTGATAGAGTTGAACTTAGATGTGACCTCTCTACACATGCCTCTTCTGTCACTTTTACCAAACCTGTGTTTGGTGCTGGAGCTGGAGTGTGCCCAGGAGACTTGAATCTCTGGACTGTCCATTTGCCATCTGGGCCCTGAGCCTCAATAGAGTTGCAACACGTACTCTCCAGTTCATTGGACTTACTCAGGTCAACTAAAAAGGAGGTAAGGATGGTCAACCACCACATCAAGGAACCAAGAGTTTACAACTGCAAGCAGGAGAATCCCACACATCAGCCTTCTGGCATCCAAGTCCCATTTCAATTTTGAGATGCAGTGGGCATTGCCTTCCCAGGGTCCTCAGGATGGAGGAATAAAATATGGATTAGAGTGGACTTATTGGTATTCTACTCTAGAACTATTGTGACTCCAGCAATGGAAGAAATTGTATCATTGATGAGACAGTGGCCATGGGAGTTGCTGAGGTAAGGAGAGGGAAAAAGAGGTGTGATATGGGTGCATTTTCAGGACTTGGAGTTGTCCTGAATGATATTGCAGGGAATGATGCTGGACATTATATATCCTGCCATTACCCACTGAATGGATTGGGGGATAGTGCAAACTACAATGTAAACCATAATCCATGCTGTGTAGCAGTGCTCCAAAATGTATTCATCAAGTGCAATAATGTACCACACGAATGAAAGAAGTTGTTGATTTGCGAGGAGTGGAGGGTATGAACAGTGGGGCTTATAGGAACCTCTTATTTTTTTAATGTAACATTGTGTGTGTTCTATGTATCTTTTTTAAAGAAAGAAAGCTAAAAATTAATTAATTAATTAATTAATTAAAACAAAATGCTGATTAGCTTTGCTGATCCAGCTGTCCTGGGGAACTAGTGATCCTATTATGTTTGGGAGTTTTAAATCAAACCTCTGATTCCCTTATCTAGTTTCGTATCTTTGGGAGAAATTACCGTTATCTTCACTAACTGTTCCAATTAATTCTTTTGTCCAAAAATAACTTCCTCCTATCTGTTTTGTGCCTCTTTTAACCTTTAATTTTTTTATATCATTTTAAGTCCTTTTTTGTTTGTCACCTATGGATGTCTATTGTAGTATGTCAATCTGTTTGGTGTAAGTAAATGCCTTGAAAGTACCAATGAGGCAGATTTATTACCATATAATATTTTTTGTTTTATTTTTATTGAGCTGGCAAATGGAGATTATGTGAAAAATCTTGATTTTATGTAATCAATAAAATCAAATGCTTATTAAAGTGTTTTTTCTCACTACAAACTTTTAATACAGGATGAGCATAATGCAGGAAGAGAAGACTCAAGCCAGATTTATTAGATACTATACATCAAATTTTAAGCCTCAAGAATTAATAAATGTCAAATTCAATTAATGAACAATTTAAACAAAATTTTGTTCATAGGATAAATTCTGTAGAGAACTCCTATCTTTTCGAATGATAGATTTCTTCCCCTTTCCCTGTTAGAATGACATATTTTTAAATCATTGGCTGACATCAGTAAAAAAAACATTATTTAATTCAACTATTAGGTGTTCTACCTGTTCAAGCAATAAGCCAGGTTGATTCTACCTCTAACCTTACAATTACTCAAATATTGTCTGCTCCTCTTTCCTTTTTCCTTGGAACATCTCTGTTACAAGTGCTTTGGGACCTCTGATTCTTTCAGTACCAGAGTTGCACTGACTTCTTGGAGTCTCAGCTTCCCAAAGGATCCTTGCCTTTACCAGATGTCTGCTTCCTGGGTGTTACCCACTAACCCCATGGTGATTAATTCAGGTGGATACTCAGGAGGCCCAAATCTGAAAATTAGCTCTAAGGCAGCTATTAGTTGTCTAGTTAGCTTAATGAGTCCCATGATTATTGTTCAAAAACTTCAGTATCAAAAAGTTTTGTGAGATTCCAAAACCTTGTGTTATTATTCCAGCCATTAGGTCTTATTTATATTTTACCTCAGTATCATGAAGAGTTCCTGTTTAGTGTTATAACTAGACCAGGTGGAGGGAAGGAAGGATGTCTCTATGCTCAAAGTGTGAGTTGCCTACATGACTGGAACTGGAATACACAGTTATATAAGAATAATCTTTATTCATCCTATAAGAAGAAAACATGTATTATTGATTCATTTAGATCCTTTAGAAAATCAAAACATACTTACAAATGTTTTAAATTAAGTGTCTATTGGAACATATAGAACCCAAGAATAATTGAAGTATGATGACAGTGAGGCTAGACTGTTTCAAATTCTTCATTCACTATTTTTAAATTTCCACAAGGCACATTCTATGAAAAGGACTTTTTATTAGACCATAGCAGTGTTTTCACACCAGCAGGATATAAATCTCACTATATAAGCTTTGCTTAAATTGTCTCAGGTATGTCATTTTCATGTGAAGTATAGGCCACCTCTAAGAACATGGAAACAAATCTGTAACTTTTAATAATATTTGTAAGTTTTGAGGTGTTCCCTAAATTTTTGACAAGATCAGTTAAAACAAGCTTATAATTCAGTTTTATATTTTATTTAGCTATTTAAAATCTTGCACTAAATACAAACATATTAATTTCAAATGTTTATTGAATCCATTTGTAATTATTGCATTTGCATTCTAAGGAAATCTAGTGACTTGAAATTAAACAAATCTGATTATTCCATAGTACTACAAAACAGCATTAACAGAAATTAATTTTAGACCAGAGGTTCTTGCTTCCTGTTATATGTCATCACTACAGAGAACAAAGAGTCAATACTGACGCTGGAACAGGGTGCATGGAAATGTTTGAATATTTTCATAGTGGTTACAATTAGAAACAACTGAGGTAGTGCAGAGTTCCTGGACAGGGGAACTCTGTTGCTGTCCCTAAGGGAACAACAATGATCCTCCAAGTGCAACGGCAAAGACCAAGAAAGAGGGAGGGTCCAACAATGAGCCCTTCGTGCTAATGACTATGCTTATGAGCCTGTGCACCTGAAATAAGAACAAGGCCTAGAGCAGCAGGGTTCCTAGGAGTTACCTCCTGGGAGCCTCCGTGTTGCTCAGGTGTGACCAGTCTCGAGGCCAAACTCAGCATGTAGATGCGATGCCTTCCCCCAGCATGGGACATGGCTACCAGGGATGAGCCTCCCTGGTGCCGAGGGATTGTTACCAAGTACCAGCTGATGATGTAACTGGAAAATGACCTTGAATAAAATGGTCAACTTGGACCAGCAGAATATTTCAGTCTACATATAATACCAGGAGGTAAAAATGCTTTTTGACCTGAATAAAAGGGGGAAATGGAAAGGACAAATGAGTTTATATGGCTAGAGTCTCCAAAAAAAGCCAGGAGGTTATCAGAGGGGTTGCCCTTATGCACACCTGAGCAGAGTCCCAGAGACAGATAAAGTAGATACAACCCCAGGTATTGGTTCTTCTGTGGGCTACAGAGATCCACAGGTTCTATGGTCATGGCAGATGGAGCTCAGTGCCATCTCAGTTGGCCCTACTTTGGAGTTGGTGTTTCTGTGTGATGGAGCTGGACTCAGAGGTGATCTTTGTCCACAATGCTCTCCTTTTCCTTTTACTGGAACTGTAGTTGGTGCTGGGTTTAATGTATACCCAGGGAAACTGAATCTCTGGACTGACCATATGATAGCCAGGCCCTGAGCTTCAACAGACTTGCAACTCCTACACTCTGGTTTATTGAACTTACCCCACTCAGCTAACATGGAGGTGAAGAAGGTCAACCACCACACCAGGGAGCCAAGAGTGTCTACAACTGAAAGCAGGAGGATTGCATCCAGCATCCATGTGGAATCTAAACCCCTTCATGATATAGATGTGGAGTGGACACAACCATTTTAAGTTCCACAGGATGGAGGAATAGAGTATGGATTAGAGTGGACTTACTGATATTGTATTCATGAACTATTGTGATTAGTAATCAAAGAAAATGTGGCATTGTTATGGAGAAAGTGGCCATGGTGGCTGCTGGGGGTAGGGAGTGGGAGGAAGAGATGAGATGTGGGGGCATTTTTGGGACTTGGAGTTGTCCTGGGTGGTGCTGCAGGGACAGTTACCAGACATTGTATGTCCTCCCATGGCTCACTGGGTGGACTGTAGGAAGGTGTGGGCTATGATGTTTGCCATTGATCATGGGGTGCAGCGGTGCTCAGAGATGTGTTCACCAAATGCAGTGAGTGTCTCATGATGATGCAGGAGGTTGTTGTTATGGGTGGAGGAGTGGGGTGAGGGGAGTGTGTGGGATGTGGGGACCTCATATTTTTTTAATATAACATAAAAAAAAAAGACAAAAAAATACTCCAAATAAAAAAAAGTACTAGAAAAATAAGCCTTAAAATAGTATACAAATATAAGTAAATTATATGTTATCTTTTCATTCTTTGTTTTGATATCTTTGTTATATACCTTATTTTAATGGTCTCTCATCAATTAAGTGATTTGTTACTACCAACTTTATGTGAAGAATTCATTTATCCTTCCACTTTTTTTACTACACCCATGTTTTCTTCTATGGCATTTTTAATCATCTCCCTTAAAGTCAGTTTTATTCTTTCCTTTCCACTTAGTTCAACTGCATTGAATATTTGGGATTTCTTGGGGTAAAGTTCATACTCAGCTTGCATGTTGTAATATGGGCACTGTTAGAGAAAATGGGGAATCTCTAACAGGCACAGTAGTTGTTAAAATTAGAAAATGTCCATAACAAATTGTAAAGCATTTCAGGCATTTCAATGGGTGCTTTAACTCACTGACCCTGTGATACCATTACCATACAGACTTCCCCATTACTCAGGCAACAAAAGGTTGGGATTGATCATAAATGGGAGTCTTCAGGATACTGCTACTGTTACTTCCATTGTGCGTTCTGATTGTCTGGGCTGATGTCAGTCAATCATCAGATACCCTGCCTCATGACACTGCCATTGGCTCTCCCCAAAACAATAGGAGGCTTTGGTAGGCAGACATCACATATATCTCCATGCTTTCCAGTCCATCAAGTCAGTAGCTCAACCACTGGTGCTCCTGGGTTCTGGGCATTGACCATGCATACCCTCTGGGCAGAGGTGTTATCATGCCTGATTCAAAGGTGAGTAGATGATGATCACAGAGGAGTCAATACAAAAGCTGAGAAATATATCATGTTTTTTTGTCATTGATGCAATTATCTATGAATTTCCAGATTAATCCTTGTGAGAACTTCAGCATCTACAGAACTCAAACTCTGAGAGAGAGGAGGAGAAAGCAAGGGTAAGCAGGCATACTCTGATGGGCTTGATCTAAATAGGCACTGACTAGTCCTCCAGGTTCTGCTGACACAAGTGGCACTCCTTGTCATGAAGAAGGCTATTTAGGATAGAAGTGAACATTATATATATGGCATGTGATGAAGGTTCTTATTTGAATTAAGTATGAAGGATTTACTACTTAATGTGAGAAGTTGATAAAATGTCTGAAGTTTTGATATTGAAAAGAGAAAGATGATGGAGAAGGAAGCTCCAAAATTCTCTCCTCTGACATAAACTTTGAGAAGAAAACTGAAACTGTCAGAACCAAGTTTCTCAGAATTCTAGAAAATAGTAAAGGTTTACATGAAGCAAAAGAATGCTGAATCAAGAAAAAATGAAATTTATAAAGGATTGGATGCACTGTATACTCTTTTACTAGCCCTCTGTACACATTCTCTCCAGCTCAAAACCACAGTCTGTGAGACGTACATCAGGACTTTTAATGTGGGTCCCTGATTATGGATAAATATATGTCTCAGGGTAGACCTGTCAGGATTTATGCTGTTTGGGGTACACTGTGCTTAATCCATATCCCTCAAAAGAGTTATGAAATTTTCAGCCATTATTTCCTCCAAAACTCCTGCAGTCTCCTTTTCCTTCTCTTTTCCCTATGGGATGCCTGTAATGTGTATGTTTGTGTTTCATTTGGTCATTCAATTCCCTGCATCCAAGTTAGATTTTTCTGTCTTTTTATCTATCTGTTCTACTGTCTGATTGTGTATGTACTATCTTCAAAGTCACTAATTCTTTCCTCTGCCTGTTTAAATCTGCAGTTATGTTTTTCCATCTTATTTTTTATTTAATCACTATCAGAAGAGCTATATGTTTACATATGTTTATGATTTCTTCAATATTTTCCCCAAATGTCTTTGTAACATCTTTTATCTATTTCTTCACTTCATTAAGTTGATTCAAGATATTTGTTTGGACATCCTTGATTAGTTGTTATATTTTCTACATCTCCTCCTATTATTTTGTTCATTAGAATGAGCTGTCTTCCTGTTTCTTAGAATGGCTTGTAATTTTTTATTGGTTTCTGAGCAACTGTTTATATTGATGGGCTTATTTGGAAAGTTAGCTTTTCTTCCTACTCTAGGTATTTATTTTGTTTCTTTTTTGTGGTTGTTTCCTTTTTGACACTTGGTTCTTCTTATTCTTTTTCTTTAAGACTTATTTATTTATTTATCTCCCCTCCCCCCATTGTCTGCTCTCTGTGTCCATTTGCTGTGTGTTCTTCTGTGTCCACTTGCATTCTTGTCAGGGGGCATTGGGAATCTGTGTCTTTTGTTGTATCATCTTGCTACATCAGCTCTGTGTGTGTGTGGTGCCACTGCAAGGTGGGCTGTACTTTTATCACATGGGGTGGATCTCCTTGCAGTGCACACTCCTTGGGCATGGGGCATCCCTATGTAGGGGCACCCCTGCATGGCATGACACTCCTTGCACACATCAGCCCAGCACATGGGCCACCTCGGCACATGGGCCAGAAGGCCCTGGGTATTGAATCCTGGACCTTCCATATGGTAGGTGGATTCTCTATCAGTTGAGCCACATCTACTTCCTGGTTCTTCTTAGTCTATATCCCTGTAGTTTTCTGTTCCTTTGAAAAAATAGTAAGACCAGATAAAAGGAAAAAGAAAAGAGGAGGAAAAGGACAGTAGTAATAATAATAATAATAAAAGGAACTATACAAAAGCCAAGAAAATGAAAATTGATAAGAGTAAAAACTCATTAAAGAAAGCAAAGGAATGAGAATTAAAAAGGTAGAATTTAAAAAATGAAACAGGAAAAAATAGAAAAAAAATACAATTTAAAAAATGGCCAGAAAGTTGAGAAGACAAGAGGAAAAAAGTAAAGAAAAAAGAAAAATGAAGACAAACAGGACAAGTTAGATGAAAGGAAAGCAATAGAAGAGGAATAAATTAAAGAAAGAAAAGAAATAAAGAAACTAAGTAGAAAAAATAAGGAAAAAGAAAAAGAAAACAAAGAAAGGAGCAGACCGAAAACAAAACAACACAACCCAGGAAACACAGGCCTCCCTCTTAGATGTCTAGGCTCCTGATGCTCATTAATCACCCTGAAGCTGTCCTGCACAAGTGAGGTGCCCAAGTTTAGTTAATAAAATTAAGGATACAAAGGCTGAAAAAGGAAAAATAATGGATCAAAAAACCTAAAACAAGAAAATCTCAGTGAATGCGCTCCCTGTCAAGGTAATAGCTGGGTCCCTGACAGCCCAGTGGATCACTCTCTGGATTCCTTCTCTTAGGAGGTACCAGGAATCAATGCAGGGACCTAGTATATGCAAGGTAAGCATTCTTAAACTGAGGTACAACCACTCCACAGGTTAAGAAGGCTTCTGAAAGCTTATCTGTCTCTCCCCGACCCCTTTCCCTAAGGTGAGTTGGGAAGGTTTAACTGTTTGCAAGCTAACTCTCCTGGCTTCCTTCTCTCCCAGGCTGGTTGTGTGCCTCTCTCCACCTACCCCTTCACTGACCTAGTTCTCTTTCCATGGCAGCTGGGTGTGGCAGCCTGACAAGTCAGATCCCCCTCCACTCCCACTGTGGTCACTTCAGTGCTGGGTAGAGTCTTTTTTGAGACTCAAAGATGGCTCAGCCTGCCAAACACACTGAAGAGAAACCACTCTCCACCCTCCAATAGACACCTCTTCCTCCCAGGGAACATTCTTTCCTGTTTAGTTGGCTGCAGTGAGCCAGGGGTTTTACCAAGGCTATTTTGCCTTAAGGGTGGGGTATATGTGCTATTCTCAGCCACAGGGGCAAGTAATGCAGTTTTTGTTTGGCCTTTTTGCCTCTCTGACCCTCTCCCTCCTGGATGATGTGCAACACTTTCCTGTTCTGTAGGTCCCAAAAGCAGCTCTCTTGGATAGCTTTTTGCCCTTTCTCAGTTGCATTGTGAGGAAGGTGACCACTGCCTACCTACCTTATAAAACCATCTTCCTGGAATTCCTGGTATCATTTTTAAAACCAATCATCAATAATGAAACCAGAATCAGTAACATTCAGACTCTATTGGTATCAATTTATTATATGGAACAGAAATAAGATATGCTAAACATCTAGAGACATACTGCAATTAGTTTAGTAAAATTTTTTTTTGGTGATTTTGAAGAAAACATATATTTATGCATACAAATATATATGATAAATGATGAGACATGATTATTTTCTATAACATGAATATGTCTTTTGCACAATTATACTTTACAAAATTCATGATCCTGACGTATTTTTTTACTGGATAAAATTTATGGAGTCACTTCTCAGGGAGAATGCCTTGAAACTTACACAACTATAAATAAATCTGCTTTCAGTCTTAATTATAGTTTCAAATCTAAGTCTAATAATCTTGAGGGTTTTCATTTCAGGATTACTTAATTTGTATAGGTGGGAAACTTATAAGAGAGATGTAGTACATTTAGCCTTACCCATATGAACAATTCTGCTTATAAATTCTTTGTACAATGATTATTCCCTATGAAGTACACCCATGGGACTTCTCTCTTAGGACAAATAGAGAAATGGTGGTTAAACTCTCTGGAAAAGCCAATTTTCCCTCATCTCCTGATTGGTAAATATTCTTTGGCTTTATTTTTTAGCTTAGATAATTTTAAAAAAATGTTTAACAATAATAAAATTGCAATGGAGTTTTGCTAAAATTTACAAAATATATATATTCTAAAACTTTATAGATCACTTGTAATTCAATGTATTTTGAATTTTACCTTATATTATCAATATATTTAATAAGTATTATAATATTTCTATAATATTATGCAAATGTCAATAAATATTCTTCTAAATGTTTAGTCTAATACTGTGACAAGAAGAAAATCATATCGTTTTGAAAATTAAGGACAAAAAATGCAGACAAATCATGCACAGTAGTCACTAAAGTAAAGCATATCAAATGTGTTTTAGAAAGAAAACAAGTACAATTGGTTGTATCACAGATTGGGACTCATCAAATTGTATTGGAGAGGTACTTTTACATAATATGTTACAGTAATTGAAGGTTTTCTCTTATTTTAAGTTAGTATGCCCACAGAGAATTCTGGGGAAAGTAACCCATGTGTAATTTTCTGAAAATTCCTCTTAAGAGGTGCCAATCCAAAGAGTATCAGAATATGGGAGAAATTAAGAAGCTCCCAGGACAATCTTGGAAATGAATTTCAAAAATATGTCACCATATGTATGCACAGATTATCAATATAGTTACATAAGTCATTTGCTGAGTAGAGAAAAGGAGTCAAATCTGTGAAAGCATAATCTCCTTTGACTTAATCTAGGATATGGTTGGCTTCACCTCAGCTGGGAACGTGCAGCAGAATTTTACCTCCATGTTTTCAGTCTCTGTATGCTTATTTTTTGGGGAAAAGGCTAAACTGTGAAGATTTTATCACTCTGAAAGAAGCTGCACAATCTCCTGCTACGGCAAGAATAATTCAGAAAGAATCAAAATATGTAGTGGCACTGAGCAAATTTGCATGTCATGAGTGTAATGGAAAATGATGGCCAGGCATCTACTAGTACTATAGTATTATTATTTTATAGAAATTTGGTACTCAAAAGTTGGTAGCAGTAGGCACAATATGTACAAAAGTTCACTACATGAGATTCCTTGAAATATTGCAGAACCTAACAATTGAATTTACATAAATCTTCTTTCATCATGGTTTGGTTTTAAGAGCAATTTACACTTTAAATAATTATCGAAAACTCCAAATAACATAATTCTAAATGTTATATATATTGAAAATCACTATAATAGAAATTAACACTGATATAGCTATGAATAATTAATTTATGAAAAGTAATAAATTACTTATTTTTACTACAATAATGCATTTAAATATACATTATTTCACAAAACCAAAACAAAATTATTGAGATGAGAGAAATGGTTTCAATCTTTTAAAAATCTCTTTAAAGGGATTATGATAGCTGAATTCTCATAACTGCTTCTTGATTTATTCCATTGTCAATTGTTTTCTCTTGAAAAATGAGAAAAATATGAAACATAAATATATGATTATAAAAAAGGTGTTTATCACTTTGTATATTGTTCACATTTTTCCTTAACACTAATATTCTACACCATAAATCAGTAAATGGTGACTTAAATGATAGTTCCAATTTAGAATCTGAAAACTTCTTAAAGAAAATTTTCTATATTATTAGATTTAAATCTAATACTCTTTTTATCAATTTGAATGGATTCTAACCATGAAAAATTTTGTAACATCAAAATAGTATTCAACTGGAAAATATCATTCAATGTGGGAAGAAAGTATCTTCAACAAATGATTCTGGGAAAACAAATGGAATCCACATGCAAGCATACACAAGTGTATTCATACCTTACACCATATCTAAAAATTAACTGAAAATAAAATAAAAGCATTAAAGCTATGAAACTCCTACAAGAGTGTATGGGAAAGCATTTCAGGACATGTGTTAAGTAATGGTCTCTTAATATTTAAACCAAAAGCATGAGCAATAAAACATACTTCACGTATATGATTCTTTATAAATATGGTTGTTGAAATACATCAAATATAGTAGCAGAAATTATTGTGGAGAAAATTTACAAGAGCAAAGACAATAAATAAAACTGGACTATTTGTAAAGCAGAGGAAAACATAAACATAGCAAAATGGACTGAATTAAGAATGTTAATATCTGTAAAGAATAAGTAAACAGCAAAAAATGGAATAAAGAATATTACAGGAAAATATTAATATTATATTGATAGAAAAGCGAGCCTGTTCTTTTAATTGAAAGGAAATATGAATATTAAAAAAGGAAACCACTCAATCATAATAGTTCAGACACAAAAGAAAAAATGATGTTAAAAAAAAGATGAATCGGGAAAAATATGTCAGGTCTTATTTGGCAAATTCTCAGCTCTTTAATGCCCACTTATGCTTTCTTAGGATACTTTATGATTGAAGACACTGTGTGATTTACATTTCATAACACTGAAGAAAGGAATTAATGTGAGAGATGTACAGAAATCATATCACGCAAGAGTCTAAATTAGAAAAGGAAGATAGGAAGCTTTGGGTGGAATATTCTTCAAAAAATGAAACTTGATTAAAAAGGATATATTCAATACATTTTCCAAAATAAATTAATGTAAAAATTACACAAAATTATCACAATGAAGGATACAAAATACAAAATGTCATTTATCAGGCTGTATTTATCTCAGAAATGCACATCAGCTAAAATTAGGAAATGAAATATTATAATTCATTTCAATTGCAGAACTTAAAAGTAAAATATCCATTATGATTTGTTCAAAGAAAAGATTTCTATTTCAATAAAGTTCTCATTTATGATGAAAACAAGAATTATTTGAAGGGAAAATCCTTTCTTTGGGAAAAGTAACTATTAAAAGGGAAGTTCTCTCGGGTAAAACATAATGAACTTAAAATAGTTACAAGGGAAGCATCCTTTGATATGGAATAAGACAAATCAGATCCTTCTCACCACTGTTATTAGGTGCTATATTGAGTCATGACAAAGAAAATAAATATATAATAATTGGAAAAGAAAAGAAGGCACTTCTATGAGTAGCTGATTGTGCATGTGAAAGATAAAAAAGAATCTGCACAAATATTTTGAGAATATTAATTGAATAGATTTGAAAGGCAATGGTTGCTTAAAATCAACAGAGAAACATCAAAATCTGTAAGCCATAACAAAAAACATAATGAAATTTTAAATGAAACAATTGATGATAGCATTAAAAATATATATATATATAGGAGATATGTGCCAGAGTTATAAAGAACCTTACAGAGAAAAATTTAAATTTCATTGAGGGTTAATAAAGAAGAATCATATTAAATGAGAGATTAACCACATTATATATTGGAAGACTCAGTATTATGAAGATGTAAATTATAATAGTGTATAAAATGATACAAGAATAAAAATCTCAGCAGGTCTTTACTGTTTCATAAATCAGTTTTATTGAAATACTCATAAACTATAAAGTCCATATGAAATGTACAATCCATATCATTTGGTATAATCATAGAATTTTGCATACATCACTGCAATCAATATTAGACCATTTTCATTACTCAGGAAGGAAAAAACAAACTATCCCTTAGTAGCCACCTCTCAAAACCTCTATTCTTCCCCTGCCAAACATAACTGCTAATATATTTCATTCTCTATAAATCTATTTGTGTTTATATTTTTTATAGATGCAGTCAAGCAATATGTAATACTTTGTGCCTGGTTTCTTTCACTTAGCATACTTCCTCCTTTTCCTTACCATTGATGAGAGAATATTAATATTTTATTATTTCCTACAGTCCATAGCTGTGGTTGTATTTTTACACAAATATCACCCTGTTATTAACACATTGTAACATTAATACACATTTGTTCTAATTCAGAGAAAAACATTCTTATGTATTCAATAATCTTCTCATTGTCCACAAGAAAGTTTGCTATGATAAAAAGTCCCATGTTTCATTTTTATATTTACTTCTAGTTATAAACATGGTCTTAGACTTTCCCTTTTAGATACTATCATACCCATATAGTAGCGCTGCTTATTATAAACAGTGTAATAATGCTTTCATCATTCTATCCATTATTTTATATTTTAAATTTGATGAACACATATTGAAACATTACTTCTAACCACAGATTACTGCTTACATTATACTTTACACTCTGTCCAATACAGTGTTGCAGTTTATGACAAAATACACAGTGGCCTGTATCTGTCACTGCAATGTTATGCAGAACAACTCCAATGTCCCAAAAATGCCTCATATTGCACCTATTGTTCCCTGTCTCATCCCTCAGAGCCACGGATGGCCACTGCCTTTATTTCAATAATAAAAGTTCTTCCATTGCTAGAATAATAATGTCTATAGCAGAATAATAATGAGTCTATTTTAGGCCATTGTTCATTCCACCATCAAGGATTTTGGGATGGTGATGCCCATTTTGGTTCTAATTGAGAGGAAGCTTATATCCTATAGTGCAGATGGATGGAAATATCTTGCTTGCAGTTGCACTCACTGTCTGTTCCTTGGGATGGGCATTGCCCATTGTCACCATCTTGTTAGTTGTTTTGGCTGAGTCCAGTCAACTGGAGAGTAGGTGTTGTAACTCTGCCGAGATTCAGGGCTCATCCAGCACATGGACAGATCAAAGATTTAAGCCTCTGGGATATGTATTTATCAAGTATAGTGCTAGTTTCAGGTTCAAATAAAAGGGGCAGAAGAGCCATGTGTAGAACCTCTAAATGTGTCTAATTCAAGTCAGGCCCACTGACAAGGTGCTGAATTCCTGAGCTGTACAAAGTTTTTAACAATTCTGTGCAGATTAAACCTCAGTTTTCCAATTCTCTATCCTCATTCTATCTTTTGGTGATTCTAATTCTATTACCTTCATGGGTTTACACAATATATTTAGTGCATAATAGTGAAATCATACAATATTTGTCCTTTTTTGTCTGTCTTGCTTCATTCAACATTATATCCTCAAAGTTCATCCATGTTTTCATATGCTTCACAACCTCATTTCATTCTATTGTATGTGTATTCTTAAGATGAGGTTCTATTTAGCTTTTTTTTTCTTTTGTTGTTCATGCTTTGGGTGTGTGGTCTAAGAACCCATCTTCTTCCACCAAATATTAAAGATGCTTTCCTACATTATCTTCTAGGATTTTTATGGTCCTGGCTTTTATGTTTAGGTCTTTGTTCCCGTTTGAGTTTATTTTTGCATAGGTAGTACAGCAGAGTTGCTCTTTTATTCTTTTGGGTACAGAAGTCCAACCCTCCAATTGTCGAATAGACTATTCTATACCAGTAATGAGAATTTTGTAGGCTTGTAAAAAGTAAGTCAATCATAGAGGTGAAAGTGTATTCCTGAACTCTCAATTTGTTTCCATTGATTGATCAATGTAGTATATCTAGATTTATGACACTAACATGCTATTTTGATCACTGTATATTTGTAATATTCTTTAAGGTATGGAAGCATGTGTTCTCTGATTTTGCTCTTCTCTTTTAGGATGCGTTTTGAGACCCTCTCCCTTCCAAATAAATTTGGTAATTGGCTTTTCTATTTTTTATAAAAATAGGCTATGGGAATTTTCATTGGGATTGCATTGAACCTGAGAATTAATTTAGGTAGTCCTCCAGTCCATGAACATAGAACACATTTCCATTAGGTCTTTTTTATTTCTTTTAGAAATGTTGCATAGTTTCTGTGTACATGTCCTTTACATCTGTAGTTAGGTTTATTCCTATATATTTCCTTCTTTTAGTTGCTAAGGTAAATGAATTTTTTTTGCTTGATTTCTTCCTGAACTTGCTCATTACCACTCTATCTAAACACTATTGATATTTGAGTATTGATCTTGTACCCCAACACTTTTTTGAACTCTTTTATTAGTTCTGGTAGCTTTGTTGTAGATACATCAGAAGTTTCAAAATATAGGATCATATCATATGTGATAGTGAGAATTGTCATTTTTATTCCAATTTGGATGACTTTATTTCTTTTTCTTGCCTAATTGCTCTACCTAGTTCTTCTAACACCCTGTGAAGTAATGGTGGTGATGGTGGGAATCCTTATCTTGTACCTGATCTTACAGGAAAAGCTTTTGATTTTCCCTAGTATGATATTGCTTGTGGTTTATTCATATATGCCCTGTATCATGTTGAGGAATTTCCCTTCTATTCTTTTCTTTTGAAGTGTTTTTGACAGGAAAGAATGCTGCATTTTGCCAAATGTCTTTTCTGCATCAGTTGAGAATATTATGTGTTTTTTTAAAAATTGGATATGTTAATGTAATATATTACATTGATTGATTTTCTTGTGTTGAACCACCCTTGCATACCTGGGATAAAACTGAGTTGATTGTGATGTATAATTAAAAAAATATTTTGTTGGATGTTAATTTCAAGTATTTTGTTGAGTTTTTGCATGTATATTCCTAAGAGAGATTGATCTGTAATATGCTATTCATGCACAATCCTTTTTAAAAATTTAAAAATTTTTATTTTTTTATTAAATTGTCTTTTTTAAAAGATACATACATCACAAAAATGTTACATTACAAAATATAAGAGGCTCCCACATACCCCACCCCACACCACCCACTCTTCCCACATCAACAACCTCTTTCATCATTGTGGCACATTCATTGCATTTAGTGAATACATTTTGGAGCACTGCTGCACCATGTTTGTCTGGTTTTTGTAGTAGAGTGATGTTGGCTCCATAAAATGAGTTGGGTAGTGTTTCCTCCTCATAAACCTTTTGGAAAGTTTTATGTAAACTTGGTCTTAATTTATCTTGAAATAACTGGTGGAATTCACCTGTGAAGCTATCTGTTCCTGTTTTTTTTGGGGGGGTGGAATGGGAGATTTTTGATGACAGATTCAATCACTTTACTGGTGATTTGTATGTTGAGGACATATATTTCTTCTAGAGTCAGTGCAGGTTGTTCACACATTTCTAGGAATTTGTCCATTTCATTGAGATTGTCTAGTTTTCTGGCATGCAGTTTTTCATAATATATTCTTATAATACATTTTATTTCTGTGGGGTCAGTAGTAAAGTCCCCCCCTTCATCCTGATTTTATTTATTGCATCTTTTTTCTGTCTTTTTTTGGTCTTTGTTCGTCTAGCTAAGAGCTTGCTGATTTTATTGATCTTCTTAAAGAACCAGGTTCTGGTTTTGTTGATTCTCTCTATTTTTTTTTAATTTAATTTATGTTTGCTCTAATCTTCATTATTTCTTTCTTTTTCTTGATTTGGGATTAGTTAGCTGTGCTTTTTCTAGTTCTCCCAGGTCTTCAGTTAGGTCTTTGATTTTAGCTCTTTATTCCTTTTTAATATAGGCATTTAGGCCTAGGAAATTCCCTCTCAGCACTTCTTCTCTGCAACCTATACATTTGGAATAAATTGTGTCCTTGTTTTCATTTGTCTTGAGAAGTTTACTGATTTATCTTGCAATTTCATTTTTGTCCCACTGATTGTTTGTCTCTGCTGTTCCTATAACCTGGAAGGGATGGTTTGGTAGTAGATGGGGGTGATAGTGGTGCAGAGATGTGAGTGTCAGTGCTGGCGTGTGAAGGTGGGCAGGATTAATAGATAGGCTGGACTATCCATAGTACTGGGGGGAGAGCTGGAGGAAGGAACAAGTAAATTCTGGGGGCAGTGGATGTCTGTGACTAAAAATACAATTGTGGGGAAGTTCTTTTGGCAAATCTTTCAGAAGAGCATCACTAGTGCAGGGTGTCAGTAGTGGGGGATGTGTGGGAAAGAGTACACCTGGGGCATGCTTTCAGGTTGTAGAATCCTCCTTAGTATTTCTTCTAGAGTCAGCTTCTTCTTTATGAACTCTTTCAGTTTCTGTTTATCTGTGAATACTTTAAACTCACTCTCAAATTTAAGGATAGTTTTGCCAGAAAAATAATTCTTGGCTGGCAGTTTTCCTCTTCCACTATTTTAAATATATCATACCACTGTCTTCTCACCTTCATAGTTTATAGTTAGTATAAATGAGAAATTTATACTAATAATATTGGGCATCCTTTATATGTGCTGTATCACTTATCTCTTGATGCTTTCAGAATTCTCTTTTTATCTTCCACATTTGACCTTCTGCATGGTATGTGTCTTGAAGTAGGTCTATTCAGATTTTTTCTGTTTGTTGTATATTGTTCTTCTTGGAGATAGATAGACAGACAGACAGATAGATAGATACATAGAAATAGATTCAGTTATAGATATATATATAGATATATATCTATATTTATATATCTTTCATAAGAATTGGGAAAATTTCAGCCATTATTTTCTCGAATACTTTTTCTGCCCCTTTTACCTTCTCTTCTCCTTCTGGTACTCTCATGACATGTATGTTGATATGCTTTGTTCTATCATTCAATTCTCTGAGCCCCTGCTCTATTTTTTTCCATTCTTTTCTCTATTTGTTGTTCTGTCTTTTCAATTTCAGCTCTTCTGCCTACTAATTCATTAATTATTTCTTCTGCAATTTCAAGTCTATTATGGTATGCCTCTAATTTGTTTTTTATATATTTTATCATTGAGTCTGTCTTTCCCATAAGTCCTGCTGGGTTTCCCTTCAAGCCTTCCAATTTTCTTCTTGTTCACCAAGTGTCCTCTTGATACACTTTATCTGTTTTGCCATATTTTACTTGAACTCTTTGAACTGAGTTAGATTTGTTTGAACATCATTGATTAGTTTTGTTTCAAATCTTCTCTCTTATCTGGCATTTTGTTTATTCCTTTGACTGGGCCTTATCTTCCTATTTATTATTATGGGTTATAATTTTTGCTGATATCTAGGCATCTAATTAAGGTGGAAAATGTACTATGATGATCAGTTTTTCTCTTTTGAGTTGCTTGTACTATAGCTCTTCTTTCATTATTGGTTTAACTTATTTTAGGTCTTCAAAATTTTCCCTGTTTAATAGATCAAAATGGGATCATGGGCCCACTAATGGGGTGCAGACTAGTTTCCAAGGTCTTTGGGGAGGGGGACAGTAAAGGCACCAAAAAGCATCTCATTTTTTTCCTCTGGGATGCACTTTTCTGGCCTGCCAGCAGAGGGACTCTTCTGTAAATCTCACAGTGCAAATACTTGGGGGCAAAATCTTCACTGGGACCACAACTGGGAAGGATGTGCCAAAACTATGTCTGGGAAATTTCTTCTTCTGGGTGAGCTATGCAGAGCCAAGCCTAGAAGTTCAATCTTTCTGATCAGAAGCTGCTCTTCCCTCAGCCACACCCTCCCTTTTCTCAGGGATGAAACAAATTGCTGCTCCCCTCTGCACTGGTTAGGGCAGCCAGTCCTGGTCAGTAAGGAGGGTGTGTGAGAAAGCAGGTTCTCTTTAGCTCTCTGCTGGCTTCTGGGTCAAAACAATGGCGGGGTCCCACCCTGGTGGGAAGGTGGAAACTGGGAATCATCAGAACAAATTTGCCAGGCAAAAGCTGCATCTTCAGTAGCTGTGTCCTTCCCTCTCCTCTTTCCTGGAGGCCCATATTCCCCCACCAAGGACCTGAAGCTATCTGTCCAATAGTGAGGATTTGGCAGCAGCAGTGGCCTCAGTTACTCACAGACCCACACCGCAGTCTCCTCTTTGTTCCTCTCTTCTAAGTGCTGTCCAGCCCTCCCTTGGTCACAGGAGCCTTACAAAGTTGTTCTGGATAATTTCTGTCTGTCCTCTAGCTATTTTTCTGGGAGAGAAGTTAGCCCTGTAACTCTGTAATGTTCCATCTTTCCCAGAAGTCTGTGTCAAATCTATTCTTTATTTTTTAACAAGTAAGCCCTACAAAATCATTCGAAGCAAATAGTCTA
Source organism: Dasypus novemcinctus (assembly GCF_030445035.2). Classification (NCBI taxonomy): domain Eukaryota; kingdom Metazoa; phylum Chordata; class Mammalia; order Cingulata; family Dasypodidae; genus Dasypus; species Dasypus novemcinctus. The sequence continues at coordinate 35,320,303 of NC_080701.1, read as the reverse complement.
AATAATTCTAATGAATGAAGACAAAATTTTCTTTAACAAGTATCAAGTCTTGTTATAAAGTAATAGTAATTAAACATTATGCCATGGGGACAGAAGCAAAGTAGTACACAGAATACAGTGAAAATATATGTAAACTCAATGATTTAAATAGGATGTGTATTTCAACAAGTGGTATCAGGAAATTGGATAAAAATATTTGAAAAATCAATTTATTCATATTTCCTAAAGTATTTTATAATCAACTCTAAGTAAATTAAATAATAATAATATAAAATATAATATTTTAAAACCTTCAGACCATTAAGTTGGGAAAAAATTATGTAGAGGGAGAACAAGGAGAAGGGGGAGGAAGAGGGAAAATATATAAAAATGCATACAATTGAAATGGGGTTGTAAATTTGACTTCATTAAGATTAAGAATTTCTTTCTAATCCATGAATATAAAATATTATTCCATTTATTTAGCTTTTCTTTGATTTCCTTTAACAACATTGTATAATTTTCTGTGTACAAGTCCTTTACATCTTTAGTTAAATTTATTCCTAGATTTTTCATGCTTTAAGTTGCTATTTTTTCCTCTTGATTTCCTCTTCAGATTGCTCATTATTGGTGTACAGAAATACTACTGATTTTTGCATGTTGATCTTATATCCTGTTACTTTACTGAACTCATGTATCAGCTCTAGAAGCCTTGTGGATATTCCAGGGTTTTGTATGTATAGGACCATGTCATCAGCAGATAATGAGAATTTTCCCTCTTCTTACCAATTTGGATGCCTTTTATTTCTGTTTCTTCCCTAACTGCTCTAGCAAGTACTTCTAACACAATGTTAAATAAGATCAGTGACAGTGGTCATCCTTGTCTTGTTCCAGATTTTAAAGAGAAAGCCTTTCACATTCCATTCAATGTGATGTCAAGCTGTGTGTTGTATATATATATATATCCTTTATCATGTTGAGGAAGTTTCCTTCTATTTCTAACTTTTGGAATTTTTTTTTTATCAAGGAAGGATGCTGTATTTTGTCAAATGCCTTTTCTGCATCAGTAGAGATAATCAAGAGATTTTTTTTCTTTTGATCTGTTAATGTGATGTATCACATTGATTTTCTTATGTTGAGCCATTCTTGCATACCAGGCATGAAACACAGTTGATCATGGCATATAATTCATTTGATGTATTGTTGGATACAATTACCAAGTATTTTGTGGAGGATTTTAGCATCCATGCTTATTAGAGAGTTTGGTCTGTAGTTTTCTTGGGGCTTCTTTATGTGGCTTTGGTATTACAATGATATTTGCATCATAGAATGAGTTAGGCAATATTCCCTCCACTTCTATTTTTTGGAAGACTTGAAACAAGATTGTTAGTACTTTCAGAAATGTTTGGTAGAATTCACCTTTGAGGTTATCAGGTCCTAGGCTTTTCTTTTTTGGGAATTTTTTGATGACTAATTCAATCTTATTACTTGTGATTGATTCTAAAGTCAATGTACAGTGCTTGTGGGTTCCTAGAAATTTTCCATTTTATCTAAAATTATCCATCTTGCTGGCATATAATTTTTCAAAGTATTCTCTTATGATACTCTTTATTTCTGTTGGATTAGTGGTGTTATCCCCTCTCTCATTTTTTATGTTATGTATTTGCATATTCTTTCTTTTTTTCTTTGTTAGTCTAGCTAAGGATTTGTCAACTTTATTATTTTCTTAAAGACCAGCTTTGGGTTTTGTTAATTTTTCTAGTGTTCTTTTAAATTCTAATTACCATGTAGTTCTGCTCTAACCTTTATTATTTCCTTTTTTCTGCTTTGGAATTCATTTGCTGTTCTTTTTCTAGATCCTTTAGGTTTGCAGATAGGTTTTCAATTTTAGCTCTGTCTTCTTATTAAATATAAGCATTAATGGCTAAAAATTTCCCTCTTGGCATGACTTTTGTGGCATCCCATAGGTAAACAGAAAAGGTACTGAATTCCCATTCTGGGAAGCACTGCTACATTCTCTTATAGGGTGGCAAGAATCACTAGAGTACACGAGCAATGCCTAGTGAAGGAGGACAAACCAATACACCAGGCCCTTGTCATTGATGATTGTACTTATGAAACCTGTACATGAGAAGTTGATTCTTGGCATAGTATTATATATCACTTAAAAGTTACCTGCTGAAAGCCTCCTTTTTGCTCAAATGTGGCTTCTCTGTAAGCCAAACTCAAAAACAAACTCACTACTTTTCCCATGCCATAGGGCATGACTCCTGGGGATGAGACTTCCTGTCACCAAGGCATTATTATCAAGCACTAACTAGTGATGCTCTCAGAAAAAGACCTAGACCAAAAGAGGGAAATATTAAATACAAATGAGGTGTCTTGGCTAAGGGATTTCAAAGTGAGTTGGAAGGTCACTCCTGAGGTTCTGTTTATGCACATCTCTAGAGGATCTGGTGGACTTCCTCAGTAAACAGTGCCTCAAATAGGGGAGAACCTGAGAGCTCTAGAGACTTGTAGACACTATAGGCAGGGCATATGATCTCAGACATTTGACACCCTGTCAGTGGGCCTTACCTTGGAATATATGTTACCTAATGTATCAGAATCAGACTTGTTCATATTTTCCCTACTCATGGCTCTTCTGTCCCTTTTATTTGAAGCTATAATTAGCACTATACTCATTAATCATATGTCCCAGAGACTTAAATCTTGAGTCTGTTCATGTGTTGGTTGAGCCTTGAATTTTGGTAGAGTTGCAATACTTACTCCCCAGTTCACTGGACTCTCAGGACAATTAAAAAAAGGGAATAACCGACATAGCCCATCCCAAAAAACAGAGTATCTACAACTGCAAGCAAGTCAGTTTAATCCATCTGTCCTACCTCAATCAGAAACAGAGTGGTCATCACTATTCAAAATCATCAAGAGTGAAGAATGCACAAATTGGGGGCGGGGGGGGGAATGCAACTATGGACTGCAGTAGACTATTATTATTCTAGTGATAGAATAACTTGTAACATTGATATAAAGGCAGTGGTCACCAGAGATTCGGAAGGGAGGGAGAGGAAAGATTAGGTATAACACAGGGCATTTTGGGACATTGGAATTGTTCTGACTGACATTGCAATGACTAATACTGACCATTATATTTTTTCAAAATCTATAAAAATTTGTGGTGCAAAATATAAGCTACACTATAAAGTATTGTCGTCCATGGTTAGTAGTAATGCTTCAATATCTTTTCATCAATTGTAACAAAAGTGGTCACACTAATGAAAGATACTGTTAATGGGCAAAACTGTGAGGGGAAAAGGGAATATGTGAATTCCCCTATATATTCAATGTATCATTTATGTAATTGAAAACTTTTTAAAAAATTTTTAAAAAGAATTTCTTTCCCTAGATCAACAGAAAAACATGAAAATTCAAATCATAAATCCAATAAAAATAAATGTCACTTATAGCACAAGAAAAGGATTTTGAAGAAGCACAAATGTACACTTGACAATATTTTCTACACCTCTCATACTGAAGGGAAATAAAAAGTACAACCTCATTGAGCTACTAACACAAGTTCACTATATTTCATTTAAAAATCTGGAATCACCAATTGTTGGTGAGGATATAGAACAAAGGATGTGCTTATATATTACTAGTGTATGTGTATAAGTTGGTATAAAATTTTTTGAAAACCATTTTGTACTGTATTAGTCAGCAATGACTACATTATGATGCAGTGATGAACAAATACTAAGTCTCGATGCAGAAAGCAACAAAGATTTCTTTCTGACTTGTGCCATATGTCCCTTGTGGTTTGGCTATTTGTCTACTACACACTACCCATGTTCTATGCCCAGGCTATGGGAGTATCTTGTATATGGGATGTAACTTGTTTTCACGGCAGAATGAAAAGATATTATAAATATGTACATATAAGTTAGCTCTGAAATCCATGTTCTCTGCATTTGCTTGTGTTTCATTGGCCAAAATCATGATGTGGCCTTTTCCTGCAGTAATTAATTGGGGCATTTTAATTCTCTTACAAGGGCACTACAGAGAGAGTCATCATGAAGGAACTTCCAATATTTTGAATAATTGTCCAATCTTTGCTTTATTTATTAAATTTAAGATATATATTATATGATCCTGCATTTCCTGTTGGGAAAGTGGTTTCCTAGATGGCAGAAGAAAATATAATGAAAAAGGAGATATAGCTCTAGAATTATGTGGTGAAAAACATGATATAGCTCTAGAATTATGTGGAGTTTGAATTAAGACTATTTTTATTATTAAGAGTTTAACTCCAAAAGTGATTTGAAATATAATATATAATTTTATTCCAATGACCAATTTAGAGCCAAAATCTAACTAAATATGGATTATATTTAGAGTTAAACTTTATTGAACAAAATTATCATACTGCCTTGAGGTTCCTGTCTAAAATTTGAGTTGTATTTCTTGCTGATTTCTGAAATATATTGATTCTAATTTTATCAATATTTGTTTCCCCTGAGGAGTTCAGCTCCTGATTAAATTTCTATGTTGTTGTTGTTGTTGCTTTTCAGGACAATTAAAAAAGCTTTACCTGATAGGCCACATTGGGGAAATCTGCCCTCAGCACACCAGACCTGGTGCCCAGGCAGTACACTGAAGTTTCTGAAGGGGTTTTAGTAAAGGACTAAGTGCCCTCTGTCCAGTCTTGCTCATGAACCTAGTGGCTTTTCTATCCCAGGGACTTCCATTAGAAAGCCTCCCTATCAGGGGCCCAAAGTGAAGGTCTTCCTTAGATGCCTCAGCTGAGAAGCCTTTATTTGAGATAGGTGGAGGATACCTTTTAAATATCCTCTGTTTCAGCACTCATTATTTTAATCTCCTATCCCCTGAGTCCAGAAAACAGAGGCTTTTGTCCAGTGCTCCCTTAGCAGTGAGTTGATCTCCATGTCTGTACTCATCCATCTGTCCCTCCCCTTGTGACAACATTTTGTAATGGAGAGTTTCACTTTGAGGGTGGTAGTTACATCCCCCATCACTTCAGAGATGCAGTCACCAAGACAGAAATCACTGCTGTTACAGAGGTGGCAACAGTGTTCCATCCCCAAGTTGTGACAGTCTGAAGAAGCCCTTTTCTGAACATTTTGAATAGTGGCCACATCAGAGGTCCCTGCAGTGATAGAAGCGCCCCTATGAGGCAGATGTCAGGTGACCAGAGAACCACATGGACCATGATGTATGCCCTTAACTCCATGGTTGGGCAACGGTGTGGCTTGTTGGGTGTGTGTGTCCAGGTGCCACAGCAGGGCTTTCTAAGGCATAACAACAGAGAGACAACAGGATAAAGTGACAACCAATCCCCCTTACTCCCACCACCACCACCATCACCACCATTGCCAAGCTGCTTCCATCCAGGAGCAATGACATCAGCAGCAGGACAGACGTCCAGGCTGCCTTGCCAAAATTTCCAGGTGTTGCCTCTGGAGCTACTGTGCCTTTGCCATTATGGGATTCCTGTCTGGAAAATAGCTGCACTATGCTGTACTTTCCACTCTCTCTAACACCCACCACTAAAAATAGTTTGCCCTGCTGGTGTCCCACCAGGTGTCCTCTGTGACACTAGGTCTGTTCCCTTCCTACCTTCCTTCAAACCTTGGGGTAGGTCAAAGAGTCCCACAGTCTTTTTATAGGGACTTGTCACCTAAGGACCCATTGTCTCCAGGAGGAATGAAGGCCTATTGGTAATGTTAGAGTACAGTGGTGGAAGTGATGAGGGCCTGGATTGTACTTCATAGGCCTTTCAGATAACAACACACTGGTGATGGTGATTGTATTAGTGAAGGCTATCTAGGGAAACAGACCTGACAAGATATATCTGTAAATAGTAAGAGATTTTTATAAAATTGTCTTACATGACCATGGGGTTACAGAATTCTGCAGGGCAGGCAGCAAAACAGGGGCTCCAGTAAAGGTCCTTAATCAGTTCCCAGGAGACACTGGCTGTCTGAAGTAGAGATGGGAATTATCACTGTGAATACTGAAATCATTTTTCTTTTTAAAGCTTTCAAATGATTGGCTGAGATGTCACCAATTGCTGCTGTCAGTCTCCTCAGTTGATTGTAGATGAAATCAGCTGTCTATACCACCAACACACTGATAATTAAAGGCAATAAAATACCTTTGTATTACAATTAGCCCAGTGCTTTCTTGAATAAATGACAAACTTTGGTCGAGTTGACATATTAACCTAATTAACACAGTCCATCTCCCTTGTTGACTTGGTAGCCATACACAAAACTTTAAATGATACTTAGTGTCTAAATAAAAACAACATTTATATATGTTGACATCCTTATATAATAAAATATGAAACTAATGTAACTTATGTCATATGATAAGGGGGAAAGTTTAGGGAAGAAAACCTCTTGATTAATGGACCCATGAATACTGGCTATGGGAAAAGTAGTAACATAGACTGGAGGCTGATAAAGAGGACACACAGTCCCCTAGAAAACACTGCCCCAGCCCTGCAAGGAAATGCCACATAGTTGGTACCATAATTGAGTCTTCAAGAGACTTTCACCATTGTATTCATATAGCTGCGTTAAGATGATGGGAAACATGGTAAGACTTGTGAATTCCATGAGCGTGTGTTCATTCCCACACACCATTTGCTGTCAAATTGGTTCTTTGATCAGAAGCAATACTGTGTGAAATGCCAAGGCACTGGAAAAGACATTTGGTAAGTCCACAGATTTTCATTTTGGAAGAAGAACTGTACACAGGGAAGGCAAACCTATTATCTGGAGTAGGTGCCTATTCCAGTTGTAACAAATCACTGACTCATCCTTGATGGAAAAGATCCACTCTGATCAATCTGTCACCAGATAGCAGCCTGATCACCTTAGAGAATAATGACAAATCATGGGCAGTGTGTAGGTCTCTGGTGCTGGCAGATTGGCACTCAGCAGTGGCTGTAGGCAAGTCATCCTTGGCGAAGGGAAGTCAATGTTGCTGAGCCCATGTAACCTCCATCCCTACCTCCATGGTCACTTTCTTCAGAGCCCATTGGGCAGTAACTGGAGTGACTGAGGTAAGAGACTGACTGCTAGCCACAGAGCAGGCAATCTCATCCACATTATTAAAATTTTTTTTTGCTGAAATAGCCCTCTTGTGAGCATTCACATGGGACAAATTATATTTTCACGGTTTTTGCTTACTCAGAAATATTTGTCCATTTACATCTTCCTCAGGCCTCTTTGTCAGCAATTTTCCAATCATATTCCTTCCAATTTCCTAACCATGAAACCAAACTATTGTAATAGCCCATGAATCAGTGTATGAATTCATCTCTGGCCATTTCCCCTTCCAAGCAAAATTAACAGTCAGGTACATTGTTGGAAGATCTGCCCACTGGGAGGATTTTCTGTCATCACTGTCCTTCAGCAATGACCCACAAAGTGGTCACAGCGTTGCAGGTGTTCACTTTCAGTTGGTACCTGAATTTCATGCAGAACCATCTGTAAACCAGGCCTGAGTTTTCTCTTCCTCAGTTAACTAATTGTAAGCAACTCCACAAGAGGCTACAGCTGTGGACTAGGAAAGAAGGTATTGTGGCAGGGTGGTGACCATGAGCATTTGGGTCACTCCCTCAGGACCCACACTAGCCCTATCTCATATATACCACATCCACCTGATGATAGAGTGCTGCTGTGCAGGTTGAACTTTATGATGTGGTGTGTCAGAAAAATACCCAGCTCATGAAAGCTAACTCAGGTCTCATGATAACTTGGAGACCCATGGGTAAGCATTCTATCTTTACTAGTTCCAGTAGCAGGCCAAAAGTCATTTCTCAAAAGGAGAGTATTTATCTGCAGATGATGTCAGGGCTTTGCTCAGAAATCCTAAGTGTCTGCATTGTGATTCTCCTATAGTGTCCTGCCAAAGGCCTCAGATGGCATCTTTTTTTTTTTTTTTTTCGGCTGACAGTTCCAGCAGCTTGAATCTGCTGGATCCTATGGCTGAGTGGCAGCATAAATTGTACAGCAGCCTAGACCTAACACAGAGCCTCCTCTTGGTTTGGTTCCCACATGAACCTGGCAGATTTTCTAGTCACTCAGAAATGTGGCCAGAGTAGCATACTCTAATGTGGAATATGTTGTCTCCAAACTAAGAGGAGACCAATTAAGTGCTGTGCCTGTTTTTTTATTGGAATCGAGGCAAGGTGTAAAATGTTAGTGTTCACTTTAGAAGAGATATCTCAACATGCCCCATACCACTGGACCCCTAGAAATTTCACAGAGGTGGAAGGTCCCTGTATTTTCATTGGATTTTTCTCCCATCCTACCTCATCCAAATGCTTCACCACTACATCACTACTTGCTCACTAGGATCAATCAACATATCATCAATATATTGACCAGTTGTGAAGGACTGTTGGGGGAAGAGCTGATCAACGTCCCTACAGACAATATTATGGCATATGCCTGGAGAGTTGATGTACTCCTGAGGCAGGACATGAAGGTACATTGTGGGCCTTGCCAGCTGAAAGTAAACTATTTCTGGTGGTTCTTCATAATGGCAATTTGATAAAAAGCATCTGAAAGATCAATAGCTGTATATCAGGCACCATGGAATGTCTTGATTTGCTCAAACAGTGACACCACATCTGGTACAACAGCTGCAATTGAAGTCACCATTTGGTTAAGTTTATGATAATTTATTGTCATCTTCCAAGATCCATATATTTTCTGCACAGGCTAAACAAGAGAGTTGAATTGGGATGTGGTAGGAATCACCACCCCAGCATCCTTCATATTCTTGGTGAAGGTACTGAGCTCTAATTCCTTCAGGAATCCTGTGTTTTGCTTTCGTTGTTGTTAGCTAGGCACAGTTTTCATGGCTTCCTTCTGGCCTATCCTAGTATAGTAGCCCTCACTCCACATGTCAAGGATCCTATGAGGTGATTTTGTCAGTTATTGAAAATGTCTGTTCCATGTATGCATTCTGGAATTGGGAAAATAACCACAGAAAGTATCCAGGTACATAATGGACTCACTGTGAGATAGATCTGAGCTAAAACTTCATTGACCACCTGACCTTCATAAGCCCCTGCTCTGACTGATGGACCAGTGATGTTTGAGTTTCCTGGAATGTCACTTTTGAGGCATTGTCTAATAATCTCTGAAATGTCTAATCATTTCCTTTTCCACAAAGTGCAGTTACCCTCTTAAAAGCCTATAGATCTCTTTGGGAAAATCTGGGAGAAAGATTAACAGCATACATTTTTGGCATTGTAACAGGGTCCTTCCCCAAGGGGACCTGGCTTCCCCTCATTCAAGGGGTTCTGTGTCTGTAAACTGTCTCAAGCTGGGAATTAGGGGCCATGATTCTTTCTTTCTGCAATTCAAGTTAGGATTTGTTCATGCAACCCAGGACTCTTCCACTTATGAAAATTAAGTATGAATTTAGTAAACTGCTCACCTATTTTTACTGCTAGTTACACAATGATCTATTAACCAATGCCATAAATCTATGTGACTCAGACTACTTTGATTGCTGCTTTGAGTCTATCTTTCATTTTGGTAGTCATTCCCACCTTGTGTTTGGAGATTAAGTACTTCAACTTGCCTTCTCCCAGCCTAGGTTCTGATCATCTCCATAATGTTTAAGGATTCTAGTTTCATGACAGCAGTTGCCATAGTAATATCTGAACTACAGGGAAGAGCAACCACAGTGCTCTTCAGGGAATATGGAGTTAGTCTCACAAATTTATTCCTCACAGCCCTGTAAAAAGTGTATCCTCTGGACATTCCTGTGGTGGGTGGACAGGACTTAAACGCTGAATCTATTCTAGCATTCCAATTTCTCTATGCCTTTGGATCCTATCACCCATAGTATACCACGGTAAATCAGGCATCTTGACTAAAGATATTCTAGGCCATCTTTTGGTCCATGGTCCAACCAGTCACCCAAACAAACTGTTAAAGCCCTTTCTAACTCCTCAAGATTGCAACATTGAATATGGAATCTTTGTTTACTGGGCCCATATCAATAAATTTAGCCTGATACAACTTTATATACCTTCCCCATTATCCTATACCCTTACTATCTATTTTTACATATATTCCCCTGATTTCTATTTATAAAAATTGGGAAACTCATGCAGTTTTTTAGATTATACCATAACTTCTTCATGGCTCACACTTTGTACCTCACCATTGGGGGTTTGTTCTGATTTTAGTCTAGATATAGATTTGTAAGGGAAGAGGGGTTGTAAGGATGGGTAAGGAAAAGAAACTACTGACTTCAGGCCATTCCTTTGCAGTATCATCTAGTGAGACAGGATTAATTTCTTCAGTCAGGGGTTGCATGGCAGACTCCTCAGTGCAGGATGGAGGTTGGGTGATGGTATCTTCAGGGCAGGGAGGAGGTGGAGACTCCATGGGGCAAGCTGGAAATTGGGCAGTGGAGGCTTGAGGATGTGTAGTACCCAACTCAGGGCAAGGCGGAAGTCCAGACTCTTTGAGGCCGGCAGGAAGCTAGGTGATATACACTTGACATTTCAGTGGTCTCCACAGCACAGACAATTTCATGTTTATCTGGCAAAGTCTAAGCAGAATTTAGGGTTTCAATGTCCCCACCAAAATCATCATCTTCCCAATTCTCAGATTTCCACTCCTTTCCAATCAATGCCTTCAATTTAACAGCAGACATTCCACAAGATTGAGAATTTAGTTTCCATTGTAACTCTGATATTTGTACAATGAGACTTTGTATCTGGTTTGCAGTGATCTCAAGTCTGCAGCCACATGAAACTGTGTTTTCTTTCAGAACACATAGAAATTTTCTCATCATTCATGCAGTGCTTAGGTTGTAAATTTGAAGACTTCAGCTTATCCTTTTTTTGTAACTGTATCCAGCATATTTATTAACAGCCAGCCAACATCATATTACCTTTTAACTCCACAAAACTCTGATAAGGTTTTAAAAACACTTTAACCCAGAACTTTACATCTTATGAGCATGGAAGTAGTTGTATCCAATGGTGATATTTTGCATATCTCTATTGCCAACCTAATCCATGAACTGTCAGTTGCCTCTTGATTATTGGACAGAGAGTCATTAGTACCCTTGCATCTAATCAGAGTAGAAAGCCAATTTCAACAATCCCCTAACCAATTCAGAAATATCATTTTTAAGATTCTATTTCTGTAAAACCACTCCCAGAACCTAGCTGGCAGGGCTTTCTAGAGAAACAGAACTGAGAGGGGATATCTGTAAATAGTATGAAATTTTATAAAGTTGCCTAATGCATCAGTGAGGATGCACAAGTCCAAATTCCACAGGTCAGCTTGCAAGCCAGGGGCTCTGATGAAAGTTCTTAATAAGTTCCCAGGAGAAGCTGATTATGTCTGAAGTAGAGAAAGAAATTCTTTCTCTGAATGCTGAAATCACTTACCCTTTCATAGCCTTCATTTTATTGGATGAGGCATCACTTAATGCTGATAGCAATCTCCTTAGTTGATTGTAGATGTAAATACATATCTGTGCATCAACTCACTGATTGTTAACATCCATGAAATGCACTTGTATTACAATTAGCCCAGTGCTTTATTGACCAAACAACTGGGCACCATTACCTGGATGAATTGACACAATAGCCTAACCATCTCATTAATACCTTCAAATCTTATACTCTCTCTTTTTTTGGTGCTTAGTCCATGACCACTTGGACTCTCACTCAAACTCAACTATGGGAGGGCCCCTTAGGCCCCTACAAACCTCCTTTGTATGGTTGCCACTACTTAATGTATTAGTGATATTGATTTGCTATGTCTTCCCCTGATACCTTTCACCTCCAGGCACTGATGGGAATTGCTACTATTTGGGCAAATTTAAAGGGTTATGTGAGAGACAGTGAACCTACTCAGCTGTGTTGTCACTGACTCATGGACTGTGTCTAATAAATACCTGCCCTTTTATTCAGTCCACCATCAAGCCTCTAGTTGGCATATAAAACAAAACTTCCTGTGGGGATAAGACATGTTGATAAAAATAATTTCTCATCACAAAGGCCCCTATGCTGACAAAGGACAATAGCTCATGCTTCTCAGCTAAATGTAGAGACTGCATTGTCCCCATATCAAGGAAATGTCTAACTTAATACCATCTGTTAACATGTGAGGACATATCCATGGGATCCAGACACCATCCCTACCTGGGCTAGCATGCACAGATTGTCACCATCATCAAAAAATGCTAGAATAGCATGCAAAGCTATACCACCTGCCAAAATACATTAAGGCTAAAAATACTACCCTGGGACAGATTCCCAAGCCATCGGATCAGGACATTGTGATAGGTACATCATATTGGGCATTTCCTCCCTCCCAGAGGATCTTAACTGCCATTGACACTTTCTCCAGGCTTGATTTGGCCATTCACTTGAGTTCTACTGACTTGAGCCATTGTATCCATGCCCTATAGGATCACATTTGTTTCTTAGGTTGGATTTCTGAGCATATCATGTCTAATAATTGTCCTGGATTTGTGATCCAATCTATAATTGGTGACCCAATTATAGAATATCTGATTAACTCTCCATGCTCCATATCACCCTCAAGCCACAGAGGAGACCACACATTTTAATGAACAATTAAAGGCCAACTTAAGTGGCTGATGGATGGGGACAGGTTGACCCCAGTCTAGATTACACATCTCCAATGATCAGTCTGTGGTCTCAGTACAACATTTCAGTGAAAGCACATGTCCCACCTGCAACATATATTTGAGCAGGATGTTTGTCCCCTTCCTTCTTTGTAGTTATTGACAACTTAGTCTCCATGGGGGCCCTGCAAGTGCATCCCATTCTCTCTAATACCTCATATAAAAACTCAAATAGATGGGATCTTAAGGTAAATATTAAATTAATAGGGATGGGAAGCTAAGAAAACATTATATATTATTCTTAAATTTCATGGTTCTGTGCTGAACTATTCTTAAACATGATTTGACAATCTGTTTAAGTTATATAAAATGCTTTCCCATTAAAAGTTTTCTGTTCCTGTTGCATGAAATCTACTGGGCAAAAGATCTAAATGAGAATAAAGAATGATATGTATATGTGTGTGTGTTTGTACATCAACTTAGATTTTATAGTACATGATCATACATTTCATAAAACTACCCTCCTAAAATTATAACAAATCAGGACCGGTTGTTGCTTAAATTAAATTCTAATTTCTTGGCAATTATGTCACACTACTTTTTTCCTTCCAGATATATATTGACAAAGCACACTGGGAAAGATTCTTTAGATGCAGGAAAAATCCAATGTTTACCAAACATTTGAAATACGAGTACACTCTGCAAACTCAGTCCCAGAATATGAAATCAATAAGAACATCCAACTTTTCAGAGAGCCTACTCAAATTGTTGATTTGTTATAACTAACCTTTAAAAACACCAAAAGCCACTTTCTTATGCATGAATAAAATTGCAGTGTGAAATCTCTGTGGCCTTCAGATTATCTCCCCCTCCAATAACTGAATATGAGCATTTATTATCTAGATTGATTGGATGGTAAATGATGCTCAAGGAACTAGTGGCATTCAAAAGGACTCCCCTTAGTGGTACAAGGTCTTTGAAAATTCTTAAATATTAATCAATCAGGATCTCTTTTTGATTAAAAAGGAAGTTCAGAATTCAAGGGGACTTTTTCAAATCTAAGTACATGTATATAGTACAAATTTCATCTATCATTGTGCCATATTCTTCCATTACAAATCTCAGAGTTGTGACATTTTCTGTGTATATACAGTTTTAAATGCATTCATTTAAAAGTTCAAACAATGAAACATGATAGACTGCTATTATGTATACATTCTATGTTACAGAAATAAAATAATTAGACTTTCTATACAAGCAAAATTCATCAAAGTCAAGTTAACAAAACTCAGATTAACATACTGGGATTTTGGGTCTCACCCAGCACCTCTTTCTTTTTTTTTCAACCATTTGTTTTTGTACTTTATTGAAAGCCCATTTTGTATATAATAATAATCTTATTAGAAAAATATTCACCTGTAAATATAACGTAGAATTATTTTTTCACTATAGGCTATAGCACTGATTTCTCTACATAATATGGAGAATGATACATGCATGACACTATTAATGCCAGATTCTAAGAAAAATACCCCAAGAACCTGTTGCCACAGTTGCAATGCCATCACCAGGTCCACCTAACAGCAGTCACAGTTGTCATAACCAGTAAAGAGGACACCTGCACGATATCCTTTTAGGGTGTTCCATGCATTACAATTAAAGTTATCATAACCAGCTAACAGAAGGCACCTAGTTTTTGAGAAGGCTACAGAAGTGATTCCACAAATTATATTTTCATGAGACAACAATGATAACTCTTAGTCTTCATAAAGGTAAAAAAAATTGGCAAATTTCATCATCAGAGCCAGTGGCAAAGGCATATCCATTTGGGAAAAAATCTAACAGCATTTATATCCAACACTTGTTCAGTGAAAGACTGTTTATACATTCCATAGAGAATATCCCAGGTTGGACTAGACATCACAAGCACCAGAAGTGAAAGCTCTCATGTCAGGACTTAGAGAAAGATCTATCACCTCTCTAGAATGCCCAGTGAATGTGGTGATCTGCTGGGCAGTTTTGTTTTTGTTTTTGTTTTTGTAATTTTTGTTGCTTAAAGAAATTTTAGATTACATAAATGCTACATGAAAAATATAGGGGATTCCCATATTCACCCCTCTCTCCACCTCCCCCACTTTCCTACATTAACCACATCCTTCATTGGTGTGGTACATTTGTTACAATTAATGAACACATATTGAAGCATTGCCACTGACCATAAATTATAGCTTACATTATAATTTACATTTTGCCCTGTGCAATTTTGTAAGTTAGGACAAAATATATATCATCACCTGTATCCATCACTGCAACATCATGGAGGACAATTTCAGTGCCCCCAAAAGTCTCCCCATATTACACCTATTCTTCCCTGTCAGAACCTCTCAAGGCCATTGCCTTTATTTCAATGATAAGAGTTCTTCCACTGCTAGAATATCAATATATCTATAGTAGAATAATAGTAAGTCTAATTTAGTCTATTGTTCATTTTCCCAATCTTGAGGATTTGAGGGTGGTGATGCCCTCTCTGTTTTTAATTGAGAAGGGGCTTAGATCCCATGGGGCAGATGGATGGAACTATCTGACTTGCAGTTGCAGACGGTTTTCGGTCCTTGGGAGGATGTTGACCTTCATCAGCACCTTGCTAGTTTTCTTGGGTGAATTCAAAGAACTGGAGAGTAGGTGTTGCAACTCTGCTGAGATTCAGGGCCCAAAACTGGCACATGGGTGGACCAAAGATTTAAGCCTCTTGGACATGCCTCTATCAAGTATAGTAGTAACTATAGTTTCAAATAGACCTGGCAGAAAAGCCATCTGTAGGGAAACTTTTTGATGTTCCCTAAAGCACAAATTGTATCATCTGAACTTGTAACAATTTGGTTATCATCAAAAAAACATCAGCAGGGCAATAGCTTGTGTGACTCGGTAACTTTTGACTCACTCTCACATTCTTTTTGATTTTCATTTCTGTATAGAAAGGACATTGTGCAATTCTCTACATACAATATAATTACAAGAAGGAGCATAAGCATAGGTCATCACCCAGGAAGATGTCAAAGGAATAACATGCATCTTATATGCTACATAGCTATCCCAAATAATTCGTTTTCCATCTTGAGCATCTCTAACTCAATCATATCCCCAGTGCACAGTTTGAATTTTAGCTAGGTGACCCCTAAGTGAATGTCTTAATCACATTGTGTTGAGCCATGGTCCATATTTGATGTGATCTGAATAATCTTTCCATCCTTACATGCTTTCCTAGACTTCTGGATCTGATTTCACAGTTGTTCTGCCTCCTGCCGCAACTATTCCTGTTCATTCATTTTTTCTATTTGTTTATATCAGAACTAACAAGTGGAAACAACTGGAGAGAGTTCTAACCCATGTCGGCAAGGTTCTGACTGGGTCTTCTCAGGCTCACTATCCCCCTGTGAGCAGATTGGGTGTGCTAAGAATAGCATATGGCCAAGACCAGCAAAGCCTAGAGCTGCTGAGACCTGCCAGCCACACCCTGGCTAGCACAGCCAGGCGGTCAACTCCTATATAAGTTTTGATTTCTAAATGGGACACATTAATAAGAACAACAGCAAGCCAGCACCTGGGGAGGTGCATAGGATGGGGAAATACATGATGCCTTTATGAGATGCTTTGTTTGCTTTGTGTACAGTTAACTGCTGATCTACTCACACACTTGATAGAGCTCATTATGAAACCAGGGATTTGTCCTCAGCTCCTGCAATTTTTAATCAGAAGGTCTCCAGATGTCCACACTAGTGAAACAAATGCACTGATAACATGACATTGAAACTCTGAAAATGAATACCTTAGGTGGTCATTCTAAACCAAGGACTAAGCAAAATGATTGGCCCTGTAATAGGAATCCTAATACAGAATTCTGGGCAATGGGAGCTCATACTGGAAGACTTGTAAGCTTAAATACTTCATTAACATAGGTTTTTATTGAAGTGCCCTAATATTGTTGTGAAATCTGTTTCTAGGGGCCTGAGTGTGCCCTCTGAAGTTTTACTTCTTATAGGTGTACTCTATCACGACCGTCTCAGCACTAGAAGTCACTCAGTTAAGCATTTACTTACAGGTCAGAGCTGTGCTGCTCATAATTTAGTGTCCCAGGTCAGTTCATAAGAGAACTTCTAAAGAAGGTTCCTGGATCTCTAAAGCAGAAAGAGTATCTGTGTTTGAATATCTTGTCTGCATTTAGTCCTCCTGGCAGACCTGATCAATGTGCTTAGAATTATTTTGGTTATGGTTTGGTCTGCTATTGCCTCAGACTAATTACCTGTTTATTTTCACAGTTCCTTAAAATAGGACCCATTTGTGCCAAAGTTGGTACTGCCTATATTTCTCACTCCTGTCCTAAAATAACAAGAGGTGGAACTGAGGAGTCTTGCACCTGATAAAAATCTGTGCGTGATTTTTCAGTTCTGATCAGAGACGGCTACAAAGGCTTTACTGGCAGGCTGCAAGAAGGGAAATTTCTTCATCGGAAATGTGTGGGAACACAGAACTGGTTCACAGCCAAGTCTGTGCTCTGAAAGGAGTTACAGTCAAGGACTCAGGTCCCTTTGCCTGGTCATGCTCTTGTGTATCTATGTCTCTCTCTCAGGGGCTCAAAATCAAGGCCTTCTGGATCAGGTAGCTCAGCTGAGACCTGAATACCTGGGAGGAAAGAGAGAAGATCTTAATTAATATCTAGGAGGAAAGAGGCCACTTCATTTTCTCCACTCCTCAGTACTAAGCACTTTTCCACTATTATACATCATCCCTCTCCCTTCTCACTCTAACACTGCTCACAACCTCTGAGTCCATAAAACTTCAGGAGTCTTTTGTCTGGCATACCCTCAACAATGAAATATACCCATGGCAGTACTCTTTCAATAGACACTGTCCTGGTGGCACCAATCCATAGGGTAATGGAGAAAGCAACCTTTATTTGCTTTATGCTCTTGCTTATTTTATCACAGTGAGTGATTAAGGGGATTGGTGTTTACTTTCATTTTGGATATGACTTTTAAAATCTGTAACATTTGACAACTTGCATCTCAGGTTAGCTCCTGCTCCATTCAGCTAAGCAGTCTCTCACATTAGCTCCCTCTCAGCTCTTGACAACCTCAGAAGTGCACATTTTTCCCTGTGGGGAAAAAAGTCATACAAAACACCTCTCACTTGGATTAAACTTCTGTGGATACCCGTTGTCCAAGAAAAATATTTTACTTGGTCTTTTATCCTCCTAAAATCTTAATTCTATCTAATAAATTAGTATAATCATAGGTCTAATACCAGTCTGATCAGGTTAATTTCCCAGACATTGTCTCCCCTTTTTTTTGAAGAAAAAATACATTATAAAATTATATATCCTAAACTCAACCATTTCCATGAACTTTTCTTGAAGCATTTCATATCATAATTAAACATATTTTAAAATTTTAAATCTCACTTTCCCAAATAAAATTTTTCTTAAATTCATTTGAATTTATGTGGTCTGAGTTCAGAAATATATTAAGATACCACTGTAACAATAAAGGGCACAACTATAGACCTGCTCTTATATAAGCACTTAATATATGACAGAGATAGTGTGTGATAATACAATAACAATAAATACTTTTCAATAAGTGTTGCTTGAACAGTTGGATAATCCCATTGGATAAACTGAAATTTGACTCATCTATATATATAACCATTAAAAAGATAAACATTAAAGGAAAAAATATGAAAGTCAAAACTACAATTATTTTAGAGTTAGTCTCTTTCTTAGTGAAAGGAGATTGTGTTCAGGATATACTTTTTAAACAAGAAATAAAGCACAAGCCATAATAAAAATAGTGATTAAATTTGTTATATTAGAGTTGAGAATTTCTCTTCTTCAAAGAATATTGATGAGTACAAAATTAAAAGTAACAAGTGAAATTATCTACCATACATCATGTAGATAGGAATTATACAGAAAAGGATTTCAATAATACCATTAAATTTTATTATAATTTAAAATCAACATTATGTGTATATAGAGTGTGTGTGCCTGTGTATGTAAGCATTTAGCACACTAGCAAAAGGTTAAATATTTGACAATGTAAAGCATTTTTCATAATTTGAACAAAGAAATCTCTCAATCATTATTGATATAATTAATACAACAAGTTTAGAAAATAGTGTGGTGTTGTAACAATATACTTAGGCTTTGTTATACTTGAGTGAGCACCCAACTCACAGTGTAGAATTAGTTCTAAGGCATGATTAATATCCATTGCATGTTAGCTACAACTCTTTACTCTGGAACCAAAGCTGACTGTACAGCTTCTACCCAAGTATGAAAAACCAGACAGTTTATGGTAAAAAATGATCAAGCTCCTACATTCACACTCTTATCTTCCATTGTTTTTTATTTGGTCTCAGCTTGTTACTTGCTCAAGCTTTATATCAAAGATATACTGGAGCACAAGCCTCTTAGGAGGAGTATTAAAACCACTTAAATAACACAGTAATAAAATTAATGATTCAAAAATAATAAAAAATAAAAACAATGATTTGTACAGGCAAAATACACAGGGCATACCTTATGAATCAGAATCAAATATTTGTATTTATTAACTGTTCATGTGAGGTTTCCTGGGTAAAGTGGCATTTAAAGCTAGAAGGGTGGTTATGAAGAGGAGAACAATATTTATACTGTTAAAATTTCTAGTAAATTGTTTTAAAATTGACTTATTCCATCTATTTATATTCCCTAGAGTTATAGTTTATTTTCTTCTGTATAATAGATAAATATAAAAGGTCTTAGGCTATATGAAGTCTTACTAATTCTTTAAGAATCAGAAAAATAAAACTTTAAATTTTCAGGGTAAAACTTTTATATCTTACTTTTGGAAAATGTGAATCACATTATATTAGCAAGTATAGAGTTTTGCAGGTAAATACAATATCTTTTACTGCTATATCTCATTCCATTCTATCACTAATGAAACCTGGTTTTCATCTTGTAGAAAACTTGAATAAAAAAACTACAGTGCATATCTTTTTATACAGAGTTAAGGACAAAAACCTAAAACTTGAAAACTATATTCTGTGTTAAAGTGCAGGGTTTTTATAGTTTCCCTTTTGAATGAGGCAAAGAAATCCTCAAGTGTTCTAACATTAGTACATGTCTTAGTGCTATATTCTTATCAAGTCCTCATTTCCCTGGTTATCTCTTAGTACTAATCACTTTATTACTTAGACCAGACACATGTGTGAGTGAATGCAAGGAAAGCAATTTAAAAAGAATGCTCCCCTAACCCAAAACAATCAATATTTTCTTACAGGGTGACAGTTACTATCAAGTATCATGAAATTACATAAAAAAATATAGGCATCTACTTAGGTTTTGATATAGAAGGCATGGTCTACTTATGATGCTATGTTTTGTATTTAGACCCAATTATCATGATAATTTTCAAAAATATTTTGACAAAATTGAAAGCCTTTTCAGGAAGAATATGGGAATTACGACAATATAGAAATGGGTAAGAAAAGCTTTGCCACTGAAATGCACTGTTTACTATCACAAGTTACATACAGATAAGAAAACATAAGATATTTTACAGATAAAGATTCAAATTTAAAAACATATATCAAATACAAAGCAAAACTCTTTCTAATTTTCTGCTTAATGTAGGAAACCCAACCAGAGAGTTTAAAATATCTCTTGAACATTCTTCCTGTAGCAGTGTTAATCTCTCTGTTTCACAGACTATAGATAAGGGGGTTTATAAGTGGGGCACCATGGTGTAGAACACAGCTGAGAACAGAATTATAAGAGAAGATTTCTCTGCAATGGGACCTAACATAGCGATAAATCCAGAAATTGTAAATTTAAGTACAATTGGCAATTGTGGGGTACAGGTTGATAAGGCTTTATTTTGGGCCTCCACAGAGTGCATGCTAAGGACTATTGAAAATACATTAATACATGACATAAACAATAAGGCAAAATGTATTAAACCCATGCCTAGGATTATAGCTAAAATGACAGACTCAGAAAACCAAACATTTGAACATGAGATTCTCGCAATCTGAGTCACACCACAAAAATTTTTATGGATCACATTGGCCTCTGAAGGGAAGCCTGAATATGTTGCCAGCGTGGATAGTGGAGTAGACCAATCCACCTGCCCATGAGCCACGAGCTGCCTGTGTGCACAGCATGGGGTGATGGTGAGCCCATTGTGCAGAGGGTGGCAAATGGCAATATAGCAATCAAAGAACATCACCACAAGGAGAACCAACTCTGTGGATCCAAAGAAGATAAACAGGAAAATTTGAGCAGCACATGCTGTGAGAGAAATTGACTTATTGTTTGTCAGAGAATTCCAAAATCAATTTTTGGAACAATAACTGAAATGCAGCAATGATCTATGAGGGACAAACTGCCTATAAAGAAGTACATTTGAGAGTGTAGATGTGGGTTGATCACAATGATGGTAATTGTTAGAAGATTCCCAGTCAATGCTCCCAGATAAATCACTAAGAACAGCAGACCTTGTAGGACTTGCAGCTTCTGGGAGCTTGAGATGTCCATGAGAATGAATTCTTTGAAGATAGTGAGATTGCTCATGTGTATTTATGTGCTGCAGTCTTCCTGGGAGTCAAGGTACAAAATTGTAAGATAACACTAAAGAGTAGAATGAAGCCAATCCACAATGTCAACAAATAATATCCAAACATTGGCTTCAAGGAAGGCTTCTAACCCAGAAATCAGTATACAGGAAATCAACAAAGGGCAGTCTTTAAAAATAAATCAATGAATGTATTTCTTTTCTCATGTTCTACCCAACTTTGCTGAGCTATAACTTCAGAATTCACCAGATTGTAGAATCCAGACCAATGAAAATATTTAATATCATTTCATGATAAAAATCTTTTAATCATTTAGAGATATTTACAGTATTCCTTAAAGTATACCTTAAAATCAGCCTGAACACATCCAGTGATTATTTATTTATTTTTACAATAGCAAATATTAAAGCAGACATGCTCTGTGAGAAAGTTTGTATGTCTGTCAGAGGTTTTGAACACTGCACACTGTTGCTGATACCTTCATGTACCAGGGAGCTAGGATGGCTTCTGGTATCTCCCTGTCTACAACAAAATGATGTAGAATGTTTTTTCTGTAACAAAGTTAATGAATTGTTCTGAGGATCTTCTGAGATCTTATTCCAAATGAGCTAGAGATTTAATCATTACCATTTGTTAATTTTAGTTGCTTTACAAGAAATACAGATGAGCTTGCTTTCTTTCTTTGTAACAGTTCATAAAAGTTAAATTTGTTTCACATGGCAATGCAAATCCAGAGTTCCCTTGTTATCACTGTAGTTAAACTTCTCAACAGCAAACGAAATCTGAAAAAGCATTCCACCTGATATTACTATTCCAAAAAGCAACCTTTCACTTTCATGACTGGATTCGAATATTTAATGAAGGGCTAACATTCTGCCCACATCTCTCTGGTATATGATTTTCTAGGTTGTACAAATCTCCTCACTCATAAATAAGTATGCTAATTTTAACATAAATAATGCTTCACTAGCAGCATTTTCAGAGCATAAAGAAATCTTGTTTCAATATTATTTTTTAATGCTAAAACTAGTTATATTATGTGGAATTTAATACTGTTTAATTTTCATTTGTGGGAAACATTTAAGAAATTAGTATTATAAAAAGTTAGGGTTTGTATTTTAATATTATGTTATTTATATATAATTTTGTCTTTATAAATATATTTTACAATTTTTAAAGACCATTTTCATAATAATAATGTTTTTGCTTACATTGGTCTTACCAGGTAAATTTCTAGTTTATAGAAAAATAATAAAAAGTGTTTTCTATAATGTCCTTTCTCCTATATGTGGTTTCTTCTAATAGTCTCAATTTCCACAATACAAAAATTATATTAAACTCATAATTTTATTAATTACCATAATATTAGCTTAAGCTGATACAGTTGCTCTATGGTCTATGTTACTGAATTGACATAGACTTACATCTGTTTTTCTTTTTTAAAAATTTGCTTTATCAGAGTTATCCATTAGCACTTGATTATAAAAATCTCCTTTCTATCTTCCTCTCTCCAGATTGCATCTTTCTCCCCAGTCTATAGAAATTCTCAAGTTCTGCTCAATTTACCACAGATCTTCTTCAAAATACACCATGATGGTTAAATGAATAGCTCTGGCCACAGGAGAGAGTTCAGAGATTTCCCCTCTTCTTTCTTACCCCACAGATTCTTAGAAAGCATTTACTCGGTCTTTCAAAAAGTGGACAATAACATATTAAGCTGAATTGCTAATTCCATGTCTATTTTTTGAAAGATGATATATAGTGATATATTAAAATGATCAACATAGAGCATGAGTCTTTCATAATATCCAGCAAATAAATATTAGATATTGCTTATCATAAAAGCTACTCTGGAAATCTTTGCATTCTTATTGATGTTTTAATGATTTTTATTTATGTTTTGTAGATTTCCATGAAATGCAATTGCTTTTTATTTTCTTTATTTACTTGTAAATGTTACATTAAAAAAATATGAGGTCCCCATAAACTCTCTACCCTCTCACTCCACTCCTCCCACATCAACAACTTCTTCCATCATCATGGCACATTCACTGCACTTGGTGAATACATTCTGGAGCACTGCTGCACCACATGGACAGTGGTCCACATTGTAGTTTACACTCTTCCCCAGTCCACACAGTGGGCCATGGCAGGACATACAATGTCCAGCATCTGTCCCTGCAGCACCACCTAGGACAACTCCAAGTCCTGAAAATGCCCCCACATCATATCTCTTCTTCCCTCTCCCTACCGACAGCAGCTACCATGATCACTTTCTCCACATTAATACTACAATTTCTTCCCTTACTAATTACAATAGTTCCCATCAGAATACCAGTAAGTCTACTCTAATCCATACTCTTCCTCCATCCTGTGGACCCTGGGATGGTTATGTACACTCCACCTCTATATCAGGAGGGGGCTTAGATTCCACGTGGATGACGGATTCAATTTTCCTGTTTGCAGTTGTAGGCACTCTTGGCTCCCTTGTGTGGTGATTGACCTTCTTCACCTCCCTGTTAGCTGGCCAGGGTAAGTCCAATAAACTAGAGAGTAGGAGACCTGAATCTCTGGACTATGTGACAGCCAGGCCCTGAGCCTCAGCAGACTTGCAACTCCATGAAATGCCATTGTAATTGTCTTTCTTTGTGCCTGTGAATTTCTTATCTCTTCTTTAGGATCCAATATGCGGCGGCTTGCTCGGTCGGTAGAGGTGGGGTCTGGATGCAGAC
This sequence comes from Dasypus novemcinctus, assembly GCF_030445035.2. Classification (NCBI taxonomy): domain Eukaryota; kingdom Metazoa; phylum Chordata; class Mammalia; order Cingulata; family Dasypodidae; genus Dasypus; species Dasypus novemcinctus. The sequence continues at coordinate 35,296,313 of NC_080701.1, read as the reverse complement.
GAGGGGTCGGTCCAGCTCAGGACGAGGGGTCGTTCCCTCTTGGGATGAGGGATCGGTCCCGCTTGGGACGAGGGGTCGGTCTGGCAGCAGACGAGGGGTCGGTCTCAGAGGGGTTGCGCGGTTCGGCTGACGGGGTCGCCCGGCAAAGCCGGCGACGAAGGGGTCGCCCAGAGAAGCAAGCAACGAACTGGGGACAAGGGAGGCCAGGCCCTTGTCGGGGGCTCTCAGGACTGGAGGGCGCACGGCAGAAGAACTACCGCGGAGACAAGGTAAACACGCAAGTCCACTTTATTGAGGGAGAGGCAACAGTTTTATAGGGGCTGGGGAAGGCTGATTGGTCGAAGCCATGCCCTGTTCTGATTGGTTGCCGGAGAAAGGTCAGTGGGAGGTGCTGGACGGGGGAGGGGTGGTGGTTAGGGATTGGCTGTTGCTGTTGCTGGGGGAAGGGGCAGGGTTTAGGGATTGGTGGCTGCTGTTGCTGGGGTGGAGGGCAGACTTGAGTTTCCCGCCCACGCTTGGCTGTTGATGCTGTCGGGGGGAAGGGAAGAGGGCAGACTGGATTTTTCCGCCCATGCCTGGCTGTTGCTGCTGTCGGGGGAGGGGAAAAGGGCAGACTGGAATTTTCCGCCCTGCGCCTGCGCAGGGAGAAAGAAGAAGAAGGGTGCCGCCCCACAGGCATCGTGTGGCGCCATCCGGGAGGAGGGGCGGCCGCGGAAGCATGGCTGCCGAGAAGGGGAGACCCGAGGGCACTCTGCGCCCATGCTGAGCTCCCTTCAGGGGTGGTGGTGAGTCTGACCAGCCACCCTATTATGGAGGCAGCGGCTTGGCCTGCCACGGCTGCTCCCCCGCCAGGCCAGCAAACCACACTTCAGCCCGAGGGGTGACCGCACCAATAAATGTCTCTTTTATTTATTTATGTATTTTGTTGCTGCTAGTTCAATTTAAAGAGAATTTTGTTATTAATATATTTCCAATATTTTAAGTCAAACAGTGTATTCACATACAGATCAAAATTCACAATATTAAAAAATTAGACTTACGTCTGTTTTTCTTTTTTTAAAATTTGCTTTATATCCATTAGCACTTGATTATAAAAGTCACCTTTCTATCTTCATCTCTCCAGATTGCATCTTTCTCCCCAGTCTATAGAAATTCTCAAGTTCTGCTCAATTTACCACAGATCTTCTCCTTCAAAATGCACCATGATGGTTAAATGAATAGCTTTGGCCACAGGAGAGAGTTCAGAGATTTCCCTCTATTCTTTCTTACCTCACAGATCCTTAGAAAGCATTTACTCAGTCTTTCAAAAAGTGGACAATAACATATTAAGCTGAATTGCTAATTCCATGTCTATTTTTTGAAAGATGATATATAGTGATATATCATTTCACACTTATGGGAATGACCATTATTAAAAAGTCAGAAAACTACAAGTGTTGGAGAGGAAGTAGAAATATAGGAATGCTTATTCACTGTTGGTGAGAATGTAGAATGCTATAGCCACTGTGGAGGACTATTGGGCAGTTCCTAAGAAAGATGAATGCAGATTTGCCATGTGACCCAGCAATAACACTAGTAGGTATATACCCAGAAGAACTGAGAGCAGTGACATGAACAAGCATCTACACACCAATTGTCATAGTGCATTATTCACAATTGCCAAAAGATGGAAACAACCCAAGTGTCCATATACCAATTAATGAATAAACAAGCTGTGATATATTTATTTATTTTATTTTTTAAAAAGATTTTATTTATTTATTTATTTCTCTCTCCTTCCTCCTCCCCACCCTGGTTGTCTGTTCTCTGTGTCTATTTGCTGCATCTTCTTTGTCCACTTTTGTTGTCAGCAGCACAGGAATCTGTGTTTCTTTTCGTTGCGTCATCTTGTTGTGTCAGCTCTCCGTGTGTGCGGCACCATTCCTGGGCAGGCTGCACTTTCTTTCACGCTGGGCGGCTCTCCTTATGGGGCTCACTCCTTGAGCTTGGGGCTCCCCCTGCGCGGGGACACCTCTGAGTGGCAGGTACTCCTTGCGCACATCAGCACTGCGCATGGGCCAGCTCCACACGGGTCAAGGAGGCCTGGGGTTTGAACCGCGGACCTCCCATGTGGTAGACGGAAACCCTAACCACTGGGCCAAGTCCACCACCAGCTGTGGTATATTTAAACGATGGAATATTGTGCAACTTTAAGAAGAAATGAATTCATGAGGCATATGACAACATGAATGAACCTGGAGGACATAATATTGAATGAAGCAAGCCAGACACAAAAGCACAAATACTATATGATTTCACTATTATGAATTAAATATATTGTGTAAAATCTTGTCACTAATAACTGGAATATAGGTCACCAGAAAACAAAATGAGGGTAGACAATGGAAACTTGAGGGTTAATCTGTGCAGAATCGGCAAAAAGTTTGTTTTTAAATCTTTGGAAAGGTAGAAATGGTGAAGCACATCATAGTGTTTGTAACTAGTGGAACTATTATATGGGTATACAGGGGTTGAAAGGGAAAGGCTAGGGACATGCATTTTACTAGATGGAAAAGTAAAAAATGTAACATAGGGCTATATACATACTGAAATCTCACATAAAATAGGAATATGGATGACAGTGCATATATGATTGTTTTTTTTTTGTTTGTTTTTTTTTACAAAATACCAATACAAATAACCTAGAGAGAAGGAAGCAGAGTAGTAGCTATATATGGGAGGGAACACAGAGAGATTGACAGGTGATAAGTGTTTTTGTTTGTTTGTTTTTTGTCTATTATTATTGAAATAATGAAAATGCTCTAAAAATAGTTGAAGTGATAAATGCACAACTATATGATTACACAGATACCATTGATTGTACACTTTGGATGGATTTATGCTATATTAATATGTGTCTACAAAATTGATTTTTTTAAAAAACCTTGAATTGATGTGGAAAGCTGGCAATGGTTAGTGGAAAAGGAATTTTATTTTTTATGGTCAAAGCTGGGTAAGATTTAATGGCATTGCCTGTAAAATTTTTAAGAAATATAATATTCATTTAAAACTAAAATTGGTTTTCCTCTGTTAAAATGAATATAATCACTGGGATTGTTGCTTTACTCTTAGTAAGAGATTGTAAAAAGTTGTATTTATCTTTTGAGTATTCTGTCTAGAAGGCAGATAGTCTGTGTGCTATCATGATAATTTCCTGTATTTTTTTCTTGTCCCTGATTGTTTAAAATAATCAAATCTTTGCACTTTAAAAATAGCTACATTTTTAAAAGAATCATATTGAGTCCTATAATTACACTTTTAAACCTTTTATTGTCACTTAGGTTAAATAGGGAGCCAGGTATTGATTCATAGTGCCCTATGACCTTTTTTGTCAGTTTTAAACACACCTGATAATTTTGACATTTTCCCTTCCCCCCAAACAAATCCTAAGTAAAGATTTCTTGATCTCAGTTGTCTTGTGACTTTCCAGATGGCTTTTTTTAGAATCTCATATGATTTGTCCTTTCATCTTATAAAAAGGGAAATGATAAATACATTTATGTTTATTTGACATATTGTCAGTTGTATATAAGGCATCAAATTAAAAGGGATTTTCTAACCTTCTCTTGGTTAAACTTATGTGTGTAAAAAGTTATTATAAATGTTTCAGAAACTATATTAAGTTCTTAGAGATTTATCAACATGTTCACTGTTCAGTATATGTCCTGCTACTGCTGTGCCTAATATTAGCCAGCAGTATAAGGTTATTGGCTATAAAATCAGCTATTTTTAATAAATGTTACACGCCCCCAAAACAACCTAATTTCCTTGTCTGTTACATTGGTTCACACTGTTGCTTCTCTAAAAGGGCTTGCAGTCAAATACAGGTCAGTGCTTTTTCTTCTGCAAAAAAGAGACTTTAATTGAGAAACAAAGCTGTTATATAGATCATGTTTCCTCTGTCAATTACATATCTTTGGTAAAACTGAACGTGTGGGATAGAGTCAAATATCTTGACCAACAGGGCCCTTTAAACATCTTTTTATTTCAATTAGGAAAGTAAATTGTGGACATTAACTTAGCCTATGAATTGGATGTGGCAAGCACCAATATTAGCTTTGGGTGGAGTTTGTGGCAAGAGCAAAATTCTAAACAAGTACCCCTTGGATTTTAATCACAATTCTGGAAGGAGGCCAAAAGTACAATATATAAAAGCAATTGTGTGCAGCATAGGAGGTCCTGCTAAAAGTGAAAGATTTAACCCAATAGTGTCTGGTCACTCTGAAGGCTACCATCCCTGTCCAGGGGTTGATTGCAAATACTAAAAGCAAAACAGAAATGGACTGTTGTAAATCACCCTGAAATCTATGAAAAAACATCCAAGATACCTGCTAGTAGTATCAGGTGACTGTCATGTCCCTACCCACCCCACTAGCATCCCTTTTAGGACTGTTGACACATATGCCTTTATAAGGATCCAGAGCCCTACCACTTAAACCTGAGAAAAGGCAAAGTGGATCCACTGAAAAGGCAAACATCGTGGATACCAAACCTTGTGGCACCTAGGCCAGCTGTTCTGGCTGCCTGTTGCTCACCAACAGCTCATAGACATCCCCCATAACTTCCTTCAAGCTTACTCCAATGACTGTGACATCAGATCCCTTCTGCTCTTGAGAGGAATGAGCCCCCAGATGCACAATTCAAATCCTCTGGGGAGTAATACAACAAAAAACCACCCAAGCTGTATTCATTACTTCACTAAAACAAAAAGGGGGAAAAGTGGAAATATGGCCAGAGGTTAAAATGCTTCACTGAGACCTGTGGCAATTGCTGTCATGCATCACATTAACTTTACAAATCCTGGAACTGTGAACTTGCAGCTTGTGTCTGCCTATGGACTTTGGGCCTGCGTGCCCTCTCTTTATGCTATTGTGGCAGGAACTATTAACATTACAAAGGAAAATAGATACCAGCCCCTTGGGCTAATGTTACTCATAGTCATAACCTACAAAAGAATTTGTGGAAAATATTTCTTGGAATTGCCCCTACTTATGAATGGTTGGGAAATATAAATAAAACAAAACAGTATTTAATCCTTAATCAACATATCATCTTAAAGTCTGTGTCATAGATCCATTTGTTTTCATAACTGGTAAGATAACTATTAAGAATGACTCATTGTTTTATGAAAATAGTGCCTGTATACATGTCTACCAGAAAGTGTGTTACAGGATAGAGAAACAATAGTGATGGGCAGAAGAAGGAAAGACATCTGGATACCTGTGAGAATGATGCAGATTTGGCAGTTGTCTCCTGAAAGTCAGTTATTGCTACATATGGTACAAGAATTCTTGAAATGGACTAAATGCTTTATTGGACTGCTTATTATATGCATTTTGGGACTGAATAGAATCATTACAGCTGCTGCTACTGCTATGGTAGCTTTACATAAAAATACAAACAACAATACATACATGATTGGCATAAAAATGCTAGTGATTTGTGGCATAGCCAAGAGCACATTGATGAACAGTTAAATAATTGGATTAATGATTTTAAATCAGCTGTTTTGCATATTGGAGATCAATTGTATAATTTATACTTAAGGGGACTGAAATGTGATTGGAATGAAAGCAACTTTTGTATTACTCCTCTTGCCTATAATTCATCCAGTATAGAATGGAAAAAAAATTAAGAATTATTCGCTAGGCCATAAAAGTAATATCTCTCTGGAAATAATTGAATTACAAAGAAAAATATTAGAAATGTCTCAAAATCAAATTCATGAAGCCAATGATAAGGATATTTTCTCAGATATGATTTCACTTATTATAAAATTTAAGCCAGTCAATTGGAAATCACAGCATTTCCTGTCAGCTTTAGGAATAGGGCTAATCATATTTGTTCTGTTGCTCATGATTTTCACCTGTGCCAGACAGTGCTTCAGAAGAAAATTGCAAAGCATAACAGCCATGGGGCATGCAAATAATCTGGTGCTAGCAAAAGCACTTCAATAACTTCCCCAAGTCAAAGAGCTTGGCCAGTAGTCAATGACAGGTAAGACTCTCAAAAGGAGGGCAACCTAAGACAGGCACAATCACCTCGACTAAAAGAAAAAGGGGGAGATGTTGGTAACTGAGGCATGGTTGCCCTCACATTACTTCTCTGGAGAAACTGGGTGAGAGTATCTTGAAACACCGAGTCTTGAGCACCACCAGTACAAGAGGGCCCCAATCCTAGTTCCTCTTCTAATTGGGCTGGTCATACATGGATCAACCATAGTAGGATCAGCAGCTCTCATAAAAAGTCACTCTGATGTCAGCTGATTGTCAGCCCTAGTTACCCACGACCTCAAGGACCTTAAACATCAAATTTCACATTTAGATGAGGCACTTGATTCCTTGGCTGAGGTAGCTCTCCAGAACTGGTGGGGACTGGACTTATTATTCCTTAAACAAGGAGGCCTCTGTTTAGCTTTAGGAGAAACTTGCTGCTTTTATGTTAACCACTCCGGCATCACTAAAGAAAGCTTAAACTTAGTCTGGAAATGATTAGAAGAATGAAAAAAGGCTAGTCAACCACCAAAAATTGGTATGAAAGTTTAATTAGCCCCTGTGGCTTACAACCCTTATCACTGCCCTTTCAGGTCCCTTAATCCTCCTATTATTGCTGTTAACCTGCAGCCCACTCATAATCAATTGTTTAGTTCAATTTATCTGAGAGAGAGTGCAAACTGTTAAGCTCTTAATCCTGAACACCCCATACCAAAGCTTACCTATGCAGGACAATAGAGATTGCTCAAATTCAAATGTTTGACTCTCCCCAAAGGAGAAGTAGGGAATGTAGAGAAGTAGGAGCCTGTGACCACCCCCACCTGAGATGAAAATTCCACAGCCCCCTAACCGCATATATTTTGCTTCTGTAACAAGCTTGCCCGACTGTAAAACCTTATCTCAAAGCCTCCTCCTGTAGAAAGTCTCATCAGCCCCTGCCAAAAGACCAACCTGACCCAGACCCTTGTAAATAACAAGAACTCCCCAACCGCTTGTCTCCCCTGATAAAATCCCCAGCACTTAATTAACCACAAACATCTGCTTCTGTACATGCTTGCTTGCTGAGCTATTGCCCCCCGCCCTGAACCTAAGGGCCTATATAAGCCAATTTCCCCCATGACCTGGGGCTGCTCTCTCCTCTGTGTAGGATGAGGCTGTCACTGCATGGCTAATAAAGCTCTCAATTGGAACTTTATTCAAAGTCTGGGGCTGGTCGATATCACTGGTCTATAACAACTCTATGTGTATAAGCCCATCAAATCATGTAATTTCACTGTCAATCATTAGTGCCATTAATGTTTAATGCTGAATGTATAATCTTATTATTTCTTCTCCTCAGACTCTTGGAGGCAATAACCTCACAGCCCACCCTAAATTTCCTGATTAAGCCCTATCCATACCACAGTCATAACTCTCATTCTCCTCCTATCAGCAGGTCCACACATCTTCTACACAATAACTCATTTTATCCAGAGAGCTGCCCAAGATGTCACCCATGATTATGTACATGATCTCCTACTGCAAAAAAAAACAGTGCATGCAGCTGAGCCAGATGCCAAAATATCTCAATATTAAAAGAGGAACAACTCAATCCCACAATGCCTTCCTGCTCTGCCTTTCCACCCAACCATATCTAAAAGAGTCAAAATTTTAGGTCTCCACTGCCCCAATAACAGACAACAAATAATCCCAAGCCCCTGCCCCTGTCCTTAATCCAACAGGATGTACTAGGCACCTGTACAATCATAAATGAAACTTGTTGTTTTTACATTAACAAAACTGGTCAGGTAGAAAATAATCTTCAATTCCTGAAAGAAAACATAGAAATCATGCATAAAGCCCGAGATGATAACTATGGAAATCAATCATGGCTATCCTCATTCCTTTCTTATTTTTCTTCACCCTAAAAATCAATCCTTTTACCCATTATAACACCACTATTAATAGTATTTCTGCCTTCTTTTTAGTCCTTGTCTCTTACAGCTTCTTGTCCAATTCATACACCAAATCATAAACTCAGCAACCCAGAAATATATAAATGGTATCTTTCTACTGCATAAACAATAAGATCAATCCCTGCAGGACCTGAAACCACAGCCCACTGTACAGAATGAAAAGGAACATATTTTTTCTCGCCATTGACTGCAAGAAGTAGTCAGATCAAGCTGACACCCCAAATCCATTCATCCTCCCATCCTGCCCAGTGCCATACACCCCAATACCCAGGTTTCCCAATATGCATGCATGCATACATACATACATACATATATATATATATATATATATATATATATATATATATAAAGAGTTAGGTCCCTGCACCTCACTCAGATCCTCAACCCCCTCCCACCAACTATCTTTTCCCCACCTAGGAAAGTTCTGTGTAAATTCAAATCCCCCCCTTCCAGGAGTAGGCTTAAGTCTCTCTTCAGATCTCCACCATGCTGATGGGGGGGCTGAAGTCTGTTCTTTAGACCCCCTCCATTGAGGAGCATCTCAATAAATTCTCTGCCTGTGGTCATATCAGTCTCCACTTTTTCTCCAACAGAGGTGTTTCTCTTTGAGGCACAGGATTGGCAGACCCTTCTATTGAAAATAGTCATGATTATGGCAAAAGACTGAAGATGGGGACATTTGTCATGTCTGTGGTGAACATGGCTGTGAAGAGTGACCATGAAGGAGGCCACATTCTCCATTTTCACAAATAGAATATACTCTGCTTTGACCTCAAAATCCAAGCCCTTTGACCTCAAAATCCAAGCCCTTGGGAATAGATGTGCCTCAAGCAATTGAGAGACTTCCTCCCACATGGGAGGTCTGAGGTTTTGTTCTGAGTGCCTCCTAAAGAAGATAAATGAAAACAAGAGACAATATGCAGACATCAAGGAAAAAAAGCAGAAAACAAGCAAAAACAAGAACATCATGAGCAAAAACAATGAGGAAACAGAAGAGGGAGCCATGGCGGGGGGGGGGGGGGGGGGGGAGGGAGTGGATAAAGCCCTTAGTCATTTTCAAATTGCCTTCATTAGTAACTGAACATGTGATGACAAACTGCTCCTCATTAACATTTAACATAGAGCCTTCTATGCTGGGGTGTGGGTGCATGAGCACTGGTCACTTTGTGTTTGGCAATTTCAGCATTGATCCTGTTCTCAGGCACCATTCCTGGTATATGGTGTGCTGAAGATTGTATGGTTATCATTGGTGAAAGTGACCATGATCATAGCTGCTGCTGTTCTGTTTAAGTCTTCTTGAAGGGTGGCTGCTTGAACCACCAGAGTACACATGGTTATGTACACTTGGTTCAGTCTGGTGCTAACTACACTTGTACCCTATTTGATGGTGAACATGTGGCTGGGAGGCAAAATTGTCTATTGGGTGATAATGGAATAAGTGATGGCAATAATTACAAACAATAATTTACAACAACTTATGTAATCTTTTTCTTTTTCTTTAAAATCCCTTAATTGGAAACTGTAAGATGGGACAAATCTGTGATCCCTCAATTTAAAATCTATGGCCCCAAATTGTTGTGGGAAACTGGCTTACCTGTTTGGCAGTGTTCACATCTTCTTTTAAGACTATGGCCGAGACCTGCATCATAGAGGTCCCTGGAAGAGCAATTTCCATGATAGACCCCTCAAAGATCTCCTGGTGACTTCAAGTTTGTTGTCATTCTGATCCATAGCTGTGACCACAGTCTCCACTGGTTCCTCAGTGGCATTTCCTTTGGAAGACAGCATGAGATAGAGAATGTACTTGGCAACACTTTCTGTTTCTAGAGGCTCCACCATCTTCAGTCACCCTGTTTCTGTTTCAATAATACATAGACTGACAAGGAACATGTCAGCTCCTTTGCCAGTGATGCTGTAGACAACCATGGTTTCTTTGTCCCTGTTAGATTTCATTTGACTCAGTTTATTAGGAAATGGACACTTTTCATTTTCTGGGCAGTTGATGGGAAAGATAACCCAATTCCTTTTATGCCTTCTTAGCTAGTTGTGGGAGCTGGAAAATGTGAGCCCTTCTGTCTGGGGTCCTAGGAGATTATGATTATGTTGTTGGTGGTGGTAGTCATAGACGAGAAAACTGGCGTATGAAGTTGTAGAAGCAATTTAACCTTAACCACACCATCTGTGGCCACTTTTATTTGGTTGTTGCAAAAAAAAAGTCTGTCCTTGGTCAACGAGTGCATCCTTCCAAACTCACTGCAGCGGCAGAAGCATAAAAAGACTACCACCTGGGGAACCATATCAGGTTGGGCGGGTGCTGAGTGGTGTCACGTGGGTTAGACTGGGCCAGACTGGGCCTGGCTAGAATCTAACAGCGCTTCTGCTAACTCACAGGTCCTCTGCAGCATATAACATTACTACCCCTCACTTTTTAAATCACTTGATATATCATAGATTTAATATAACATATGATAATTTGTAAATTATGTACTTTGTTTGCCATTATAGATGATGGTAAAAATATTATAATTTTTAAAATAGCCCTTAATTCTTTAAAATTATTTTTTAAAGATATGACAAAATTAACAATATTTTGGGGCTACCAATTGAATCATCTGTATCACTTGTGAAAAGAAATCAAGCAAAATAAATAGATTTAAAATGGAGTCACAAGGTCCTCCAGAAAGATACCCTCATGTATGTCTTAGCCAGATAGAACAGAAGATTCAGAGCTTCAATCAAGAATGTTTCTCAATACTCAGGACATCTGGAAACCATAAATAAATCACAAGATAAAGAAATCTGTGGACTATCTAAATCTAGGGTAATTTGCAACACCCCAAAGATCCAATAATTACAAACAACTTATGTAATCTTTTTCTTTTTCTTTAAAATCCCTTAATTGGAAACTGTAAGATGGGACGAATCTGTGATCCCTCAATTTAAAATCTATGGCCCCAAATTGTTGCGGGAAACTGGCTTACCTGTTTGTTATTGTAAATGTTATACCTGTTAAATGTTGCAGTTGTTAGATGTTGCAGTTGTTCCCTGTTATTGTAAATGATATTGCAATTCAGATAGCAAACAGCTGCTGAGGAGTTTCCCAATAAATGCGATGAGAAAACTAGGGTTGCAGCTCTCATTTCCAGAAGCTTTGAGTCCCCTGGTCCAGGTTTGTCTCCCCTCTTGTGTCTACTTTTATTTCTGCATTGCCTTCCCTTTGAGCCAACCTATTGTGAACTGAATGCAGCACCAAATAAATGTTTTTGTTGACTTGCATCTCAGCTTGTAATTTCTCAGTTGACATTACATGGTTCAGAGGAGCTAACATTGTATTAAAGAACAATGACTGCCATTGCCTCCTGTGCTCTGAATCTCACTGGTGGTTTTGGGTTCCTGTAGGTGAGTCTCTGGCTTCCAAATCTCCCTTTTTTGGTTGAGAGTCTGACCTTCCTTTGAGTATCTTTTGGAAAAGGGTATTTGAACTTTGGTGTTTCCTGTTTGGACTGGTGAAAGAAGCCCTTTTATGTATTTGAACTTTTGTACTTTTGCACTTTTGGCTTACGGCTAGTGGCAACAGCCCTTTATGTATTTGGATCTCTATTCTTCTGGTTTGGGCTGGTGTCAGCAGTTCTTTTGTTTGCCCTTTTGTTTCCCAGGGACTCTTTCCTTGTCTGGAGAGCACCTGAATGGGAATTTTAAAAATTCTCCCTTTGATATTGAGTTCTTATCAGTAGAGGGATGCCTCCCTAACAAACAATTTGACCTATATTCTGGTTATAAGCAATCAAATAATCAGAGTGCACACCATCTGTGATGGTTAGGCTAATGTGTCATCTCAGGCAGGTAACTGTGCCCAGTTGTTTGGGCAGGCAAACACTGGGCCAATTGTAATATGGAATTTAGTCATCAGTGAGTTTACTGCATACAAGGCAATTACATCTATCATCAACCAGGGAGATTGCCATCAGCAATGAGTGATGTTTTATCCAATCAGTTGAATGCCTTAAAGGGGGAAGTGATTTCAGCATTTAGAGAGAATTTCCAAGCTCATCTTTGGATGGACTCTTGTTGAGCCAATGTCCAATCTTTGGACAGCCAATGTTTCCAGGAAATTCATCAAGGACCTTCAATGTACTTTCATCAGAATCACTGGTTTGCAGTTTGCCTGTAGAACCTGAACTTGTTCATTCCCATGGTCATGGGAGATATTCTTGTAAAATCTATTATTTACAGATATCTCTGGTTGATTCTGTTTCCCTATAGTACCCTGGAAAATATACCACCTTTTGTGAGATGTCTTGGGTTCCAAAAACAAGACCCCCACGAAATGATAAGGTGGTTATAGTCTGGTGAGACTGATGCATGTTTTGTCACCACCCTCAAGAAAATGTGCACAAATAGGAACACCTAGGCACAGGATGGGCAATTAGAGCACAGGCTATCTGCCAGGTAAAGCAAGTAACTCATGAAGAGCACACTATAAAATATCACACTTGCCCAAATCATAATAATTCCTCTCAGGTTTAGTGTTTAGGATTGCTCATCATCTGAACTAACTGAAAGAAAATGGGTTCCAATTCCTAAGAACTCTAATGGTGCACTGCCTTCTAGCACAACACCTTGTTTCATGTACAAAAATTAAGGTCTTTTCTCTTGTAAAATCTTTTTTTCTCTCACTATTTTTTAAATGTTACATTAAAATGTTACATTAAAAAAGTATATGAAGTCCCCATATACCACCACTGCCCTCACCACACTCCTCCCATATCAACAACCTCTTTTATCATCATGGCACATTCATTGCATTTGGTAAATACATTTTGGAACAATGCTGCACCACATGGATAATGGTTTACATTGTAGATACACTCTCCCCCAGTCCGACCAGTGGGCCATGGCAGGACATACAATGTCCAGCATCTGTCCCTGCAGGTCTTGTAAAATCTTACCTTGCTAGACCTGGCATAATAGATAAGATCTCAGGTTATATTGGCAATAATAGGCATCTTTAAATATGCTTAAATTAGCATATTTGCTTGCGCAACTAGAAAATAAAGGCTCTAAATCAAACTGCATGATTTTAATTAGTACTTGAAAGCTTCCAAATGTATAACTAATTCTAAAATTGCTTCTTTCAAAGAAAGAAAATACTATATTAACATAAATTAACAAAAATTTATCTAAGCATATTATCAAGTTTGAAACATTAGCTGGAGCTACTGATTCTGAGTATTCTAATCCTCCTTTAAAATTCTCTTACTCCTTCTTCTCTTTCCTAACTCAGTAGTACTCCTCTTCCATAGTGATAAGAATTTCAATATACTACTGAAGATCCAGTAGATTTCATAAAATAATTCAATCTTGTCTTTCAGATTTATGACAGTTAATTTACATAACTGCAGGAAAAGGTCATGTCAAAATCTAGATAGACAAACAATTAGAAAGATCCCTGTACTTACCATAATGAAAAGCTACTAGCTGAAGAATAACAGATTCAGCAGACCAGGATAATAAAGTATTTATATCTCTTTAGACAAAGAAAAATAAACACCAACTTCTTATAGACACCATACCAGCACATTTATGATCCACATTGCCTACTGATATGAACCACATTCCCTTCCCTGTGCCCCACCTATCCTTGCCCCCAGTTTCTGTTCTAAGAATTTGAAGGAATCCAAAGTATTCTAAATTTCCCACTTCCCAAGACCAAATATCAATTAAGAGGATTTTAAGGCCTTGAACCCTATTGTAGAAATTGAATTATTAATTTTTCTTTGATGGCTTGACTGCCATAAACATTTCTGAAAGCTGAACAAATTGAGTACATTATTTAAGATTAAAATGGTCAAAATGTCCATAAGAAAATACACCATAATTGATTGGCACTTCCACTCTGGGACACATGACATACAAATTACCTGTTTTGCTCTTTAAGAATGAGAAGGGAATACCTTATATAAAATCATGGAGATCATTATAGACCTTTAGGATAATAAAGCCAGCAAATGAATAATAAAGTGAAGGGACTCCCACTTGCTTGCAGTCCATTGCATAAATGGTAAAGAATTTAGAATCAATTGTAAAATTAATTGTGAGAACTCCCTTAACTATTTATGCCCATCATTATGTGGTAGCACTTTCTACTAATAGAATAAGTTCCTTTGAAAGTCTCTCACTTTTTCCTCCCAACCACTCATTTGTTTGCTGTCACAACCTTAGTACTTCTACATTACTTTTTGGAATGAAACTACTCCCGACTGCATAGACTTAGCTGACCAATTGTTAACCCTTCAAATAGAATTTCAAGAAACCCCACTTGAAAATGAAGTTATAGGGAAATGGACTTGGCCCAGTGGTTAGGGCGTCCGTCTACCACATGGGAGTTCCACGGTTCAAACCCTGGGCCTCCTTGACCCGTGTGGAGCTGGCCCATGCGCAGTACTGATGCGTGCAAGGAGTGCCCTGCCATGCAGGGGTGTCCCCCACGTAGACGAGCCCCATGCTCAAGGAGTGCGCCCGGTAAGGAGAGCTGCCCAGTGTGAAAGAAAGTGCAGCCTGCCCAGGAATGGCGCCGCCCACACTTCCTGTGCTGCTGATGACAGCAGAAGCGGACAAAGAAACAAGACGCAGCAAACAGACACAGAGAACAGACCCCCGGGGGAGGGGGGGATTAAATAAATAAATAAATCTTTAAAAAAAAAAAAAGAAAATGAAGTTATACTCTGATATACATATGGTTCCTACTGCAAAGATAACTTAGGGAGCTATCCTTTTGGATATAGTAATACCTATAACCATGAAATAGTAGAAAATAATAGAAAAAAAAGTCAAACCTGGATAAAATTTAATGGGTTTTTATATAAGATTTTAAGAAACAGTATATTTATGCATTAAAATTTGCTTTTCTCTCTATTAATATAGTAATTTCTGGGATTATTGTTCTGCTCTTTGTAAAAGATTGTAAAAATTTTTATTTGCCTTCTGACTAATTGGCATAGAGGGCAGATATTCTAAGTCTAACCACAATTATTTCCTGTAATTTGTGTTGATGTTACCATGTCCCTGAATGTGAATCAAGACTTCTCATCTAAAAATAACTGTTTGTAAAAGAACTTCTTTTCTTCCCATAATTATTTTAAATCTATTCTTGTCACTTTGGTTAAATATGGAGCCAATTAATATTTCACAATGATCCATTACCATATTTGATAAAATTTTCAAACCTCCTGACAATTTTGACTTTTTGCCCTCCTCTGGTCAAATACTTACAAATGTTTTATTGATTTCAAATCGCCTTTGGGACTTCCTATAGGGCTCCTGGAAAATCACAAATTACTCGTTCTTTCACCTTATGAAAGAGAAATGCTATAAGTAGGTTTATGTGATATCTTGTGTGTTGCTTAGGAAGTATTGTGAATAAAATTGTGTGTTCTAACCTTCTGTTGATTTAGGATCCTCAAAATGCCCTGGAAAAGTAATGAGGGAGGAGCCAGAAAGGGTGCCAGGAGTTTTTTCCATATCTCCCCAAAGCAGTGCTTTCTTGACCTGCTCAACAAATGCAGCCCTTCAACTGGAGGCTTGCTCCAAGGGAGTAAACCATCTTTTAAGTCTCCTCCTAACCTATTTCCTTGAGGTTTGAAAAATGACAACCATCAGAACATGGCGCACAGTGATCTGAATTAGATAATCAAGGCCTCAGTCCTTGTCTGTATCTTGGGACACTGGATTTTTGTTGTTCTTTCTATCCATCAGCAAGCTATTCCAGGGCCATGAGAGTGGGAGATGGACATTGGTAACTGCCATACAGAGAGAGCAACGTACTGGTCTTTAGTATAACTTACTAGCTTCTTCCTCCTCCTCTTCCCTGGATGCTGTGCAGTGTTCCATTTGACTCAGGAGTTTCAAAATAGACTCAGACATTGAATGCTTGTTTAATACTTGTTCTGGATTTAATGCTGGAACTTTCTATTCCACCATTGTCCCACATTCCTCTCAAGCTATTTTTAGGATATGTTAAACTGAAATAAAGTGAAAATTTGCATGCGTCCGTTTGAAAATAACTAGGAATTTTCTTTTTAAATTTAAAAGGACTTAGAATTTCTTAAATTGTTAAGAATAATAAAGATTCAAAATTTGTAAACATATTTATATCCACTAATTTAGCATTTATCTTACCAAAATATTTTGTCAAATTAGCAAAAAATATTTTAACAGCTTGTGTTGTACATTTATTACGATTGAGAAAACCACATTTTTATAACTGTAGTATTAAATATAGTCCATAGATTATGTATTATTTAGAGTTCACTGATGTTGTGAAGTTCCATGGATAATTTTTAAAGATTTTATTTTATATATACAATATAATATTTCTTCCTTTCATCACATTCAGATATGAATATCAGTGTTGTTAATTAGGTTCACAGTGTTGTGAACCAATACTGAAACATTTCCATTGTTTCAAATAGAAACTTTAATTCTCTGTTCCCTATCCCTAACTCATCCCCTGGTAACCTTTATTCTAGATTCTGTGTCTATAAGTTTGCTTGCTCTAATTATTTCATATCAATGAGATCATACAATATTTATCCATTTGTGTCTAGTTTATTTTACTCAACAAGCTTTTCCCAAGATTCACTCATATTTTTGCAAGTATGAGAACTTCATTTTTTTTAATGCTGAATATTATTCCATGAGGTGTACATACATACAAGCCTTTGTCTTATGAATTCATCAGTTGATGGAAACTTGGTTGCTATATATTCTTTAGCAATTGTGAATAATGAGGCTATGAGCATTTCTGTGCAAATACCAAAGTCACTGATTTTGATTATTTGAATTGAAGTGAGTTTGACTAGAAGTGGGATTGCCTGGTAAATAACTTTTGGAGGAATTGTCTAATTATATCCACAGTGGCTATACCATTTTGCGTTCACACTAGCAATGAATGAGCTGTCCTATTTCTTCACATCCTGTTCAATACTTGTAATTTTCAGTTTTAAAACAGTATCCACTCAAATAGTTGTGAAATGGTATCTCATTGTGGTTTTAATTTGTATTTCCCTAATGGCTAATGTTGTTGAGATCCTTTTCCTGTGCATTTTGAGCATTTGTGTATCTTCTTTATAGAAATGTCTCTTCAAGTCTTTCACTCATTTTAACCTACTTATTTATCCTTTATTATTGAATTAAGGGACTTATTTATATATTCTGGATATGAAATAATTATCATATATTTTCTCCCCTTATATAGGTTGCTGTTTATTTTCATGATAAAGTCCTTTAAGATACAAAAGATTTTTTAAAAATTTTGTTTAGTGCCTTCATATCTAACATTTATTTTGTTCTTTGTATTTTGGGTGTTGTTACCATCACCCACATCCAAAACTGAAACATTCCCATTGTTTAAAATAGAAACTTTAATTCTCTCTTCCCTATCCCTAACTCATCCCATGGTAAATTTTATTCTAGATTCTGTGTCTACGAGTTTGCTTGCTCTAATTGTTTCATATCAATGAGATCATAGAATATTTGTCCATTTGTGTCTCACTGATGTGAAATAATTAGAGCAAGCAGACTCATAGTCTCAGAATCTAGATGATTTCAGAGTCATGCTATTCTTATTATTATGTATTTGTAAGAAATTTTTAAGTTTGGAAAGTGTGAGTCCTCCGACTTATTTTTCAAGATGTCTTTGGCTAATGAAAGTCCATTACATTTTCAGTAAATGTGATGATTGGATTTTCCACTTCTGCATAGAAGATTTTTTAGATTTTGTTATTGCATTGAATCAATAGACTGATTTGGGTAGTATTGTCATATTAAAAATGGTTTGTCTCCCAATCCAAGAACAGGGAATACACTTTGCACTTCCATTTACTTACATCTTGTTTGGTTTTAGTTGTCAACTTTTTTTAGCTTTCTATGAACAACTCCTTTATAACCTTGATTAGGGTTAATCCTAGATATTTCATTCTTTGTTACTATGGTAAATGAATTTTTAAAATTTATTTTTCTAATTGTTCATTTCTAACATACAGGAGCACTACTGATATTCAGGAATTGAGATTGTTCTCCACCACTTGGCTTAATTCATAGCAGCTTTGCTGTGTATTCCAGGACTTACTGTATATAGGATCCTGTCATCTGCAATAGGGAAAGTTTAACTTCTTCTTTTCCAATTAGGATATATTTATTTTCCTTCCTAATTGCACTGCCTAGAAATTCCAGTTGAATAACAATGGTGGTAGTTGGCATCCTTGAATTTCCTTGTCTTAGTGGGAAACCTTCCATTCTTTCACAATTACTTTTTATATGAGCTGCGAGTTTTTCTTATTTGCCCTTTATCATGTTGATTAAGTTTCCATCTATTCCTTGTTTTCTAAACACTTATATCAAGAAACAGTGCTGGCTTTTCTAATATGAATTTTCTGCACCAAATGAGAAGATCATATTTTCCTTCATTCTATTAATATGATGTTTTATATTAATTGATTTTCTTATGATGAGACACACTTTAGTGCATGAAATACATTCCACTTGATCATGTTATTTAATGTGATGTATTCAGTTTGCTAGTACTGTGCTAAAGATTTTTGCACCTATATTCATAAGGTGTTTTAGTCTGTGATTTTCTATTCTTGTGGAAACATTTTCTGGCTTTAGCATGAGGGTGATGATGGTCTCATAGAATGAATTAGGAAGTGTTTCCTTATCTTCAGGTTTTAGAAAGATTTCAAGGAGCATTTGTGCTTATTCTTCTTGAAATGTTCATGGGAAGCAATTTGGACCTGGAAATTTTTTTGTTGAGGGTTTTTAATTATTGATTCAATAATTTTTGTAGTTATTTGTTTTATGAGATATCTTTCTTCTTGAGTCAGGGTACGTAGTTTGCTTGTTTCTAGGAATTTGTCCACTTCACTTGGATTATCTAAGTCGTTGATGTACAACAGTCCATAGAATCCTCTTTTAGGTATATTAATTTCAAAGGTTTTTGTAGCAATGCTTCCCTTTTCATTTCTCCTTTTATTTATTTTTGTTTTTTTTCCTCTTATTTTGCCTGACTGCAACTTCTGTATGTCTTTGGTGTTACTGCTCCATACTGAAAGCAGCCAAAATGTCTAACTTTGTCATTCAATCAGTGGTGGGCATCATGACAACAGGTACCAGAAATGGCAAAATGAATGAATGTGCCCTTTTCTGTCATGTGTCAGTGAGCCCACAAAAGTTCCCTATTACACTATTAATAGTTGCTCCTTAGGGCACCTGGATATGTCCACTTTGTCTCCTGTATCCATTATGCATTAAGATCTGGATCCACCTGCTATTTTTCTTGTACTCAAACAGGAGCTTAGGACCTGGAAGATGTTCAGGAACATTTGTCTCACCCTTAGTTATTTTGTAACAGAATAATATAAAGCTACAGGTAAGAGGGAACTTCCTGACTATCCAACACATGACTCTCTCTGTCAGAATTATTTTCCTCACTGTCCTAATCAGGATTAAGGGGGTCTTATGAAGTGTTGCTTCCCTTCTACCCTGACTGTCATCAAGATCACAGACAATGGGGTTACAGGAGTCTAAATATTTTCAATAATTTGGGTTCTCTCATTTCTAATCTTTAATGACTCATTAAATGGTCTTAATCTCCTATTTAGAGGAACCTCTTTAGCCCAGTTGTGTAGGTAGAGTTCTTCCATAAGAATGCTACTAAATTTTGCTCAATTTATCTTTTGCTTTAGTAAGCAAAGCCACATTGCACAGTGGGTAGTCCCTACCTCTTCCTTTGTCTTTTCCTGATTGTTCTTTATGTTTCCTTTATGACCCTCCATGTGGTACAATTTCATGTTGCTCATTTATGGGGTTCCATATCTGCAACATGCCTGAGTAAAGACAGTTGTCACTTCCCTATTATTTCCACTCCAGACTGAAACATTATGGTGATGCTTTCATACTGCTTTTGTCACCACCATCCCTGTCATTTGGGAACAACAAAGTAGACAGGTAGGTTTTCATTTGTGGAGGGCTCACTTTCATTAATGCCTTTAGTGCAGTTCAAGGGATTCATCTTCATCCTGTCAATGGGGCAGGTTCCTATTGCCAAGTGTCAGTCACTTTTACCTTCAGTGTATTTATAGACTCATTAACAATTTTCCATGGGGTCTTTCTTTTTGGAAAGCCTTTCACAGTTGGGAAAATCATTCTCATGCCCTCAGCAATCCAGATTAAAAGTATCAAGGGCTTGTCCATTTCTCTTACCCATTGTCATGCTTGAAAGGGATGAAACTATGTTGCGCAGAGAGCCTATAGTTAGCTTTCACAAACTGCAACTCTCAGCCCTAAATAACTAAGTCTTCAGTTTCCCCTCATGGATCAGATACACCAGTCAAACCACATGATCTTCTCCTGGCTTATGCCAATACTAATTTTTAACTTCTGTATTTGTATTTTTCTCTTGAAAAATAATAGTGTAACAGTTTAGATTTAATAATGCCATTGGTAGTTCAGTGTTGAGTTCAAATTGAACAAATCTGGGGGGGTCACATTAGCCCAGACAAAGTGGATTATCCTAGAAGTTGGCTCCAGAATCTTATCTAGAGTCATCTGCAAACATTGGGACCTGTGAGTGTAGGCAAATGGCAGGGGAGCATGCAGGTAGCAGGAGCCAGGATATAGTTTCCTTACACTTCCTAGAATCCACTTCCTTTATCTCTGTCATAATCTTCTGTAACAATTCCTAAATCTTTACAGGGACATTGCCTGCATCCCACTTCATCTCACACAGTCAGAATAAGGGCAGTTCCTAGATAACCAATTTCACCTGATAGAACTTGCACCATCCTGATAAAATTGAACTGGCAATTACTTAAATTCCCACAATGGCTTGTTGTGCTTTTTTGACAATCCAGGCAGCTCCAGCAGTCTGTCATTCAGAAGGAGAGACATCTAGAGATGTCAACCTACATCAAAATATGCATTGTAGTTGCCAAATGAAACATGTTTCACACATAATTAAATGAAACAACATTTTCCTAACAGAGAAGACACAGTGGGGCAGATTCATTGGTGGTCATCAGTTCCCCACAGCCAGTTGGTCTTGATCCTTGGCTAATGAAAGCTGACATTTTAAGTACATAACTCCTCAGTGTGTTTGAATGTTCTAGTAGAAGAAGCTGGCTCCCTCCCTGCCAGAGTCACATATATGATATTCAATGTGCAGGATATCATAAGAAATGCCAACCAAAAGTAGAATTTCTCCAAAGTATACTTTTAAATGCTTGGAGCAATAAGGGTAGGGATATACTGGCTGTCCCTCATATCTAGTATGGGATTATATTGTATCTTGCCAGGTAGACAGACTAGATCCTGAACACAAGATGTAATTTTGGATCCAAGATAAAGGCAATAGTCATTGCTAAGACTGTACCATGTCAAACACCTCCCTCTAGAATTATTTGTTCTGCATAATGCAGAAAGAATGGGTGAATCAAGTATGGAATGCATCTTTTCTGTCATATCGCATGAAGAGTTAAAAAACATCTTAAGGATATTCTGTGTTGGACAGGGATTTATAGTCAACTTTACAATGAGGAAACAGCTTTAGCACAGGTCTCAGTGCTATCATTGTGTCCTTATTTCCCAGATTTTCTCTAATCCTAAAAGCTCTATTTCTTGTTTCAAATATTTGTATAAAGTTTAATAAAAACATGCCAGATTAGAACTGAATTACCTAATTGATAGCACTCAGTATTCTCTTCCAGGTTGGCAATATCCAGGCCCTTGAAATTGTTTCAAAACTATAGGCATGTGTTAACATACTAATCCATGGTCTACTGCATGTGCTTTAATTGTTTACTTTTAGCTAAAAAACATCCAAAACATTCTACAAAATAAATTAACAATGTGAAAATCCTTTCCACAGGAATGCATGAATTACCCATGTGTATGAATTAGAAAAACTAGGATATGGAAATTTATAGCTCATTTTCACACATGTGAAAAACAAAAGGAAAAAGTCAAATAAGATGACATTTAACAGCAATATATACAGTTTACGTATACATATATCAAATATGAATTAAACATTAATCAAATTTATTCAGAACTAGTTAACTTAAAAAACTGGGAACTCAAAATATCTCTTGAACATTCTGCCTAGAGTATTATTAATCTCTCTGTTCCATAGGCTATAGATGATGGGGTTTATGAGTGGGGGCACCATGGAGTAGAACATGACCATTAGAAGATTACTAAGAGATGCCTTATTTACAATGGGACCAAAGAAAGCACTAAACAAATAAATAACAAACAAAATCAGAATTGTCAACTGTGGAATACAGGTAGATAAGGCTTTGTTATATGTTTCCAAAGAATGCATCCTAAGCACCATTGAAAAAATATCAATATAGTACTTAAACAAAATAACATAAAACAGTAACAAAATACAAATACTTACAGAAACTGCCATCAATTCAGAAAACTGGACATCTGAAGATGCAATCCTCAAAATTTGAAATATATCATAGAAATATTGATGGATTACATTAGTCTCTGTGAAGGGAAGGCTGAAAATGGTGCCTATGTGGATGGCAGAATATATCAACCCAGTTGCCTAAGAGTCACCAGCTGCCTGTGTGACAGCGACCCCATAGTGCAGAGGGTGGCAAATGGCAACATAGCAATATAGGACATCACCACAAGGAAGGCAAGCTCTATAGCTACAAACAAGATAAACAGGTAAATCTGAAATGCACATGCTACGAGAGAAATTGATTTATTGCCTGTCAGAGAATTCACAATCATTTTGGGAAGAGTAACTGAAATGCAGCAAAGATCTATGAAGGATAAATTGTCCATAAAGAAATACATCAGAAAATGTAGCTGTGTGTTGATTACAATGGCAGAAAAAGTTAAAAGATTGCCAATCAGGGCACCTAGGTACGACACTAAGAACATCAGACCTTGCAAGACTTGGAACTCCCAGGAGGTTGAGATATCCATGGGGAGGAATTCTGTGATATAGTGAGATTGTCCATGTCTTCTATTATGTTGTTGTCTCCCTTTAGTGAAAGTGTAATAGGATAAGATATGCTAAAATCGAAATGGAGACAATCCACATTACTCAAATTAAATAACATTGGAATCAATTTATGTCTTTCCATCAGGAAATCAGCATAAAAGAAATGAAAAAAAAAGACAGTATTTAAAATCAATGAATGGGGAGGAGGCAAGATGGTCGCCGAGTGAACTTGCCTTTGTGGTCTGTCCCGGGAAGAGACGGCTGGGCGCGGCTGCAGGTTCTCCAAGGCGCGGCTTTTTCGGGATTTTTGCAGGGCAGAAGTGCCTGGACATTGATTGGGTGAAAAGGTAACGGAGAGGATTGGTCTAGTAGACATAATTTGGGTTCTATTCCCTGCAGGTGAGACCCGCGCACGGGCTCCTCCCTATTGGGGGTGGGGGGAACCGCGGTCCAGCCTGTTGGCACCGCTTTTAGACGGCTCTGAGCTGTTAAGGAGTTCACGAGTTCTGGGCGAGCTGTGGGCAGGTTGATGCGACGGGTCGCCTTTGTGGATCGATTTGGGAGGATAGACGGTGTTTTGTTGTGAAGCGGGAGAAATTTTTGATTGTGAGCAAAAACGGTAGAGCTTCTGCCTGAAGCCCTGCCCCTGGAGGCCTGGCAGCCGGTCTCCAGCCCAAATAGGCTGTGGGCAAAAAAGGGATGTAATTAGAATATTGCTTTGGGCTGCGGCAGGGGAGGGGGACACGCCTGGAAGCCGATTGGGGAGTGTTCTGCGAAGCTTGGGAATTCCGGTTTTGGAGTCTGTTTTCGGAGTCGCAGGCTGGGCTTTGGATCTGTACTAGTGGAGTGGCTGCGGTGTGGAGGCGCCCTCTAGTGGCAGTGGTTTGGAGTCGCAGGACGGGAGCTGTCCAAAAGCTGAAGTGAAAGATACACGTACTAATGAGCCCAGCTAAGTAAGTGAATTGCAGGGTTCAGTCACAATATAGAGTTTGCGGATCTGACTTCTGCCATAGGGCTGGCACCCAGCTGTGGGGATCCCTGAGGGCTGTGTTACACTGTGGGGCTCCCAGGCTTCCTGTTGACCAGATTGGAGGTTGCCAGGTCTGAATTCCCTAAACTCTGATGGCCCACACCACAGAGACTCACACCTCTTGAGTCCTCAATATCTCAGACTGTCCATCCCTGAATCCATCACGCACTGAGGTCCATCTGAGGTCCTTAAATGCCCTAGCCTTCAACGTTGGCATTTTTTCTTTATCGTTTCATTTTGTTTTGTTTTTATTTTCATTTTGACTTATTCTTTACTTTTTTCAATTTCCTGATTGCTAACACCGCATTATCCCCGAGTCTTCTCTCACAGCGTATCCCCCAAAGTCTTTTTTTACTCAGTTATTTAAGGTTTTTTTTTGTCTGGTAGGTGCTGTGTAGTGGGTGTTTTAATTCTGGTTCGTGTATATCTGGTTTTTTTCTTTTCTTTCCCCTACCTGTTCCCCACCCTTTGCCCACCCTCTTTTCCTTTCTTCCTCTCATCCCTTCCCCCCCCTTTTTTTCTTTTTTTTTTCTGTTGTCTCTTTCCCTCTTGTCCCTCATATTCTACTTAGTTTATTTTAACTCAATTATACAATAGGTGCGGCAGGAAACACCTCACATTCGCTGGGATTTCTCATCCTCCACTGCCTCATTTCTGTGTGAACTGATTTAGGCTACCTACACTATCCTCTTTCCCCTACATCTTGACATCCGCCACCATCTACTGTCTGTCCTATATTCCACCTCCCACCTCCCTTTCTTCGATCCACGAAGGGTCTAAGTCTTAATTCCTAATACCTTTGTTTTGTTTTCTGACTGTTATCCACACTTGAAACTATTACCTTTCTTTTCTCTTTCCCTCTCTCACGAAAACAATAGCTTTTTAGCTCATACCACATTCCTCCCATATTCAATCATCTACCTCATAATAAGTACTCTACCTACTGCTATAACTCTACACAATTTACATGAATCTAACCTCCATCCTCCCAGATCTCATATTCTTGCTTTGTTAACATAAATTACCAATACTACTATACACTTTTCCCTTGCTTACACAATTGCCTTTCCCCGACACTAATATACTTTCCTTTAAAGTGAACTTAACCAACAACAAGAAATTAGAATAAGAAGGAAAAAAGTGACAAAGAGGAGATATAACACCTATGCAAAAATAACAGCTAATTAACCTCCAAGAGTAGACAAAGAAGCTAAGGAACTGATTAAATCCGTCAAGATAAAGAGATGACCAGAAAGCAACAAAAATCTACAAACCAAACCAGTAAGCAGGAAAACATGGCTGAATCCATTCAACAAACCAAAAATCATGAATAGGAGCAAAACTTTGCACAAGCAATGAAAGATCTCAGAACATTTATCACCGACAAATTTGACGAAGTAATGAAAGAGGTTAACATGAAGACATCACTTGGAGAGGAAATTGCAGACATACGCAAAAACATAACAGATATGATGGGAATGAACACCACAGTTCAAGAAATCAAAAATACACTTGCAGCAAATATCAGCAGACTAGAAGAGACAGAACAGAGAATTAGTGATGTGGAAGACAGTACATCAGAAATCAAACAGATAGTAGAAGGGGTCAATGAGAAGATAGAAAAAATCCAGTTAGGACTTGGGGACCTGAATGACAATGCAAAACGCTCAAACATACGTATTATAGGCATTCCAGAAGGTGAAGAGAAGGGAAAGGGGTCAGAAGGAGTGTTGCAGGAAATAATGGCTGAAAACTTCCCAAATCTACTGAAAGAGACAGATGTGCATATCCAAGAAGCACAGCGCACTCCACTAGTCATAAACCCCAACAGGCCCACCCCAAGACAGATACTTGTCAAATTATCCAATGCTCAAGACAAAGAGAAAATTCTAAAAGCAGCAAGAGAAAAGAAAACCATCACATACAAGGGAAGCTCAATTAGATTAAGTGCTGATTTCTCATCTGAAACCATGGAGGCAAGAAGGCAGTGGTATGATATAGTCAAGGTACTAAAGGAAAAAAATTTCCAACCAAGAATACTCTATCCAGCTAAGCTAGCATTCAAACATGATGGAGAGTTCAAAATATTCACAGACAAACAGAAACTGAAAGAGTATAACAACAAGAAACCTCCCCTTCAAGAAATTCTAAAGGGAGTTCTGCAGGAAGAAAGGATAAAAACAGGAAAGGCAGAGTTGGAGGAGAGTATAAGAAAAACAACAACAACAAAAAAGACAAAAAAAATACAAACAAAATATGACAAACACAAATCCAATCAAAATATGGCTAACATAAATAATTCCTTGAAAGTAATAACACTGAATGTCAACGGATTAACCTCACCTCTCAAAAGATTCAGTCTGGGACATTGGATAAGGAAATATGACCCATCCATATGCTGTCTAAAAGAGACACATCTTAGACCCAGAGACGCATGGAGATTGCAAGTGAATGGCTGGAAAACAATCATACAAGCTAACAATAACCAAAAAAAGGCAGGAGTAGCTATATTAATATCAGACAAAATAGACTTTAAATGTGAAACAATTGTGAGAGACAAAGAAGGATACTACATTTTAGTGAAAGGGACAATCTGTCAAGAAGATCGAACAATCATAAATATTTATGCCCCTAACAAGGGTGCCTCTAAATACGTGAGGCAAATGCAAGAAAAACTAAGTGAAACAATAGATACATCTACAATTATAGTGGGAGATTTTAATACACCACTATCAACTCTGGACAGAACATCTCAAAAGAGAATCACCAAAGAAACAAACATCTGAACAGTATATTAGAGGAGCTGGATCTAATAGACATATATAGATCGCTACACCCAAACACAGCAGGATATACATTTTTCTCAAGTGCACATGGATCATTCTCCAAGATAGATCATATGCTAGGCCACAAAGAAAGGCTGAATGAATTCAAAAAGATTGAAATGATACAAAACAATATCTCTGACCACAGTGGAGTCAAGCTGGAAATTTGCAAGGGACAGAAGCCCAGATTGCACACCACGATTTGGAAATTAAACAGCACACTCTTAGAAAAACAGTGGGTCAAAGAGGAAATCTCAAAAGAAATCAATGACTACCTTGAATCAAATGATAATGATAACACAACATACCAAAATTTATGGGATGCAGCAAAAGCAGTACTGAGAGGAAAATTTATAGCCATAAATGCATATATCAAAAAAGAAGAAAGAGCAAAAATTGAAGAGCTAACTGCACATTTGAAGGAATTAGAAAAACAACAACAAAGTAACCCAACAGGAAGAAAAATGAAGGAAATAACAAAGATAAGAGCAGAACTAAATGAAATAGAAAATAAGAAAGCACTTGAAAAGATAAACAAGACCAAGAGCTGGTTTTTTGAGAAGATCAACAAAATTGCAAACCTTTAGTGAGACTAACAAAGAAAAAAAGAGAGAAGATGCAAATACACAAAATAAGAAATGAGAAAGGCAATATCACCACTGACCCCACAGAAATAAAGACTATCATAACAGGATACTTTGAAAAACTATATTCCAACAAGAATGACAATCTAGAGGAAATGGACAAATTCCTAGAAACACATAAGCAGCCCATATTGACAAAAGAAGAAATTGATGATCTTAACAAACCAATCACAAGCAGAGAGATAGAATCAGTTATTAAAAATCTCCCAACTAAGAAGAGCCCACGGCCAGATGGCTTCACAGGTGAATTCTACAAAACATTCCGGAAAGAACTGACACCAATCCTGCTGAAACTATTCCAAAAAATCGAAACAGAAAGAACATTACCCAACTCCTTCTATGATGCCAACATTACCCTAGTACCAAAGCCAAACAAAGACATCACAAGAAAGGAAAATTACAGACCAATTTCTCTAATGAACCTAGATGCAAAAATACTTAACAAAATACTTGCTAATCGTATTCAACAACACAGTAAACGTATTATACACCACGACCAAGTGGGATTCATCCCAGGTATGCAAGGATGGTTCAACATAAGAAAATCAATCAACATAATACACCATATAAACAGATTGAAGGAAAAAAATCACATGATTATATCTATTGATGCAGAAAAAGCATTTGACAAAATAGAGCACCCTTTTTTGATAAAAACACTCCAAAAGATTGGAATACAAGGAAATTTTTTGAACATGATAAAGAGTATATATGAAAACCTAAAGCCAACATTGTTTACAATGGAGAAATCCTAGACTCCTTCCCTCTAAACTCAGGAACAAGACAAGGATGCCCACTGTCTCCGCTCCTATTTAACATTGTCTTAGAAGTACTTGCTCGAGCACTGAGGCAAGAACCAGAAATAAAAGGCATTCAAATTGGAAAGGAAGAAGTCAAAATTTCATTATTTGCAGATTACATGATCCTATACATAGAAAACCCTGAGAGATCTACAACAAAGATTCTAGAACTCATAAATGAGTTTAGTAAAGTCGCAGGTTATAAGATCAATGCACAAAAAGCAGTAGCATTTCTGTACACCAATAATGAGCAAGATCAGGAGGAAATCAAGAAACAAATACCATTCACAATAGTAAATAAAAAAACCAAATACTTAGGAATAAATTTAACTAAAGAGATAAAGAACTTATACACCGAGAACTATACAAGATTGTTCAAGGAAATCAAAGAAGACCTAAATAAATGGAAGACTATTCCTTGTTCATGGATAGGAAAACTGAACATTATTAACATGTCTATCCTACCAAAACTGATCTACACATTCAATGCAATCCCAATAAAAATCAACACAGCCTTCTTTAAGGAACTAGAAAAACTAACTATGAAATTTATTTGGAAAGGAAAGAGACCCCGAATAGCCAAAGACATACTGAAAAAGAAAAACGAAATTGGAGGAATCACACTACCTGACTTCAAAACATACTACAAAGCTACAGTGGTGAAAACAGCATGGTATTGGCATAAGGAGAGACACACAGACCAATGGAATCGAATTGAAAGCTCTGATATAGATCCTCACATATACAGCCACATAATATTCGATAAAGCCACCAAACCCTCTCAACTGGGAGAGTGGCCTATTCAACAACTGGTGTCTGGAGAACTGGATAGCCATATGTAGAAGAATGAAAGAGGATTACCTTCTCACACCTTATACAAAAATCAACTCAAGATGGATCAAGGACCTAAATATAAGAGCCAAGACCATAAAAACTTTAGAAAGCAGTGTAGGGGAACATCTACAGGACCTTGTAATAGGAAATGGATTTATGAATATCTCAACAAAAGCACGAGCAGCAAAAGAACAAATAGATAAATGGGACTTTCTCAAAATTAAAGCCTTCTGCACCTCAAAGGAGTTTGTCAAGAAAGTAAAAAGGGAGCCCACACAGTGGGAGAAAATATTTGGCAACCATATATCTGATAAGAAACTTATAACTTGCATATATAAAGAACTCCTATATCTTGAAAATAAAAAGATAAACAACCCATTTAAAAAATGGGAAAAAGACTTAAACAGACACTTCTCCAAAGAAGAAATACAAATGGCAAAAAAGCACGTGAAAAAATGTTCCAAATCTCTAGCTATCAGGGAAATGCAAATCAAAACCACAATGAGATACCATCTTACACCCATAAGATTGGCAGCTATGAAAAAAACCGAAGAATACAAGTGCTAGAGAGGATGTGAAGAAAGGGGAACACTCATCCACTGCTGGTGGGAATGCAGAAGAATCCAACCATTCTGGAGGACAGTATGGCAGTTTCTCAAAAAACTAGCCATAGATTTGTCATATGACCCAGCAATACCACTGCTGGGTATATAACCAGCAGAACTGAAAACAAGGACACAAACAGATATATGTACACCAATGTTCATAGCAGCATTGTTCACTATCGCCAAAAGTTGGAATCAACCCAAATGCCCATCAACAGATGAGTGGATCAATAAAATGTGGTATATACACACAATGGAATACTACTCGGCTGTAAGAACAAACACACTACAAACACATGTGATAACATGGATGAATCTTGAGAACCTTATGTTGAGTGAAGCAACCCAGACATTGAAGGACAAATACTACATGACCTCAATGATATGAAATAACCAAGCTGCCCTAGATAGCAAGAGACTGAACGATAGGCTTACAAGAAATCGGAGGGTGGAGGAAGGATGTGAGCCGATGTCTGCAGGGGTGGAATTTAAGACGAGATGGTGGTAAGTATGAACACAAAGAAGAGATAAAAGGAGGGCAAGGGGTTGCCTCTGGTTGGGGCTTTGCGGGTTTGAGGGTGGCTGGGGAGGGGCGGATGGGTAACATTGCCCAAAAGTGGGTGGAGGGAGGGGTAGCATACGAACACAGGAGAGGGTCAGGTGGTGGTGGAGAGTAAAATGCCGAGAAAATCATATCAAAATATAATAAAGAGGGGTACCTGTTTAGAACGCTCGGAGGGAGGGTCTGATGTAGGACGGGCTCCTGGGCAATGTCTAAATGCTCATTCTGCCAGAGTGGGTGACACCATGGGGTAGAAACCCAAGTAGTGAGAGTGGGGGTGGACCCACATCCTGGGGAGGACTAATGCCATCAAATAGAGGGAACGGTATCCCTCGAGAGAAAGGTTGGCTCCCAGGGCATTGGGGCAGTTGAGCAAGTTAGGCCCTGAACACTATTCCATCTCTCTCTGGAAGTGGCTCCTTGGGAAACGGAGGTTGGCTGTCACTGTGGGCACCAAGGTGGAAGGGAAAATGGACGTTAAATGTGTGTAACCAAGGTAAATGGGGGGTAAGAGAGGAGTTTCATGAGAGTACACAAGGATGGATATAAAACATGTAATATTACACCATAACATATAGGAGATGACAGACTGATAATGTAAACCATAATGTAAAACAGGATAACTAAGAATGTAAAAAACTGTGTATCCTAAAGT
The DNA here is from genome assembly GCF_030445035.2 of Dasypus novemcinctus. Classification (NCBI taxonomy): domain Eukaryota; kingdom Metazoa; phylum Chordata; class Mammalia; order Cingulata; family Dasypodidae; genus Dasypus; species Dasypus novemcinctus. The sequence continues at coordinate 35,265,349 of NC_080701.1, read as the reverse complement.
ATGCACCACAATGTAAGCACAGATGTCACCTTGTTAGAAAGCTATTGTCTTAGACGCTGTACATCACGTTAAGTAAATATGATGTGAATAGGGTGTAAGGGTATCGCTGTGGAAGGGAAAAGGTTTTGTGGTAGATGTAGGGGAGTGCTGTATATTATATATATGCATTGCTGTGGTCTAGGGCTCATGTGAAGAGAAGCTCAATAACTAGGGGAAAAAAAAAAGAAAAGAAAAAGATAGGATACAGAATTTTTTCCAAGTCAACACGTATTTTTTATCTAACCTTTAAACCCATCGCTATATGCCATTCCCTAGTAAGGGACCCTGACATTATATTGGGCTTCAAATTTCAGGGAGTTCTGGATCACAGAGTGTTTCAACAATGGCAATGGAGGGATACTGGTATAGGATACCATTGACAGGTGATATATGGCTGACAGGGAGCTGTACAGAACATATGTCCAGGGTGCAAGGTAATGTTTGGATATACTCATAGTGGCAACAATTAAAAACCACAGCAGGGGGGTACTGGGTTCCTGACCAGTGGTGCTCTCTTGTGGTCCCTAAGGGAGCAGCGACAGTCTCCCAGGTGCAGCGGCAGGGACCGGGAGGGAGTGAGGGTTCAACAGTGAGCCCCTGATGCTAATGACTATGCTTGTGAGCTGATAAGCCTAAAATAAGAACAAGGCCTAGAGCAGCATTGTGCCTGGGAATTTCCTCCTGTCAGCCTTCATGTTACTCAAATGTGGCCAGTCTCGAAGCCAAACTCAGCATGTAAATGCAATGCCTTCCCCCCAGCGTGGGACATGACACCTGGGGATGAGCCTCTCTGGCACCGAGGGACCACTATCAACTACCAACTGATGATGCAACTGGAAAATGACCTTATACGGAAGGTTCAATGCGGATCAGCAGAATATCCCTGTCTACATAAAATAACATGACTTAAAAATGCTGTTTGACCTAAAGTAAGGGGGAAATGGAAAGGAGAAATGAGTTTATATGGCTACGAGTTTCTAAAAAAGAGTCTGGAGGCTGGCAGAAGGATTGCCCTTAAGCACAACTGAGCAGAGTCAGAGAGACAGATAAAGCAGATACAACCCACAGATATTGGTTCCTTTGAGGGCAAAAGAGACCCATGGGAGTTATGGTCATGGCCGATGGGGTTAACTACCAGGTCAGATGGCCCCTCTTTGGAAATGGTGTTTATGTGTGATGAATCTGGACTCAGATGGGATCTCCCTTCATAAGACTTTCATGCTAATGTGCTGGAGGTGCAGTTAATGTTGGGGTTTAAGATATATTTAGGGGATTTGAATCTCTGGACTGACAATGTGATAGCCAGGTCCTGAGCCTCAACAGACTCCAGCACCTACAATCTGTTTTATTGGACTTACCACACTCAGCTAAGATGGAGTTGAAGAAGGACAACCACCACACCATGGAGCCTAGAGTGATTACAACTGAAAGTGGGAGGATTGCATCCAGCATCCATGTGGAATCTGAGCCTCCTCTTGACATAAAGGTGCAATGGACACAACCAATCCAATGTCCACATAGAAGAGGTGGCATTGGATTGGGAAAAGTGGACATGGTGGCTGATGGGTATGGGGAAAGGCAGGAAGAGATGAGAGGTGGAGGCATCTTTGGGACATGGAGCTGCCCTGGATGGTGCTTCAGGGGCAATCACCGGACATTGTAAATCCTCACAGGGCCCACTGGATGGAATGGGGGAGAGTATGGGCCATGATGTGGACCATTGACCATGAGGTGCAGAGGTGCCCAAAGATGTACTTACCAAATGCAATTGATGTGTCATGATGATGGGAACGAGTGTTGCTGGGGGGGGGGGGGGAGAGGTGGGGAGGGGGGGTGGGGTTGAATGGGACCTCATATATATATTTTTAATATAATATTATTACAAAGTCAATTAAAAAATAAATAAAAAAAAAGAAATGAAAAAAAATAAAATCAATGAATGCATGTATTTGTTTTCATTTTCTTTCCTAACTCTTCTGGTATGTAAATTCAACAATTATAGAGTCAGAGAATCTAAGTTCATTAAATGGTTTAAAATAAAAGAAAAAACCAATAAATATATCAGATTTTGAGTCACATTTGTGCTATTCTAGCAAAATATCTTTAAAACACTTCCTGAAAAGAAGTGATTATTTTTTCATTATTTCCTTTAGAGAATGATCATTTCAGAAAATCCTCTGCATTGCTTCATTTGTTTTTAAGGTCTACGTCTATTGCTGATACTTTTTATGGACCAACTGGATAGGATGATTGCTGATATCTCCATTCTTTGACCAACTATCTTAAAAACTGTTCCTGTGACAAAGTAAATCAATGATTCTATGGATGAATAACCCATCTAGAATGAAGGAGAGTGAAGGTGCAAGTTCTATCTCTGCTCCTTTTAATCTCAGGCATATTTAGAAATTATTTACTTTACAATTTTAAAATGGGTATAGCAAAACTGAAGGGAGAATTAAACCTCCTGAACTGTTTAAGACAAGAAATAAAATGACATGTTCACATTCTACATAGAATTTTCCAGTTCCTAATATATAGATTATATATAAAAGAAAATGTTCACGGGAAAAACTTCACCGGATACCTACAGTGAAATTATTTTTGTTCTCATGGATTGATAAATTGTCTATCCTTTAACATCTAGTTCAAATTATCTTTTTATTCTTAGTGCTTCTGAAAGTTCACTTTCTTGGGAGACTTCATATTTTTTAATGTAAATTTTAAAAGAAAATAAAGAAAAAAATGTATATACTACATACATTTAGTTATCATTTTAAAAACCTATCACTTAAAGGTAATCAAGAATCAGTAACACTCAAACTTTGTATGAATATTAATTTATAATATGGAGCAGATATAAAGCATGTTAATCAAATTGAGACAAATCACAGATATTTCAGTGAATTTACTTAGCTATTTTAAAGAAAAATTTAATAAACATATACCTTGTAAATGATTAAACAGGCTTATCTTCTGAAACATGAAAATAATTCTCATACAATTATAGAGACTGCCTCTTTTTTCATGGAAGATATTTCATGTAGTGCCTTCTCAGGAAAATTTTTATTAGCCAGATGACATGAACAATTTTGCTTCTAGATTTTGTACACATGGTTATTCCACATGAAGCACACCAATGGGACATCCTTGTTGGGAGATCTAAAGGAATAGGGATTTCACCCTCCACAGAGGGATCAATATTCCAGCTCCTGATTTGCAAGGTTAACTTGGCTATATTTTGAGTTTAGTTAAAATTTAATAGTGGACATTTCACTAAAATTAGCATATTTTTCTTGTTGATGTTAACAATAAAGTGAAATAAGAAAGTTTCAGAGCTCCCTCTTGATTCAATAAATTAAAATATAGCCGTAGTATTGCACAAAACTCAATAAGATATTTTTGTAACTGCACACACATTATGACAGAAAGGCAAATCTTACATGTTTATTATAAGAAAGAAAAAATGAGCAAAAAATGTCTGGTAGCTACTAAATCCAAGAAAAATAAGATACATTTTACAATGAATTTTTAAATGAATGCAAGTAAACAAGTATGGCACAATGTGGAACACTCATAAAAATGGTTCAAACAGATACTCACACAAAGTTTATGACAATAATGAAACATCTTTCAGATTTTTATTTACTTTATCCACATTCAGCTGTGAGGATAGTAGTTTATTTGCCATTTTCTAAAAATTCCTATTAAAAGTTGACAATCAAGAATTACCAGAATCAGAAGAAATTGTCACTGTATGTACAAGATAACAGATCTAACAGTGATGAAAGAATTAAAAAATTTTTCAGATTTTTAAAATTTCATTTTTGTATTTTATCTGTTATTTAAAAATAATAATTTTATTATTCATTTTATTTGGCTTTCTTTTTGGAGAAGTTTTAGGTCACAGAAGGGCCACAACTGTGACAGGGTAGGATCACAAGAGTAAGGTGTCAGTAATGTAGGGGGGGTGAGGGTGGAGTGCACAAGGGGCATGCCTATAAGTCAAATTAATATTTTCAAGTTTTTTAAAATTTAAGTTATTTATTTTTAAAAATTACATTAAAAAAATATGAGGTCCCATTCAACCCCACTGCCCCCACCCCCCACTCCCCCCACAGCAACACTCTCTCCCCTCATCATGACACATCCATTGCACCTGGTAAGTACATCTCTGAGTATCACTGCACCCCTAGTCAATGGTCCACATCATAGCCCACACTCTCCCACGTTCCATCCAGTGGGCCCTGGGGGGATCTACAATGTCCCGTAGTTGTCCGTGAAGCACCACCCAGGACATCTCCTTGTCCCGAAAACGCCTCCACATCTCATCTCTTCCTCCCATTCCCCAAACCCAGCAGCCACTATGGCTACCCTTCTCACACCCATTCCACATTTTCTATGTGGACATTGGATTGGTTGTGTCCATTGCACATCTATGTCAAGTGGGGGCTTAGATTCCACATGGATACTGGATGCACTCCTCCTGCTTTCAGTTGTAGACACTCTAGGCTCCATGGTGTGGTGGTTGATCTTCTTCAACTCCATGTTAGCTGAGTGGGGTAAGTCCAATAAATCAAAGTGTAGGAGCTGAAGACTGTTGAGGCTCTGGGCCTGGGTGTCATATTATCAGTCAAGAGATTCAAATCCCCTAAATATATCTAAAACCCCAGCACCAACTACAATTCCATTAAAGTAGCATGCAAGTCTTGTGAAAAGAGATCCCCTCTGAGTCCAATTCCATCACGCAGAAACACCAGCCCCAGAGAAGGGCCATCTGCCATGGCAGGCAGTGAACCCCGTCTGCCATGATCATAGAACTCGTGGGTCTCTTTATTCCTCAAAAGAACCAATACCTGGGATTGTATCTACTTTATCTGTCTCTCAGACTCTGCTCATTTGTGCATAAGGGCATTGTCTTGGTCGGTGGAGACCAATGCAATAACTGAAATATTCTTGAATTTGCATCCTGGGGAGTCCTGCTACATTCTCAAAAAGAATGGCAAGAATCTCTCAAGTTCCTATCCTGGGCAGTGCCTATTGTAGGAAAACAGGCCATTATGCAAGGTACTTGACATAGATGACTGTGCTAATGAATGTTTTCTAGTGAAATTGAAACTTAGCCTAGTATTACATATTACCTAATATTTATCTCCTAAAAACCTTCTTGTTGCTGAAATATGGCCTCTCTCTAAGCCAAACTTATCATATAAATTTTCTACATTCCCTCCAGCATAGGGCATGACTCCCAGGGGTGAGCCTCCCTAGCACCAAGGGATTATTACCATGTGTCAACTAGCAATGCATCTAGAAAAAGACTTTGACCAAAAAAGGGAAATAGTAAATACAAATGAGTTTCTACAGCTAAGAGTTTTCTAATGAGTAGGGAAATAATTCCAGACATTGTGCTTATGCACATCTCAGTAGGATCTCATTGATTACCACAGTAAACAGTGCCTCTAAAATCAGGGTTCCTGCAGGCTCTAGAGACATCTACACATTAAAGGCAGGGAGACAAGCTCAGGAAACAGGCACCCTGAAAGGGCTCCTCATTGTAAGAGAGTTAGATTCATTTATAGTTTCCTTGTCCATGTTCTTTCTGCCCCTTTTATTTGGACCTATAATTAGCATTACACTTGTTAAATGTATGTCTCAGAGACTTAAGCCTTTGCTCTGTTCATGTGCCTTTGAGCCCTGAATCTCAGTAGAGATGCAAATCCTACTCTTCAGTTGCACTCACCCAAGACAAAGAACAAGGACATGATGATGGACAATGACCATCCCAAGGAACATAGAGGGTCTGCAACTGCAAGATATTTCCATCCATCTGCCCCATGAGATCTAAGCCCTATTTCAATTAGAAACAGAGTGGGCATCACTGTTCCAAATCTCTTAAAATTGTGGAATGAACAAAGGCCTAAATGAGGCATTATTATTCTATTATAGAATTATTATTATTCTAGCAATGGAAAACTTTTATCATTAATATAAGGCAGTGGCCACCAGAGGTTCTGAGGACTGGGAATGGGAAGAATAGTGTACTATGGGTGCATTTTTGGAATATTGGAATTGTCCTGCATGACACTGTAATGATGGATATAGGCCATTATACATTTTGTCATAACCTATAAAATTGTGCAGGGCAGAGAGTACACTATAATGTAAACTGTAGTCCAAGGTTAAATAGCAATACTTCAATAGGTATTCATCATTTGTAACAAATGTACAATATTAATGATGGGTGGGGCATATGGGAATCCCCTGTATTTTTCATGTAAAATTTATATAATATAATGCTCCTTTAAGTATAAAAAATAAAAATAAGTGTCCCATAATATGGGAGAGGTTAAGAAACTCCTAGGAAACACTTGGAAATGAAGGCTAAAAAATGTAAATCTCCACATAACCCTCAGAATTTATCAACACAGTTATATAATTAGGAATGAAACATTTTTGAGCAGAGAAAACAATGAAATCTAAGAAAGCAAAATCCCACCATGATTTAGTCTAGCACATCTTCGGCTTCATCACAGTCAGGGATACACAATAAGGGTTTCATAGAGTGCTAACTGATTTGTACCTATATTCAAATAATCACTTTGAAGATTTCCTCAACTTGGCAGCTTACAAAATTTGACAAGAATAGTATAGAGTGACTTAATACTTAGAGAAACTGGGCAGAATGGCATCTGGAGATGAGTAAGAGCAAAAATAGATGACCAGATATCAAATAATGTCATATTGTTATAATTTTCATGGATATTTAGCTAAAAAGAGGGTTGTGGTAATCAAAATACATACAAAAGTGTGTTCTCTGATATTTCTTGATATATTACAGAATATAATTTAATATAATTTCCAAAATCAAATCTTTAGATTTTTTTTTCAGGTACTATTTATAGTCTAAGAAATTATTGAAAACAAAATAATTTATAATTCTGTATATCTATTGACAATTACCATATTAAGAGTAATACAGGCCATTGTATATTTTGTTATAACCGTCAAAATTGTGTGGGACAGAGTGTAAAGTATAATGTGAACTGTAATCCATGGTTAATATAAATGCTTCAATAAGCATTCATCATTTGTAACAAATGTATGATAATACATTTCACTAATAAAGGATGTTGTCAGTATGGGAAAGTGTGGTATGAGGAGGGAGTGGGGCATATGGGAATCCCTTATACTTTTAATGTAATATTTATGTAATTAAATCCTTAAAATTAAAAACAATTAAAATAAACAAAAAATAAACTGCTATATTAAAAATAAGTGTTTAAGTTAAAAGCATTAAATGCCTTATACTGTAATGCAATGATACTTTTTAAAAATATATGTGTTATTTCCCAAAGGCAAAATAAAATTATTTAGGAGAGAGAAATTGCTTTATACTTTTTGAAAATCTCTTTAATCAGAGCTTCCTAAGAGATTAATTCTTATAACTATTTCTTCACTTATTCCATTGCAATATGTTTTCTAGTTGAAGAGTGGGAATATAATATAACCTTACAGATATATGATTAGAAAATGGAAAGGGCATATGATTATCACTTTATATAATCATATATATTCTTATTTAATAAAAATATTCCTTACCCAAACCGACAAGTCATGATTTCTTAAATAATATTTCAAGTTGAAACCTGAAACTTTATGAATGAATTTTTCAAATCTCTCTTTTTTAAGATTCATTTATTTTTTATTTCTCTCCCTTTCCCCCCAAGTTGTCTGCTCTCTGTGTCCATTTGCTGTGTGTTCTTCTGTGACTGCTTCCTTCCTTATCAGTGGCACTGGGAATCTGCATTTCTTTTTGTTGTGTCATCTTGTGTCAGCTCTCCATGTGTGTGGTGCGATCCTTGGGCAGGCTGCACTTTCTTTTGGGCTGGGCAGCTCTCCTTATGGGGTGCACTCCTTGCGTGTGGGCCATGAATGATTTTGTAACATCAAGTAGTGCTCATGTGGAAAAAAATTAAGACTCTAAGTATTAATCATGATTGAATTGCTTTATCTCTGACTTTTTGAGGTGGTTTCATTGAAGAAAGAGAAGGTATAGATTATGTTTAGTTTCACAGTTAAAACATATCATCCCACAATTGGAGTTTCATGTAATTTTTGAAAAGCCCTGCTTTCATATTGAAGAGTAAAGCCTACAAAATATTGCATATTTCAGGTGACAACAAAGAGTGGCATTATCTTGTCCTCTAATTCATGGATAAGTTTAGTATGTTGTGGTACTTGGTTTTTAAAGACTATTTGTGGGGTACTAATCCCTAGACATTGCCTTCATTCCACTTTTAGTCCTTCTGAACACTATCTCAGAAGTTGGACCATCATAATCCCTGTAAGAAATATTTATGCTTATGTGTGTTTATTTTTTAAGTAATTATTTTCTCCCCTTCTTGCTAGTGGTTCAGGGCAGTTTGGTAAGGCAGTGTTAATACTTTGGTCTTAGTATTTGAATTAAACTGTTTTTTTGCTAATGAGTGGGGTTGTTGTTAGCAGGTTTCTTTTTCTGATTGTTACTACTGACATTAAGTTTTCTAGTCTGGACTGGTGAGATTAATTTATTTTAATATGCTATCTATAGATATGGCCTTTAACTGGACTCAAGATGTTTGTTCTGATTTACTGTTTTTTCCTCCTATTATTTTTCTTCAATAAACTCAACAGTAGATTTATTCAAAATTGTTAAAAATGGAGTTCTTGTCCTTAAAATTCAAGACCCCTAATTAAACTGGAAACAGGTGCTTTCTCTTGGACTTATCAAAAAAGAACTTAAAGTTTAGAAGGACTTGTGTCCCACACACAAATGCATTTAATGTCCACTAACACAGACCAATAAACCTGTGGTTACTGTGTGTTTGATTATGCAGGAAATATCTAGGCAGTATTTTTTAGAATATAGCTGTGCTATTGCTTATCTGTTGGTGAACTTCCTGTGTTTGATTAGGCTCTGGACCTACAATGTTGAGTTTAAGGATTTGGTGAATTGTTAAACATTCTGCTTCTATTCTTGGAAAAGTAGAAGCCTAGAAGTATTAATAATGCACATGTCACTGTGACCTCCTCTACAGATAGAACTGATTTATGCCAGAAAAATCTCAGGCAAATAGACAAGTGAACTTAATGGGTTGATAATTTCTGCGATATGGGAAACATCCAAAATATTTTTATTTTCCTCCCATAGTCCAATTTAACCATAGCTAAATGTTTAAAAATTTAACATTTTTAGATTGCCAATACTGATGGCCCATTACAATGTCTCACAAGATTTTAAAAATTTTATTGAAGTATATAATTCATACATTAACATACATAAAATGTAAGTGTATTGTAAAAGTTGTAAACTTACAAAACAAACATTCATAATATCAAACAAGAGCCCCATATTTCAGCCTGCAACCAACACCTTGCATTGTTTTGTAACATTTGTTATAAATTATGAAAGAATGTCATCAAAACATTACTATGAACTAGAGTCCATATCTTTTATTTGGTATATTTTACCCCCAACCCACCCTATTATATTTTTCAAAACTATATTTTTATTACAGAAGTTGTGATCTCACGAAACAATCATGCACATGTGTAGAATTCCATATAAAACCTTTTCCCTAAAAAAGCATACTGTGGTGGAATATTTGTTACACATTATGAGATAATATCCTCAGACTATTACAATGAACCATGGCTCATAGTGTACATTTGGCACAATTTTTCCATACATTCCAGTTATCAAAACATTGCATCTTAGGCATTGATGCATGAATATTAAGGAATTGCAGTTAACAGCAGTCTATAGGTCACACCAATTGTATTTTTCCCATGCATCTACACATTCCCACCACCCTGCAATAGGGCCATTTATCTCATCTAGCTCACAGAAGTGCACTCTTGCATCTGTACCAGCAACCACAATTTTCTTTCACCTCTGGGTTCTCTATTTCATTCAGGCCCTAGATTATGCTCTAGCTTTCTTTCAGTTGACACGTACATCCCTATACTTCCCTTTTCAGTCACAATCCCATTTATAAACCAGATATTACTTATATTATGTGCTACCATCAACTCTATCCACATCTACACTACTCCAGTCAAATTAATTATAACTTCTACATACATTAAGCCTCAGTTGTCCTTCTCAGCTCTCCTCTAATCTCCTAATAACTTATACTCTAGGTATTAACTCTATGTGTTTATTCTTTGCATTTAGTTCACATTAATATTAATTTTGTGTTGAGTGTATAGCTCCATGTCAGTTTCCTTTTCCACACTAGTCAATGATTTAATCCTAATTGTAAATGTTTGTAAAAGGTTAATTGTTCTGCATCAAACTTAAATTAAATAGTTCTATGCACTTGCAGAGGAGGAGAATGTATAGGACATAGAAGCTGGACACTCATTTATATGCTTGTCAGTAAAGACTGAATGGACATGTTCTTCCACTTGAAATGGCATATGGAAAATTATTTAAAAAGGTCTATACAAGTGATAATGAAAATTCAGGCATAAAAGTTAAAGAGGTAAAGTAAAATCATAATCAAGAAAATATGAATTAGTTAGGAGGGCCAATTATTTCAATATTTTCAATTATGTGCTTTCCTAATAACTACTTATGCTTTCTGAGGAAACTACACGAAGGAAGTGACTCTGAGAGGACCATTTCTTTTATTTATATATTTATTTATTTATTTTTCTTTTCTATTTTCTTTTAAATGTTACATTAAAAAATATGAGGTCTCCATATACCCCACCCCCACCCCTCCCACATAAACAACCTGAGAGGAACATTTCAAAGACTGGAAAAGGGAAGAATAAGCCTTATAGAGGTTTTAAAAAGGACATAAAATTTAATATTCCAAATTAGAAAGGAGGCTAGGAAAATATGATAGGCAGTTTGGTGGAAAAAGGAAATTTGATAGCAGAAAAGATAGTATTTTCAAAAATTTAGGAATTTCAGAAAGAAATTAACAATTTTTTAATAATTCTATAAAAATGTGTTATAAAATACAATATCTCAAATACATTGAATTATGAGCAAGAAATGCATTTTTGTTATTGTTGGCCACTGAGACTATGACATTTGTGTTTTGCTGCATCTAATGTGAGATATACAGTTGCCTATAAAGAAGAGAGAAAAGTCATTAGTGCTGTAAATTCTCTTAATGCTTTAAAATTGACTCACTCTATGTCTTTTCATGTCCAAGACTCAAAATTTTACTTTCTCCAATATGGAGAATGAGAATACATTGTTCTAATACTTCTGAAACAAAGTTTTATTCTGCTCAACAGTGGAGTGGAAACTTCCAGTGAGATGATGGTCATGAAGAATTTTTGCCAAACTATGGAGGAGTTAATACGTTATGTGACAAAAGCTGGCCCATGGTCAGCTTTTACCACTTCAGGAATTCATATTTTGATTGCTGCTTCCTGTTTTGACACATTTAAATTTTATGTTTCCTAATTTCTATCAGAATATAAAGATGATATTTCTATTCTGAGACACAGAGATCAACGTAAATTGAAGCCATACCTGTAACATGTTAATGTAGGAAACATTTGGAAAAAAAGATATTCAGGATGAGTAAAAATGCTCTGGAGTTCCCAGAAGTAGAAACTGAATTGGTCTGAGGATCAGAAAACTGAGAGCCATTGACATTCCATATATCTGTTCACTTATTCCTGACTAAAATTATATTTAAAATATTTTGTGTAAAATGCCATTATCTTCGTGTCCTATAATTCCTTAAATACCTCAATAGAATTTAGTCAAATATAAATGCATTTGTATCTTAGAGTAATAAACCACAAAAATAATAGTAAAAACAAAAAAAAGTTGAACATCAATAATGAAGACAAAGTATTTATGAATTGATCTTAATACATTTTGTTTGTTTTTTTAAATTTTCCTTTATTCACTTTTTTAAAATGTTACATTCAAAAAATATGAGGTCTCCATTCACCCCCACCGCCCACACCCCACCACTCCCCCCACAGGAACACTCTCCCCCATCATCATGACACATCCATTGCATCTGGTGAGTACATCTCTGGGTATCACTGCACCCCATGGCCTGTGGTCCACACCATAGCACACACTCTCCCACGTTCCATCCAGTGGGCCACGGGAGGACATAGAATGTCTGGCAATTGTCCCTGCAGCACCACTCAGGACAACTCCAAGTCCCGAAAATTCCTCCACATCTCATCTCTTCCTCCCATTCCCCGCACCCAGCAGCCACCATGGCCACTTTTTCCACACCAGTGCCACATTTTCTCGATTATTAACCACAATAGTTCATGAATAGAATATCATTAAGTCCTCTCTAATCCTTATTGTATTCCTCCTTCCTGTGGACCTTGGCTTGTTGTGTCCATTCCACATCTGTGTCAAGAGGGGGCTTAGATTCCACATGGATACTGGATGCAATCCTCCTGCTTTCAGTTGTAGGCACTCTAGGCTCCATGGTGTGGTGGCTGACATTCTTCAACTCCATGTTAGCTGAGTGGAGTAAGTCCAATAAACCAGAGTGTAGGAGCTGAAGTCTGTTGAGGCTCAGGGCATGGCTATCATATTGTCAGTCCAGAGATTCAAATCCCCAAGATATATCTTAAACCCCAGCACCAACTACAATTCTAGTAAAATAGCATGAAAGGCTTGTGAAAAGAGATCACATCTGAGTATGGTTCCATCACACAGAAAAACCAGCTCCAAAGAAGGGCCAACTGACGTGTCAGTGAACTCCATCTGCCATGACCATAAAACCTGTGGGTCTCTTTAGCCCTCAAAAGAACCAACACCTGGGGTTGTATCTACTTTATCTTGTCTCTGAGACTCCGCTCAGGTGTGCATAAGGGCAATCCTTCTGACAACCTCCAGACTCTTTTTTAGAGACTCATAGCCATATAAACTCATTTGTCCTTTCCATTTCCCCCTTGCTTTAGGTCAAACAGCATTTTAAACTCCTGTTATTATATGTAGACAGGGATATTCTGCTGGTCCACATTGAACCTTTGATTCAAGGACATTTTCTAGTTACGTCATCAGCTGGTACTTGGTAGTGATCCCTCGGTGCCTGGGAGGCTCATTCCCGGATGTCATGTCCCACGCTGGGGGTAAGGCATTGCATTTACATGCTAAGTTTGGCTTTGAGACTGGCCACATTTGAGTAACACAGAGGCTGTCAGGAGGGAACTCTGAGGCACAATGCTGCTCTAGGCCTTGTTCTTATTTCAGGTGTATAGGCCCACAAGCATAGTCATTAGTTCAGGGGGTCACTGTTGGACCCTCATTCCTTCCTGGTCCTTGCTGTTGCACCTGGGGGACTGCCGCTGCTCCCCTAGGGACCATGAGAGAGCCCCCCTCCCAGCCAGGAAACCAGTACCCCCCAGCTGTTGTTTTTAATTGTTTCCACTATGAGTATATTCAAACCTTTCCATGCACCCTGGACACATGCCCTGTATAACTCCCTGTCAACCATATGTCCCCTGTCAATAACATCCCATACCAGTATTCCTCCACTGCCATTGTTGAGCCACTCTGTGAACCAAAACTTCCTGAGAAGTGAAGCCCAATATAATGTCAGGTTCCCTTAAGAGTAAAATGGAATATAGCTATGAGTTTAAAGGTTAGATATAGAATACATATTGATTTGGAAAAATTCTACATCCTATCTTTTTCTTTTCTTTTTTTCCCTAATTATTGAGCTTCTCTTCACAAGAGCCTTAGATCACAGTAATTCAAATATACAATATACAGTACTCACACATATCCATTATAAAACCTTTTCCCTTCCACAGCTCTAATCCTTTAACTTATTCATATCATATTTACTGAAACTGATGTACAGATATTGAGACAATAGCTTTCAAACAAGGTAATATTTGTGTTTACATTGTGGTTTATACTTTAGGCTATACATTTTTCTAAATTTTTAAGTTAACTTATGTTTTACATTATGGTTTACATTATTAGTCTGTCATCCCCTATATGTTTTTGGTGTAATATTACATGTTTTTTATCCATCCTTGTGTACTCTTGTGAAACACTTCTTTTGCCCTCACAGTTAGTTTGGTTCCATCTATTCAATGTCTATTTCCCCCTCCCCTTGGGGCCCACAGTGACAGTCAATCTTCATTTCTTGAGGAGCTATGTTCAGAGATACTTGCAACAAGTATCTCTGTTGAGGGCTTGACTTGCTCAACTGCCCAACTGTCCTGGGAGCCACCATTTCTCTTGAGAGATACAGTTCCCTCTATTTGATGGCATCAGTCCTCCCCAGGATGTGGGTCTACCTTCACTCTCATTATATGGGTCTCTACCCAATGGTATAACCCACTCTGGCAAAATGAGCATTCAGATATTCCCTAGGAGTCTGTCCTGCTTCCGATTATCCCCTTTGAGTATCTTAAACAGGTAACTTTCCTAATTATATTTTGAAAAGGTTTTCTCACCATTATACTATCAATCAACACCTGACAATCTCCTATGTTCGTGTGTTGCCCCACCCTCCCCCCAATTTCTTGGGCAATATCACCCATCTGTCCATCCCTAGCCCCCTCAAACCCGCAAAGCCCCACCCAAGGTAGCCCTATGCCCCCATTTTATCCCTTCCTTGTACACATACTTACTGACAGCTTATCATAGATTTCACCCATGTAAATGTCAGCTTACGTCCTTCTTCTACCCGCCGATTTCCTATAAGCCTATCATACAGTCTCTAGCTCTCTGAGGCAGCTTGCTTATTTCATATCATTGAGGTCATGTAGTATTTGTCCTTCAATGCCTGGGTTGCTTCACTCATCATAAGGTTCTCAAGATTCATCCATACTATCACGTGTGTTTGTAGTGTCTTTGTACTTAAAGCCGAGTAGTATTCCATTGTATGTATATACCACATTTTATTGATCCACTCATCTGTTGATGGGCATTTGGGTCGATTCCAACTTTTGGCAATAGTGAACAATGCTGCTATGAACAATTGGTGTGGGTATATCGGTTTGTGTCCCTGCCTTCAGTTCTGCTGGGTATATACCCAGCAGTGGAATTGCTGGGTCATATGGCAAATCTATGGTTAGTTTTTTGAGAAACCACCAAACTGTCCTCCAGAATGGTTAGATCATTCTGCATTCCCACCAGCAGTGTATGAGTATTCCCATTTCTTCACATCCTCCCCAGCATTTGTGTTCTTCTGTTTTTTTCATAGCTGCCAATCTTATGGGAGTAAGATGGTATCTCATTGTAGTTTTGATTTGCATTTCCCTGATAGCTAAAGATTTGGAGCATTTTTTCATGTGCTTTTAAGCCATTTGTATTTCTTCTTTGGAGAAGCGCCTGTTTAAATCTTTTTCCCATTTTTTAAATGGGTTGTTTATCTTTTTATTTTCAAGATATAGTTCTTTATATATGCAAGTTATGAGTCTTTTATCGGATATAAGATTGCCAAATATTTTCTCCCATTGTGTAGGTTCCCTTTTCACTTTCTTGACAAACTCTTTTGAGGTGCAAAAGGCTTTAATTTTGAGGAAGTCCCATTTATCTATTTGTTCTTTTCCTGCTCGTGCTTTTGGTGTGATGTTCATGAAGCCATTTCCTATTACAAGGTCTTGTAGATGTGTTCCCTACACTGCTTTCCAAGGTCTTTATGGTCTTGGCTCTTATATTTAGGTCTTTGATCCATCTTGAGTTGATCTTTGTATAAGGTTGAGATGGTAATCCTCTTTCATTCTTCTCCATATGGATATCCAGTTCTCCAGGCACCATTTGTTGAATAGGCCATTCCCTCCCAGTTGAGAGGGTTTGGTGGCTTTATTGAATATTCTATGGCGATATATATATGAGGTTCGGTATCAGAAGTTTCAATTTGATTCCATTGGTCTGTGCGTCTCTCCTTATGTCAATACCATGCTGTTTTCACTACTGTAGCTTTGTAGTATGCTCTGAAGTCAGGTAGTGTGATTCCTCCAATTTAGTTTTTCTTTTTCAATATGTCTTTGGCTATTCAGGGCCTCTTTCTTTTCCAAATAAATTTCATAGTTAATTTTTCTAGTTCCTTAAAGAAGGCTGTGTTGATTTTTATTGGGATTGCATTGAATGTGTAGATCAGTTTTGGTAGGACAGACATCTTAATAATATTTAGTCTTCCTATCCATGAACAGGGAATATTCTTCCATTTATTTAGGTCTTCTTTGATTACCTTGAACAGTCTTGTATTGTTCTCAGTGTATCAGTTTTTTACATCTTTAGTTAAATTTATTCCTAAATACTTGATTTTTTAATTTACTATTGTGAATGGTATTTTTTTCTTGATTTCCTCCTGATCTTGCTCATTATCGGTGTACAGAAATGCTACTGATTTTTGTGCATTGATCTTATAACCTGTGACTTTACTAAACTCATTTATTTATGAGTTCTAGAACCTTTGTTGTAGACCTCTCAGGGTGTTCTATGTATAGGATCATGTCATCTGCAAATAATGAAATTTTGACTTCTTCCTTTCCAATTTGAATGCCTTTTATATCTGGTTCTTGCCTCAGTGCTCAAGCAAGTACTTCTAAGACAATGTTAAATAGAAGGGGAGAGAGTGGGCATCCTTGTCTTGTTCCTGACTTTAGAGGGAAGGATTTTAGGATTTCTCTATTGTAAATGATGTTGGCTGTGGGTTTTTCATATATACTCTTTATCATGTTCAAAAAATTTCCTTGTATTCCAATCTTTTGTAGTGTTTTTATCAAGAAAGGGTGCTGTATTCTGTCAAATGTTTTTTCTGCATCTATAGATATAATCATGTGATTTTTTTCCTTCAATCTGTTTATATGGTGTATTACATTGATTGATTTTCTTATGTTGAACCATCCTTGCATACCTGGAATAAATCCCACTTGTTCGTGGTGTATAATTCATTTAATGTGTGTTGTTGAATACGATTAGCAAGGATTTTGTTAAGTATTTTTGCATCTAGGTTAATTAGAGAAATTGGTCTGTAATTTTCCTTTCTTGTGGTGTCTTTGTTTGGCTTTGGTACTAGGGTAATGTTGGTATCATAGAAGGAGTTAGGCAATGTTCTTTCTGTTTCGATTTTTTGGAAGAGTTTCATCAGGATTGGTGTTAGTTCTTTCTGGAATGTTTTGTAGAATTCACCTGTGAAACACTCTTGCCCTGGGCTCTTCTTAGTTGGGAGGTTTTGAATGAATGATTCTATCTCTTTACTTGTGATTGGTTTGTTGAGATCATCAATTTCTTCTTTCATCAATATAGGCTGCTTACATGTTTCTAGGAATTTGTCCATTTCCTCTGAATTGTCGTTTTTGTTGGAATATAGTTTTTCAAAGTATCCTCTTATGATAGTCTTTATTTCTGTAGGGTCAGTGGTGATATCTCCTTTCTCATTTCTTATTTTGTGTATTTGCATCTTCTTTCTTTTTTTCTTTGTTAGTCTTGCTAAAGGTTTGTCGACTTTATTGATCTTCTCAAAAAATCAGCTCTTGGTCTTGTTTATCTTTTCAAGTGCTTTCTTATGTTCTATTTCATTCAGTCCTGCTCTTATCTTTGTTATTTCTTTCTTCTTCCTGTGGGGTTACTTTGTTGTTTTTTTACTAATTCCTCCAAATGTGCAGTTAGTTCTTCAATTTCTGCCCTTCTTTTTTGATGTATGAATTTATGCCTATAAATTTCCCACTCAGTACTGCTTTTGCTGCATCTCATCAGTTTTGGTATGTTGTATTATCATTATCATTATTAATTTCTTTTTGGATTTGCTCCCTGACCCACTGTTTTTCTAAGAGTGTGCTGTTTAATTTCCATATCTTGGTATGAAATCTGGGCCTCTGGCCCTTGCAGATTTCCAGCTTCTCTCCACTCTGGTCAGAGATATTATTTTGTATGATTTTGATCTTTCTGAATTCATTGAGCCTTTCTTTTTGGCCTACCATATGGTTTATCTTGGAGAATGATCCATGTGCACTTGAGAAAATTGTGTATCCTGCTGTATTTGGGTGTAATATTAGATCCATCTCCTCTAATATACTGTTCAAATATTTTGTTTCTTTAGTGATTCTCTTTTGAGATGTTCTGTGCAAAGTTGATAGTGCTGTATTAAAATATCCCACTATAATTGTAGAGGCATCTATTCTTTCACTTAGTTTACCAGTGTTTGCCTCACGTATTTGGAGGTGCCCCTGTTAAGAGCATAAATATTCATAATTGCTCATTCTTCTTGAGAGATTGTCTCTTCCACTAATATGTTGTAACGTTCTTTGTCTCTCACAATTGTTTTGCATTTAAAGTCTATTTTGTCTGATATTAATATAGCTACTCCTGCCTTTTTTCTGGTTATTGTTTGCTTATAAGTTTGTTTTCCAACCATTCACTTTCAACCTCCTTGCATCCCTGGGTCTAAGATGTGTTTCTTGTAGGCAACATATAGATGGGTCATATTTCCTTATCCAATGTCCTAGTCTGAATCTTTTGATAGGTGAGTTTAATCCTTTGACATTCAGTGTTATTACTTCGAAAAATTATTTATGTTAGTCATATTTTGATTGGATTTGTGTTTGTCATATTTTGTTTTCTTCCTTCTCTTTTTGTCTTTTTTGTTGCTCTTACACTCTCCTCCAACTCTGCCTCTCCTGTTTTTTCCTTTCTTCCTGCAGAACTCCCTTTAGTATTTCTTGGAGAGGTTTCTTGTTGCATACTCTTTCAATATCTGTTTATCTGTGAATATTTTGAACTCTCCATCATTTTTGAATGCTAGTTTAGCTGGGTAGAGTATTCTTGGTTGGAAATTTTTTTCTTTTAGTACCTTGACTATATCATACCACTGCCTTCTTTCCTCCATGGTTTCAGATGAGAAATCAGCATTTAATCTTATGGAGCCTCCCTTGTATGTGATGGTTTTCTTTTCTCTTGCTGCTTTTAGAATTTTCTCTTTGTCTTGAGCATTGGATAATATGACAAGTATATGTCTTGGCGTGGGCCTATTGGGGTTTATGATGTTTGGGGTATGTTGTGCTTCCTGGACATATACATCCATCTCTCTCAATAGATTTGGGAAATTTTCAGTCATTATTTCCTGCAACACCCCTTCTATCCCCTTTCCCTTCTCTTCTCCTTCTGTGATGCCTATAATATATGTTTGTGAATTTTGAATAGTCATTCAAGTCCCTAATCCTAGCTGGATTTTTTCAGTCTTTTTATCAATCAGTTCTGCTATCTGTTTGATTTCAGATGTACTGTCTTCCATGTCACTAATTCTCTCCTCTGCCTCTTCTAATCTCCAGCTATTTGTTGAGAGTGTATTTTTTATTTCTTGAAGTGTGGTGTCCATTCCCATCATATCTGTTATCTTTCTGTGTATGTCTGCAATTTCCTCTCCAAGCACTTCTTCATACTGTTAAACTCTTCCTTTACTTCATTAAGTTCATCTCTAATATATATTTTGAGATCTTTAATTACTTGTGCAAAGTTCTGCTCCCCTTCCTGGTTTTTGTTTGTTGATTGGATTCAGCCATGTTTTCCTGATTATTGGTTTGGTTTGTAGTTTTTTGTTGCTGTCTCATCATCATTTTATCTTGACATGTTTAATCAGTTCCTTAGCTTCTTTGTCTAGTCTTGGGGATTAATTAGTTCCTGTTCTTGCATAAGTGTTATGTCTTTCTTTGTCACTTTATTCTTACTTTAATTTCTTGTTGCTGGCTAATTCACTTTGAAGGAAAATATTAGGGCCAGGGAAAGGAAATTGTGTAAGAAAAGAAAATGTGTAAAGTAGTATTGGTAATAAATGTTAACAGAGCAACAATGTGAGATCTGGGAGAATGGATATTAGACTCATGTAAGTTGTGTAGATTTACAGCAGTAAGTAGAGTATCTATAATGAGATAGTCAACTAAATATGGGGAGGACTATAGTATGAATTAAAAAGCCAGTGTTTTCATGAGAGAGGGAAAGAGAAAAGAAAGACAATAATATGAAGAGTGAGTAAAAGACAGAAAACAGAACACAGGTATTAGAAATTAAAAGTTAAACAATTTGGAGACCAAAGAAAGTGAGGTGGAATGTAAGAGAGACAGTAGATGATGGAGGATAGCAAGATGTGTGGGAAAGGGGATAGCGTAGGTGGCCAAAATCAATTCACACAGAAACGAGGAAATGGATGATGAGGAAACACAGGAAATGTGAGATGCTCCCTGCAGCAGCTATTGTATAAATAAAATAAAATAAAATAAGAAGAAAAAGAGAGAAAAGAAAAAAAGAGAAGAAGAAAGGGGGGTGGACAAAGAAAAGGGAGGGAAACAAGCAAGAAAAAGAAAAGAAGAAAAAAATCTAAATAAATGAAAAAGGACCTTGGGGTATACAATGGGAGAAAAGACCAGGAGATAATACAATATTAGCAACCAAGGCATTAAAAAAAAAAAGAGAGAGAGAAAAAGAAGAAAAAACACAAATGCCAAGGGCTAGGACAATCAAGGACTCAGATGAACCTCAGGGTGTGGTGGATTCAAGGATGCAATGCCTGTGATATTGCAGACTCTACAGGTGTGAGTATCTGGAGTGTAGGCCACCTGGGTTTAGGAGACACAGACCTGGGAACCATGCTTCCAGTTAACAGGGAGCCTGGGAGCACCACAGTGCAACACAGTCTTCAGGGATCTCCGCTGCTGGGTGTCAGCCCAGGGGTCACGCCCACAGACTCTGACCTCTGTGTCAGAAACCCAAAATTCCATGTCTCACAAGAATCTCCTCCATCACTGTCTCACCAAATTGACTTCCAGACACCTCCCTCCTTGCAAGCCTCTGAAAACAGCCTGCTGGGGGCACTGCTGTACTACAAACAATTCAGGGACCACTGCAGCTGGGCCGCCAGCCCTAGGGGTATGGGCTGTAGCCAGAAGCTCTGACCTCCATGTCAGAAACCCAAAATTCCATGTTTTGCAAGAATCTCCTCTGTCACTGTCTCACCAAATCGACTTCCAGACACTTCCCACCCTGCAAGCCCCTGAATAGCCCACTCAGGGCTTGGGAACTCCCCAGCACAGCAAAGCCTCCAGGAATTGCCACTGAAGGGCCTTTAGCCCCAGGGGAAAGCATCCCATGTGCAGCCCCAATCTCTGTGAAAGAGACCCAAAATTCTACCTTTTACAAGAATCCCTTCTGTCACCATTCCCACTAAATCGATGTCCAGACACCTGCCCTGCCAACATCTGAAACAGCCTGGTCCAGCAGGATTCCAACCCTACTCAGCCACTTCTTTGCAGGAGAGATTATAAGGTGCACTCACTCAGACACCATCTTACCCCACCTCAATAATCAATTTTTTGAGAAACCACCAAACTGTCCTCCAGAATGGTTGGATCCTTCTGCATTCCCACCAGCAGTGGATGAGTGTTCCCATTCCTCCACATCCTTTCCAACAATTGTGGTCTTCTGATTTTTTGATAGTGGCAGGCTTATAGGAGTGAGATGGTATCTCATTGCAGTTTTGATTTGCATTTCCCTGATAGCTAGTGATTTTGAACATTTTTTTCATGCGTACTTTAGCCATTTGTATGACTTCTTTGGAGAGGTGTCTGTTCAAATCTTTTTCCCATTTTTTAAATGGGCTGTTTGTCTTTTTATTTTCAAGACATAGGAGTTCTTTATAAATGCAAGATATAAATCTCCTGTCAGATACATGGTTACCAAATAGATTCTCCCGTAGTGTAGGCTCTCTTTTCACTTTCTTGACAAACTCCTTTGAGGTACAGAAGGCTTTAATTTTGAGATATCCCATTTATCTATTTGTTCTTTTGCTGCTCGTGCTTTTAATGTGAAGTTCATGAAGCCATTTCCTATTACAAGGTCCTATAGATGCTTCCCTTCATTGCTTTACAAGGTCTTGGTTTATATACTTAGGTCTTTGCTCCATCTAGAGTTGATTTTTGTACAAGGCGTGAGTTGGTAATCCTCTTTCTTTTTTTACATATAGATATCCAGTTCTCCAGGCACCATTTGTTGAAGAGGCCATTCTCTCCCAGTTGAGAGGGTTTGGTGTCCTTGTCAAAAACCATATGACTGTAAATAGGAAGCTCTATATCGGAACTCTCAATTCAGGTCCATTGGTCAGTATCCTTGTGCCAATACTATGCCGTTTTCACAACTGTAGCTTTATAACATGATTTGAATTCAGGTGGTGTGATTCCTCCAATTTCATCTTTCTTTTTCAATATGTCTTTGGCTATTTGGGGCCTCTTTCTGTTCCAGATAAATTTCATAGTTAGTTTCTCTAGGTCATTAAAGAATGCTGTGTTGATTTTTATTGGGATTGCATTGAATCTATAGATCAGTTTTGGTAGGATAGAAATCTTTATAATAATCTTCCTATCCATGAACAGGAAATATTTTTCCATTTATTTAGGTCTTCTTTGATTTTCCTGAAAATTGTTGTGTAGTTTTCTGTGTCTAAGTATTTTCCATATTTAGTTAAACTTATTCCTAGGTATTTGATTTTTTAAATTTACTATTGTAAATGGTATTTGATTCCTGATTTTCCTCTCAGATTGCTCATTACTGGTGTATAGAAGTGCTACTGACTTTCACATATTGATCTTGCAACCTGTGACTTTACTGAAATCATTTATAAGTTCTAGAAGCTTTGTTGTAATCTTCTCAGAGTTTTCTATGTATAAGATGATATCATCTGCAAATAGATAGATTTTGACTTCTTCCTTTCCAATTTGGATGCCTTTTATGTCTGGTTTTTGCCTCAGTGCTCAAACAAGGACTTCTAAGACTATGTTAAATAGAAGGGGTGATAATGGGCATCCTTTTATTGTTCCTGATCTTAGAGGGAAAGATTTTAGGATTTCACCATTGTAAACGATGTTAGCTATTGGTTTTTCATATATAATCTTTATCATATTCAGAAAGTTTTCTTTTATGCTGATCTTTTGCAACGTTTTTATCAAGAAAGGGTGTTATGGGAAACGGACTTGGCCCAGTGGTTAGGGCGTCTGTCTACCACATGGGAGGTCTGTGCTTCAAACCCCGGGCCTCCTTGACCCATGTGGAGCTGGCCCACATGCAGTGCTGATGCGCGCAAGGAGTGCCGCGCCACGCAGGGTAGTCCCCCGCATAGGGGAGCCCCACGCGCAAGGAGTGCGCCCTGTAAGGAGAGCCGCCCAGTGCGAAAGAAAGTTCAGCCTGCCCAGGAATGGCACCGCCCACACTTCCCATGCCACTGATGACAACAGAAGCAGACAAAGAAACAAAATGCAGCAAATAGACACAGAGAACCAACAACCAGGGGAGGGGGGAATTAAATAAATAAAATCTTAAAAAAGAAAAAAAGAAAGGGTGTTATATTTTGTCAAATGTTTTTTCTGCATCTATAGATATGATTATGTTGTTTTTTCCTTCAATCTGTTTACATGGTGTATTATGTTAATTGATTTTCTTATGTTGAAACATCTTTGCATACAAGGAATAAATCCCACTTGGTCATGGTGTATAATTGGTTTAATGTGTTGTTGAATATGTTTGGCAAGTATTTTGTTGAGGATTTTCATACCTAGATTCATTAGAGAGTTTGGTCTGTAATTTTTCTTTCTTGTGGTGTCTTTGTTTGGCTTTGGTGCTAGAGTAAGTTGGTGTTATAGAATGAGTTAGACAAATTTCCTTCTATTCTGATTTTTTGGAAGAATTTAAGCAAGGTTGGTATTAGTTCTTTCTGGAATGTTTGTTAGAATTCACCTGTGAAGCCATCTGGCCCAGGGTTCTACTTAGTTGTAAGATTTTTAATGATTGATTTTGTCTCTTTTCTTGTGATTGGATTTTTAGGCCGTCAATTTCTTCTTTTGTCAATGTTTGCTGTTTATGTGTTTTTAGGAATTTGTCCATTTCCTCTAAATTGTCCTTCTTGTTGGAATACAGTTTTTCAAAGTATCCTCTTATGATAATCTTTATTTCTGTGGCATCAGTGCTGATATCTCCTTTCTCTTTGCTTACTTTTTATGTTTGTATCTTTTCTCATTTTTTCTTTGTTAGTCTAGGTAAGGTTTTGTCAATTTTATTGATCTTCTCAAAGAACCAGCTCTTAGCTTTGTTTATTTTTTTGAGTGCTTCTTTATTTTCTATTTCATTTAGTTCTGCTCTGATGTTTGTTATTTCTTTCTTCTTCTTTTATGTATGGTTTGTTGGTGTTTTTTTTTTTTTACTAATTCCTCCAAGTGCGTAGTTAGTGCCTCAATTTTAGCTCTTCTATTTTGATGTATGAATTTATGGCTATAAATTTCCCTTTCAGTACTGTTTTGCAGCATCCCATAAGTTTGGATATGTTGTGTTATCATTTTCCTTAGTTTTAAGGTAGTTATTAATTTCTTTTGAGATTTCCTCCTTGACCCACTACTTTTTCTAAGAGTGTTTTGTTTAAATTCCAAATCTTGGTTCCAAATATGGTTCTCTGGCCCTTTTAGATTTCCAGCATCATTCCACTGTGGCAGATAAATTATTTTGCATGATTTCAATCTTTCTGAATCCCCGGATATTTTTTTTTTTTTTTTTTGGCCTAGCATGAGGTGTACCTTGGAGAATGGTCCATATGCACTTGAGAAGAAAGTATATCCTGCTGTATTTTGTTGTAAAGTTCTGTATATGTCTGTTAGGTCCAGATCCTCTAATATATTGTTCAAAGTCTTTGTTTGTTTATTGATTTTCTTTTGAGATGATCTTTCCAAAGTTGATAGTGGTGTATTAAAGTCCCACAGTATAATTGTAGAGGTATCTATTCCTTCACTTAGGTTTTCCAATGTTTGCATCATGTGTTTGGAGGCACCCTTGTTAGGAGCATAAATGTTTATGATTGTTCTTTCTTCTTGAAGGATTATCCCTTTCATTAATATGTAGTGCCTTTTGTTGTCTCTTACAACAGTTTTGCATTTAAAGTTTATTTTGTCTGATATTAATATAGTGACTCCTGCACTTTTTTAGGTATTGTTTGCTTATAAGATTGTTTTCCAGCCAATCACTTTCAACCTCCTTGAATCCCTGGGTCTAAGATGTGTTTCTTGTATACAGCATATAGATGGGTCATATTTCCCTATCCAATCTTCTAGACTGAGTCCTGTGACAGGTTAGTTTAATCCATTGACATTCTGTGTTATTACTTTTAAGAAATTACTTATATAAGCCATATTTTATTTTGAATTTGTGTTTGTCATATTTTGTTTTTATTTTTCTGTTTTTGTCATTTTAGTTGCTCTTACATGCTCCTCCAACTCTGTCTCTCTTCTTTTTCCTTTCTTCCTGAAGAACTCCCTTTAGTATTTCTTGAGGCGCAGGACTCTTGTTGGCATACTCTCTTAGTGTCTGTTTATCTGTGAATATTTTGACATCTCCATCATTTTTGAATGCTAACTTTGCTGGATAGAGTATTCTTGGTTGAAAAATTTTTTCTTTAATACCTTGACTATGTCACACCACTGCATTCTTGCCTCCATTGTTTCAGATGAGAAACTAGCACTTAACCTTATGGAGCCTCCTTTGTTTGTGATGGTTCTCTTCTCTCTTGTTGCTTTTAGTATTTTCTCTTTGTCTCGAGCATTGGATAAATTGACAAGTATATTTCTTGGGGTAGGCCTTTTGGGATTTATGCTGTTTGTGGTGCATTGTGCTTCCTGGACATGTACATCCATCTCCCCCAGTAGGTTTGGGGAAGTTTTGAGCCATTATTTCTTCCACACCCCTTCTTTCCCCTTTCCCTTCTCTTCTCCTTCAGAAATGACAATAATGCATATGTTTGTGCATTTTGCATTGTCTTTCAGGTCCCTAAGTCCCTGCTGGATTTTTTCTATCTTTTTATCAATCAGTTCTACTATCTGTTTGATTTCAGATGTACTGTCTTCCACATCACTAATTCTCTCCTCTGCCTCTTCGAGTCTACTGTTATTTGCTGAGAAGGTATTTTTGATTTCTTGGATTATGCTGTTCATCAACATCATATCCATTATCTTTTTTTGTATGATTGCAGTTTCTTCTATATTCTTTCCAAGTGTTTTCTTCATATTCTTAATCTCCTCCTTCACTTCATTGAATTGGTCCCTCATATATGTTTTGAGAGCTTTAATTACTTATTTGATGTTCTGCTCCTCTTCCTGGTTTTCAGTTTGTTCATTGTTTTGGGCCGTGTTTTCCTGATTATTGGTTTGGTTTGTATTTTTTTGTTGTTGCCCGGTCATTATTTTATCTTGATGGGTTACTTAACTTCTTTGTCTAGTTTAGGGTTTACTTAGTTATTGTTTTTGCATGCATGTTAACTCTTCTCTTTGTCACTTTGTCTTATTATATTTCCTTGTTGTTGGCTAAGGTCACTTGAAGGAAAATACTAGGGTCAGCAAAAGCAAAAGGAGTAAGAAGAGAAAATGAACAATAGTAGTATTGATAGTAATTATTAACAGAGGAACCATGCAAGGTCTAGGAGAATGGATATTAGATTCATGTAAGCTTTGTAGAGTTATAATAGTAAGAAAAATGGAGTACATATAATGAGTCTGTAAACTGAATATGGGTTGGAATACAGTGTGAATTAAAAGGCCAGTGTGTTCAGGAGAGAAGGAAAGAGAAAAGAAAGGACAATAATATAAAATTTGAATATAAGACAGAAAACAGAAAAAAAGGTATTAGAAATGAAAATCAGAAAAATAGGGGGCCAAACAAAGAGAGGTGGAATGTAAGAGAAACAATAAATAATGGAGGACAGAAAGGTGTAGAGAAAAGGGGATAGTGTTTGTGGTCAAAATCAATACACACAGAAAAGAGGAAATGGAGAATGCGGAAATACAACGAAAGTGAATTGCTCCATGCAACACCTAATATAAAAGAATAAAAAAGAAGAGAAAGAAATAAAGAAAAGGAAAAAGGGACAAAAGGGAGGGGGAAGCAAGGGAGAAAAAGAAAAAGAGAAAAAAAGAAAAAAGAAAGAAAAAAGGGCCTTGGAGGGATAAAGAGGAAGGAAAAACCAGAACACAAACAAACAAAACACCAGACAAAGTTTCAAGCAAGGAATCTTCTTTGCAATTAAAATGTTTAGGTATCTGACAGTCTCTCTTTCTCCCTTCCTCACTTCTCTCTCTCCCAGGGCAGCAGGAAAGCTGCCTGAGAGTTCTGATAGGAGATTCAAGTCAGTACTTGTTGAACCAACTCCACACAGAAAATAAGGACTCTTAATTTCCATAGAGAGAGCACCCACACCTCACCAGGAACCCCAAGTATGCTATTGGAATCTTTGAAAGCACCTCCTATAGTCCCTTTCCTTTAGGTATGCTATGAGAGTGCTAGTTGATATTCTGACTCCACATTCTTCCAGACCAAGTTTCCTATCCCAGGGTATTTAGGTGAATTGGGCTTTCTCAGCAGATTCACCCCTCCTTTCTTCCCAGGCACTCCCCAACCCAGTTGGTATGCTCCTCCAAGCAAAGAAAAGAAAAGAAGAAGAAAGAAAAAGAGGGGAGAAACACCAGATAATTGAACCTGTATTAGTCATCCCCCCCCCCGCTGCCACCTCCAATGAAAACCTCCCACCCATGGAATCAGTCCAAAACCAGAGGACTAGGGCAATCCCAGACATCTGGGAGTGCTGGACTTGGGAAAGAGAAGTCCAGGACACTGCAGACCCTGGGTATGTAGGTCCATGGAACATGGGCTATGGGGGCTTAGGGTCACAGACCTGGGGACCATGCATCCAGGGACCATGGGGCCCAGGAATGCCACTGCACAACCAACAGTTCTCAGGGAACACCATGGCCACCAGCCCCAGGGAGAAGGATCCTGCCAGCCCACAGCTTCTGACCTCTGTACTTGTAACCCACAATTCTACCTTTAGCAAGCACCACCTCCATCACTGTCTCTCCAAATCAATGTCCATACACCCTCTTCCCTGCAAACTCCCAAGACAGCCCACTAGAGCAAGACTCCAACCCCACTCAGCCACCTCTTTGCAGGAGAGACCATAAGGTGCACTTACTCAGACACTATCTTGCCCTGCCAGTCAGTAAAGCAACTCTTGTACATCTGTTCCTGTATAATTCTTTTACCTTTAAGATATGTAAATTTTTCTTCCTGTAAAGAGTTATACAACTAAACATCAACTGAAGTTTTTAAAGAAATATGATGCTGTATTAGTCAGCCAAAGGGGTGCTGATGCAAAATACCAGAAACTGGTTGGTTTTTGTCAAGGTATTTATTTGGGGTAGGAGCTTACAGATACCAGACCATAAATCATAAGTTACTTCCCTCACCAAGTCCATTTTCATGTATTGGAACAAGGTGGTCTGCTGATGGCTCCAAGGGTTCAGGCTTCCTTGGTTCCTTCCTTCCAAGGTCTTGCTTCTCTCTGAGTTCAAGGTTCATTTCTTCCTAGGGCTTGCTTCTTCCTGAGTTCAGTGTTCCTCTCTTCCTGGAGCTGGCTTCTCTTTCCTCTGTGAGCTTACTTCCTGGAGTTCCAGCTTAAGGCTTCAGCATCAAACTCCAACATCAAAACTCCAACATCAAAAACCCTCAACTCTGTCCTTTGCCATACCTTTTATCTGTGAGTTCCCACCCACCAATGGACAGCTACTCAATGCCTACTGACACCAGTGGTTTACTTGATTAAGTAATTTAGAAATATTTTTTTCACAGATTTCAAGGCATTTTTCCTCTACTTACTAAAATTTGACTATTAGATTATTAATTGCTCTAATTTTAAGGCTGTTAAAAGGTTTAAATTGGAGAATTACAGGACAAGCTATGACTCTTAATTGAATCCCTGGCTTAGAAGATAAAGCTCAAGCTAAACTTACATTACGCTATCTTGTCATACCTAGCCCTTTCCCATAGCTCTTGTAAATAGAAGGCCTGGGGGAAGAGAAGTAGGGAATGGGCTGGGTATGTCAAAGAGCTTAGAAAAATTTTTTTTGCCTTTCCCAATAATTTCTATATTCAGATTTCTATAAGACCTTTCCATCCTGCTTAGCCTCTCAAGTTCATTATATACTCATTTACTTATGTAACTGCTTATTTAAATTTTAAACAATTTGGAATACTAGTCTTTTAAGAACTTTCATTAGTTAAATATTTTTGAGCTACCAGATTGAACCCCAGACCTAGTATATGTGAAGCCAATGCTCAACAACTGAGCCATATTGGCTCTCCTGAGTTGTTTTACTTATTTGTTTGTTTGTTTTGTTTTAGGAAGCACATGTAATTGAACCTGGAATTTCCCATGTGGGGAGCAGGTGCTCAACTGCTTGAGCCACATATGCTCCCAATTTATTAATTTGATAGTACCGTTCTGAGTTGTGAAGATATAGAATGAACAGACACAGAGACTTAGACACAGAAACAACTCATTGTTATGATTTTCATTTTATTACAAAATAAGCTTAACTGTAAAATAGCATTCAAAAGATCTCTTTAAGGATATTTCTGATTATTCTAATCTGCACTGTGACCATGAAGTTTTGCAAAAGAATGTCATCCTTCTTAGTTATTGACTTATAACCAAACTGTTCCCAATGCTTTAACCTATAATCAAAAACAATTTCCTTTACTTCAGAGCTCTGCATATTTCCCGCTTTGACTTTGAAAGACCTTGGATGAGCAATTCCAATTTCAGTTCATGCTCACTGAGATCATTGAGGTCTCAGGGAAAACTGGTTTATCTCATGACCTGCTTCTTTTAGGAACCTCAACGTTCAAGGTGGGAGGTTCCCCATTTCCCAGTCCTCAGAGATAACAGGACTCTGGGGCCCTGGATTGGAAGTGTTGAAGTCCAACACAGAGGTTTTGAGAATTTCACCAGGCAGCAATCTCCTCAAAGGATATGGAATCTTTCTGTGATCTTGTTCAGTGTAGGTAAATGGGACCCTGTCCCTGGATGATCATGAAAGAATGCTAGATTAAAGTCAGTGGAAGGATGAGAGATGGGGCTATCTGAAATCTGCCTTCCCCTGAGTTATGAGGTACAGAAGTTGCCATTGGTTCAAAGAGTGAAGAATGGAGTAGTTACCATTACAGAGGTGAGGCCAGTCCTGAAATAGCCATAAGCAAAGGGAAATTCAGTTTAGAATTACTGTAACAATTCCAAGTATACAGGAAGGTGAGGCTTGACTTGAAGAAACTATAAATAAATGGAAGGTAAATTTAACTTAAAACTATTATCACAATAGTAGGTTTAGGAGAGAAACCAGTCTCAAAATAACCATAATCAAAGGTAAATTCAATTTAAAATTACCATTACTATAGTAAGCATACACAAGGGTGAGGCTAAACCTGAAGTGACTGTAAACAAAGGTAAATTAGGTCTAGGCTAAATCCACATGGTTATACAAATTTCAGGTATCATTTTGCTTTTATATAATATAAAGGCATCTATATAATAATCTTAACTCTTAGTTATAGTACTGGTAAGTTTTTACTTCCATGTGATTTCTCTTATACATCAGATCTAAATGCAAGATGGTACTGATATGTAAAGACTCATATTTAGGTTTCCTTTTACTGTTATCCAACTTGTAACAGGTGAACCCCAAATCTGATTTATGAGTTACTAGGCATGAGTAGACTGACAAAATTAAAGTGAGCACAGTTTAGAACAGGAGAAAATTTTATGCACTTACTTAGCAAAGTCCTTATGGAAGTAATTCTCCAGCAACTTATAAATCTTATTTGATGGGTTATAAATAGGTTTCCTCTTTTACAGAGGAGAGGTTTAGTAAACAACCTAGATCTTGATTTCCCATTTGCTCTCCTTATTAGGCAAAACAGTGGCTAAAGAGTTCCAGAATGAAAGGTTAGTATTGAGTAAAGTGACTCCTATGTTAATTAATTAATTAAGACTCTTACCTCTCATGTCAAGGGTCACCTGGGGCTCCTCCTGTTTGATCATTGACAGGTGACTTTAGCACATTCTATTTTTCCTTGGGCAAGGATGTTTAAGTCCATGAGGGGAGGCCACTTGGGGCCAGGTTCCTGCTGATGTGGAACATGGGTATGTGTGGACCTGACATGAAGATGTCTTTAATGACATTAAAATGTGCTGCACCTGCCACTCCTTACCTTCTCCATCTTGTGCCATGACCTCAAAAGTTGAAAACTGAGAAGGTTATTTCAAAAAAGGAGTTAATGGAAGTTTGGGGCCCATGAAAACTTTCTGTAGCAGTTTACAGATATCCAAGGAAGAATGAAAGTGAGTTCCTAGGAGGATCTATCCTTATTGAAGCAGGCTAGTAAGATAGGGAATGAATAGATGGATCTGGAACTTGACAACAAGTTCAAGTGGACATCAGCAACCCCAAAATGGCTGCTGGAAGACCTCCCAAGATTCTGCCACTCAGAAGACAACTTCTTCCAGAAGCTACAGATATTCCCCCAATGACTTTATCATTGGGCCCTCCTGGGAGATTGATGGGGGAAATAAGCAATCAAAGTGGTGAACAGCTGGAACTCCTACCATTAGCAAAGGGGTGGAATAATTAGCCATGTAAAAAGTGGCTCCGGGCTTGAGTTCTCTCTCTCACTCTCTTGCCTCTGGACCTGGTCTCCAGCTGCTTTTCCCCTGCTTGGGTCAACATGCAAGTAAAATCTGGGCATTTATAACCTATAATGGGGAATTGTAGTCTGTAAATCAGCCCTTTTTATCACCTTTCAACCACTTTCTCTCTACCTGGGACCCCTGCTCTGTTATTTTCTCCCATTTCTCTTCCCTCCCTACCTGAATAAATTATTGACCTAATTAACCTGATGTGCTCTTGGAATTTATTTCTCCAGCATAGTCAAAGAACCTAAACAACACCCAGTAACACTTATCAAGATTCAGGATCTACCGGATGGTATCTTTATTGCCTTATTTCCTTGAAATAAGCCTGGGTTTTCATCTGCCTCTCAGTAATTTCCCTAAGGTTATAATTGACCAGTTTGGTAGTACATTTCCTCATCCATTTTAGAGAGCACGTGGTCTCTGGCCCTCAGCTCTGTCTGTCCACTCCTTCCCTCTTACTCAGGTTTAACTGGAATTCAGGGTTCCACACAGAGCCCAAATTTCACTGCACTGCAGCGTGTGGTATGGCAGATAAAGATTAACCTCCTTTTAGAACAATCAGAAGGCATCTTGTCTCAATTCCTGAAAAGACACACCAATGGAGATTCTGCTGTTATCTTAGGGGCCACACTATTTTTCTAGGGAGAAATGGGAAAATAGTCTATCAGCGGACCTGGCATCCTAGATCCCAGCCTGATTGAACTTTTGGTCTCCAAACCAAAGCCCTAAGGACATTTAAGACTTGCAGAACATTTGGAGTTCCTGTTCTAATTCTCCATATCTCAAAATTCACAGAGATCATGCCACTGGGCATCCCTGGAGGGATCTAGGACTTGGGACATGTCTGGAGCTAGGTTCCAGACTGAAGCTGTCAAGCCAAATTTTTCCCCCAAGAAGAGAAACTGGCTAGGAAACCGTCTTTTGGCCTACTCTTGCAGAGGACTTAGAAAGTGGCCATGAGAGATGCCACTCCCAGAAATCAAACTTTGCAGTTAAAAGCAGACATTAGGGTCATTGTATATCCTGCCATAACCCACTGAATGTATTGGGAGAGAGTGTAAACTACAATGTCAACTATTATTCATGTTGCGTGGCAGTGCTTCAAAATGTATTCATCAAGTACAATGAATGTGCCACAATGATGAGGGAGGTTGTTGATATGGGGGGAGTGGTGGGTGTGGGGTATGTGGGAACCTCATATTTTTAATGTAACATTTTTGTGATCTTTGTACCTTCAAAAAATACAATTAAAAAATAAATATTTTATTTTTAAAAAAGAGGCACTTTAAGAAGCCAGAGTCTGTTTTGTAGCTTATAGACAACCACCCTCAAGGGTCCAGGGGCAATAGATTAACAGGACTGTCAGGGCCTCCCAGGGGCTGAAAAGTAAAATACCTGGAAAAATGGCCCAGAGTGAGAATCTCAGAGACCTCAGTAATAAAACAAAAGGGGCACAGAAAGGCTATCATTAAAAACTTACAAGTCTTTCCTTGGGGTCTGGGAGCATTAATTTCCTCTTATCTCTTTGCTTGGCTCACTAAATATGTTAGCAGAACACTCTGGTATCTGGGCTTCTAGGTTCTTGGCTATGTCACAGAAAAGGATTTAAGGACATACCATAGGACAGACAAGCAGGTAAAGAGTTTATTAAGAAACAAGATAAAAATAAGCACACAACTTTAGACATGGGTGCAGGCATACTAAAGGGTGAAACACACATATGGGGCCCTAGGTTAAGACTTTTTAAAGCATTTCCTCCTCTCTAATGTGGGGAGGGGCCACAGCTATTTGTTGTTCTGAATGATTGCCCTACCTGTTAGCTCTTAGGGGGCCAATGCTAAGGATTTTTGTCTGGAGTTATCTGGGGCATCCCTGTTACCCCAGAACTAATTCCAAATGGGATGTCATGGTCATGGTCTCAGTGGGGTCTTTTTGGTTTTGTTCATAGTAGCAGCCTCAGGGGTTTTCCATGTCAAGCTTCACAACCATGTTCTTTGTAGGGTCCCAGCTTGTGACACATCTTCTCACTTTTCATATACTAACCTGCCTCAATTTGGTGTAATATAGACTAGTCTGAAAAATTATTTTTTTTTCAGATTTCTGCATATTTATTGTTTATACTTTATAATTTGCTAAAATACTGATTTTTAAAAATATAAATTCAGTGCAGCTGCATCTTCATCACACCCATAATAAGAAGCAACTGGCACTCCCTGTTTATTGATTGGCAAATTTGGACTGCAGGTCTCAGGCCCTTGAACAGTTACAGCTTCAACACCCTGGAACAAAAAGCTCATGGTAGCCTTGGTTTCAAGGTGATTTAGAGATACAGCAACTTCTTGGTGCTTGCTGAGGTGCTACTCAATCCCAAGAAATGAGATGGAGGGGCAGAGTACACATTTGGTGGCAGCTTTTAAATACAGAATTCAGATCCATGGGTCTGAGATGTGTGGAATATTTTCAGACTAACCCTGTTAAAGTCTCTGCAACTTCTGTTTCAACAGGCCCAACATGGATAGAGTCTGTTGTGAATTAAAGACACAGTTCCACCTTAGGGTTGCAGGAAACAGCTGACTGAAGACTGCTATTGGCTGGGCAGGGAAGGATAGCACTACTTCTGGAAGCTGTCAAGGAGAAAAAAGACATCTTTCTAGGTCTCTTCCCTAGGACACTTTAAACTGATCAACTATGCCTACATGGGTCCCTCAAGCTGTTTTAACTGGTAAAAACTGACTTATGACAGTCCTCTCGAGGGAAATGTTTTAATTTTCTAAAGGCTAAAATGTAATATTGTAGGAGTGGTACAGCCCAATAGTTAAATATCCTAAGCATCCTGGCTACTCCTTTGCTATACCAGGACACAATTACACAGCATAACATCATTCAGTTTCTCGGGGTGAGCTAGGTTCTGACTGTACATGCACCAGCCAATTAGTATATGTAATGTGTTAAGTATGCCACTGTAAGAGCCAATTATATATTCTGATAGTAGTAGCATAAAAGCAGATCCCATGTAAACAGAGGAGGCGAGAGAACAAAGCTTAAAGGAACAAGAGCCTGGAATAAACTCAATATGCATAAACCCTCAGCAGCTCTGTGTGCCTTCATTGCAAATGGCCCTGTCACTCCAGCTCTAGCAGAGGATTTTGGACCCAATATTTGGCATAGTTGGCAGGATGTTCCAAGCACACTGGGTGGATCTTCAACCCCAGTGGGCTTGATAGTACCTGATGGGGACGGAATGTGGACCCCTTCTGGTCTTTGGTATCCAATGGTGGCAATTCTTCAGCAGTGTAACCCCTGGAGAGCTGGGATACAGTTCATCCCACTCCAGAGTCTATTGCACAGATGCTGGAATCTACAAACTGCATCCCAGAAGGAATGGGTTGGGAAAGTGTCCTGGTTGTTCCTGACTATGCTGTGGGAACAGCACAAGGAAATTTTGGCTGTGCAAACCTGTGTTCAGAAATTTACATGGTGGCAGGAGAGACTGGAGGCCCACCTGAGTGCACTGGAGGAAGAGACAACTCTTGGGGAGGTTAAGTACTGTGAGTACTTGGAATAAGTCTTGGGCAGGATCCCCACTCCATCCCAGGCTTGGCCCATTGTGAAATGGCAGATAGAACATTATCAGCCACTCACACAGGGTGGGAAAGCAGTGGGGGATGCCCAGGTCCATCAACAAACTGCTTATATGCCATATACCCCTGACAGGCTGAGGGATCTGGCTAAGCAGTTTCATCAGTGGCAGTCTGAGACTGTACTTGCTTGGTTGTTACACCTTTGGGATGATAACACTGATAGCATTTTCCTGTCTACTGGTAAGATGCAGCAGTTGAGCTCTATTACCTCCTACCTTTTGTTGCAGCAGTGCATCCAGTTGTGCCAGCAGCTTAACATACAGGGTGATTACTCCCTTATAAACTGGCTGATGGCTCTGTGTCATATGATATGACATGATGTTGGGGACCTCCCAGAGACTGTTAGTAAATGGACCACTTTTATGGTCCTGGTTCAGATTGTGTGCAAGATGGGAATGTGTCAGATGATGTTCTAGGCAAATTATATGGGCCCAGGCAGTGAGCCTTTTCCACCCATATGAAGGACATAATTCTGGCTACAGCTTCTCCAGGTCCTTTTGTTCCCTTAGCAGCCCTTTTAGTCCCATACATGGATCACAACAACTATGAAGTAACCAACCATAGCCTTAGTCCAACTAGGTGATGTGGAGATCAGAAAGCAGGACCATGGAGTAAGGCCAATATACCAAAGGATCCCCCCTCTGGAGCAGCATGAGGAGGGGGCCTTATGGGGGGGGCAAAGGATTAGCCCAACTTGGGCCCAGGGGAGTAAGTCCCTGAGGCCACTGAAAGTGTGTCAACAGCAAATGTGGGCAGACCTCATTGCTTCTGGTGTGGATCCAGATAAGATAGACCAGCAACATAATGAAGTGCTACTAGTTCTCTGGAAGGAGTTGACACCAGGAAAGCAGTGCACAAAATTGCATGGGAAGAAGCCCCCAAAACAGGGATGTCCTCTCCATTTACAAGATGTTTTACAGGAATAGCCAGAGGACAATGTTTATGAGTAACCAGGTTTGGGGGTTGGAGGACCGGAGGCTGCACATAGAGTTAGCAATTTATTGCCCCCCCCCCCCATAATGTGCAATGAGTTTTGGCCCTAGTGGATACAGAGGATGATTGCACTTTGATTTATGGCAATCTGGACCACTTTGAGGGATCCCTGTCATGGATTGACTGTTATGGTGGACAGTCAATCCATGTGTGGCAAACTTCTGTGGTGATAAGCATTGGATGATTGCCCCTTTGGGCAAATTTAGTGTACATTTCTGCAATTTCAGAGTATATTCTAGGTATTGACCTTCTTCCAGACTGACTCTTCCAACTACACAAGAAGAGTTCTGTTTGCAGGTACATGTAGTGAAGCTTGTGGTTCATGGGCATATGCACCTTGCTCCATCCACCCCTCCCTGCCCTCGGTGTGTAGTCACTGTGAGGCAATGCTGTTTGCCTGGATGACATGATGAAATACACCAAACTGTTGCCTTTTTGGGTCAAACAGGAATTATGCAACCAACTCACGTCCTTTTAACTCCCCATTGTGACCTGTCTGGAAGCCTGATAGAATGTGGTGCATGGCAGTAGGTCACTGTGAATGGAATAAAGTGACTCCACTTTTACATGCAGAAATCCCATCAGTGACTGAGATCATGGATCAGCTATCATATGTGTTAGGAAAATATCATTATGTGGTGGATTTCACTAATACTTTTTTTCTCTGTATATATTGCACCAGAGAGTCAAGAACAATTTTCCCTTATGTGGGAAGGAGGCCAGTGGACCTTCTTGGTGTTTCCTTAAGGGTATATTCATAGCCCAACCATCTGTCATGGTTTGATTGGGAAGGATCTCTCTACTTGGATGCATAAATCCTCTGTTCATCTATTTCATTATATTGATGATATCATGCTAACCTCTGATTCTTTTTCAGATTTAGAAGAAGCAGCCTAGGAACTAAAAAGCTGAAAACATGGGGTTGGGCAGTCAACCTTGGTCCAGGGTCAAGTTCTTGGGAGTTGTGTGGCTAGGTAAGACAAAAGTTATCCCTGAGGCAGTATAGGTAAGGTACAAGCTACTGTACTATTGTAAAACAGTTACAGGCATTTACTGGCCTATTAAGATATTGGGTTGTTTATACCTTATTTTGCACAGATAATCTGCCCCTTATATGCCCTCCAGAAGAAGAGAAGTGTTTGGAATTGGACTGATGCCCATGAGGACACTTTCCAAGCTTCCAAGAGGACAGTTGGTCAGGCTCAGGTCTTGCAAGTTATTAATCACTCTCTGCCTTTCCAACTTGATGTCACTTGTCATGGTGCCAGGTATGTCAGGGGCCTCTGGCAAACACATGGGAAATGCAGGGTGCCCATAGGGTTCTGGTCTCAATTATGGAAAGGAGCAGAACATTGATATTCTCTGGCTGAGCATATACAGCAGTGTATGCCACCCTTCAGGCATGTGAAGTGCTTACAGGACCACAGTGAGTCCTAGGAAGAACTTCCCTCTCTGTGGCAGGATGGGTACATTTGTGGTTGAATACCCCAGGACTGGAGTGGCTCAGATGCCCACATTGGCTAAGTGGGGTGAATATCTGGAACCTGAGCAATGCTGAATACTAGCCTCCTGTCTGCACAGCTGCAGGAAGTATTAGGGCAAGAAGAGTTTCAAGTTGATCCCTCAGCCAGAGGGCTTCCTGGTTGCCAGGCTTTAGAGCCTAGCTTATACAAGGATGGAATAGGTACTATATCAGCTCATGCATGGTATACAGATAGGCCCAGCAAAGGCATGGCGATATCTTGGGCTGCTGTAGTTGTCTGAGTGGATACAGAAGATATCTTGTTTGAAACCAGATTTGGTCAAAGCAACAGATGGGCTGAACTGAGAGTCATGTGGCTAATGATAATGCATGAACCCAACCCACTTACAGTGTGTACAGATAGTTGAGCCATGTACAAAGGATTAAATTTATGGGTGTCCCAGTGGGATCAGGAAGAATGGATGATTGGTGAAAGACCTCTCTGAGGACAAAATTTGTGGAAAGACTTGTGATCCAAAGGACAAGAATGTTAGCATAATTGTTTATCATGTTGCAGGGCATAAACCTCTCATAAACACAGGAAATGATGTTCCAGGCAGTCTAGCGCAAGTGAGGGCTTTATACCATCTGATGAATGGACAGGCTGCCTGGTTACATAGTCACATGGGCCATGTGGGGACTCGAAACCTCCTGCAGATAGCTAGTTGATATGGTATCCCATTAAAAAATGTGGATGCAATGAACATGGTAACAGCCTATGAGCTCTGTGCTAAGCTGTACCTATGTAGATGTCAGGTGCCCATGAAAGAGGGAGTCATAAAGTGAGGATATAGGCTCCTACAGGTATGGCAGGTAGATTATAGTGGACCCTTGCCCTCTGATAAACGATATAGTTCATGCTTACAGTTGTGGATATGAATACAGATATAGTTTTTGTCCTTCTATTCTAAATAGCCACCCAAAAGAGTACCATTGTGGCATTGAATATTTTATTGGCTAGTATGGGCATCCCCTTGAAGTGTGGAATGACAGAGGCACCCATTTCACAGGTTCCAAAGTGCAAACCCAGACAAAAAATGAAGACACTGATTGACATTAAATGTGTCATATCAACTGCAGGCTGCAGGCATGATTGAATGGTATAATGGCTTATTAAAGGACAAATTATGCATGATGTCTCCAAAGGAGCTGACCTTGCAGGGGTTGACTACCAGTTTGTTGTGGGCATTATGCCTTCTAAATAAGTAGCTGTGGTGAATAGGGCAGTCGCCCCTAAACTTGGTTGTATGGGTACATGCTTTACCCTTACACATAATAATGAATATCTAAGACTCTTGTATTTCCTAAAGTTTGTGATGGAACTTTGGTATTGCCTGTTTCCACTGCCTTGGGGTCAGGAAAAACAGTGGTGTGGACATGTCCATGGACTGTTATAACTTGAGTTCTCACTTGGAGAGCCATCCTGTTACCATATGGAGACAGCATGAAGAGTGGATTGACCGTGACACCATGGGTTTGTAAATGGCCATCCGAGGCATGAGTTGCACTACCTGAAAACTCAAGGGGAACCCTTCTGAGAAGAACTGTTGTCTTGTAAATGTGGCCCATCCAATTGCTCCTAGTGGAGCTAGCCCCTTTGCAGTTGACTTTAGAGTGGGGAGACAAGGTATAGTATTCCAGAGCAGGGTGGTCACCAATGTCTGCCACCACTCTGTTCCAAGATGAACAGATCACATGTATATTGCTTGAGGGACATGATTTACTTCTCATGTATCTTCTCATGGTATCTTTAGTCCTACTGTCTTTCCAACCAGGCTGACAGTCATCAACACTCTACTGTCATGAGCTCATAACTATGCCCATGTTTGCAACATAAGCCAGTGCTGGGTATACACTGACCTGCTAGCAGAAGGAGCAGATGGCCTTCCATGGACCATCACCCTGGTAACCAAGGCTAATTGGACATGGCTTCAGACAATTTACCAGTCCATACCAAAATGGGACAAAATAGAAGACAAGTAGAAGCACTACTCCAAAGAGGTATGGACAATACCCACCCCCAGTGGGCTATGCTATCTATATGGGATGGGGGTGGTTTCTAGCTGAACATGTAAAAATTAAGGGAACTAATGCCCCAGGGTATTAAACAACATGCCAATGATTCCTGGAGAGTAGCGGGTGGAACCCATGATTTCTTTATAATCATACTGTAGTCAATAGTCAAGCCAGGTGGAATGGTGGAATGGTGCCAAATACATGTGAACCAAACCTAAAGATCAGTTGCCCTCTAGATATTTATGGGTGTGTAGGCATTATGGGTGGCCATACTGACCTGCCAATTGAACTGGATATTGTACATGGGGATGGTCCTATATCCCTAGATATGTATATAAATCTCTTCCAGAAGTCCCCCATAATTGGGATATGGTGTACCATCACTGGCACCAAGAGAAAAGGACAGCATGGTGGTTTTATCCACTCACTCTTCCTACCTTGAGGTGGTACTATTAAGGTATAGTTAGAAGCAGAAGCTTTAGATAAGCATACTGCATGGGCATTCAATCAATCTGAATATGCATTAGCTTTAATGATGGATGAAACCATATGAATGGAAAAGGTGGTAAAAATTAACTTAAAAATGAGTCTTTAAATGTCAACACTGTCTTGTGAATGGATTTAATGTATAAATCAAAAGTGGAATTGATTCAGTTGCAAGAAAAACAGAAAAACTTAGCTATGTTGTTACAAATACAATTCTTGTGTTAGTTAATAATGGTACCCAATTCACCTTAAAGTAAAGTAACTTCATAGCAAGGAAAGCTGGCTGGAAGCCTTCTCAATCTATATATTCAAGTAGTGGTAACAAAAAAAGTATCTTAATTCCATTGGGAATCTTCAGTTTTCATTAAAAAATGGAAAAATAGTTTTCCTTTATTACTAAAGTAAAATACCTGCTAATGAGTGTCTTCATTGTTAAAATGCAAAATTAAGAAGCAAATTACTAAAAAGTTAAGTTCATTGGATATGTTACACATTGCATTTGAAATATTTAAAAAGCATACAAAATCAAGAGATAATTCAGCTTTGTCAAACTCTTGTGCTTTCAAACCAGGCCTTCAATACACTGCAGATTGCTTCTCCATATGAGTTTTTGGCCAAATTGGTCACTGACCCCTAAAAAAATAAATGCATCTAGTACATCTCTGGTTGTGCTCCTTAAGTTAATGGAGCCTATGTTACAGTTTCAAATTCCTGCAGCAGTCAATGATGGCTTGGTATAGTCAAATGTATAATGGATATCACCTCTAGACTGGCACTATTTCATCGTGCTGAAGGGTGCTATGTACCAGGCTGGTGGATTACTAGAAGAACCTACCTTCCTAGGTTCTCTTTAGGGTTAATGTTGCTGCAGCATGCAGATAGTGTGAAGGACATGCCAAGTGGAGCAATGAGTACCAGAGTACTGTGAATAGTACCTAAACACAATTGACATTATCGTCTCCTCCCATAGAGATATAACATGTAAGGTATTGCAAACCTGGAGATTAAATCTATTAATTGTATCTGAAAGAGAAAGTTAAGCATTGGTTAATACATTAATTAATATTAAGTACTGTACCTATATCTTCTATTCTAGATACATACCTGATGATTATGGTGGTATCTTTTCTCTCCTAGATTATATGCAGAGGGATATTGAACATGTTAAAAGTCCTGGTAAACTTCATTTTCTAAGTAGTTAATAAATGTGCCTATAATATAAAAGAATGACCATCTTGCCTAAGAGCACCAAATTAACTTGGGGGCAACATCTCAGGCTTCACCCCATACCAGGAAGAAGACATGCTTAGCCAGGATCTCCCTCCTAGCTCTTATTCCAAAACCTGTCGCACTCATACTCTGGGGAGGACTGGCAAACCCACATGCCATCCTATGAGGGCTAAGAATTTACCACCAGAAGGGAAATAGCAAATGAAGTGGCTAGAACCCCTTCAGATTAGCCCCTTTGAGATGGTCCTTTCCTCACACAGGACCTGGAAACCAAGTTCTGGTCAAATCTTGGCAAGAAAACAACCCTCACTTTCAATTAATGCCAAAATGGAAGCAACTTTACTTTGTAGTTCTAATCACTCCCACAGTTGTTAAAGTTAAAGGAATTTCCACTAGGTGCACTTATCTTGAATGAAGTCAGCTGCTCAAGGAAGTATCAGCTCACCAGAAGCTTCTGAGAAGATGTATGAGTGGCAGTCACCAGACAGCCTGAAATCTCTCTTTAAGAGAAAAAGTTAAGTAGTGTCTATGTCAAAGTCAGCTGCTCCCTCTAACTCTAGTCCAGATGTCTATTGATAGGTGGAGGGCAAACCAGACACTCCTTAAGAAACCTAGTCTGTTTTCATTTGTTTCTTCCAGTAAATAACTAAGAAGGCAATTCTCTTCTCATCCCCCTCTTAGCTGCCTTAGGTTTAACCATGAGCATAGGAACTGGGATTGGCAATTTATACCTAACCCCATTGTCTATTGCAATGTCTCTAGAACTCTAGAGAGAGCATAAAATAACTGAAAGAATACTGTTTCCCACCATCTTTGGGAAAATGCAGCCTTTACAGGCACCTGACCTTTTCTATTTTCGTGGTCCAGTATCCTCTTAGTAGGACAATATATTCTCAAAATTCTAATCAAGTTTATTTTCTCCAGAATCAACATCTTGTTAGCTATATGGGAACTTCATCCCACTTCACCCAGGATGCCAGACTCATCTTCCTCCAACTAAGATAGAATAGCAGGAGGGTTGTTAGGTAGGGTTTATTGTCCCTAACCAGGAGGAAGTAGCTACAGAAAAATTATTATCCTTTAGCTCACCTTTAAGAATAATGGTGTAAACTCTCTGAGGGGGAAATGAAGCAGACTAGTAAGATAAGGAATCAATAGATGGATCTAGAACCTGGCAAGAAGTCTATATATCATTTGGTACTCCCAAGATGGCTGCCTGAAGACCCTCATGAGATTCTGCCATTCAGAATGAGATTTCCTCCAGAAGCCAGGAGAAACCCCAGATATTCCCCAAGGATTTGTCATTGGGCCCTCATGGGGGATTGATGGGTGGGGTAATCAATCAAAATGGCAAATAGCTAGGACTCCTCCCATGTCATTAGTAAAGGGGCAGAATAATTAATGGTTTAAAAGCAAGCACAAAGGCTTTGGCTCTCTCTTGCCTTTTTACCCTGTCCCAGTTCCCATCCCTGTGCTGGTACATGTGCCTGTTCCTGCCTTTCCCTCAGCATGATGAACAATGCACAAGTAAAACTTGGGCATTTATAATCTATAATGGGAATTTGTAGTCTATAATTTAGCTCTCTTTATCACTTTTCAGCCTCTTCTTCTTTATCTGGGACACATGGTCTGTCATTTTCTCTCATTTCTCTTTCCTCCCTATCTTAATAAATTACTGGCCTAACTAACCTGATGTCCTCTTGAAATTCATTTCTGCAACATAGTCAAGAAGCTATACAAAATCTGGTTACAATAGTTTATGCCAGGAATTTTTTTTCCTTCCTTTATGGGAAGCTTAAAATCTCTTTTATTAAACTTCTAAAACTGAATAATCTTAAAAGCATACTGACTGCTGTGTTCTAGACTATATTAA
Source organism: Dasypus novemcinctus (assembly GCF_030445035.2). NCBI lineage: Eukaryota > Metazoa > Chordata > Mammalia > Cingulata > Dasypodidae > Dasypus > Dasypus novemcinctus. The sequence goes on along the minus strand of NC_080701.1, from coordinate 35,222,002 downwards.
AATTGTTTAATTTGTTTTAATCATAAATTAGAAAAGATCTCTCCATAGCTTTCAAGGACTTTTCCTTTACTTACTGAAGTTTGAAAATTAGATTATTAACCACCCTTATTTCAAGGCTGTTAAAGTGTTTAAATTTGGTAACTACAGGGCAAACTAATTCTTAATTGCCCAGTTTAGAAGATAGAGATTTAATCTGCCACATCTAGCTCCTCCCTCAGTGTTCTTGTAAAGTGAAATCTCTGGGGGCTGGGTAAGTCAAAGAGCTTAGGAAAATCCATTTCTTTTCCTAAAGTTCCATATGTGGGTTTCTATATGACCTTTCCATTCTGCTTAGCTTGATTTGGGTTCCAGGAATGTTAATTCACATATATAACTGCATATTTAATTTTTAACAGTTTGAATAGAGCTCTTTTAAGAATTTTCATTTGTTAATTTGATATTATCATATCTATTTATGAAAGTATACACTAAGGAAATAAGCAGACACAGAGAGTAAGACAAAAACCCACACTCACTGATGTTACTTACACTTTGCATTTTTTACAAAATATGTTTAATTATAAGATAACATTTAAAAGATTTATTTGAAGGCTGTTTCTAATTGTTTTAATTTGCACTATGACTATGCAGTTTTGTTCAAAAACTTCATTCCTTTTAATTACTGGCTTATAACCAAATATTCCCCATGCTTTAAAACAATTTTCCTTACTTAAGTACTTTGCTTATTTTCCATTTTGACTTTGGCAGACCTTGGGTAAAAAACTCTAATTTCAGTATATACTCACAGAGGTCATTAAAGCCTCAGGGAAACTGGTTTCTCTCATGAATTGCTGCTTTTAGGAACTTCAACAATAAAGGTGGGAGGTCTCCCCCACTTCTCATCTAGATAAAAACTCCCAGTGTCTGTCCATGGCAGAAACTTCATACAGGACCCTAAGTTTGGTTCCTCAAGGAAAATCCCTAGGCAGATGCTAAGTATGGAGCTGTGTAGTCCACAGAAGTAGTGCCCCTGATAAGACATAAATTGGGGGTCTTCTGGGGGTTGTATCCATTTAGTTATCTACTGGCAATGGATAAAACCCTGCAATGGCATTTTTGCTGGAATGATTGGAGTGTTACAAGGGAATAGGCAGGGAGCTAGTAAAACCAGGTACATTTTAATCTTAACTGATGGCACATAGGGGTTCCTAATTCACAGGGGAGAAGTTTAGTAAGTGGAGGGCATTTCCTCATCCTTTTAAGGACACATGGTCACGTGGTCTCTGGCACTCAGATCTGTCTTTCCTCTCTTACACAGGAATTCAGGGTTCCATATAGAGCCCACTGTTGGGAAATAGTTACTATGTGGTATGGCAGAAAAAGATTATCCTCTTTCTTCACCTCAATAGAGAATGCTGGAAGAGACACCCATTATCCTAGGGGAAGATAAAGTGCATTCATCAGCCTGGGATTATCACACCACTAGATCTGATGGAATGAATTCTCACTAAGCCAGTGTCCTGGAAATCATGGAGCCCTACTCACAGTTCCCATATTCTGGGGATCAGGATCTTAGCCTCTGGGCATACCCAGAGACTTAGAAGTCTTGGGGATATCTGGGCCCAGTTCCTAGACCAAATACCCAAGCTGGAGTGATCCTAGGAAATGGGCTGGCTAGGGACATTTCTTTTGCCTACTTTGCAGCAGTCTTAGGAACTGGCTGTGAATGAGCTCACATCATTGCCTCTCCCAGGGACTGAGGTCTGCAGTTAAGCCCAACATTAAAAGACCATTAAAAAACTAGAGACTAATTATCCTATGACTTGCTGGAAAACACCCTCAGGAACCACAAAGACGATCTCAGGGCCTCCCCAATGCTGAGAAGGAGCAATGTCCCTGGGCTCTATGAGGGTGGGGCTCATGTCTCACTCACAAATGCATTTTCAGTTTCTAAGGCATCCTAAAGCATCTCACAGACCCAAAATGAGGAAAGAAGTAGTTGGAAGATCAAAGTTATTTTTAATTAAAACGAGTTAACTAGCAGTCTAAGGAAACAATACAATGGGTGATAGCCATATTGGACTCACAGAGAGTGCCTGGTAAACTGGCAGACTCCTGCTCAACTAAGACCATGTGCCTGGTCAGGTCTCAAGGGAAGTTTCACTCACCACCCAGAACTTCCTTGGATCTCAATGTTGCAAGAGCTCACCCCTACCATCCCCAGAGGAAGAGCCAGAAATCTGGGCAGAATGAGTTTATGTCCTGTGATAGCTTACCAGGAACCCTCTATCCAGGAACCCTCTTTAAAATGGTAGAACCAAAAGAGGATACAGACTGGCTATAATATTTTTAGACTCACCATTCTTTGCTAGGTGTCAGGAAGGATGACCTGCTTCTGGAACTCCTGGCTGTCAATCAGCAAATGAAGCCAGAGAAGTATTGGGTTCCTCTAGGTTCTTGGCTATGTTGCCTAAAGGAATCTAAGAACACACCAGTTTAGTTAAACCAGTAAAAACAATTTATTGGGAAATGGGGGAAAAGAACAGAGCTTGATGATTAATGGGAGAGATAATCTAGTTCATGAGGGTCAAAAGTGACTGCAGTTGCCCAGAGATGTTGGGGGAACACTGACCTACTCTGGCTTTGACAGGGGCAAGGATGAAGTCAGAGATGTTTCCAATTTTCTAGTCCATGCAGGCTGAAAGCAATTGTAGTTGCCCAGAAAGGCTGAGGAAGCACTGTCCTTTCTACTCTGTCAGGGGTGGGTATGGATCCACAGGTGTATCTAAAACTCTGGTCCATGCAGGATTTTGTACCTACATTTGCCGAGAAAGCTTGAGGAAATACCATGTTCCTACAACTCTGTTGGGGCAGAGATGTATCCACAGGTTTACCTACCAATCTAGTCCATATGGGCTGAAAGCACCTGACAGAGGTAGAGCTGCAGCCTAGGCTAGGGCAGCAAACCAACCTGGGTAGAAAGTTGTGAGTCCCTACCTTCACTGTGATTTTCAATCAGTCTTGCTTCACTCCATACAAAAGGTGGAGTTAAAATGGTGGCTATTGGCCTCTTTCTGACCTGCACAGGCTTAAACTTCAGCTGGTCTCAGGACTGTATTTTAACCAGCTGGATTTAATAATCAGTAGCTGAAATCAGTGCCCAACTGTCTTACCTCCCCCATGTTTGGGAAATGGAGCTTCCAACTCCAGTCAAGGAATAACTCCCAAGGTAGCTTGTGCTCTCAGTGAGGGATAGGAAATGGCCTCCATGTTGTGAAGTGCTATAATCATGAATCTTCAAGGCAGATGGAGAGTCTCCTACTTCAAATCTTCCAAGGATGTTGCAGGATACTCTCTGGTCTCCTGGGACCCCCAAACAGGTGATTTAGATCACTCTCAGTGGTTACTAACTGCACTGTAGGAAAAGCTTGCTCTTGGGGTTCGTTACTCTGCTGCTATCTTGCCACTTTCCCCAGGTAATTAAGTTTAGAGAGGGAATGAGGAGAAAGAGAAACAGACAGAGAAAGAGAGAATTATTCTTTTCAGTGCTTTAAAAATTTGCCCATTGGAGGGCACACTAGGGTGGCCATTAGGGGTGCTGTGTACATTGACAATAATTGAAACAAGCATCATTACAAAAGGTGAAGAGATATTTTATAATGATAAATTTCAATATTCAAGGAATATGTACCAACATTGAAATTGATGAGCCTAATTATATAACCTCAGAATATATTAGCCAAAAAAATAGGAAAGTTGGAAATCCATAATAACATTGGGAAATGTTAGCACATCTCTCTTGCTAAAAAAATCCCTGCCCTCAAAGAATTTCAGAAAGACATAGATTTGAATATATTTTTAACATACTTGATGCAATTGTTATACAGAGAACAAATATGCATGATGGGTATGATGAGACATAAAACAAATAGAAATCATATAATTTGTACCCTAACCACTATGAATTAATGTAGATGTCAGTAACAGAAATATAAATGTAATATCCCTATGTGTTTAGATAAAAAGTAACAAACATCTCAAGCATTGTGATTTAAAGGAGAAATGGTTTACAGTAAAAAAAAAATATTTTTAAATGATTGATATAGAAAATACCAGACATCACAATTAGTAGTAGCAGGTAATACTGTTATAAGAGGAAATGTTATAAGCATTATATAAATGTGATGTCAAAGAAGAAAGGCTGAAAAGTGAAGAATGAAGCATGAATCTTGGGCTAGAAGAAAAATGGGAGAAAAAACAGTTAACCTATAGATAGTAAATGAAAAATAATGAAAATATATATAAATTCATAAATTAGAAAATAAACATTAAAATAGAAAAATATACAAAGCCAAAATTTAGGTTTACAGGAGATCACTCTTTGCCAGGGGAAGGATGAAATGGATATCCAATATCAGAAATGCAAAAAGGAATAACAAAGAAAAAGAGTAAGCAACACCACCCCAAATTCCTCAAGACTGATGAATGAACAGACATAGGGGAGAATGTAACTGTGGACTAATGTAGACTTATTATTCTAGTAATGGAAGAACTTGTAATTTTGATGTATAAAGACAGTGGCCACCAGAGGTGAGGGAAAGGAGAGGGAAGAATTGGTGCAATAAGGGGCATTTTGGGACATTGGAATTGTCCTGTATGACATAGAAATGGCAGATACAAACCATTATACATTATGTCAAAACCTATAAAATTATGTGGGTCAAAGCATAAACTATAATATAAACTGTGGAGCATAGTTAGTAGCAATGCTTCAAAATGTGTTCATCAATTGTAGCAAATGTACCACACTAATGAAAGATGTTGTTAGTGGGGAAAAGTGGGGAAGGTGGGGATTCCCCCTATATCTTTGCAGTAATATTTGTGTAATCTAAATCTCCTTTCAAAATAAAATTTTCTTAAAAATTTTATTTTATTACATTTTTACAGTGAACTGAGTGTTTTATTTACTCTGTTTTGAATTCTTCATATACTCTTTGTAGCTTCCTTTGTCCATATTTTTATTTGGAAGCTTGCTACCTAATTAAGTTAAAAGTAGTCATAGTGAAGGTACTTGGTGCATTTTATATTTATAAAGCTACTTAGTGAATTTATATTTATGATATTACATATTGTAATAGATTAAGTCTTAACATTTCCTGCCAAATAAAACATATTTGTTTTTGTATCTCTTATATTTCATGTTATGTTATACATATTAAACATTCTAATACTTTTATCTATATATTATTTTTAGCTTTTCTTTATTTTTAAGAATTTTGTTGAAATTAAAATAAGTAAAGATATGTGCATTTATTTCAGATGGATTTGCATGATCTGAGTACATCTTTGTAATTAGCCTTCAGATCAAGCAATGCATTAACTCTATTCCATAATTTGTTAATTTTCCCTTTCAGTCACTAAAACACACCCTGTATGACCCAATCAAGTGTCCACTTTCCTGATTTCTAATTGCATATATTATTTTGTCAGTTTCTGAATTTTATAGTCATGTAATCATACAGTTTCCACTAATTAGTATGGGATAGGTGAGACAAGTCAACTATCACAAAGACCTTGTAGAGCTGACAATTGACTTAGGAAAGGGCACCCAATTCACAGAGAGGGTCAAGGGTATAGACTGAGCTCACAGAACTTTAAATTTATTTGATAAATTCTTTTCTCTAGATGACAATAGGATATTTATCTTATTTAATAATAAGATGTAATTTGTGCTTATTAGGCAAATTAACCTTCAGAAGTTAAATATTATCAAACTTGCATTCCTGAAATATACAAAAATATCTCCCTTAAGTATTTACAAGTATTATTGATGATTCCATTCTTCCATGAATTTTTCTTTGAACTCTCCAATTTTTATAACTTCCAAATTTTCAATTAATTAAAGAAATACTACTAATCATATTTTATAGTTTTTCTTCTATCAGTTTTGTTAGGTTTTGTTTTCTGGGAGTTTGTCAATTTAATATAAAGTATAATTTTCATTACTATAAAGCATAACTGAATATTACAATATATACTGTTTATAGTTTTTATTCATTCCTAATATAGGTTATTTTTTCCAAAAGTTTTATTAATTTCATATGTTATAAGATGGTATTAATTTTTTAAGAGCTGATTTTTGACATTTTGAAATTCTGTTATAGATTTATTTTCCATTTTATTAATTTATGTATTTGTTTTAAGTATTTCTTTACTCATATTTTGTGTTTTATTTGTAATTTTTTTTTCTAACATTTCAGAAAAAAATTTACATCACGGCTTTTCAGCTTTTCTTCTTTTCTGTTACATAATATTTGGGTCTATGTAATTTACTCAGAGCAAGGCTTTTGTTGCACCCTGCCATTCTGCTATGCTATAGGTATTGGTTCAAATTTTCTCCTAATTTTGATTCCGGTTTGTTTTTGGACATATTAGCTATTACAATGTGAATGCATAAACATTTAAGGATTTTCTACTTATCCATTTAAAAATGGTAGCAGTTTGATATTATTAATGAATTCCAAGGAAATATTGGATTATGTTTGTAAATTGGTCTGTACCTGGGCATAATTAAATTATGATTAGGGCTTTGAGTCCAACCCCTTGGTGGGTGTGGGCTCACAGATAAAAGCATTGCAAGAGAAGAAAGTTGGAGTTTTTGCTGTTGGAGTTTTGATGCTGGTGTCTTGCGCTGGAGCCCTGGAAAGTAAGCACACAGAGGAGCTTGGTCATGAGGAAAGAGAAGCAAGACCAAGGAAGAGAGTTAACATGAGCCTGGAGAGAAGGAAGCTCTGAGAAGAGAAGAACCCAGGAAGCCCGAACCCTGGCAGACATCAGCAACCATCTTGCTCCAACATGTCACAAAACACTTGGGTGAGGAAAGTAATCTATGATTTATGGACTGGTAATTGTAAGCTCCTACCCCAAATACATACCCTTTATAAAAACCAACAGATTTCTGATATTTTTCATCAGCACTCCTTTGACTGATTAATAAAAAAACTTAACTCCCTGTGACCATAGAACATAGAATATAAGTTCTATGATAATTTATAGGAAAGTATAGAATTGAACACAAATCTTCTCAACCAAGGCTCTATGGCCATTTTAGAACAGATCATTCTTTGTTTTGGGGGATAGTCCTGGATATTTTAAGATGTAGTGGCTTAAAGCTTTGTACTGCAGAAAAACATTTCATTAACTAATTTGATTCCTGTGGGAGTGAACTCACTGTAAAGAGGAAAATTTGGTGAGATTACTTCAATTAAGGTGTGATCCAACACAATGAAGATGATTCTGAATCTTATTACTAGAATCCTTTAATGGCTGAGGGAAATTCCAAGACATAGACATACAAAGCTGGCAATAGGGGGAAATCAATGCCCAGAGAAGGCAGGAGAGGTCTAGATGTGCTGTGCCATGTGATAGAAAAGTCAAGGAGCAAGGATTTCCATAATCCAGCCCCAGAACAACACAGTCTTTTGCATGAAAGTGTTGCTTGGAGGATACCTTGATTTTGGACATCTAGCCTCAAAACTGTGAGTCAATGCATTCCAGTTGTTTAAACCAACACATTGCATGGTATTTGTATTAGAAGAAAGGAAGTAATTGGTAGCAGCATCTTTTGCAACTCTGCAAAGACACAAGCAGCATATCCCACCCCTAGTCATGACAGTGAAAATTACCTCCAAAATTGCCAAATATTCCCCTGAGTACAACAATGTCTAGTATTAAGAACAATTAGTTTAACTCATGCTCATTTTTTCTATAAGTTCTCTGTGCATTTATTGTTTCTCTTACATTCCACCTCTCTTTTCACATACAAGGGAAGCTTCATAAGATTAGTGCTGATTTTTCATCAGATAAACATGGAGGTGAAAAGGCAGTCTTATGACATAGTTAAGTTGGAAAAACCAACAACCTGCCAGCCATGAATCCTGTATCCAGCAAAGCTGACACTGTAAAATGAGGAAGAGTTCAAAATATGCAGAGATAAACAGAAATTAAGAGAGTTTGTTAGCAAGAAACCTACCCTTCAAGAAATAGTAAAGGGAATTCTGCAGGTTAAAAGGAAATAGGACAGAGAGGGCTAGGGGAGAATGTAGAAAGAAAAATTATTAGTAAGAATTAATACAAAGATAAACAAAGAAATAGAAACAAAAGATGAAACATAAACCTAAAAAAATGACTATGTAACTACTGCTCTGACAGTAAAATCATTGAATGTTAATGTATTAAACTCTCAAATCAAAAGATGCAGATTGGTAGAATGCATAAAGAAATATTACCTAAATATACATTTTCTACAAGAATCTCAACTTAATCCCAGAGACACAAGGAAGTAACAAATTAATTGGTGCAGAGTGATTTGACCTACTAACATAAAAGGGTTGGAGAAGCTATACAATATAGGACAAAATAGGCTTTAAATGCAAAACTCTTGTAAGATACAAAGAAGGACACTATATAGTAATAAAAGGGGTATTCTATCAAGAAGAAAGAACAATCATAAATATTTATGCATTTAAGCAAGGTGTGCCAAATACATAAGGCAAATATTGGACAAACAGTGGAAAAACAGATGTCTCTACAATTATAGCACACTATTTAATAACCATTATCACATTAGACAGAACATCTCAACAGAGCATCAATAAACAGATATTGAAAAATAAACTTAAGGATCTACACTGTATTAGTCAGCCAAAGGGATGCCAATGCAAAATATCAGAAATTGGTTGTTTTTTATAAAGGGTATTTATTTGTATTAGGAGCTTACAGACACAAGGCCATAAAGCATAAGTTATTTCCTTCATCAAAATCTATTTTCATGTGTTGGAGCAAGATGGCAGCCAATGTCTGTGAGGGTTCGAGCTTCCTGGGTTCCTCTGGGCTCAGTTCCACTGTTTTCTCCACAAGGTCAGCTGTAGACTCTAAGGTAAACAGCTCTGTCTCTCTCCCTGAGGTTCCAGCTTAAGACTTCAGCATCAAACTCCAACATCAAAACTCCGACATTAAAAGCTCCCAACTCTGTCATTTGCCATGCCTTTTATCTGTGAGTCCCACCTGCCAATGGGCAGGAACTCGATGCCCTACTGTCACAATAGGTTTACATGAGTACTTAATCAAGCAAACATCTGAGTCCAATATAATCTAATATGCCCAAAGAAAAAGATCAGTTTACAAACAAAATCCAGTATTTCTTTTTGGAATTCAATAATATCAAACTGCTACATACAACTAAAAACACACAGAACATTACACCCAAATATGGCAGGATATACATTCTTCTCAAGAGCACATGGAAACTTTTCCAGTATAAACCATATGCAAGGTCACAGAACAAGTGTTAATGATTTCATAAAGATTGAAATTATACAAAGTAATTTCTCAGACCACAATGAAATGAAGCTGAAAAATAATAAGGGGCAAAGAACCAGAACAGACACAAAGACATGGATGTTAAACAACATACTTTTTGACAATCAGGGCATCCAGGAAGATATTGTAAAACAAATCAGCAACTTCTTTGAAACAATGAAAATTAGAACAGAACATATAATAACCTATGATTTACAACAAAAGCATTGTTGAGAGGGAAATTAATAGCAATAAATTATTATATTAAAAAAGAAGAAAGAGCTAAATTGAAATCCTAACTGCACAGGTGGAGAAACTAATAAAAGAGCAGCAAACTAATCCCAAAGCAAGAAGAAACATGGAAATAGCAAAGATTAGAGCAGAACTAAATGACATTGAGACTAAAAACACTAGAAAATTTAACAAAATCAAAAGCTGTTTTTGAGAAGTTTAATAAAATCAACAAACCCTTAGACAAAGAAAAAAGAGAGAAACAGCAAATGCATAAATAAAAAAGAGGGGATATCACCATTGATACCACAGAAATAAAAAGTATCATAAGAAGATACTTAGAAAAATTTTATGTCAACAAGATGGAAAACTTGGATGAAATGAACAAATTTCAAGAAAAGTACAAGTAGTCTACATTGATGAAAGAAGAAACTGACGAACTCAACAGACCAATCACAAGTACGAAGATTGAGTGTGTCATCAAAAACCTCCCAATTAAGAAAAACCCAGTACTGGATGGCTTCACAGGTACATTTGAATAAGTATTTCAGAAAGAGCTAACACCAACCCTGCTTAAAATATTCCAAAATATGAAAGTGGAGAGAACATTACCTAACTCATTCTATGATGCCAACATCATCCTATTAATAAAGCCCATAAAGTTGCCACAAGAAAAGAAAACTACAGACCAATCTCTTTAATGAACTTAAATGCTAAAATTCTCATCAAAATACTTGCTAAACATATTCAACAATACTTGCTAAAAGTATTCAATAACTTATCAAAATAATTATATGCCATGCACAAGTGGCTAGTATTTTTGCTGTATGCAAAGATGTTTCTACATAAGAAAATCAACCAAAGTAATACAGGACATTAACAGATCAAAAGAAAAAAGTCATATGTTCTCTATAGATGAAAAAAATAATTTAACAAAATACAACATACTTTTTTGATAAAAGCACTTCAAAAGACAGAAATTGCAGGTAACTTCCTCAACATGACAAAGGGTATATATGAAAAACCCACAGCTAACATCATATTCTAGGTCAAATGTTAAAGGCAAAATAACAGATCCCTCTAGGATCTGGAAGAAGACAAGGCTGCCCATGTTCACTGCTCTTATTTAACATTGTGTGGAATTACTTGCTCAAGCACATAGGAAAGAAAAGGAAATAAAAGCCATCCAGATTGGAAAGGAAGAAGTAAAATTTACATCATTTGCAGAAGACATGATCCTATTCATAGAGAAATCTATAACAAAGCTTCTCAAGCTGATAACTGTGCTCAGTAAAATGACAGGATATAAGATTAACAAGTACAAATCAGTAGCATTTTTGTACACTAATAATCAGCAGTCTGAGGAGGACATTAAGAAAATAATTCCATTTTCTATAGTGACCAATAAAATTAAATATATAGAAAAAATTTAAAGATGTAAAGGACTTGCGCACAGAGAAGTATACAACACTTTTAAAGGAAATCATGGAAGATTTAAATAAATGGAAGAATATTCCAAGATCATGTATAGGTAGACTAAACATCATTAAGATGTCTATCCTCCCTAAGATGATTTACAGTTTTAATGCAATCCCAATAAAAATTACATTTTTTACTGAATTGATAAGGCTAATTATTAAATTTATTTGGAAATGAAAGGGAGTCCAAGTAGAAAAATCCTACTGAAAATAAAAGAGGACACTTGAGGAAACATGCTACCTGACTTTAAAGCATACTATAAAACTACAGTGGTCAAAACCGCATAGCATTGGCAAAGTATAAACATTCTGAGGAATGCAACTGCATTGATGGTTCCAATATAGATCCATGCTTATTCAGGCAACTGATATTCAAGAAAGCCACCAAGCCCACTCAACTGGGACAGAATGGTCTCTTCAATAAATGGTGCTTGGAAACTGGATATCCATACCCAAAAGAATGAGAAAGGCTAACAATCTCATGCCACATACAAAAATTAACTCTAGAGGTATCGAAGATCTAAATATAAGAGCCAAGACCATAAAGCTCCTAGAAGATAAATATAGGGAAGAATTTATGAAAACTTGTAGTAGGAAATGGTGTCACAAAATTTACAACAAAGAGTGGGCAACAGAAGAAAAAAATAGGTAAATGAGACTTACTCAAAAGTAAAAACTTTTACACTTCAAAGGAAGTCTGTTAAGAAAGTGAAAAGGCAACCTATCCATTGGATGAAAGTATTTGATAACTATTTATCTGATAAGGGTCTGATATCCAGCAAATATAAGAAATACAACATTTCAAAAATAAAAAGACAACCCATTTAAAAACTGGCAATGGGGATGAGACTTCCTAGCACTGATGGTTATTACCTAGAGCCAACTTGTGACGCAATTGGAAAAAGACCTTGATGAAACTGGAGAAATAGTAATTAAAAGTAAGTTTTTTTCTGGCTAAGAGATTCCAAAGTGAGTTGGGAATTCATCCCAGAGGTTACACTTATGTATGTCTCATTACGATCCCATTGACTGCCAAAGTAAATATGACCTCAAATAGCAGGGCTCCTGAGGGCTCTGGATGTCTCCATAAGCATGGCAGACAGTTCAGGAGCTTGGCACCCTGCCAATGAGTCCTCCTTGGGAATTTATGCTCCCTTGTGTGACAGAGTGGACTCAGCTGTGATTTCCCTACACATGCCTCTTCTGCCCCTTATTTTTGAAACTATAATTAGTACTAGAGTTGATAGGTATATGTCCAAGAGACTTAAATCTTTTGGCTGTCCCTTTGCCATTTGGGCCCTGAATTTCAATAGAGTTGCAATAGGTACTCTCCAGTTCATTGTGCCCACCCAGGACAAATATAAAGGAGATGATGATGAGCAATGATCATCTCAAGGTACAGAGAGAGTCTGCAACTGAAAGCAAGATAGTCCCATCCCTGTGCTCCATGGGACCTAAGCCCTCTCTCAACTGGAGGTGGGTTGGTCAACACCATCCCAGAATCCTCAGAATTGGGGAATGAATGATGGACTAGAGTAGACTTACTGTTATTCTACTATAGATGTATTGTGATTCTAGCAATTGAAGAACTTTCATCATTGATGTGGAGGCAGTGACCACTGGAGAATCTGGGAGAAAGAAAGGGAAAAATAGTTGTAATTTGGGGTCATTTTTTGGACTTGGGAAGCATTTTGAAGGACAGATACAGGCCATTGTATATCTTGTCATAATTTACAAAATTGTGTGGCAGAGAGTTTAAACTACAAAGTAAACTGTAATCCATGCTTAGTGGCAATGCTTCAAAATGTTTTCATCAAGTGTAACAAATGTACCACCCTAATGAAGTATGTTAATGTGGGAAAGTGTGGGAAGCAGTGGGAGCAGTGCATATGGGAATTCCCTATATTTTTTTATGTAACATTTATGTAATCTAAGTTTCTTTAAAAATTTTTAAAAGTATATAAAAATAAAAAAATTAAACTGCAATGAAATATCTTCTGTATTAGCCAGTCAAAATGGTGGTGATGCAAAATAACAGAAATCAGTTCATTTTTATTTGGGATAGAAGCTTACAGTTACCAGACCATAAAGCATAAGTTACTTCCCCCATCATAGTCTACTGCCACATATTAGAGCAAGATGGCTGCCAATGGCTGCCAGGGTTCATGCTTCCTGCGTTCCTTTTTTCCCAGGGTTCATTCTCTCTGGGCTCACCTCCTCTGCTTTCTCCACAAGTTCAACTGTAGATTATGAGAATCACTAGACTTTGCCTCTCTCCACAAGGCCAGCTGTAAACTATCAGGTGACTGGCTCTGTCTCCCTCCCTGAGGTTTGTTTTTCCCTGGGCTCAGCTGCTCTTCTCCTCTGTGTACTTACTTCCCAGGTCCCAGTTCAAAACTCCAGTATCAAAACTCCAAAATCAAAACATCATCATCAAATTTCAAACAACTCCTCTGCTCTGCTGTGTAGTTTTATCTGTGAGTCCCCACCCACCAAGAGGGTGGGGACTCAACATCCTTCTGATGTGACCCAAAGCCCTAATCATAATTTATTCATGGCCAGGTACAGACCAGTTTACAAACATAATCCAACATCTACTTTTGGAATTCATAAACCATATCAAACTGCTACATTTTCTTACACCTATTAATCTGATTGCTATTTAAAAAAACAGAAAAGTGTAAGTGTTGGAGAGTTTGTGGAGGAAAGTAAACCTTTATCCACAGCAGGTGTGAATGTACAATGGTGCATTCTTTGTGGAGGACAGTTTGGCATTTCCTCAGGAAGCTAACTATAGAGCTGTCATACAATCCAGCAATCCTGTTTCTGAGTATATACCCAGAGAATTGAGAACAGAGAGACAAACAGATATACACACACCAGTGTTTATAGTGGCATTATTCACTATTGTCAAAGTTGGAAGCAACCCAAGTGTTCATCAACAGATGCATGGATATATACAATGGAATATTATTCAGATATAAGAAGGAAAAATGTAGACGCATATATAAACATGGATGAATCATGAAGACTTTATGTTGAATGATGTAAAACAGTCACTGAAAGACAAATATTACATGACTTTATTGATATGATCTAAGCAAACTGAGCATACTAAAATATCTAGTCTAGAAGATAGGTTATCAGGAGAAAGAAAGGGAGTAGCATGTGGTGAACAGATGTTCCATATAGGAAAACCTATGATAAGGTGGGAAAGTGATGACTTAGCAGCATTTGGGGGGGATAGTGGTACAGGGATATGAATGGGTTAATGGTACTTGAATATGAGGGTGTGTAGAGTGGTGGAGATGGGTTGAACTAATCATGGAACTAGGTAGACAGTTTGAGAAAGAAGCAGGAGAACTCGGGGTTTTTAGGACTTGATTAAAACTACAATTGTGGGAGTTCTTTAGGCTAATATGGCAGGGGAGGATTACTGATGCAGGGCATTGGGTTGGGGGGATATGTGGGATAGGGTGCACCTGGGGTATGCTTCTACAGAACATGAAAATGTTCAACTTGTCATTGGATATTATCTCAGTGTGTGGAGATCCACATAATAAACAAGAAAATAATCTCCCATCCTGAGGAGTCCTGTTATATTCTCAATTAGAGGGGCAAGAATATCTGGAAAACAGGTAGTCCCTACTAAAAGAAAACAGACCAATATGTAAAGCCCTCAACATTAATTAATGGAACTATGAACATTATTCTTCAAAAAATGTAAATTAATCATTACCATAAGTTCTAAGGTTAAGGGGAAGTAAGAATAGATGGAACATAGGGATTTTTCTACAGGATATTGCAATGATGGATATAGACTGTTATATATTATGTCTAAACCTATAAAAGTCCACTGGGAAAAATATAAACCATAATGTAAGCCACTGACCATTTTTATTAGCAATGCTTCAATATTTTTCATCAATTGTAAAGAATGTACCATACTTGTGTAAGATGTTACTAATAGAAGAAAATGTAAGTGGGGAGGGAAGGGGGTAAATGGGAATTCCCTATAATTTCTATGTGACTTTTCTGTAACCTAAAGTTTTGTTGAAAATAAAATGAATAAAATAAGACACTGCAGGAATATGCAAAGGAAATTGTCACTGTACACAAAAGATAACACCTAAAGGTGATGAAAAACACAAGGCAATTTTTAAATTTTTAATAATTTTTTATTTTTTGTAGTTGTTTTGTGGGAAGTTTTTTATTTCAAAAGTGTTGCAATTGTGACAGTATATTCATTGGTGGGGGCGTCAATTTTGAGGGATCATATGAGGAGGGGTGCACCTGGGACATGCCTCTTTGAAAATGAGTGTATTCATGTGGTCATCGGGTGCTGTCTTGGTGGGTGTAGATCTACAAAATAATCAAAAGAATATTGAATTCCTCCGTTTCCCGAGGAGCCACGTCCAGAGATACTTGCAACAGTGTTCAGGACCTAACTTGCTCAACTGCTCCAATGCCCTGGGAGCCACCCTTTCTCTCGAGAGATACAGTTCCCTCTGTTTGATGGCATTAGTCCTCCCCAGGATGAGGGTCCACCCCCACTCTCACCACTTGGGTCTCTACCCAATGGTACCACCCACTCTGGCAAAATGAGCATTCAGACATTCCCCAGGAGCCCGTCCCGCATCAGACCATCCTCTCCGAGCATCCTAAACAGGTAACCCTCTTAATTATATTTTGATACGATTTTCTCAGCATTTTACTCTCAACCAACACCTGACACTTTCCTATGTTCGTATGCTACCCCTCCCTCCCCGCACTTTTAGGGCAATATTACCCATCCTCCCATCCCCAGCCCCCCTCAAACCCGCAAAGCCCCCCCAAAGGCAACCCCTTGCCCCATTTTATCTCTTCTTTGTGTTCATACTTACCGCCAGCTCATCATAAATTCCACCCCTGCAGACGTCGGCTCACATCCTTCCTCCACCCCCCGATTTCCTGTAAGCCTATCGTTCAGTCTTTAACTCTCTGAGGCAGCTTTCTTATTTCATATCATTGAGGTCATGTAGTATTTGTCCTTCAATGCCTGAGTTGCTTCACTCAACATAAGGTTCTCAAGATTCATCCATGTTATCCTGTGTGTTTGTAGTGTATTTGTTCTTACAGCCGAGTAGTAGTATTCCATTGCGTGTATATACCACATTTTATTGATCCACTCATCTGTTGATGGGCATTTGGGTTGATTCCAACTTTTGGCGATAGTGAACAATGCTGCTATGAACATTGGTGTACATATATCGGTTTGTACTTTCATGCTACTTTACTGGAATTGTAGTTGGTGTTGGGGTTTAAGATATATTTAGGGGATTTGAATCTCTGGACTGACAATATGATAGCCAGGCCCTGAGACTCAACAGATTTCAGCTCCTACAATCTGATTTATTGGACTCACCTCACTCAGCTAAGGTGGAGTTGAAGGACAACCACCACACCATGGAGCCTAGAGTGCCTACAACTGAAAGCAGGAGGATTGCATCCAGTATCCATGTGGAATCTGAGCCTCCTCTTGACATAGAGGTCCAAAGAACACAACCAATCCAAGGTCCACAGAGAAAAGGTGGCATTGGAGTGGGAAAAGTGGACATGGTGGCTGATGGGTATGGGGAATGGCAGGAAGAGATGAGATGTGGAGGCGCCCTTTGGGACTTAGAGTTGTCCTGGATGGTGCTGCAGGGGCAATCACCGGACATTGTAAATCCTCCCAGGGCCCACTGGATGGAATGTGGGAGAGTATGGGCCATGATGTGGACCATTGACCATGAGGTGCAGAGATGCTCAGAGATGTACTTACCAAATGCAATGGATGTGTCATGATGATGGGAGTCAGTGTTGCGGGGGGGGGGGGAGTTGTGGGGTGGGGGTGGTAGGGTTGAATGGGACCTCATATTTTTTTAATGTAATATTTTTACAAAATCAATACAAAAAAGAAAAAAAAAGAATATTGAATTCCTATCGTGGGAAGTCCTGCTACATTCTCTAATATAACGACAAGAATCCCTGCAGTACATGGGCAGTACCTAGTGAAGTAGTATAGACCAATTCACCAGACCCTTGATATTGATGCTTGTACTTATGAACCTTGTTCTTATGACATTGAATCTTAGCCTACTCTTATATATTGCCTAAGGGGTACATACTGAAAGTATCCTTGTTGCTCAAATGTGACCTCTCTCTAAGCTGAATTTCGCTTATAAACTCATTACCTTTCCTGTGACATGGGACACAACTCCTAGGGATGAGCCTTCCTGTAATGAGGGTTGTTACCTAGAGCCAATTCATGATGCATTTGGAAAAAGACTTTGACCAAACTGGGGAAATATTAAATAAAAGTAAGTTTTTCTGGCTAAGTGTTTCAGAAGTGAAATGGGAGTTCATTACATAGGTTACACTTATGCATGACTCAGGAGGATCTCACTGACCACCACAGTAAATGGTGCCTTAAGAAGGGGGTCCCTTGAAGGTTCTAATGACATCCAGACAGTATAGACAGAACAGAGAATCAATATCTCTTGGAATATATGATAATCAATGTATTGCACTTAGATTCTTTTATAATTTTCCCACACAAGTGACTTATGTCCCTTTTATTTGAACCTCTAATTAGCACTATACCCATTAAATATGTGTCCCAGAGACCGAGATATTCTGGATGACCATATGCAATTTGAGCTCTGAATTTCAGCAGAGATGCAGCCAACACCTATTCTCCAGTTCATTAAACTCACCCAGGACAACTAATAAAAGGATGATGATGGACAATGCCCATAATTGATTCTATAGAGAATATCTAGAACTACAAGCAGGAAAGTTTCGTCCATCTGCCATGTGGGATCTAAGCCTCCTCTCAATTGGAAGCAGAGTGAGCATCATCCTCAAATCCTCGAGATTGAGGAAAGAGCAAATATAAGGGTGGAATTCAATTATGGACTAAAGTAGACATTGTTATTCTAATAATGGAAGAACTTGTAAAATCAATATAAAGACAGTGGTCATAAGAGGTCTTGAAGGGAAGGAGAGGGAAGAATAGGTATTAAAGGTCATTTTGGGACATTGGAATTGTTCTGCCTGATATTGCAATGATGGATATGGACCATTATACATTTCTCAATACCTATAATATTGTGCAGTGTAAAGGTAAACCATAATGTAAATTATAGACCATGGCTAGTAGCAATAATTCAATATGTGTTCATCAATTGTTAACAAATGTACCACATTTGAAAGTTGTCATTAATGGGGAAAAAGTTAGGAAAGAGAGAGAGTGTGGTATATGGGAATCCTCTATATTTTCAATGTAACATTTATGTAATCTAAAACTTCTTTAAGAAAAAAATGTTTTAAAAATCCAGAACTAGAAAAAAAGATCACTAAGCACATCTTTAGCCACATTCCACAAATTGTGTTGATTTTATTTTCATTTAAGTTCAGGGCAAAGTAATTCTTTTTGAACATATGGACTTTTTTTTAGAAAACTGCTATTTAATTTTGATTTTTTAAGATGTACTGTTATTAATACCTTTCTCATTGATTTAAGTTCAATTTCATTATTGTCAAATAACATACATCATATTATTTCAACTCAATTTATTAAATTATTTTGTCCTAATCAGGACATGTTCTGTACCTGTGGATATTCTGTGTAAACTTGAGAAGAATGTAATTTCTGCTGTTATTGTGAAAATATTTTAGTAATGCCACTTAGATACAGTTAGTCAATGACATTGTTCAGATTTTCTATACCTTGGTTGCTTTTCTTTCTACTAACAATGAGAGAGAGGAGTGTTGAAAATTCTGACTGTAATTGGGGATTGTTTATTTATCCTTTCAATTCTGATACTCTTTATCTGTTTTTCAACTTTCATCCAAGATTATGTCTTACTTGTACATTGATCATCCTATTATTATGTCATACATTCTTTATTCTTGGTAGTTTATTTGTGGTAGTAATAGTACTCCAGCATTTTAAAATTAGGGTTTGCATAGTATCTTTTTCCTAATTTTACTTTTAGCTTACCCATAACATTATATTTGAAATGAGATTTTGTTTACATCACAAGCTTAGGTCATTTTTAAAATCAATTCTGACAATTTATGCCTTTTAATTGGTGATATTTGATCATTATAATGCAATATCATCATAGTTATTATGGGGTTAAAGATTACACTTTAATTATGTTTTATATTTAACTTTTAAATCATTTTCATAAAGAATACTTTAATATAAATTTTAAGTATAAAACATAAAAAATAAAGGGTGACAGCTAATGCACTCTGATATGTATAGATTATTAAATTTAAGTCATACCAGTATCTGAACTCAGATTTTGGAAGAGTGCCTATCACACAGCAGTAACAATTTACTACCCAAATAAGAGGAGCAACTAAATATGGTTCCTATTTATTTAATGTGATTGACATAAATCCCTGTATATGACACAGGCATGGCACTTGTATTAGTCAAGGTTATCTAGGGAAAAAGAACAGACTATAATTTTTAAAAATAGGAATTGTCTTACATGACTGTGGGAATGGGCATGTCAAATTTTTGAAAGCAGGCCACAGCATGGAAATCTGATGAAGGATTTCTATGAAGTTCCCAGCAAAGCTGGCTGGCTGAAGTATAGCTAGAAATTCTCCCTTTTAGGTGCTGAAATCATCACTTCTCCTTTTAAGGGGTTCAACTGATTATATGAGATATCTCTCATTGTGAAAGCAATCTCCTCAGTTGACTATAGATGTAACTAGCCATAGATGAAGTCAACTTACTGTAAATTAGTTGACAAAATACACTCATAGTAATAATCAGGCAAGTGCTAACTTGACCAAATGTCTGGACACCATCACACAGATAAATCGACACACAATTTTAACCATCATGGCACTGGATTGAAAACCTGAGCTCCATTGCCTTCAAATCCCAAGCTGTCCATAGTCCAACAGGAAAACATGCCACTGCCCTCAATTTTTGGCAAAAAAACCCCAGTTTAATTAGCCACTTGGGAACTCTAGAAAATACATACGTCTTATGATGTTTTAGATCTAAACACTTGAGAGAAACGCAGTGTCTTACTGACTTGACCTCTAGAAAACACTTAAGTAATGTAATACAATCCTGTTCATCCAGATCCAGTTCCTAAAGGGCTGCTTGGTGAGTATGAAAATGTATAGTATTATTCGAATCTCTGCCTCCACATCTACTTTGCATAAAAATACCCACAAGGGAGAGATGGAATTGAGAGACTGCTGATTTCTACACGGTAAGATTATTTCAGTCCATGATGAGTGATAGCTTCCTCACACCCTGGCTTGTCACTTGCTGTTAACCCAAATGAGAGCAGAAGACTAGTAAAGGACATGCTACATTTTAAAAGTATATGTACATGTAGGTGTTTTCCCCTCCATCTGCTCCCTTCTTCTAAAAATAAGGAAGGTGAGATATTAGATGACTCCATGCTCAAAGAGTTAAGACTATTTTCAAATCAATTCAGTTCAGTATATTTTGCCAAGTCAGTATCTGACAAGCTGACCTATCCTGATTTCTCTTTATTTTTACATTGACTAGATAGATCATATTTTCCCAGTACAAATGATAGGAAAATTTGATCATGATGTGATCTCATTAATATTTTCACTTGTTGATTGAAATGCTAATTCCACTATTGTAAGTCCTAAAGAACAAGGCCCACTCTCCTATTTTGGGAAGTAAAGAGAGGGGTTGAACATGATATTTGGAAAGTTTTCCAATAGTACTCACAAATATAAGCATACACATACCCATATAATTCATTTAAAATTACCTTTATCATACAGATATATGCAAATACATGTATGTGCACACAGGTAATTCATACAACCTCACACACATTTATAGGGATTTTAAGAATGGATTTACCTAGTAATATACCAATATACATTTTCTATATTTGTCATCTAATTTTCCTGTAACATTTTATACAGTTCTAGAAAGTATAGGGCATTTTCCTATTCTTAGGAAATAAAAGTATTCTCTGCTGGGGGTCAAAAACAGTGCACAAATATATAGGATTTTTTAGACAAATAAATACAATAAAACTTTGTAGGTAAAGGAGAACTTGTTGATCATGTTAGTAAGGAAATTTAGCTCTTGTGTATTCAGAATATGCTCCAAAACCATTATCTCTCCTTCCAGAGTCTGAAGGCACATCCAGAGATGTAGCACTTCTCTGTTCATGTGCCAAGGACAGGCAGATTTTCAAATGTTCATATTATTATTATTCACTCTACATATTTTAAAAGGAAATCAATTTTACATGTTAGAATTATTCCATAGTAGACTAATAACTAAGCACACCATTCATAATAAAAAAGCACTACGGCACTAGCAGAAGAGATCAGGAGATCTCTGAAAAAGAATGTTGTGGTTTTGTTTTGTTTTTCTATTTTCACTCTGAAGAATCAGCATGCCTGAGAAATTTATCAACATGACCATAATAATGGAATTCTTGCTCATGGGATTCCCTGATGCCTGGATGCTACAGAGACTATATGCCACCCTCTTCTTCCTCATTTACCTGGCAGCATTGATGGGGAACCTCATCATTATCACCGTCACCACCATTGACCAGCATCTCCAAGTCCCTATGTATTTCTTTCTTAAGAATTTGTCCTTCATTGATATCTGCTGTATTTCTGTCACTCTTCCTAAATCTATTATGAACCCTCTGACCAACAGTCATTCCATCTCCTTCCTAGGATGTGCCTTGCAAGTTTTTCTTTTTGCATTTTCCTCTGGCACAGAATATGCCCTTCTTATGGTGATGTCCTATGACCGCTATGCTGCCATTTGCCATCCTCTGCACTATGAGGGCATTATGCATAGAGGTGCCTGTGTGCAGATGGCGACAGCATCGTGGCTCAGTGGATGTGTTTATGGCTCCATTCATGTAGCAGGTACTTTCTCTCTCAGTTTCTGTGGATCCAACATAGTCCATCAGTTCTTCTGTGATATTCCATCACTGCTTATACTTTCCTGTTCTGGAAAGCACATTTTAGAAGATGCATTTATTATTCTTAGCTGTTGTTTGATTTTTGTGTGTTTCATCTTAATGGTTGTTTCTTATGTTCATATTTTTACCACTGTTCTAAGAATCCCATCTGTAAAGGGAAGACAAAAAACTCTCTCAACCTGTCTGCCCCACCTCATTGTGGTGATGCTGTTCCTGTTTACAGGGAGTATTACATATTTTGCAAAAAATTTCAAATCTTCTTCCCTGAAATTGTTGATATCTGTGCTTTACACAGCATTACCCCCCACCCTGAATCCTCTCATCTATAGTCTGAGAAACAAGGACATGCAGACAGCATTAAGAAAAGCCATAGTGATAAAACTTGCAAAATGATTTCTTGATTTTGATATTTTAATTAATATGAACAACTTTTCAAAATAAAGAGACACCTCTATTTTCCTATTTCTAATCAAGAGAATTTAACAATGTGGTATGTTAAGAGTGTACCAGTTCACAATTGTATGAACTTATTTTATGTGTAGTAAAAGTGTAGTTTGGAAATATGTGACTCAATATTTCTCTTTCCAGTATCAATTTCATATTATCATGTTCTATTTGGGAATGAATTCTAGATGTTTTACACTCACTGTCAGTTTCCAAATGCACTGAAATCTCCCAACATTTTAGGATTGTCACAAAAATAGAATTTTTAAGTTTTTATTTCTGGAAGTACCTTTATTTTTAGGGCGTCCGTAGTTAAAATGGGGAGGCATAAATATTCATAACTTGTCTTATGTGTTCTATTGGCCAATGCTAATTAAATATTTACTTGGGGAGTTCACAACAGATCCATTATAGGATTTGTCAAATTGTGGCAATTTCTGGTCACTTAAGAATTAAGAATGTGTAAAGTTTGTGATGACAACATTCTTATTAACATCCAGATTCAGAATAGAAAATCATCAGGAATGGTTTGTTTTGTTATATGGAATCACAGTCTTTCACACTCCTGAAATAATTCTGAACATGTCCCACCTCACGTATTTGTGACTGTAGTTCTCCTTTTCTGAATAAACTCCTACCGCAAATTTCTGTGCCTTCCTTTTCCATTTTTTTCCTTCCTCCCCCCCCCCCCCCTCCTTTTATTCTGTAGTTCGTTCCTCCATCCCTACTTTCTATTCTGGACTTTATGGTTTCCCTTTCCTCTTCTCTTGCTTTTTCTCTTCATCTTCTTCTTTTTTTAAATTGTCTACACTCTAAGAATAGATTCTTAATGTCTCCATTTAATTTATAAGCTCATTTCACTGTTACTTGTTATTCTCTTTATATTCCACTTCAAATTATCCTATGATCTGCATAAAACTAACATTACTTCTATCTTCTTTTTGGTGACCTTGGTATATTCAATTCATTTATTATTACATGCAATTTCATTTATATTGATGATGACTTTTAAAATCATACTTGAAAATACAACCTCCAGGCTAATAAATGTGATTTGTTTAATTGACTGTTATAGTAAAATATGTAACTCCTAGAATATAACATTGATTTCCACTACTATCAGCAGAGTATCAGAGTATCTGTCTCACTGACTTTTAACTAGTTTTAAAATAACTTAAATTTTTGAAATTATTTTTTCTGCTCATATGGGAAAATTAATGATATCACATTATTTTACTAAATTTAATTTTTCCATTTTTATATTGCATGTGTAAAATTTAATTAGTAAATTTTCAGTCCAATCTCTTTGCCCATTTTTCTCTTTGGGAATTAAGCTTTTTTCCCTCCTTAAAGTTCTGGGTGAAATATTTATTTATTAACATGTAAAATTCTTGTTCAATTTTGTGAACTACTATTGCTTTGTAGCTTGTCAATTTTTATACATGATGAGCACTAATACCTAAAAAGGTACACCTATTTCAAATATCCAAGAATATCTTTCTTCTTCATATAAATTAAATATCTACCTCTATGTAGATTTTACTCTAACACTGTTTTTGTATTCTATAAACATAAAGCTTATTTATACCAATCAAAAATTAGTCAAAATTTAGAAATAGCCCCAAAATGAAGATTTTCTGATTACCTTGCTGGGTAGCAGTTTAGTAACAATTTTAGGATATGTGGCCTAGAGTAATTACCAGCTTTCTTTTATTGCTTTGATATTTTATTTTAATTATTTTAAAAAGTACAGGATCACAACAATAATAGTAGTAACAGAACATAAGGGCAAATAACTGAATATAATTTCCTTTTCATTGTGAACCTAACTACTTTTAAGCACATAGGGCTATAGACATTATTACTGGAGGTGTTTAAGTATCCATAAATTTTTCTTTATTTCAATTTTCTGGTCTCCATCAATTCTGCTAATTATTATTATTTTGGCTGAGTACAGTGCACTTTATTGATAGTGCATGACAAGGTAGGGCCCTCTGAGTCCCTCCCCCTCTTCAGGGGGTCTGGTATGGAAGCTGTGGAGGATGGGCTGTTCTTAGTTTTGAGGGATCAAGTTGGGCTAGGACTCCCCAGCAGTGACTGCTTCTCTCCTCCTCTCATGCTGTTGCTGGGGCTGGTGGTTCCAGAGGCTCTTACTCCGTGGAGGTCATGTGGGCCTAATTCATAGCTGTACCAGGAAAGGGCCTTGACAAAGTGTTTGCTGAGGGCAAAGCCATCCTCAGCATCAAAATTGGAAGATTGTGTGTCACTCTTAAAGTCTCAGGAGACAATCTGGTCTTCAATGTAATCCAGGATGCCACTCAGGGAGCATCTGATGCCTGCTCCACCACATTCTTGATGTCATCATGTTTGGGCACTTTCTCCAAACCAAAGGTCAGATACACATGGCAGCAGGGTTGATAGTGAAGATAGAAACATTTTCACCAGTTATTGTATTATTTGAGATTATGTTAATGACTATGATGAGCCACAGTTTATCCTTGAAAAAGGTTTGCAGAATTTTAATATTATTCATAGTATTTGGAAATGGCCAACTTCCCTAGCAATGAACCACAAGAGGCAGTTTTACTTCAGATGCTTTCAGAGGCTGATAGCCTAATAGATAACAGTCAGGTGTCACTGGAAAAACAAAATCTTTAGAAGCAGCTTTGAAATTTGCACTCCTGTCAAAGAAAGCAGATATGTTTCCAGCATTCAAATTTTGTGCAATAGATTATTTATATAAGAACTTAGTTAGAAAGAAGTTTTGCAGAGACTGTTGTTTCAGTCCCCTTCGTGTTTATATCAAGATGAAAATTTTCATGCAGGAGTTACTGATGATAGATTTTGGAAGCCATGGACAAGAGTCTCAGTTGTTTCAGTTTAGGGAATAACAGATATCTCTGTCTTGGATCAATGGAAAGCAAGCCTGTTTATGGAGGATTTCCTTGAAAAGAAAACAATAACTAGACTGGTGATCCAGATTAACTATGGATTTGAGGACATTATTCCAAGCTCAAAACCAACGTTCTAAACTGGAGGAGAGGAAGCCAGCCACCCATAAGGACTATAGTAAAGTCTTTACACATATCAACTGTTTAGAAAAGTGTTCAGCAATTCTAGCACAGAACCAATATTTGCTATTGATGATGAAAAAATAATTTTGGTAAATAATCTGATGGCTTATAAAAGTCAATTACCAACTTTGGATACTCTCTTAAGTAGACTAAAACTATATTTGGTAAAGGAGCCCCTTTTAGATTTCAATGGACAGATCTTCACAGAAGCTAATTTTTTCAGGTATTAAATTGTCCAATGCTGTAAATATTTTTAAGAGGAAAAATAATATTTGTATCCTCAAAGTTTAGATGTTATCAATAATATTTTGCCATTGCTTTGCCTCAACTTCAATTTAATCATTATGCTTTCCAATTGTCTAAAATTCTGTACACATCTTCAAATTGTGCCAGTAAATGCAATAAAAATATTCTGTAAATATGCTAATTGAAACTTTTGTTAAATTTCAACACAGAAAATTGAGATGAAAGAAAGTCACTTCAGTTTTCTATTTTCTTAAAAATTAAACCACTGTCTGAGTTGAGGCAACTACTACAATTACTTGACACCATTATTCCTTTATTTTGTTATATTTAATTTAAGCTGAACTTTGTGTCTTATAATAAAATATCAGTAGTTTGGTACTGTACTATAACCTATTTTTTACTCACTACAAATAATCTAGATGTATAGGGTGCAGGGACAGCAAAATAAAATGTAATAAAAATACATGCCATTAGTAATTTTTAATTATTTATATTAGAATTATGATAACTATATTTTCAAAGCCAGAACTGGGGTATGTGATGTAGTAAAGTCATTTTGATTTGTTTGTCATTTCTGAGTGCTCAGAGTAATCTAAGAATGCAAAAAAAAATGACATTATTAAAATTAAAAAAGAAAGAACACTATCTAGCTTTGCTGTCCAATATAGCAGGAGCTACTGATAACAATTTAAATTAAATAAAATTAAATACAATTAGTAATTCATTTATTCAAACAGACTAGTCATATTTCAAGTCCTCAATAATGAAACTTGCCTAATAGTTATCATATTGGATAGTGCATATAGAACATTTCCAACCCTGAAAGTTTTAATGAATAACTGTTTCTTTGTTTTCTTTTATTTCTTTGTCTACTTTCCTGATCTTGTAATATTGAAAACCTCAGAGCGGTCTTCAGGGATTTAAGTACATTATTCCAATAATACAAAACATTCCCCTTCAGAGGCCTCTTGGTTTTATCTAAGCTTGATTCTGAATGACTTTAACAATGTCATAAACCTCTTTGGCAAGAGTTCCAAGGAGAATCCATACATCTCAAATGTTTATTAATCAGTAGTACTGAAATGAATGTGCAAATGTGGCAAAATCTTCCCCTTCCAGAGTAGGGGAAGAAAGTCAAAGGAATCTCCACTTAAATAGAATTTGTAGGCTTAAAACCAATTTTTCATTTTGCCTTGCTCTCATTTATCTACAATTTACAGAGTTAAATTCATAGAAAGGCTAGAATTAGACAGTGAGAAAAGACATCATATCAACTATTACATAGTTTTCCTTTGAAGCACAACATATTCCCTTTAATTTCGATGATTCTAATTTTACATTTTTGTTCTTCCAGGCCTGGGGCTTGGTAATTACTCCCTGAAGTTGGTATTTCTTCAATTTTTTCAGGCCTCCAAAACTTGTTTAGCTATATCCCTGCAATATCTTCTTGCTGCTAAAATGATTAACCTGTTTTATATTTTCCTAAGTAATCCATGTTTTACTCTGGGCTCTGAATTACATAATATTCTTGTACTGAAACTTTAAATCCCTAAGCTTGGCATTCTCTTCCTGTCAGACAGAAACATCTATAAAAATACAATCTAATTACTCATCAATATTAACTTACTAGTCAACTGAGGCAGGCTCTTCATCTCTAGGGCACTTTCTCAAGCAAGTAATTCAAAATCAACAATGGATAATTACCTTCCATTTTCTCTTTAGCAAGAACTCAGCATTGTATTCCAGGCCAAAGAAATATTTAAATCAGTCCTAGACTTCTACTTTTGAAAAACCATATTCAGGGATCACACATGATATCAAGTACAATGTTGGAAAAGATTGATAAATTGGACTATACTAAAATTAAAAACTTGTGATCATCAAAAGACCACAATACAATAGCCAAAAATAAGCCATATGGTAGGTGACAATTTTTGAAATATATATATATATATGGATATATATTTGACAAAGAACTCTTATTCAGAATGTTCAAATAAATCCCACAAATAAAAAAGAAAAATACAGATTATATAGAGAGATGTATAGATTTTGACACAAATATAAAGAAATATAGTTATATTGAGGTTATACACATATATAAATACATATACATATATACATATATATATATGGAGATATTCCTATGTGGAAACATGAAATATTATATTTTTATTTTATTATTGCATTTTAATAGCCTTTTTATATGTACTTTTTATTACTATTATTTAACTTTTTATTGTCTTTTTAAAAGATACATAGATCACTTAAAATGTTACATTAAAAAATTTAAGAGGTTCCCATACACCCCACTCCCCACCCCCCCCCACTCCTCCCACATCAACAAACTCTTTCATCAGTGTAACACCTTCATTGCATTTGATGAATACATTTTGAAGCACAGCTACACTATATGGATTATAGTTTACACTGTGGTTTACACTCTCCACTACTCCATTCAGTGAGTTCTGGTAGGATACATAATGTCTTGCATCTGTCCCTGCAATATCATTCTGGACAACTCCAAGTCTCACAAATGCCCCCATATCACACCTCCTTTTCACTCTCCCTGCCCTCAGTAACTCTTGTGGCCACTGTCTCCACATCAATGATACAATTTATTCCATTGCTAAAGTCACAATAGTTCTATAGTAGAATATCAGTAAGTCCACTCTAATCCATATTTATTCTTCCATTCTGTGGATCCTGGGATGGCAATATCCACTCCACCACTAAATCAAGAGGGAGCTTAGATGCCACATGGCTGATGAATGCAATTCTGCTTGCAGTCGTAGACTCTCTCGGTTCCTTGATGTGGTGGTTAACCATCCTCACTACCCTGTTAGCTTGCCTGGGTAAGTCCAATGAACTGGAGAGTGGGTATTACAACTCAGCTGAGGCTCAGGACCCAGCTGGCACATGAACAGTCCAGAGATTCAAGTCTCCTGAGGATACACGAACCCCAGCACCAACTACAGTTTCAGTAAAAGTGACAGAAGAGGCATGTGTAGAGAGGTCACATCTGAGTCCAATTCCATCACACTCAGGAGCATAAATTCCAAAGTAGGAAATTTTTAAAATAATTTTAAAATAATCTTAGATTACATAAATGTTACATAAAAAATGTAGGGGATTTCCATATGCCCCACTCACTATCCCTCCTAAACTTTCCCATATTAACAGCATCCTTCATTAGTGTGGTACATTTGTTGCAATTGATGAACACATATTGGAGCATTGCCACTATTTGGAGATTGTAGTTTACATTACAGTTTAAACTCTCTCCCACACAATTTTGTAAGTTATTACAAGATATACAATGGCCTGTATCTCTCACTGCAACCACATTCAGAACAATTCCAATGTCCCAAAAATGTTCCCATATTACACCCATCTTTCCTTCTCACTCCCCTCAGAACCTGTAGTGGCCACTGTCTCCACATCAATGATAAAAGTTCTTCCATGGCTAGAATAACTGTAGGCCTATAGTAGAATAACAGTAAGTCTACTCTAGTCTATGGTTCACTTACCAATCCTGAGGATTCTCAGGTGGTGATGCTCACTCCACCTCTAATTGAGATGGTGCTTAAATCCCATGGGGCAAATGGATACTATCTTGCTTGCATTTTTATACTTTCTCTGTTCCTTGGAATATTTGTTGTGTCTCATCATTTCCTTGCTAGTTTTCTGGGTGAGTCCAATGAATTGGATAGTAGGTGTTGTAACTCTATTGAGATTCAGGGGCCTACTGGCACATGGAAAGCCCAAAGACTTAAGTCTCTTGGACATAAACCTATCAACTCTATTAAATATAAGTTCAAGTAGAAGGGACAGAAGAGCCATGTGTAGGGAAACCACAACTGAATCCAATTCTGTCACACTTGGGAGTAAAAATTCCAAAGTATGGCCCATGGGCAAGGCACAAAACTCCTGAATTGTCAGCATTGTTTATAGTGTCTGTATGTCTCCAGAGACCTCAGAAGCCCTACTATTTGAGGCAATATTTACTGTGGCAGTCAATGAGATCCTGTTGAGACATGCCTAAGTGTAACCTCTAGAATGATCTGCCAACTCACTTTGAAGGTTCTTTACCATATAAACTCATTTGTCCTTACTCTTTCCCCCTTTTGGTCAAGGCCCTTTTCAAGTTGCATTGCTAGTTGGTGCTTAGTAGTGATCCATTGGTGCCAAGGAGGCTCATCCCTGGGAGTCATGTCCCACGCCAGGGGAAGGTAATGCATTTATATGTTGAGTTTGGCTTAGAGAGAGGCCACATTTGAGCAACAAGAAATCTCTCAGAAGGTAACTCTTAGACAACCTACAATTCTAGCTAAGTTTCAGTTTCAAAAGAAAACATGCATAAGTACAGTGATCATTACCAAGGACCCATCAATGCTGCATCATCCTTCACCAGTCACTGCCCCTGTACCCAGGGGATTCTTGCTGTCCCATTAGAGAATGTGGCAGAACTTCCCTGGATGGGGATTTGGTATTCTTTTGTTTTGTGTGTAACTTCACCCATCATGACAATACCCCATGAACACTTGAACTCAGTCATATGCCTGATAGATATGCCCCAGCTAAGCCTTCTCTCTATATGGTATTTTTTAAATTGCATATATTTTATGTATGTTCTATTTTCTCCCTGACTAATTCATATATGATATATAGTTCATGATAGTTTTTTTGTTTTTGTTTTTTGCTACATTTTTGTAGGGAAGGGGCCTGATTTTAAAACACCATGTCAGTTTCCCTTTTGTGAATTTTTGCCTAGACTGGCATTTTCCATACTTTTACTCCCAAAGTATTCACTTCTTGCTTTAGTTGTACCTCTTATAAACAGCATAAAACTAGCCTTAACATTTATATTACATCTGAAAATAGCAAAGTTCAAAAACAAAACTCAATTTTAAATTGTAGATTAATGCACATTCTTTTGGCATATAAAGCAGGGAGGTTTACTGGTGCAGGGTGTCAGAAACGGGGAGATATATGGGATAGGGCATACCTGGGGCATGTCTCTTCAGAATATGGAAGTGTTCATCTTGTTATAGTGTGTTATTTCAGTGGGTGGAGACCCACACAATAAACAAGAAAATATTAAGCTCCCATACTAGAGAGTCTTGCTATGTTCTCAAAGTGAGGGGCAAAAATCTCTGGAGAACATAGTGCCTAATAAATGAAAACAGACAAATATATCAAGCTTTCAATATTATTGCATGTAAATATACACCTTATTCTTCAAAAATGGAAATTTAGTAGTTACTATAGGTTCTGAGGGAAGAAGGAGGGAAGAATAGAATAGATGAAACATAGGGCATTGTTAGGGTATTGGAATTGTTCTGCATGATCTTGCAATGATGAACACAGGTCATTTTAAAATTTGTCAAAACCTATAAAGGTGTATGATGCAAAATGTAAATCAAAATGTAAAACATTAACTATGGTTAGTGACAATGTTTCAACATATGTACATCAATTATAACAAATGTATATCATACACACCTAAAATGTTATTAATAGAGGAGAGTGGTAAAGGGGGAGTGTGTTGAGTATATGAGAATCCCCCATATTTTCTGTGTGACTTTTCTGTAACCTAAACCTTCTTTGAAGATAAAGCAAAAAAAAATATTGGGGAACTTATGGAAGAACTTGTCACTGTAGATTTAAAAAATCAGTCTTACAGTGATGAAAGACTCTATGAAAAAAATTTATTTTAATATCATGACTTTTTTGTATTTATGTATTTTATTACTATTTTATTTTCTTAGTTTTATTTGTTTTTTCCTTGACTTTGATTTTGGGGAACTACTGGACAGCAGAAGGGTCACAACTATGGCAGGAGAAGATCACTGGTGTGGGGTGTCAGGGATGGGGGATGTTTGAAGAGGGATGCAACTGGAGCATGCCTGTATGACATATGAATATATTCAAGTAGTCTTCATGGGTGGAGACCCACACAATAACTGAAAGAATATTGAGTTCCCATCCTGGGAAGTTCTGCTACATTCTCAAATAGAGTGGCAAAATCCCCTGAGTACATGGGCAATGCCTAGTGAAGGAGGACAGGCCCCTACAACAGGCCTTCATATTGTTTGTTGTACTTATAGACCTTTTTCTGTGAATTTGCAACTTTGTCTGGTATTATATATTACCTAAGAGTGACTACTTGAAAGCCTCCTTGTTGCTCAAATGTGGCCTCTCTCTAAGCCAAACTCAACATATAAACACACTACCTTCCCCCCAGCATGGGACATGATTCCTGGGGATGAATCTCTCTGGCACCAAGAGATTATGAACAAGTGCTTACTAGTGTTGTATCTGGGAAAAGACATTGACCAAATGGGGGAAATATTAATTGCAAATGAGTTTTTATGGCTAAGACATTTCAAAATGATTTGGGAGGTCATTCCAGAGGTTACACTTACACATGTATCAGCAAGATCTCATTAACTGCCACAGTAAGCAATACCTCAAATAGCAGAGCTCCTGTGGGTTCTAGAGACATTTAGATACTATAGGCTGGCCAGACAGTTTCAGGAATTTGGCACCCTGTCATTCAGACCTATTTTAAAATACATGTTCCCCAATGTAACAGATTTAGATTCATTTATTATCTTCCTACACATGGCTCTTCTGCCCCTTTTATTTTGAATTTGCAATTAGCACTATACATGTTAAATATATGTCTCAGAGACTTAAATCTTCAGTCTGTTTATGTGTCAGTTGAGATCTGAATCTCAGCAAAGTTGCAACACCTAATTTCTAGTTCATTCAACTCACAGTTAACAAAAGGATGATGATGGACAATGTCCATCCCAAACACAGAGAGTATCTATAATTGCAAGCAAGACAGTTCCATACATTTGCCCCATGGGGTCTAAGCCTCTTCTCAATTAGGAGCAGAGTTGGCATCACCTTCCTCAAATCCTCAAGATTGAGGAATGAACAAATATAAGGAAGGAATGCAACTAGAGACTAAAGTAGACTTATTATTATTCTAGCAATGGACGAATTTGTACCATTGATATAAAAACAGTGGCCACCAGATGTTTCTAAGAGGAAAGAGAGGGAAGAATGGGTGTAACATGGGGACATTTATGGGATATTGGAATTGTCTTGCATGACATTGCAATAATGAATACAGACTATTATACATTTTGTCAAAACCTATAAAATTGTGCAGGACAAAGTGGAAACTATAATATAAATTATAGTGCATGGTTAGTAGAAATGCTTCAATACATGTTCATCAGTTTTAACAATGTACCACATTAATAAAAGATGACAATGGGGGAAAGTATGGGAGAAGGATGGGTTGCAGTATGTAGGAATCCCCCATATATTTTTTCCTGGCTTTTTATCTTTTTCTTCTTCTTTTTTTTAAAATGTTACATTAAAAAAAATGAGGTCCCTATATAACACCCACCCCCTCATCCCACTCCTCCCACATCAACAACCTCTTTCATCATCATGGCACATTCATTGCATTTGGTGAATATATTTTGGAGCACTGCTGTACCATATGGATAAATGTTTACATTGTAGTTTACACTCTTCCCCAGGCCTCCCGGTGGGCCATGGCAGGAAATACAGTGTCCAGCATCTGTCCCTGAAGTACCACCCAGGACAACTCCAAGTCCTGAAAAATGCCCCCACATCATATCTCTTCTTCCCTCTCCCTACCCTCAGCAGCTACTGTGGCCACTTTCTTCACATCAATGCTACAATTTCTTCCATTACTAATCACAATAGTCCTATAGTAGAATATCAGTAAGTCCACTCTAAACCATATTCTATTCCTCCAGCCTATGGACCCTGGTTCCCTTCAAATCACAGAAATCTTTTGCCTTTTACTGAATCCCTATATTTTTGATGTAACATTTATGTAATCTAAAGCATTTATTTTTAAAGAGAAACATAGAAACTTATCATCATTGATAAAATGCAAATTGAGATATATTTTAAATTTAGGCAACCATAGAATGTTAACAGTGTAAGGAGATTAGGGAACACTCACATATATTGCTGGATGAAACATAAATACATGTTAAATTTTTCTCTTTCTGGACATAGGTATTTTCTTAGTTTCCTAGGACTGGCTAACAAAATACCAAAAATTCTTAATATGCCAGAACTTTATTGGGTGGCTTAAGGCAAAGTTTTAGACACTACACCTCTTTATCCAGATATCAGCAAAGCCTTGCATTTGCTGAAGTCTGTAGGGTTCAGGTCTTAATAACACAACTCAATCTCTGCTTCTTGCATATAGCTTCTTCTCTCTCTGTCCAAATAGTTTCTCCTTATAAGGTTGCCAGTCATATTGCCACTCACTCCAATTTGCCTTCATCAATGCTAATGAGATAATCAAATATCCTATTTCTAAATAGGATCCCATTCCTAAGATTGGGGATTAGGACTTAAACATATCTTATTGAGGGAAAAAATGCATACTCTATAAGGTATAATGTTAGAACCATGTATAGATGATCACTCCTCAGTTAAATTTCATGAATAAGCACTCACAAAACAGTGAAGCTTTTATTATCAAAGATACAGTAACCTCAGTTTCCACAGACTCCCAGCTAATAACAGACATGGTCAAAAGTGATAGCTAAGGAGTTGAATGGTTACAAAACTCTCCTGGGTGAGGAACAAGGGTCTTCCCATCTCCATTTGTTAGTTCCATGCAAAGATGTAGACCCATTTTTTAATGATCTTTTATTGAAAATTTATATTTGTATGTGAAACTGCCAATTTTAAATATTGATTTAACCAGTTTTAAAACAATTTGAAGGGCTAACTAAAATATTTGACATGTTGAATCCTCCCCATGGAAGAAACACTGGGGACCCCCTCTTATGCCAAATAATTTAAAATATGAAAATTTCAGGGAAGGGAACTGTTAGACCTTAAAGCAAGGCCTTTATGAATAACCAGAGATGGCATGAAGAAAACTTCAACACGAGAGTTAGGCAAACTCACATGTATTACATCTACAGAGGTAAGGAGCCAAGGCCAGTCCAAAGTGACTCAGACCTGACTCCCTGTGCTGCAGTTTCACTCTTGCTTAAATATCCAAGTTACTACTTAGCATTTGCTTTGATTATGCATTAGTTTATATATATATGGATGAACAAACATAGCTGGTTATATAATTGTATGATTAGCATGTTCAGGAAATCATACTTGCACATACATTGCATGATCAAGAAAGGGATGGATAACTCCACCCCTGGGTGGGAATTTTACTATGTTAATTAAGCAAGTTGAAGTGAGGACAGCATGGGATTGCTTCTGTGCAGGTCCGGCCAACTGGTTGAACCTGGTTTTCATACGTCATTGCTTCAAGAGGATATTCTTGACCACCAAAAGCGGAATTTGGCCCAAAGAGAGCGTTACATTTCATTACCTTCTGATTTACATACAATTCTTTTCTTTGTATCCTAGCAGCAGGGGGAGAAACAAGTTACTTTCAGGTATTCGGTCATCCTACATCCATCAGAACCATTTA
Organism: Dasypus novemcinctus; assembly: GCF_030445035.2. Taxonomy (NCBI): domain Eukaryota; kingdom Metazoa; phylum Chordata; class Mammalia; order Cingulata; family Dasypodidae; genus Dasypus; species Dasypus novemcinctus. The sequence goes on along the minus strand of NC_080701.1, from coordinate 35,186,679 downwards.
TCCTGACTTGAGTATATATTCATTCCCACACCAGTAATTGTGGCTAGGCAGATGTTGAAAATGGTTCATTGGTTCTGGACAATGTGTATTAATTTCACTAAGGGTTAGGAACCTGTTCCTGACAGGCTTTCTAAAATCCATATGGTGCAAAGGGAAGAAAGGCAGTTTCTATACAAGATACAGTTATCAGAGATACTGTAACAAGGGGTTTTATATTCAAATGCACCAAGCCAGTCCCTTTCACTACACATAAGTAGAAGATCCAGGGATCCTGTGGAATGATTTGTCTGTTGCATGAAAGAAAAATTTAGGCTATTTAATCCAAATCAGTTTATTTAATTTTAGGCTACTGCTTCTAGAATTGTATTACAATTTAACATATTCGCTATCCAGTGAATGTGCAGAAAGTGAAATTATTATGAGGCACATTTATAGAGTCAAAGTTGCATAAATTCAGATATCTAATAGATGATAATATTAGATGATGAGAGATAATTGATTGGTTATTTTTTCATTAATAATAAATGAAAATCAAATGTATATGCAAATGTGAAGAAAATAATACATACAAGCCTAGAAGTCAATATAAAAAAAAAAATTTACAAGGAATGCGTACAATTTCAAAGGTATGCATCTGAATAAATATTTATTACAATTCTAAGAAGAGTCCTTTTTCACTTACAAATTTAATTTTAAAAATTTAAAGAATAAACCTCTTTATTGTAAATTCTGTTGTTAACTTGGTATCACATAGTCTTACATAAATATTCATATTATGCACATAAATCTATTTTACTATGTCTTAAGTGGCCACAACTCATAAAATTTAATTGGGAAACACACACATTAAGAAAAAATTATCCAGAGCCTCCAGTTTGGGGTGGTGGCAGTTTGGGTCCTCCTGAGTCGCTGGCTAGCCCAGGGCCCTACCCTGCCCCCACGGGCGGGCTTGGGAGCTGCAAGACCCAAGGATTCCCTTTCCTCTTTCTCCAGATGGCTTGATGGGAGCCATGGCCCCCAAAGGCATAACGACAACTACCTACTACCTATGCTAAACCCATACTAGACTCAATGAACTCCCTCAGGAAGAGCAATGCCCTTTGTGATGTGGCTTTGAGAGTGGAACAGAAAGACTTCTCTGCCCACCGGCTTGTGCTGCAGGCCTGTAGTGATTATTTCTGTGCCACGTTCACTAGTGAGGTTTCAGAAGACACGAATCCTTCTGCTGATGTCCAAGGTTTAACTGTCTCTACAATGGATATCCTGTCGGGCTTTGTGTACACAGAAAAAGCACACATGACAGTGGAGAATGTACAAGTGCTGCTCCCTGCAGCCTATCTGCTTCAGTTGAAAGGTGTGAAGCAAGCCTTCTGTGAGTTCTTAGAAAGTCACTTGGACCTTTCTGATTGCCTGGGTATCAGGGATTTTGCTGAAACTAAAAATGCTGTTGACCTCATGCAAGCAGCTGAGGTTTTCAGCCAGAACCATTTTCCTGAAATGGTACAGCATGAAGAATTCATTCTTCTAACTCAAGGAGAGGAGGAAAAGCTAATCAAGTGTGATGAAATTCGGGTGGATTCTGAAGAGCCCATCTTTGAGGCTGTCTTCAGATGGGTGAAATGTGCCAGGAAGGAGCTAGAAGAATCCTTGCCTGACATGTTACAGTATATAGGAATACCCCTGCTGACTTCTAGGTATATCACAGATGCAACAGATGCTGGGCCTTTCATCTGCTGTAGTTTACAATGCAGGAAACTAGTTGATGAAGCAAAGAAGTTTCACCTGGGCTGAACTGTGGAGTGAGATGCAGGAATCCAGGACAAGGGCTCCTCTAGAAGCCAATGAAGTGCTTCTGGTAGTTGGGGCCTCAGAAGTCAGCAGTCTCCCTTTGATGTGGTAAAAAATATGACCCCAAAACTCAGGAGTGCAGCTTTTTGCCAAGCATCACTCGAAAGAGATGATACATAGCCTCAGTGTCCCTACCTGACTGAATCTACATAACTGGTGGCTGTGATGGTCATTCAGTGGAATATCTAGACTACTCAGCAAATGAGGGTGGAGGCTGGTATTCTGTGGCCTCTATGAATGCTTTACAACATGCTGGAGCTAAAACCCTGGGAGATATGATCTATGTATCTAGAGGCTTTGATGGAAGCAGGTGTCATACCAGTATGGAGTGATATGACCCAAACATTGACCAATGGAGCAGGCTGAGAGATATGCAGACAGCCAGGGAAGGTGCCAGACTTGCGGTGGCCAGTGAAGTGATCTCCTGTCTTGGAGGATATGATGGCTTAAATATATTAAATTCAGTTGAGAAGTGTGATCCCCTTACAGGACACTGGACTAATTTTACCCTGATAGCCACCAAGCACTCTGGTGCAGGAATAGCTCTGCTAAATAACCATATTTATGTGGTGGGGGGATTTGATGGTACAGCCCACCTTTCTTCATTGATGCAACATTAAAACAGACTCCTGGACAACCTCACTGGTATGAATACCCCAAAATGCTATGTAGGGGCCACAGTGCTTCAGGGGAGACTCTATGAAATTGCAGGATATGATGGGAATACTCTGCTGAGTAGCATTGAATGGCATTACCCTATCATTGACAGCTGGGAAGTAGTGACACTGGAACCCCAGGGCTGTGATGCCAGTATGTGTGTTCTCCAAGTGAAATGACCACTGTTGGAATGCCATCCAAAGCTAGTGACTGGTTCAAGAGACAATTTAGGGGAGAATCAAGAATCTTTTCCAGAATGTCTATTTCTTAAGGTGTGCACAGTGTGATTACAAGCACCAGTGCTGTGATGATTGTATTTATTTTGACACATACTCTCCCTCACTCTGTTAATTGTCCCTGAGAAGGGTGGGTAACTGACACTTAAGGAAAGAGAATGCACAGTGAGTGGATGTGAGAGGCTATGACCATCCCTCCTCCATGGGGAGCACTTTGTCTTGTCATTTCTAACTTACCATGTTCTTGGGATATATATATATATCCCAAGCATATATATATTTAGATATAGTATGCCTCATATTTTGCAGAGAACTAAGGTGAATTTGGCCTACTAGATATGTGAAGCATTCAGCCTAGAACATTGGAAGGATACCAAATTTAGTAAGCTTGGAAAGACTCAATATCTTTTTTTCAAGGACAAATTCCTTTTCCACTGTATTGATAGCTAGGGACAATACAGTTCCATTCTGAAGAGAAACATAAAGTTCTGTCAGAACCTTGGGAGGTCATAGGAGAAAGACTCATCTGACAATCACTTCAAGGGGACTAAGTTGGTATATCGGCACAGAGGATAGAGTAAGTAAACTGAATTTTTTGGACTATGAGTGAGCCTAGAAACCACTGAAGTGTAGCCTAAAAGACTGAGACAGGTGTATCATTTGAAGAATCTTTATATTTCCTCAAGGCCTTTCTAAAGTAGAATGTTGTGTCTCTTGTCACTGGAGACTGTACTAAAGAATAACAGAGTGAACAAATATTGTGATGAAGGAAAATGGCAAAAATGTGGGGGTTCAGTATGTCTGGAGATAAACTAGAAATACCTCTGATTTTACAATCATCATTTTCCCTGCTAGGTTTCATCTAGCTATGGCAAGATTTGCCTTGAATGGGTGAGAGACTACTTTTCTTTGTTGATCAACTACTGCTACACTATTACAATCTCCCACACTATTTATTTTGGGATGGGGTGAGGTAACAACAGGCTAGTATTTCAGCTACCTGATTACTACTTGATTCTGTTAAGTGCATACCTCTACTTAAGAGTGGTTTTAACTGCTGAGTTTGGTATATTTAGTTCTTTTCCTCCTATACAGTTCCCTTACCTGTCCTTACAGTGGACTTTATTCTTCCCAGTATAGACCAATTAAAGACAACCCAAACTCTTATGTTACTTCCAATACCTCTGCTATCACTATTTCTGAACTATCATCCAAGGCTCCTCTGTGTTTTGCAGTGAAATTCTTGCTTTATGGGTATTGGGAATGTGGGAATGTGATGACCTAAATAAGGATGCACTTTCCATTTGCTCTGAAATTCCATTTTTCCCCTTTCCTCAAGTTGTATTCATGTACAGAGTTAATTTCCCTTGTATTTTTTCAAGAAAATATTTTATCATTGTAATAGATATTAAATAGTCTATTTTATTTTATTTTTTAAATTTTATTTTATTTATTCATATTTTAGATATTACATTAAAAAAATATGAGGTCCCCATTCACCCCCACCTCCCCCATCCCACCACTCCCCCCACAGTAACACTCTCCCCCATCATCATGACACATCCACTGCATCTGGTGAGTACATCTCTAGGCATTGCTACACCCCATGGCCTACGGTCCACACCATAGCCCACATTCTCCCACATTCTGTCCAGTGGGCCATGGGAGGACATAGAATGTCTGGCAATTGTCCCCGCAGCACCACTCAGGACAAGCCCAAGTCCCGAAAATGCCCCCACATCTCATCTCCTCTTCCCATTCCCCACCCCCACCAGCCACCATGGCCACCATTTCCACACCAATGTCACACTCTTTCGATTATTAACCCACATCTATGTCAAGAGGGGGCTTAGATTCCACATGGATACTGGATGCAATACTCCTGCTCTCAGTCACAAGCACTCTAGGCTCCATGGTGTGGTGATTGACATTCTTCAACTCCATGTTAGCTGAGTGGGGTAAGTCCAATAAATCAGAGTGTAGGAGCCGAAGTCTGCTGAGGCTCTGGGCCTGGCCAACACACTATCAGTCCAGAGATCCAAATCCCCTAGATATCTCTTAAACCCCAGCACCAAATACAATTCCAGTAAAGCAGCATGAAAGGTTTGTGAAAAGAGATCACATCTGAGTCCAGCTCCATCACACAGAAACACAGCTCCAAAGAAGGGCCAACCAACATGGCAATGAAATCCATCTGCCATGACCATAGAACCTGTGGGTCTCTTTAGTCCTGAAAAGAACCAATACCTGGGGTTGTATCTACTTTATCTGTCTCTGGGACTCTGTTCAGCTGTGCATAAGGGCAATTCTTCTGACAACCTCCAGACTCTTTTTTAGAGACTCATAGCCATATAAACTCATTTGTCCTTTCCATTTCCCCCTTACTTTAGGTCAAACAGCATTTTTAACTCCTGTTATTATATGTAGACAGGGATATTCTGCTGGTCCACGTTGAACCTTTAATTCAAGGTCATTTTCTAGTTACATCATCAGCTGGTACTTGGTAGTGATCCCTCGGTGCCAGGGAGGCTCATCCCCGGGTGTCATGTCCCATGCTGGGGGAAGGCATTGCATTTACATGCTGAGTTTGGCTTTGAGACTGGCCACATTTGAGTAACACGGAGGCTGTCAGGAGGGAACCCTTAGGCATAGTGCTGCTCTAGGTCTTGTTCTTATTTCAGGTGTATAGGCTCACAAGTATAGTCATTAGTATCAGGGGGTCACTGTTGGACCCTCATTCCTTCCTGGTCTTTGCCATTGCACTTGGGAGACTGTTGCTGCTCCCCTAGTGACCACGAAAGAGCACCCCCACCCCCATGCCCAGGAACCCAGTACCCCCCCAGCTATTGTTTTTAATTGTTTCCACTATGAGTATATCCAAACATTTCCATGCACCTTGGACACATGCCCTGTATAATTCCCTGTCAACCATACGTCCCCTGTCAATAACATCCCATACCAGTATTCCTCTGCTGCCATTGTTGATCCACTCTGTGATCCAAAACTTCCTGAAAAGTGAAGCCCAATATAATGTCAGGTTCCCTTAACAGTAAAATGGAATATAGCGATGAGTTTAAAGGTTAGATATAGAATATATATTGATTTGGAAAAATTCTGCATCTTATCTTTTTCTTTTCTTTTTTCCCTAATTATTGAGCTTCTCTTCACAAGAGCCTTAGATCACAGTAATTCATATATGCAATATACAGTACTCCCACATATCCATTATAAAACCTTTTCCCTTCCACAGAGATAATCTTTTAACTAATTCATATCATATTTACTGAAACTGATGTACAGATATTGAGACAATAGCTTTCAAACAAGGTAACATTTGTGTTTACATTGTGGTTTATGCTCTAGGCTATACAGTTTTCTAAATTTTTTAGTTGTCCTATGTTTTACATTATGGTTTACATTATCAGTCTGTCATCCCCTATATGTTTTTGGTGTAATATTACATGTTTTATATCCATCCTTGTTTACTCTTGTGAAACATTTCCCTTGCCCTTACATTTACTCAGTTTCCATCTATTCAATATCTATTTCCCCCTCCCCTTGGGGTCCACAGTGACAGTCAATCTTCATTTCCTGAGGAGCCATGGTCAGAGATACTTGCAACAGTGCTGAAGGCCTGACCCGCTCACTGCCCTAATGCCCTGGGAGACACCCTTTCTCTTGAGAGATATGGTTCTCTCTATTTGATGACATTAGTCCTCCCCAGGTTGTGGGTCTACCTGCACTCTCATTATATGGGTCTCTACCCAATGGTATAACCCACTCTGGCAAAATGAGCATTCACATATTTCCTAGATCTCTGTCCTGCATCAGGTTATCCCCTTTGAGTATCTTAAACAGGTAACTTTCATAATTATATTTTGAAAAGGTTTTCTCAGCATTATACTCTCAAACAACACCTGACAATCTCCTATGTTCGTGTGTTGTCCCACCCTCCCCCCAATTTCTTGGTCATTATTACTCATCCGCCCATCCCTAGCCCCCCTCAAATCCCCAAAGCCCCACCCAAAGGTAACCCTACACCCCCATTTTATCCCTTCCTTGTACACATACTTATCTCCAGCTTATCATAGATTTTGCCCATGTAGATGTCAGCTTACATTCTTCCTCTACCGCCTGATTTCCTGTAAGCCTATTCTCCAGTCTCTAGCTCTCTGAGGCAGCTTGCTTATTTCATATCATTGAGGTCATGTAGTATTTGTTCCTCAATGCCTGGTTTGCTTCACTCAACATAAAGTTCTCAAGATTTATCCATGTTATCACGTGTGTTTATAGTGTATTTGTTCTTATAGCCAAGTAGTATTCCATAGTATGTATATACCACATTTTATTGATCCACTCATCTGTTGATGGGCATTTGGGTTGATTTCAACTTTTGGCGATAGTGAACAATGCTCTAATGTACATTGGTATGCATATATCGGTTTGTGTCCTTGCTTTCAGTTCTGCTGGGTATATACCCAGCAGTGGAATTTATGGGTCATATGGCAAATCTATGGTTAGTTTTTTGAGAAACCACCAAACAGTCCTCCAGAATGGTTGGATCCTTCTGCATTCCCACCAGCAGTGGATGAGTGTTCCCATTTCTTCACATCCTATCCAGCATTTGTATTCTTCTGTTTTTTTCATAGCTGCCAATCTTGTGGGAGTAAGATGGTATCTCATTGTAGTTTTGATTTGCATTTCCCTGATAGCTAATGATTTGGAGCATTTTTTCATGTGCTTTTCAGCCATTTGTATTTCTTCTTTGGAGAAGTGTCTGTTTAAATATTTTTCCCATTTTTTAAATGGGTTATCTTTTTATTTTCAAGATATAGGAGTTCTTTATATATGCAAGTTATAAGTCTCTTATCAGATATATGCTTGCCAAATATTTTCTCCAATTGTGTAGGTTCCCTTTTTACTTTCTTGACAAATTCCTTTGAGGTGCAGAAGGCTTTAATTTTGAGGAAGTCCCATTTATCTATTTGTTCTTTTGCTGCTCGTGCTTTTGGTGTGAAGTTCATGAAGCCATTTCCTATTACAAGGTCCTGTAGATGTTTCCCTACACTGCTTTCCAAGGTGTTTATGGTCTTGGCTCTTATATTTAGGTGTTTGATCCATTTTGAGTTGATCTTTGTATAAGGTGTGAGATGGTAATCCTCTTTCATTCTTCTATATATGGATATCCAGTTCTCCAGGCACAATTTGTTGAATAGGCCATTCTCTCCCAGTTGAGAGGGTTTGGTGGCTTTATTGAATATTATATAGCTATATATATGAGGTTCTATATCAGAACTTTCAATTCGATTCCATTGGTCTGTGTGTCTCTCCTTATGCCAATACCATGCTGTTTTCACTACTGTAGCTTTGTAGTATGTTTTGAAGTCCGGTAGTGTGATTCCTCCAATTTTATTTTTCTTTTTCAATATGTCTTTGGCTATTTGGGACCTCTTTCCCTTCCAAATAAATTTCATAGTTAGTTTTTCTAGTTCCTTAAAGAAGGCTGTGTTGATTTTTACTGGGATTGCATTGAATGTGTAGATCAGCTTTGGTAGGATAGACATCTTAATAATATTTAGTCTTCCTATCCATGAACAGGGAATATTCTTCCATTTATTTAGCTCTTCTTTGATTTCCTTGAACAGTCTTGTATAGTTCTCGGTGTATAAGTTTTTTACATCTTTAGTTAAATTTATTCCTAAATATTTGATTTTTTAATTTACTATTGTGAATGGTATTTGTTTCTTGATTTCCTGCTGATCTTGCTCATTATTGGTGTACAGAAATGCTACTGATTTCTGCCCATTGATTTTATAACCTGTGACTTTATTAAACTCATTTATGAGTTCTAGAAGCTTTGTTGTAGACCTCTCAGGGTTTTCTATGTTTAGGATCATGTCATCTGCAAATAATGCAATTTTGACTTCTTCCTTTCCAATTTGAATGTCTTTTATATCTGGTTCTTGCCTCAGTGCTCAAGCATTTCTAAGACAATGTTAAATAGAAAGAGAGAGAGTAGGCATCCTTGTCTTGTTCCTGACTTTAGGGGGAAGGATTTTAGGATTTCTCCATTGTAAACAATGTTGGCTTTAGGTTTTTCATATATACTCTTTATCATGTTCAAAAAATTTCCTCGTATTCCCATCTTTTGGAGTGGTTTTATCAAGAAAGTGTGCTGTATTTTGTCGAATGTTTTTTCTGCATCTATAGATATAATCACGTGCTTTTTTTCCTTCAATCTGTTTATATGGTGTATTACATTGATTGATTTTCTTACGTTGAACCATCCTTGCATACCTGGAATGAATCCCACTTGGTCGTGGTGTATAATTCATTTAATGTGTTGTTGAATACAATTAGCAAGTATTTTGTTAAGTATTTTTGTGTCTAGGTTCATTAGAGAAATTGGTCTGTAATTTTCCTTTCTTGTGGTGTCTTTGTTTGGCTTTGGTACTAGGGTAATGTTGGCATCATAAAATGAGTTCGTCAATATTCCCTCTGTTTCAATTTTTTGGAAGAGTTTCAGCAGGATTGGTGTTAGTTCTTTCTGGATTGTTTTGTAGAATTCACCTGCGAAGCCATCTGGCCCTGGGCTCTTCTTAGTTGGGAGGTTTTTAATGACTGATTCTATCTCTTTACTCGTGATTAGTTTGTTGAGATCTTCAATTTCTTCTTTTGTCAATATAGGCTGCTTATGTGTTTCTAGGAATTTGTCGATTTCCTCTGAATTGTCCTTTTTTTTGGAATATAGTTTTTCAAAGTATCCTCTTATGGTAGTCTTTACTTCTGTGGGGTCATTGGTGATATCTCCTTTTTCATTTCTTATTTTGTGTATTTGCATCTTCTCTCTTTTTTTCTTTGTTAGTCTCACTAAAGGTTTCTCAATTTTAATGATCTTCTCAAAGAACCAGCTCTTGGTCTTGTTTATCTTTTCAAGTGCTTTCTTATTTGCTATTTCATTTATTTCTGCTCTTATCTTTGTTATTTCCTTCATTCTTCTTCCTGTGGGATTTCTTTGTTGTTTTCTTACTAATTCCTCCAAATGTGCAGTTAGTTCTTCAATTGTTTCTTTTTCTTTTTTTTAATGTATGAAATTATGGCTATAAATTTCCCTCTCAGTACTGCTTTTGCTGCATCCCATAAATTTTGGTCTGTTGTATTATCATTATCATTTGTTTCAAGGTAGTCATTGATTTCTTTTCAGATTTCTTCTTTGACCCACTCTTTTTCAAAGAGTATGCTGTTTAATTTCCATATCTTGGTGTGAGATCTGGGCCTCCGGCCCTTGCAGAATTCCAGCTTCACTCCACTGTGGTCAGAGATATTATTTTGTCTTTAAAATGCTGTTTGACCTAAAGTAAGGGGGAAATGGAAAGGAGAAATGAGTTTATATGGCTACGAGTTTCTAAAAAAGAGTCTGGAGGCTGGCAGAAGGATTGCCCTCATGCACAACTGAGCAGAGTCAGAGAGACAGATAAAGCAGATACAACCCCCAGATAATGGTTCCTTTGAAGGCTAAAGAGACCCATGAGAGTTATGGTCATGGCCGATGGGGTTAACTATCAGGGCAGATGGCCCTTCTTTGGAAATGGTGTGTATGTGTGATGAATCTGAACTCAGATGGGATCTCCCTTCATAAGTCTTTCATGCTAATGTGCCGGAGGTGCAGTTAACGTTGGGGTTTAAGATATATTTAGGGGATTTGAATCTCTGGACCGACAATGTGATAGCCAGGTCCTGAGCCTCAATAGACTCCAGCACCTACAATCTGATTTATTGGACTTACCACACTCAGCTAAGATGGAGTTGAAGAAGGACAATCACCACACCGTGGAGCCTAGAGTGATTACAACTGAAAATGGGAGGACTGCATCCAGCATCCATGTGGAATCTGAGCCTCCTCTTGACATAGAGGTGCAATGGACACAACCAATCCAATGTCCACATAGAAGAGGTGGCATGGAATTGGGAAAAGTGGACATGGTGGACGATGGGTATGGGGAAGGGCAGGAGGAGATGAGAGATGGAGGCGTCTTTGGGACATGGAGCTGCCCTGGATGGTGCCTCAGAGGTAATCACCGGACATTGTAAATCCTCATAGGGCCCCTGGATGGAATGGAGGAGAGTGGGGGCCATGATGTGGACCATTGTCTATAAGGTGCAGAGGTGCCCAAAGATGTACTTACCAAATCCAATGGATGTGTCATGATGATGGAAACGAGTGTTGTTGGGGGGGGAGAGGGGGGGTGGGGGGGTGGGGATGAATGGGACCTCACATATATATTTTTAATGTAACATTATTACAAAGTCAATAAAAAAAATTAATTAAAAAAAAAAAAGAGATATTATTTTGTATGATTTTGATCTTTCTGAATTCATGAAGCCTTTCTTTGTGGCCTAGCATATGGTCTATCTTGGAGAATGATCCATGTGCACTTGAGAAAAATGTATGTCCTGCTGTGTTTGGGTGTAATGATCTGTATATGTCTGTTAGATCCAGTTCCTCTAATGTACTGTTGAAATATTTCATTTCTTTAGTGATTCTCTTTTGAGATGTTCTGTCCAGAGTTGACAGTTGTGTATTAAAATCCCCAACTATAATTGTAGATGCATCTATTCTTTCACTTAATTTTTCCAGTGTTTGCCTCACATATTTGGAGGTGCCCATGTTAGGCGCATAAATATTTATGATTGTTCGTTCTCCTTGAGAGATTGTCCCTTTCACTAATATGTAGTATCCTTCTTTGTCTCTCACAATTGTTTCACATTTAAAGTCTATTTTGTCTGATATTAATATAGCTACTCCTGCCTTTTTTTGGTTATTGTTTGCTTGTAAGATTGTTTTCCCAACCATTCACTTTCAGCCTCCATGAGTCTCTGGGTCTAAGATGTGTCTTTTGTAGACAGCATGTAGATGGGTCATATTCCCTTATCTAATGTCCCAGTCTGAATTTTTTAAGTGAGTTTAATCCATTGACATTCAGTGTAACTACTTTCAAGGAATTATTTATGTTAGCTATATTTTGATTGGATTTGTGTGTGTCATATTTTGTTTGTTTGCTTTTTTCTTCTCTTTTTGTCTTTTTTGTTGCTCTTACACTCTCCTCCAACTCTGCCTGTCCTGTTTTTTCCTTTCTTCCTGCAGAAGTCCCTTTAGAATTTCTTGATGGGGAGGTTTCTTGTTGGCATTCTCTTTCAATTTCTGTTTATCTGTGAATATTTTGAACTCTCCATCATTTTTGAATGCTAGTTTAGCTGGATAGAGTATTCTTGGTTCAAATTTTTTTTCTTTTAGTACCTTGACTATATCGTACCACTGCCTTCTTGTCTCCTTGGTTTCAGATGAGAAATCAGCACTTAATCTTATGGAGCTTCCCTTATATGTGATGTTTTTTTTTTTTTTTCTCTTGCTGCTTTTAGAATTTTCTCTTTGTCTTGAGCATTGGATAATTTGACAAGTATATGTCTTGGGGTGGGCCTGTTGGGGTTTATGATTTTTGGGGTACGTTGCGCTTCTTGGATATGTACTTCTGTCTCTTTCAGTAGATTTGGGAAGTTTTCAGCCATTATTTCCTGCAACACTCCTTATGATCCCTTTTCCTTCTCTTCTCCTTCTGGGATGCTTATAATACATATGTTTGTGCATTTTGCATTGTCATTCAAGTCCCTAAGTCCTATGTGGATTTTTCCTATCTTTTTGTCAATCAATTCTACTATCTATTTGATTTCCGATGTACTGTTTTCCCCATCGCTAATTCTCCTCTGCCTCTTCTAATCTGCTGCTATTTGCTGCGAGTGTGTTTTTGATTACTTGAACTGTGGTATTCATTCCAATCATATCTTTTATCTTTTTACGTATGTCTGCAATTTCCCCTCCAAGTGTTGTCTTCATATTGTTAACCTCTTCCTTTACTTCATTAAATTTTTCTGTGATATATGTTCTGAGATCTTTAATTACTTGTGTGAAGTTCTGCTCCCCTTCCTTGTTTTTAGTTTGTTCATTGTATTCAGCCATGTTTTCCTGATTACTGGTTTGGCTTGTAGATTTTTGTTGCTGTCTGGTCATCATTTTATCTTGATGGGCTTAATCAGTTCCTTAGCTTCTTTGTCTAGTCTTGGGGATTAATTAGCTGTTGTTTTTGCATAAGTGTTATATCTTCTCTTTGTCACTTTGTTCCTCTTATTCTAATTTCTTATTGCTGGCTGAGTTCACTTTGAAGGAAAGTATTAGGGCCAGGGAAAGGCAGTTGTGTAAGCAAGGAAAATGTGTAAAGTAGTATTGGTAATAAATGTTAACAGAGCAACAATATGAGTTCTGGGAGGATAGATATTAGATTCATGTAAGTTGTGTAGAGTTATAGCAGTAAGTAGAGTACCTATAATGAGGTAGTCGACTGAATATGGGAGGAATATGCAATGAATTAATAGGCTAGTGTTTTCATGAGAGAGGGAAAGAGAAAGGAAAGGCAATAGTTTCAAGAGTGGATAAAAGACAGAAAAGAAAGCAAAGGTATTACAAATTAAGATTTAGATGATTTGGGGATCAAAGAAAGGGAGGTGAAATATAGGAGAGACAGTAGATGATGGAGGATATCAAGATGTGGGGGAAAGGGGATAGTGTAGGTAGCTAAAATCAATTCACACAGAAATGAGGCAACGGAGGATGAGGAAACCCAGCAAATGTGAGGTGTTCCCTGCAGCACCTATTGTATAATTAAGATAAACTAAGAAGAAAATGAAGGACAAGAGAAAAGAGAGGGGAAAAAAAGGAGGGAAGAAAGAAAGAAAGAGAAAAGGGGGGTGGGTAAAGAAAAGGGAGGGGAACAAGTAAGGAAAAGAAAAGGAGATATAGAACACCAACAGCAGCAACAACAAAAACCCCTAAATAAATGAAAAAAAAAAAAGACCTTGGGGGATACAATGGGAGAAAAGACTAGGAAGTAATGCAATATTAGCAACCAGGACTATAAAAATTTTAAATTTAAATTTAAAATAGAAAAAAACCCCACAAATATTGAGGGCTAGGACAATGAAGGACCTCAGATGGGCCTCAGGGCATGGTGGATTCAGGGATGGAAAGTCTGTGATATTGCAGACTCAAGAGGTGTGAGTCTCTGGGGTGTGGGCCACCAGGGTTTAAGGGACACAGATCTGGCAACCTCAAATCTGGTTAACAGGGAGCCTGGGAGCACCGCAGTGCAACACAGCCTTCAAGGATCTCCACAGCTGGGTGCCAGCCCTATGTGAGCGGTCACGTCCACAAACTCTGACCTATGTTTCTGAAACCCACAATTTCCCCTTTCACTAGGGTCTCTTCTGTGGCTGTATCACCAATTCAACTCTAGGACACCTCCCGCCCTGCAGGCCCCTGAAACAGCCAGTTGGGGGTGCCTCTATATTGCAGCCAATTTAAGGACACTGTAGATCCACAGCTAGGCTTAGGGGGCGGGGCTCTAGTCGGAAGCACTGTATCAGTGTCCAAAATTAAAAATCCCATGCCTAGCAAAAAATTCCCCTAATTGGCTTCCAGCCGCCTCCCACCCTGCCATCCCCCAAAATAGCCTCCTGGTGACATGTCTTTGCTGCAAGTGATTTAAGGCCACTGCAGATTGGCAGCCGGCCTTGGGGGTAGGGCTCTATCTAGCCAGAAGCACTATTTATTTGTGTCCGCAATCAAAAATTCCCCCGCCTCGCAATAAAACTCCCATCTATCTCCCCAAATCAGTCTGTGAAGGCCTCCTGCCCTGTTAACCCCCTAATAGCCCACTCAGAGCTTATGTATTCCCCAGTACTGCAGAGCCTCCAGGAATCATGGCTGTGGTGCTGGTGCCGTGGCTCTGCCAACCCCAGGAGGGAGCGTCCTGGGCGCAGCCACACCTCCGTGTAAGAGAGCCTCAATTTTATCTTTAACATGAATTTTCTCTATTACCTTCCCACAAAATTGATGTCTAGACACCTCCTGCCCTGCAAAATCCCGAAACAGCCTGGTCCTGAAGAACTTCTAATGCTTAAAAAACTGTTTTTGAGACCAGCAGAGGCAGCAGCCAGAGCAGCCGCAGCCTGCACCCTCTCCCGCCCCTCCCCAAAGACTCCAAACTCTCTTAAGCTAAATTTTAGAGGCCCCCAGTCTCTTTATTTTAAATGGAGGATTGGGATAAAGATCTGTGAAGAGACCTGTCAAAGATGGGTCCAGGAGGCTGAAGGTGGAAAGAAGTCCTAGAGTGAAGGAAGAATACCAGCTAGATGAAATCTTTGCTACTATCAGTTTTCTATCTCCTCACTTTCAATATTTCTTCCCTTCTGTGACTCTTGGATACCCAAAAAAGCTATCAGGTCACCCATTTCTTATTCCCAAGATGGTTTTTACTGAACATAGGAGGAAAGCCAAGCTATTTGCCACATCCTTCATTGTTAACTGGACTGTGTACTTCTTGACAAGGGACTTTGTATTTCATCTAGTCACTTCCTCCCTTGCACATAGTGGGTGACCAAAAGGCATTTGTGAAATAAACAGGCATTAATTCCCCATTAAAGGCTATATCCTTCTTGTCATTCTATTGAGATTTTCAGTTCTTTCCATAAACAAAGAACATGGTGACAAAACAATGAGCCTTCAAGATGGAGAACCATTTTCAAAGTGATAGAAATTGGTTAAGATATCAAATAGGACACAGTTATAAAGAAATGGAGGAAGTGTCCACAAAAGTGTTTGAAAGCAAAGTCCTAGCTCTAATGAGAGGGATGTAAGAAGGCTGTCTGAGGAAGCACCCACAGATGCTGAAAAAGAAGGTGGTTGTGATGTCTTCATGACATTTTCTTAAAGTAATGGGGAGAGGAAAGAAACCTCACCATTGGTCTCAAGTGTTGACAATTCCATTCATAAGGAAAGTCTTTCATTGCAGAGGAAGCCTCCAAAACAGTCATTTTGTTAATATAATTGAATACAAACATGTTTTCCTGGGCTAAGGATGATAGGCTAACACTCCTAATTAAATTAAGAGTCTAAATTTTACTTAATCAGAATAAGTGCAAGAACCTGGTCCTTAGACCATTAGAACCCAAATTTGACCAACATTTCAGTTATGACAGCACCCATCCTCCTAAGGGAGAATGGGGCCAAAAAATAGTTGATGATTCCCACAGACAGCACAACATCTTTTAGTTCATTTAGTATAAACCCCCAACCTAGTAATCTTCAGCCATGCATTTTTTCATTCAGAAGGGCTTAAAGAAAAGCTGTCTTTAATTTCATACATGAGTGCTCTTATTTTGGGGAAGCACAATCAACCCAAAAGTCTCCTTCACAAAGTTTTATAACAACTTCTTAATCTTCATAATTCTAAGGAGCGTTGTCTTCTTAATTCAATTTAGCACAAGGATCCTAAGGGTTGAGTTTTTTACATGTCTCACCAAACTAAAAATAAACCAGAAATTAACTAGAAGTGTTTGTTCCCTGAGTATTACTGTCATTAAACATGACTCCTGGTTATTCCCAGACCATATAAAACCTTGGTCCTCCTCCCAGATTTTAATAAGATCAAGAAGCAGAACAGTAAAGTTCTAGGGTTGAGAAATTAAGAGAGCCATTTAAGCTGTGAATAAAAGGGGTGGCAGAGTTGGGGGGGTAGTTGATCAACAGAAAAGGCTCTCTGTAAATATAAACAGTCTGCAAAGGTTTCTATCCAACACAACTTCCTCAGCTCACCTCATGACTTTTTTATCCAGCCTCATTCTAGTGTCAACCATAAAGCCTCCACTCATTATTCTCTGTAAACTGCATGTTTTTCTTGGGCTAAGATGGAGTTTCTGTCTTTTTCTAAAGAGCAATGAAAGGAAAGACTCATTTGATTCAGGAAATTAGATTGGCTCACAGGCCAAAACAGCAACTGGCTAAATGTGCTAAGCTTTCTTCAGTTTTTCCTGCTTCAGCTCAGGAATGGTGGGTCTCTGAAATATATATATAATCTTCATTCCAAGACAAGGACAGCATTCATCCAAGTGTCAATGACACAGGGGTTTTTACAAATTCTGCTTATCAGATTTCGAGTTTGCCTGAGAAGAGCCACTAAGGAACAAAAAGTGGCCACCCAGACCAGCTCTGCTCCTATCTACAAATTATAAAGTACTATCACAATAATTTTGTTGTTAAGCTTTCATCTGTATAACAACCAAACAAAAAGAGCACAAAGGATCTTGGATTTCACCCTCATTGTAGGTCATCTTTATTCTTCTATGGATCTATTAAAAATAATTTAATTTAATCCAACCAGAACCATATGATGGAATTAGTCATAGTTAAGTGAAAACTGGTTTCCAAAGGAAAAAAAAATTTAGTATCAAACTCATTTATTTTTTAAAGATGCAACAGTGGGAAGACTGAAGTTTCTGCTTTAAACATTTGAAAATATATTACTCTAAATCTCCCCTCCAATCATTTTCAATAGGACCTTTGAGTCCTCAGAGAGACAAGTCTCTACACTTTGTACCATTCATGAACGAGCTGCTTCACATGAAGAATATGGTCTTCAATGTACATTAAAATTTCCTTCCAAACATGCTAATATAGATTCATCACCATTCCTGGGAGACCAATTTGGCATTGAGTCTCCTCCAAATGATTACATGTGAAGTAAGTCAACAGACAGCTGGAGAGTTGCAACCTTTTAGAAGCCAATGTGTAGAGTACAAAGCATGCAGTCGCGATCCTCTCCACTGGGCCTTTCTTGAAATGGTATCTCTGAACTCTGTGGATGAATTCTGGGATCAAAGGGCACATGATTCTGTTGCCAGGAAGATATAAATAGGTGCAACAAGGAAATTAAGAAGCAATGATCATGCCTACGAGGTCAGATGGTGACTCAGCACCTGCTGAGGCAGATTCACGAAGAACAACCAACAAGGATTTTCACAGAAGCCCTGTTGGTGATGGTGAAAGATTGGAAAACATCTAAACAGTCCAGCAATGGAGAGATTGCTTAAATATGTTTTGGTACATGTAACAAAAGGCTGTTATATACTGGCAAAGTTCTATGAGGCTGCTGTCAAAGGATCTATAAGATATACTGCAAGGAAAAGGTAGGCATAGATTAGTGATTTTTATTCTATCTCTTGCTTAAAAAAGAGGGGTATACACCCACTTAAAGTTTCAATATGCACAGACTATTACCAAAAAATATTCCAGAGACATGTAGTGGTGCTATATCTGGGGAAAGGACATGGGAAGGTGGGAAGGAAAGGTACTTTTAAGAATACACTTTCTGGAACCAATTGAATTTTTAAATAAGTAAATATTCCTTTGCTCAAAAAATAATTACTGATGAATCGAGTCATACAGAGGATAAAGGACTGTGCCCCAAGTCCCATGGTGAGTTAGTAGACAATACATGGTATGAACACAGGGAGACCCCAACATCTGGGCTCCTATATCTTGTTTTGAATCCTGTGGTCATGTTTGCAGCAGTATGAGCCAAAACTTACCTCAGTGCGTCTTCTTTCACTAGGGCTGGTCTGTGGAAAGGGTGGTCATAAGCAATCCTGTAGATAATGTGTAACTCAAGCATCCTTGTAATCTGAATGTTCCACACTGGATCAAGCACTTTATCTTACAAGCCATGAGAAAAAAAGAGATACTACAGAAATTACACTCAAATTGGTTCTTTGCCACATCCAAAATGGTGCCAGGGAAACACCACAGGGGCACACTCAGTGGATCAAGTTTCAAGTGGGAGCCAAGGGATCATTAGATCATCCTGTGGAAGGGAATTCAATTTCATAAGCATCCAAAGCTTTGCTAGGGAGTGGCTTGGGACCAGGGGAAGCACATTAGTGTATCTATTTGTCTATTGCTCTGGTGACGAACAGGGTGAACTGTCCATGAGGTTTTCAAAAGAAAACTCACAAATGCAGATGATGTGGAACTGTCATATTTCTGATTAGATGTTACATTTCAAAGTTAATTGACTCAGTGATATTCAGGAAATCGCCATCATTTTGAAGAATATTAATTCTCTGCCGAATAGACAGACACTTGAAGCTCAATATAGGTGAGAGACATAATTTTGCCCAAAATAAAATTCAACAGCTATATATAGTAAATCATTTGTTTTGTTTCCCAATTTATAATCGCCTGTTTTCACAATAAAATGAAGAAATACTGCTTTTCTAAAGAAAGCATGTCTTACACTGTAATTTACCACATTAAAAAGAGTTAAATCTTATTCCTTGAACTTTTTGGAGGTTAAAATTTAGTTAAACAAGACTTCATAGGATATGCCAAGAGAAACCATTGATTTGGCAGGAAAATCTTTTGCTTACAATAAGCAGTGGCATAATTTCTTGCTCTTCTCTCTATGTGTAGAATAGCCTCTGATTTGGATAATGTCCGTAATTTCTATCTTCTCTGCTCAACAGTTCCTTGCAACTTTTGAAGCTGTGAGGTTAAGCTCAAATCTCTTGTTACAATTGGGCATAAGGAAAGAAAGAAATGTACAATGGAATCATCACCCCTCCACATATACTTCTAGTTTTACGGTAAGATGAATATTATACATTATTTTATTCTTTTGATTAGTTGTTCTACCATGGGACGTCCATTTGACCATTTGTTTCTCCTACTGAATAAAAGGTATAACATTCAAAATTAGAGTGAAAGAAAAGGAGTATAGAATGAAGCTCGCCAACAAAACTGGCTTAGTTCCAATGCAACTCTGAATGCCTTCTTTCCTATCCCTCTATCACCAGTGCATTCCAAGGGTTCTACACAGTCCTGACTTAAATTCTGTATCATAAGTTAATTTTTTTGGTGTCCAATAAACAATAGAGAAATTTTGGTGCTAGAAATTATTTAGAATTGAATGTACCCTATTTTACAAATGAGGAAACTAAGCCTCAGAGATGTCAAACAATTCGTCCAAGTTAAAACAGAACGTTAGTGGCAAAGCTGGAGTCTCAGTCCAACTAGTTTGTCTCCAGAGTCTTCATGCTTATCCTTGATTCGCTGCCACCTTCCCCCTGAAAATACTCATATTTTCTGAAATTATAACTGGTGTGTGTAGATGATTTGGGGTTCTACTTTCTGCCAAGTATAATTTCAAATATACCCATGGACTCTCCATGGTGGCATTTTTAATAACAATGTAGCATTCTATTGGGTTAATATTCCACAGTTTATTAAAGTTAAATATTTCCAAAAAATGGTATTATCTATACCAATGATATTTGTTAACAATTGACTTAATTTCTAGCATAAAATTCTGTTTGGCTTGTCACATATTAGAGTTTCTATAATGGAATCTCTCATTTGACTTATTGATCATATTTTCTCTTTTCTAACCTAATACAGTTTGATAATACAGCTTTGTAATGTATAAAGGCATTAATTTTCTTTTAACATATGATATACCAAGGGAAATAGCCACTTTGGGGAACTATCAACAATGCATCCCATAAGCATACTTCATAATCCCAGCACAATCAACATAAATGCTACTCAAGTGACTAGGTGTCTTCAGAAGGACTGAAGTCTTAGTCTTTAAAAGGTTGTTCTGGGGGACAACCATGAAGATGGTGGCAGAGTAAGGACCTCCTAGAGTGAACTCCTGCTACAGCGAAGTTAGTAAACTCCCAGAGTTATCTGGAGCTATCTGAAGCACCTGTTTGGGGGCTCCAGGAGACCAGAAGAGCATCCTGAAACACCCTTAAAGGAATGGAAGGAGGAGACTGCCCATATTCTGGGAAGACTCATAAGTAGAACACTCCACACCCCAGAGGCCTGTTTCCATTCTCCACTGGAGGCACAAGATGCTTCAGGAACTATTCTGCAGCTAAAATTGAAAGCTTCACTTCCCAAAAATGGGGGAGGAACAGATGGTTAGGCATCAACTTCAGCTACTGATTAGTAAATTCAGTGGCCTAAAGTATAATCCTGAGAACAGCTAATGTTTGAACCTGTCAAAGTCAGAAAGAGGCAAGTGGCTTACATCTTAACTCCAAGCCTGACACAAGCCGAAGGGGGCTGGGCTGAAAATCACAGTGCTGGTGGGGACCAGCCTCTTTCCTTCAGGTCAGATAGAAGCTCTAGCCTAGGCCCCACCCCATCTCCAGCAGGGAGGAAGCTGAAGGGATCTGCTTCAGCCTCTCCAGGAAATTACTGGCCAAGATGAGGAGGCCAGTGGTTATCCTACTGTGGCAGCATGATCCTCCCCAGGAGCATTTTTGTGACTGGAATTGGAAGCTCCATTTCCCAAAAACAGGGGAGAAAGAGACAGTTGGCTACCAATTTTGGCTACTGATTGGTAGACTAGAATGGCTAAGATATAACCCTGGGAACAGCAGGGTGTAAAGCTACTCAATTCAGAAAGAGGCTGGTGGCTGCCACTTTGACTCCACCCCAAGCCAGAGGGGAAGCTGGGTTGACTGAATATCATCTCCATGGTAGAAACTGGCTTCTTTCACCCTGATCAACCTGCAGCCCTAGCCTAGGCTTCAGCCCTGCCTCTGGCAAAGAGGAGGCTGGCAGACCCTGCACCAGCCTATCCAGGTAAGTATAGGTACCTTTGCATGACACAGACTGCAAATTGGAAGTCTACCAGGGCAACTGTGGCCATATTGGACCCACACTGCATAGACTGCTGCCTATACCTGCAGTTTCATCCCCACCTCAGGCAGGGGAGAAAGGGACATGAAGCTTCATCAGTCTCTCTGGACAACTACAGTCTAGGCCTGCATGACTTGGATTATTCCACACAGCTGTGACTCTGTCCTACCCCTGGCAAAGGAGAAATTTGGGAGAGGCTTAATCAGTCTCTGGGGCAATGAGGACAACTTGAGCCTCCACAGCTTATAGTACCAACTACATCCTTGGCTCTATCCATTATAGCACCAACTAAATCCTTGGCACCAACTACATCCTTGGCTCCTACAACCAGCAAAGGTAAAGGGCAGAAAGCCATAAACTAAAGAGAAAAACTGCACCCAGAATAAATATTCTAGTAAGTTTGATGTCAAGACACCAACCAAAAATTACAATCCACACCAAGAAACAGGAAGCTATTGCCCAGATAAGGAACAAGATTAGCCTCCAGATAACTTAAAGGAGTTGAGATAACTAATCATAGATGTTCAAACAAATCTCCTTAATAAATTCAATGAGGTGACTAAACAGATTAAGGATATTAAGGAGACATTGGATGAGTACAAAGAGGAATTTGAAAGCATACATAGAAATATAGCAGATCTTATGGGAATGAAAGACACAATAAATGAAAGTTTAAAAAAACATTGAAATCATATAATAGTAGATTTGAGCAAGCAGATGAAGAAAAGAATGAAAAAATTGAACAAGGTCTCAGGGAAATAAATGACAGAGAGAGACATGCAAACATATGTGTCATGGGTGTCCCAGAAGAGAATAAAAGGGAAAAGGGGCAGAAGGACTATTTGAAAAAATAATGGTAGAAAATTTCCCAACCCTATTGAAGAACATAGATATTCATGTTCAAGAAGCACAATGTACTATCATCTGAAAAAAATCCAAATAGACCAACTCTGAGACACATACTAATCAGAATGTTAAATGCCAAAGGCAGAGAGCAGCACAAGAAAAGCATTGCACCAGAGGTCACGGAGGCAAGAAGACAGTGGTATGATATATTTAAGATACTACAAGAGAAAAACTTCCAGCTAAGAATCTTATATCTGGCAAGACTGTCCTTCAAAAATGAAGGCAACATTAGAATATTCACAGATAAACAGGAACTGAGAGAATTTCTAACGAAGAGACCAGATTTTTAGGAAATGCTAAAGGCTGTGCTAATGCCTGAAAAGAAAAGACAGGAGAGAAAGGCCTGGGAGAAATTCTAGAAATGAAGATTATATCCATAAATGTAACCAAAAGTGTCAAAAGAAAGGGGAAATAAAAATACGACAGATAAAACTCAAATAGGAATAAACTTAACCAACAATGTGGAGCACTTGTATTCAGAAAACTGCAACTCAGTGTTAAAAGAAATGAAAAAAGAGCTAAATAACTGGAAGAATATTCCTTGCTCATGGATTAGAAGAGTGAACATCATAAAGATGTCAATTCTATTCAAATTGGTATGTTGATTTGGTGCAGTCCCGATAAAAACTCCACAAGCATTTTTTAAAATTGAAAACATGAAAAGTGAACTTTCATCTCCAGACTTTAAATTAAATTACCTAGCTAACATGGTAAAAACATCATGGTACTGGCATAAAGACATACACATAGACAAATGAAACCAAATTGATGGTTCAGAAACAGACCCTCACATGTATGGTCAAGTGATTTTTGACTAGCCTGTCAAACTCACACAGTTCGGGCAAACAGTTCATTCAAAAAATGGTGCTGAAAGAAGTGGGTATCCATAGCCAAAAAAAGGAAAGAGAAACCCTATCTCACAGCTTATCTAAAAAATAACTCAAAATGGATCAAAAACCTAAAAATAAAAGTAAAAACCCTAAGCTTTAATGGCTGGGTTGAGGGAAAATACCCTGGTTAGTAGTAATATTTTGACAATGTTCCTTAATCATTCGTTAAAAATGTTTAACAACAATGCAAGGTATTGGTGGTAGGTTGAGTTATGTGAGTTCTGTATGATGCTATGCACATTTGTTTTGTAAGTTCACAACTATTGCTGCACACTTGTTGTTTATGTATGTTTGTGTGTGAGTGATATACTTCAGTATTTTTTAGATGAGTCTTTAAATGTCAAAACTGTCTTGAAATTAGATTTGTTTTGTAAAAAAAATCACAAAGGGAATTTGTTTAAATTCTGGAAAAGTGGAAAAACTTATTCTGTTTTCATGTTAATTCTAAAAGGATCCAGAGAGCCGGATTCATAAAGTTGGTGCAGTTAAAGTTTATTAACATTTGAACTGGATATCTCTATGAAAGTAAAATGGGAAAAGTTAAGAACATGCTAGCTGCTTTTGTAAGTCTGCAATTCAATCAGGGATTAGCCCTGCCCACTTGCCTGAAGAAAGTTCTTTCAGTAATGTATTCTTTAATGTTTCAAAATATATGACTCTGAAATACTGATAAAATAGTAAACTAAAGACACTTATAAGCTATCAATAGTCTAGAATTGCATGCTACTAGGTATTGGAAATATAGATAACTTATGTTTATATAAAACCAAATGATTCACTGAGGAGAGGAAGCAGGCCGAGGTATGGTTAACCTCTGTGGCCAGCCTGGGGCAGCTGTAAGGTGCCACAGCTGCCCGGGAGGGGTGGCGGAAATGGGTGACTATGCCCTCCGCCTGGTACGGTGACTCTGCCCTCACATTGCCCCCGGCTACACCCCCTCGCCGGCCCACCTCTGCCCCGTCTCCACCCACTAGTCTGCAGCGCTGCATCTCCTGGCCATATAAGGGTATTCTGCCCGTGCTCACCAATCCGCTCTCACCCCATGCTAGCCCCACCCCCGTTCCCTCGGGCTTATATTGTCAAGCACTTCCTCATTAAATCAGACCTGCACCATCAGCCTCGTCTCCGTGTGGGTTCTTCCCCTCATCGTTACTTGCCTGCGGCCCCTCTGCGGACTCCTCACCCAGCGAGCCGCAACCTCAATTCACTATTCTGACAAAGTTGTTTATTGTTGATTGCAGTTGTATATAGTAAGAGGTTTTCTAGGAGACAGTTTCCAAAATCATTTTGGTAACTTAAGTTTCTTAGGTACATAGAATGTGTTATTTTATTATTAAGGAAAAAGAAAGTAATTTTTTCCTAAGAGAAAATGACTGGTTACTAGGAAATAAGAAAATGTGGGACAAAATTAGAATGAATACAGAAAGTATACAAAGTTCACAGAAAAATGAATTTTTGTGGTCAAAGTTGCATAAGATTTGATGGGTTGATTGAAAAGTCTTAAAAGCATTAGGATCAAATAGTGTGCTGAGCTTGGTTTAGAGAGTGGCCACATATGAGCAACATGGAGGGTCTCAGGAGGTAACTCTTAGGCACACTGCAGCTCCAGGCCTAGTTGAAATTTCAGGCACACACTCACACAAGCAGTCATCAGGATCAAGGGCTCATCATTGGAGCATCCTTCTTCACTGGTCTTTGCCCTTGCATTTGAAGTACTCTTGCTGTTCTATTGGGGAATGTGACAGAGTTCCCCTGGCTAGGAACTCAGCATTACCTCAGTTTTTATTTGTAACTGTAACTACTATGAAAATAACAAACTCAGCATGTAAACATATTACCTTCTCACCACCATGGGACATGATTCCCAGGGATGAGTCTCCTGGGCACTGAAGGATTACTACCAATCAATAACTCATTATGCAACTAGAAAAAAACCTTTAATAAAATGGGGAAATGGTAAAGACAAATGAGTTTATATGGTTAAGAGTCTTCAAAAAAGAGTCAGGAAGTCATCAGAGGGGTTGTACATATACACGCCTCAGCAGGATCCCAGAGACAGCCAAAGTAGATATAACCCCAGGTACTGGTGCACTTGAGGGCTATGGAGACCCACAAGTTCTACAATCACGGCAGTTGGCACTGGAGTTCAGTGCCTTACCAGTGGGCCCTACTTTGGAATTTGTGTTCCTGAGTGTGATGGACTTGGACTCAGATGTGACCTTTCTCCACATGCCTATTCTGTCATTTTTACTGAACATGTGGTTGGTGCTGGGGTTCGTGTATGCCCAGGATACTTGTATCTCTGGACTGGCCATGTGCCAGCTGGGTCCTGAGCCTCAGCAGAGTTGCAACTCCTACTCTCCAGTTTGTTGGACTTACACAGGTCAGTTAACAGGGAGGTGAAGATGATCAACCACCACATCAGGGAACTGAGAGTGCTTATAACTCCAAGCAGGAGAATCACATCCATCAACCATGTGGGACCTAAGCTCCCTCTCAATATAGAGGTGGAGTGGACATCACCAACCCAGGGTCCACAGGATAGAGGAATAAAATATGGATTATAGTGAACTTACTGGTATTCTACTATAGAACTATTGTGACTAGTAATGGAAGAAACTGTAGCATTCATCTGGAGAAAGTGGCCATGGTAGTTGCTGAGGGCAGGGAAAGGGAAGAGGAGAGGAGATGTGGGGGCATTTTCAGAACTTGGAGTTGTCCTAAATGATATTGCAGAAACAGATCCTGGACACTATATATTCTGCCATAACCCACTGAGTGTATTGGGGGAGAGTGTAAGCTACAATATAAACTAATCCATGTGTTCCAGCAGTGCTCCAAAATGTATTCACTAAATGCAATGAATGCGTCACAATGATGAAAGAGGTTGATGTTGTAGGAGTGGGGGGTGGGTGGAGTATGGGGTATGTGGGAACCTCATATTTTTCAATGTAACAATTTTTGGGTTCTATGTATCTTTATAAAAAAGACAATTTAATAAAAAATAAAGTAAAATAAAAAGTAGTATACTGATAAAAAACTAAAATTTGGTTCTTTCTCTGTTAAAGTGACAAAGCTTCTTAAATCAGTATATTTTAACAAAAGGTAATAAAGAGTTTTCTTCTTAATAATCAGTATATGAAGTCTGCTTTATCAAATTAGTTTCTTGTATTTTAACATTATTGCATCCTTAAAGTCTTCTCACTTTCAAGAGAACATAATGTTCAAACCTAGCAACTGTTAACATTTTGCTTTCTCAGAGTCAAATCCTGAAATGTATCTTTTCCAAATTTTAAACTATTGCAAAAAATTTGTTCATCTGATATGACATAAATTGAATGAAAAGTGTTTAGAAAGTGTATAAAATTAAAAGAATTAGACTTCAGTGACAGACTGTTTTGTGCTCTTAAACCTGACCCCCAGTGCCATCCATGGTTCTCTCCATTTGAGATATCAGCTACACTGGTCATTACTACCCATAAAACATTAAAAGTAACTGACATCTTCTGGTCATGCTTGTGTGTTGCTGCTTCAGACTCCTGTGACTGCCAGATGGAAATAGCTTGCCATTGAGGACCAATGGTGCTGAAGTATGCTAGCTGTGTGAAGGATATATGAAGCAGAGCAATAATTACCAGAGTGAAGTTAGTAAAACCTAAACAGACACAATTGGCATCATGACTTGCTCTTTTGCAGGGACATGTATGGTAATGCAAACCTGAAACTTAGATATATTAACTGCAGCTCAAAGACAAACTTGTCAATAACTCAAGAGTGTTAAGTTCTCAAAAAAGTTACAAAATTATGAGAAGACAGTAAATCATGCCCCCTGTCATATTAAAATATTAATTCAATGGAAAATATTCCAGAGGAAGTTCAGTATGGAATTTTTAATCAAAGGAATTAGAACAACTCTCATATGGATGATAAATAAATTGAAGAAAAACATGCACAAGTAACCAAAGGAGATCTGAAAAACACTATTTGAAAGAAATGCGAGTTTCAATAATGACATAGAAATCATAAATAAGAACAGAATGGAAATTCAGGAATTCAAAAGTACAACTGTATACTCTCTTCTCTAGATTTACTAGTTTTAGGGAATTGGGGTACTCATTTATCCATGTATGTTGAGAAAATGGAATTAACATATTCCTGGAAAGAGTGTAAAAGGATATATTCTCATTAAAAAATGTCTTAGTATTTATTATGAAAAAACATACATGTATTTTTTTTATTCCCACAGAGGGATCCTTTGTCTGTCAGCTTGTCTTCTTTAGGACTGGGAACCAAACTTGGGACCTCCCATGTGGGAGGTGAATGCTCAACTGCTTGAGCCACTTCTGCTCCCTGCTGGTTGCAATCATCTGCTTTTTGTGACATCTGCTCATTCAAGCATCTGCTGGTTGCAGCACCTTGCTGATTGTGGTGTCTGCTCCTCTTCTTTAGGAGGTACCAGAACTGAATCTCAGATCTCCCATGTGAGAGGCAAGCACACAATTGTTTGAGCCACATCAGCTCCCCCATAATGCATTTTTAATCTAGGAATTATTCCTCTATATACACAAGAAAAATTAGTTTTATGTCTGCCAAAACATGTATGACAGTCTTATATGAAATTTACTTATCCTGATAGTCAATATCTGATAACAACCTAAATACATATTATTAGGTGAATGAATAAATAAAACATGGATTATTCATTTGAGAGAATTAATATTTCCTGAGATGAATAAAAACTACTGATATAATACAGGGAACAGCCTAATAAAATTTATGAGTAAAAACTCAGCTACAAAAATATTGATATTCTATTTTAATGAAGTTTGAGTAATCATACCATTCAATGTCAGAAGTGAAAATAATGGATACTTCTGAAAGTATTGAAAAATGAGGGTAAATAAAAATATATTCAGAGAAACAAGAGGAAAGAAAATTCAGTGATATCAGTCTGGTGGTATAAGAAATATTAGAAGATTTTCAAGCCAAGGGACTAGTATCTTAGTAGGACACAGTAGATAAAAAAGGAAAGATTACTGAGGGGTTAAATATGTGGGTTCAGAAAGTTGTGAAAATCTATTTAAAGAAAAGACAAAATAATTCCAACTTTGGAAGCACCTACTATTATAACATCTAAACATACATAAAATGATACTATACAAAAAAGAATTTTAAACCTCCCAAAATCATAATTGGAGATTTAAATACAATTTAGTCACTATGTGAAATATGAGAGAAATACCAGTAAAGGTATAAGCAATTTGAAGTACATAATTGACTAAATTTTTCTAATAAGCACATAAATTGATTATTGCTCCTGGATTACAGATGACACCTCTTTTTCAAGTCTAGTTAGAGCATTTTAAAAAATAGAACATTTATTAGGCTAAAAATCAACATATTTCAGGGGTTTAAAATCATGTGTTGACTGAGAATAGTTGATTTAAACTGGAAATCAGTGATTGAATCGTAAGTCCTACTAAGAATTGTGGAAAGGTTTCTCCTTTCCTGACAGGATCTGACATACCCACTCATACAATTAGCAAGAAAACTAAGATTTTGCAACACTTCCTAATACGTAGCATCTGCCAGGTGCTTCTGGTCTCAGGTTTCACACTTGAGGCTCCTGAGTCACAGATCGCTGTGCTGGGTTTGTGCTCCAGGTTTGTTAATGACATTTGATCCCTTGATGCCAACGTTTTGACAATTTCCTATGAGCTATTTGTCTGTTAAGGGAATCCTGTGAGTTTGGCCTCAATAGTAAGAGTGAACGACTGCTGCAATAAACAGTGCCACAAACAGATGTCTCCTCAGGGCTCTAGAGACATCTGGACACTATAGGCAGGGCAGACAACCCCAGGAATTTGGCACATTACCAGTGTGCCTTACTTTGGAATATATGATAACCTATCCCCCAATGTACTTGAATTGGAATCATGTGTATATTCCCTACATATGGTTCTTTTGCCCCTTTTAATTTAACCTATAATTAGCACACTACCCATTAAATATGCGTCCTTGAGACACCTAGGACAAGAAAAGGATAATGATGGATAAAATCCATCCCCTCAAAACAGAGTGTGTTTACAACTGCAAGCAAGTCAGTTCTTCCCATCAGCCAAATGGGATCCAAGCCTCCTCTAATCAGCAGCAGACTGGGCACCACAATTCCAAATCCTCATGTTTGAGGAATGAACAAACATAAGGAGCAATTGCAATTATCATAGACTTATTATTATTATGGTAATGAAAGAATTTATAATATTGATATAAAGTTAGTGGTCACCAGAAGTTCTGAAGGGAGAGAGAGGGAAGAATACATTAAAATTTGTTTTGTTTAGGACATTAAAATTGTTCCACATGACATTGCAATGAAGGATACAGGCCATTATGGATTTTGTCAAAACCTATAAAATTGTGTGGTGCAAAGTGTAAACCATGATGTAAACTATAAACCATGAATAGTAGAAATACTTCAATATGTGCTCATCAACTGTAACAAGTATACTGCACTAATGAAAGATGTTGTTAATGGGGAACAGTGGGGGAGGGGGAGGGAGGGAGTTTTATGAGAATCCCTTATATTTTGATGTAATGTTTATGAAATCCAAAGCATCTTTAAAAATAATAATAATATAGATGGATGGATGGATAGATAGATTGATAGATAGATAGATACCAGTGAGAGTGAAAATCACTCCATTGTTAGAGGAAAAATGAGGAGGAGTGAAAATCCTTGTTTGCAGAAATCTGACAGAGTTTGGAATTCAGCCTGTCCTTCACATCTTTTTCACTGTATTCCATAGGAAACTCACAGGCTCAAATATATTAATATTTCTTTGATAAAATTTTTGGATTGTACAATTTCAACTTGGGACCTCTTCCCTCATGTACTGTAGCCAATTATATCCTTGACATTTTCCCTGGGCAACGGCTATTACTGAGGCCCAGATCTATGTTCCCAGGGGATTTCTCTAAGGTCACTGGGTCCACATTTTTTTAAATCAAACCTGAACAAAGACGCCATTGTTATAAAATAAAATGATTTCACTTACAATATTGGTCATCTGAATAGTATATGCCAACTCTTCCTTGCAGGTACCTGAAATTGATTCAAACCATATCAGAAATCCAGAATTGCTTATTTGCATGAGAAAAGATTCTTAACTGTCTGTGCTTAGTGTTATTAATTTCTTTTCATCTTTCTGTGCATCAGCCCTCATTCTTTCCTGCACTGCTTATATTTTTGAAACACAGAGACTGTGAATTAAATTAGAATAGATAATATCAATAAGGAATCTACACACACAATGAGAACACCTTTCAAAAATATTTATTATATTGAAAACTCATTTCAGCAGATTTAGCAGAGTTTACAACTATTAGTGGAAAGGCAGAGTGGACAACAGCACCTGATGGAGCCAATGCCAGGAAAAGAGGTAGGGACAGCAATAGTTCTGCTCACTGCCCCATTTCAGGGTGAAAAATACTAAGTTATTTAAACAAATGTATAGTGAGTTGTGTTTTATCTTAAAAATTGGAATAATTGTGTTTGTTATTTTTATTTAGTTAATAATTACAATAGTCTGCCTGTTATCTTCCCTTTGCCAAGTTCTGTGTTATGTATTTACAGGATAAAAATAATTGAGTGTATCTCTGTCATAAAAATAAAGTATATACACAAGCCCTTATATTTCAGTAGTATATTATGGAAAAGCATGAAACAATTTGTCAGTGTTTCATCAACAGCTCCTGGTACAATTTTTGCATATAATTATTCCCAAATATTGAGTTAATTATGTATATATTTAATATTATGAAACTGGTTGATTTCAAAATAAATAAATATATATTGATGAACAACTATTTCTTCCAACTCTTCACATTGTAAATATATTATTCATGCCTGTGCAGAAAAAGCAATGAATAACTTGCTTTTGCAATAGGAGAAATGTGAACACCCATGCACTATTCTACTTATTCATGGAAAACATTACTGGACAGGGTATACCTCTGTGGCTATCAATCTCTTATTAAATAAAATAGTCTTACTTTTACAGTTTCTTCTCAAATCTGTTCAAAACATTCTATATTAATTCATATTATTATTAACAGAAAATTCCATAAGCAAATACAGATCACTGGTTTTCCTTCCATTTCTTTGCCTGTTTATAAACAATAAGACTATGGGTGAAAGATGGAAATAAATGTAAGTGCTGAAGACATCAACTTTGTTAGTGATTTGTGATTCTTAATTTATTTTTCTACAACTTATCTATCATTTCATGTGCATAGTCTATTTAAAATATTTTTTAAATATTAAATTCATGATTTAGGCATTATTGCTAATTTTATAGAATATAAGAAGGACAATGCTTCAAAGATGTTTAATAGGTTCCCAGAGCAATGAAGCAAGAAAATGACAGATTTGATGCAAAAAAAACCCATAATTTTCCCTGAATTTCATGATTTTTTTAACTCTGTTAAACTGACACACGGAACTTCATTCTACAAACCTAAAATTGGTGACTGTGAAATAATAAAATTATTTTATTCTGTGTTTATACTATAAAAAGCCTATTGCATTTCTTTAATGGGTTAGAAACTGTCTGAAAATTAGGTTGAAAATATAGGTCCTGATCTAAAGACCACCATAGAGTAATAAAAGTGAGATAATGTTTAGTCTTCCTAACTGGAGGTCAATCTGAAATTCACTCCCATCTTCCTTTCTGACTTATAGCAGAGGTTGTTTATGTTATATGTGATTACATTAGATGCAAGGAAAAGGGAATAAGAAAAGAAGAATGTGAAACATGTTTTCATGGTGAATGCTTCATTTTCAATAAGAAGTTGGTGCAAGAATTCGCTGATCTGAAAATGTACATTCACCATTTAATATCATCAAGGAAAATAAGTTTAGGAGAATATGTGCTGTATTTTATTTAAGGTTTATTAAATGTTTAGTGCAGGGATTTTTCTTCAAGGCATTGCATAAACACATTAAATCTCCTGAAATTATAGTGACATTATGAAGAGGAACATTCATAAGGAATCGATGTGACCCGCATCCATTGATTGCTCATATATTACCAACAATAAATAGGTTTGCCCATGAGTAGAATACTATCTTTTTTTTGGTCTCAGTTTATTCAAATTCTGGAATATGGTCAAGATTTATGGGAAAACATAATATTTCATACAAAACAAAGGATTGCCCATTTTAAATTATACTACTTTATGTTACTAAATAAATACTCCTTTCCACAAGTTATACCTACTTATGATAAGTTGAAAAGAAATATACTAACAGTCAATATTCCTATTTTTCTAGAATGGGGAAGATTAATTGCGGTGAAAATAATAACTTCCTGAATTAACAAATCAATCAGTTCTTCAATCCTTTGCTTTTTCAGATAAGGTCATCATTCCTCACATATTGAAATACATGTATCTAGTATAAAAAATGTCATTAGCTAAAAATTTCAAATAGTACATAAGAAACAAAATGTAAGCAAATATACAATCACCCTTCAGTAGTTGCCCCAAAAGGAATGTGTTTTAAGGATTTTTGTAATATTTTCAGAGATCTTCATTTTGAAATATTTCATTAATGTTAAGTTAATGGAATGGATGTTATTGGAGATATATCTTGGGGACCATTTTTTTCTATGAATTTCAATAATGCCATATATATCTAAGTTGATATTAGTTTAATATCTCATGGACAGAAATAATATATTTTTAATAAAAAATCTCTGGAGATCTATAACATAATCAAGTACCATCAATTTTAACTAGCATGAGATCTTTTGAAAAAAGAACATTGCAATTGAGGTGTTACCAGAAACCGGGAAGGTATACAGCAAATCATGTGTGATAGTGCAGTTTACTTAAGAAATATAATGTGAGATACATCATAATGACTTTCCAGAATTATTACAGCTACTGACTGCAATCTGTGTGAGGGAGAAGGGGGAAACAAGAGTGTAGTTTTCAAAAAGGGAGAAAGACAGGGGCACAATGGTGTAAAATTAAGTGAGAGCAAGATAAAGAAGATAAAGTAGAATGGGAAGGGGGTGGAGGAGAAGGTGAAAAAAGAGAATTCAAAAGAAGAATTTTGGAATGTCATCATGGACCTGCTGAAAAAGGAAACTTTAGCTCTTCCCCCATGTGCCTTTAATGAAATGAGCAGCTAAACCAAAATAAAGGTGAATTAAGGGAGAGCAAAGATGTGGCATTAGGGGTGAAAATCCTTTTAACATTCTTCATAGTTGAGGAGGTCCAGAAAGCCATAGACTGAAGGAGCAGTCAATTGATTTCCTGATGTAGATGCTATTGGACTTAGATTCTTTGGTGCTGGCAGGAGCCAGATTTTTAAATTTCAAATCAAAATATAAAAAAGTCCAATGAAAGAAAGTAACATAAAAGTAAGATATGTAGTTAATGGATCAGAGTTTCAGAATAAATATTTCAATAGAGAAACCTAAGCATTTATATGAGTTCAAGAACATATGGAAAGAATGAAAAAGAAAATGGCATTTAATGAGAAATATTGGCATCCATGCAAGATGAGATAGAATGAAGAGAGGAGTTAATTTGTCATAGATATGGATATCTTTTCATTTTACAATAGCAGATAAAGGAGAAAAGTGAGTGAAATACATACCAATTACTTTTACTGATATAATAAGTTTTTAGCTAAGATATCTTAGGAATTTTAAATGGGAACAAAACTATATTGGTATGTGGAAGAGTCTGGGAACCAGATATTTTATTGTACTCTGTGGGTTAAAAATAGATTAAAAGAAATTATCTTAAGCTGAAACCATCATATATTAAAGGGAAAGTGTAGGAAATCAAGTATTTTATATAAATTGGTCTGAATAATTCTTATGTAGCATTTAACACTCAATATGTAGGAAATGGGTGAAATGATGTTTCATCTCTGAATTAC
The DNA here is from genome assembly GCF_030445035.2 of Dasypus novemcinctus. Taxonomy (NCBI): domain Eukaryota; kingdom Metazoa; phylum Chordata; class Mammalia; order Cingulata; family Dasypodidae; genus Dasypus; species Dasypus novemcinctus. The sequence goes on along the minus strand of NC_080701.1, from coordinate 35,152,593 downwards.
CATGGTTTAAAAATCCAAAAAATGGCTCTTGCAATACTTGACAGACTGTGATGGAATCATAAAAGTAAATAGTTTGCATAAGGGGCTGCGATTCTCAAGGGATGACTGCACAACAAAACTGGCTTTGAATGCCTGCAGTCCCTCCTACATTTGTCCCCGTCTCCTTCCCGCCCAGTATTGGCAGCCGGCGCTGCCCCTCCTTCTCCCCTTCTCCGTCTTCCACCTAGCCGTTATCTAGACAGCCCACACTTTCCCCTTCCCCTCCCTTGCTCCTAACCTCTTAGCCAGCTTACTGTCCAGTAACCGCCTACTGTCCAGTAACCGCCTACTGTCCAGTAACTGCCTACGCAAGCAACAGCACCCGCCGGCACCAATCAAGTCCCTTTACGTATCCCTAGACCCTATAAAACCATGTCCCCTTCAACAATAAAGTAGACTTGTGCCTAGACCTTGTCTCCGTGGTGTTCTTGCTTGCACCGCGCGTCCCCTGTGCCTGAGCGGAGAGAGCGAGGGCCCAACGGCTTCGTGCCGAACCCCCTCCTCTCCTTCGACCGCGAGGCAGCCCCCATCCGGAGAGCCCGCCTGGCCAACCGCCGACCCTCCCGGAGGCCCGCCGCTGCCCGCATTTGGCGCCCAACGTGGGGCCCACTCTAACGCCTACCCCCCACGCTTCGCTTAAGGTAGGGACTCTTCGGCGTCTTCCATTCAAACCAGAATGGGTGCTTCGCTCTCCTCCCGTCAGGTCCCGCAGGTTCGGGCCCTGGCTGCCCTCCTGGAAACTAACCAGGTTAGAGTTTCCGTCCGCCAGCTTCAGCGCTACTGGGACTTACTTCTCCCGTTCAATCCCTGGCTCATCACCTGCCCGCTCTGGAGTCCTCAGACTTATGCCCGGCTGATCGAACGAGTAGCCTCAGCCATGGAACATGAGGGCTGGGTCTTTCCCCCCGGCCTCCTCCCTGCTCTTGTGGCCATTTGCGCTTGTTTGCAAGGCATGCCCGCTCCCGAGGCCAAGGCCTTCCCGTGCGATACTGTGGATGAGTCAGGGGAAGGGCGCGGCCACCAAGACGGCGCTCCCGGTAACGACTCCGATGCTGAATCGCTCCTGGCTCAGTTGGAGGTCGCGCTTGAGCTTGACCCCCCTTGCACCGCTAATTCTGACTCTGACCAAGATGGCGCACTTCCACCTTCTTCCTCATGAAACAAAGGAAAGCCCACCCAAGAGGGCGCGCTCCCTACTTCTTCCTCCCAAAAGAGGAAGAAGCCGCACTCCCCACCCCTTCCTGCTTCTTCATGGAAGGACTATCCGCCGTTGTACCCTCCCCTTCCTGCCTCGGCGCCATCTTGCCCCTACCCGGAACCGGCGTCATCTTGCCCTTACCCTGAACTGGAAGCGCTTCATCCGCCATCTTCTGATGACGACCTAGATGATGCGTACGAGCGCCCGCCATCTTATGTGCCGCCGAATAGACACCCCCTCCCGTGCTCTAATAATCTCCTCTTCGAGCCCCCCACTGCTCCAATCGCTGATATGTATCCGCTAAATCCCAATCGTTCTCGAGCGAACCCCCAAGTATGGGTTCCCTTCTCCCCGAAAGACGTACAAACCCTCTGCAGCGCTATCCAAGAGGATGGTCTCATCAGCCCCCATGCTCAAGACCTCCTTGAACATATGACCTTTGCCCGCTGTCTCCCCTACGACTGGATATCCCTCGCGAGAGGCATACTTCCCTTGGGGCAGTTTATTGACTGGCGTGCACATTTCGCTGCCGAGAACGAAAAACAAATCGCCGAGAACGCCCGTGACGGCACCTGATATCCTGCCAATGCGTTCCTCGGGCTGGGGCGCTACGCCATGCCACAGAGCTACGTCGCCCTCCCTCAAGGCTTCTTCCTCCAGCTAAAGCAGTGTGCCCTCCATGCCTTCCGCAACTGCGCTGCCTCCACGCATGAGCCACTCACCAGACTTTTCCAGAAACCAGAGGAACCGTTCTCCGACTTCATGGTGCATGTCCAGGTCGTGGCTGAGCACAAGGTCATTGGCACGCAGGCCCAGAACTCCTTCATCAAGGACATTGTTCAGGAAGGTGCAAACCCAACTTGCAAGACAATCATCAGGCCGCTGAGAGACAAGCCCCTCCACGACTGGGTCCTCGCCTGCTCCGGAGTCAACGCCCAGGCCTCCGCTGTGGCCCAGGCTGTCCTCGCTGCCGTCTCGGCCTCCAACGAATGCTTCCACTGTGGCGAACTCAGCCACTTTGCTCGAGACTGCCCCAACAAGCCACGGCCGCCGCCGGACATGCCCAACATAGGCCATCCACCACGGCCTCCTTCCACTCCGTGCCCGCGGTGCGGAAAAGGATACCACTGGGCCCGTGACTGCCACGTCCCTAACACCAGCCGCAAGCCTTTAAACGGCCATGGGGGCAGGCCTCAGCCCCGCAACAAAGAGGCCGCAACGACTCAGCGCCCCCGCCCATGAAAGTACTCTGGTCTGTTCCCATCGCACCCTCCACCAGGCCTCTTCTCTCTATCCAAGTCTCCGGCTGCTGGCTCACAGGGCTACTCGACACAGGAGCAGAAATTTCCTGCATCCCACTCGACCAGGCCGGGCACTTCCCTCTGACCGATGGCCCCCTAGTGGTGGGAGCCACCGGCCAAGCGCCCTCCCAGCAAGTTGCCCAGGATGTCATCTAGAGAGACGCAGAAGGTCAACAGGGAACCTTCCACCCCCTCGTTCTGAAGGAAATCTCGCAAGTTCTTTGGGGCCGTGATATCCTGCATCAGTCGGGAGCCATTCTCACTGCCACGCCACCGCAGCTGCCCCCCCAATAGTTTCGGCCATTGCTTGCGTTCGACCTCCAGCACCCGTTCCTCTGCAATGGGATACAGAGGAGCCCATTTGGGTGGAGCAATGGCCTTTCCCAATCCCTAAACTGGACATTCTTAAGGGGCTTGTTGATGAGCACCTTCACGCGGGCCACATCGAGCCCTCCACCAACCCATACAACTCGCCAGTTTTCTTCATTCAAAAGAAGAACGGGAAGTCCCGTCTACTTCAAGACTTAAGAGAAATCAACAAACACATCAAGCCTATGGGATCGCCGCAGCCCGGCCTCCCCCACCCTACCGCAGTGCCCCGGCATTGGTTTGTTGCAGTGATAGATATTAAAGACTGCTTTTTCTCCATCCCGTTGCACCCGGATGACCGAACGAAATTCGCCTTCATGGTTCCTCAGACCAACCATCGGGAACCCGCACTGCAATACCACTGGCGCGTTCTGCCTCAGGGCATGCGAAACAGCCCTGCCATTTGCCAGATGTATGTATGCGAAGCCATCCAGCCACTCGTGAAGTACGCTAACATCATCCACTATATGGACGACTTGCTCGTGTCCCATCCCTCAGAGTCAGGTCTGCACGCAGTCCTGGAGCAACTGCTGTGCCACCTTTGAGACCTAGATCTCAAAGTCAATACACAGAAGCTAACGGTTCATCCACCCTACCAGTTCCTAGGGTTCTCCATCACTTCCACCGTTGCGCCCCAAACGCCACACATCAGAATTCCTGACCTGCTTACGCTCCTTGAATTGCAACAACTCTGCGGACAGATCAATTGGTTGCACCCAGCGCTGCCGCTTACCACAGAGCAACTCCAGCCCCTGTACCGGCTACTCTGCTCTAACGCTCCGCCATCATCCACACCCGGAAAGAGGATTCACCTCACCAACGAGGCCAAAAATGCCCTGGCCCGGGTAAATAGAGCCATCGAACAGTGCCAACTCCAGTGACATGAGCCCGGGAAACCGTTGTTAGGCCTAGTCTTACCCACTCAGGGAACACCTACTGGCCTTCTTTGGCAAGACGGACCGCTCCTCTGGGTCCATATGGCAAAGAGCAAGCTCCGAAAGATTGGACCTCAAACCACCCTACTCGTTCAGCTCACCACCGCCCTAGTCACACAAGCCACCCATCATTATGGGTGCCCACCTGACACCATTGTGTGGCCCTTCACCGCCAAGCAAGTCACCACCCTGCTACGCAGCTCCATTGATATGCAGACTCTTATGGAGCTTTATCATGGCAACTTCGATAACCACTTTCCACAGCATCGGTTACTGCAGGGCCTTCCCCTGCTAGAAATCGCCGCCCCCGGCCATTTCCCTTTTCCGTCCAGCAAGCCTCTTCCAGACACCACCATCATCTTCACAGACGCCTCCAAGACTAAGTTTGCCGCCGTTGTCTTTGCACCCGGCGAGCACCAGCCACGTTCACATGTGCGCCTCCATCAATCCTCTGTGCAAGTGGCTGAACTGTGTGCTGTCATCTTAGCACTCCAAACCCATCCCCACTGTCCACTGAACATCTTTACAGACAGCCTCTACTGCCTACAAGTCTGCCAAGTCATCGCCTTTTCTGCGTTTTTTCCGCCCGACAACTCAGCGAGTGAAAGCATCAACGTCGCTCTCCTGGACCTTCAAGAGCTCATAGAGAACCGCCGACAGCCTTGGTTCATCGCTCACATCCACAGCCATTCCGGCCTTCCCGGGCCCCTGGCCCACGGCAACCACCTTGCTGATCAGGCCGTTCACCTGCTTCCAGCCGAGACCACTGTCGCAGTCGGAGACCTCATCAATCAGGCCAAGCTGCTGCATGCCAGATTTCACTTCTCAGCAGCTGGCCTCCACAAACTCTTTCCAGACCTCCCAATCCATACCTGCAAACACCTTATGCGGTCATGCCGAACGTGCGCTCCATTGCTGCCCTAGGGGCCACTCCAACCGCAGGGAGTTAACCCTCGTGGGCTCCGCCCCAATTCCAGATGGCAACTGGACGTCACTCATGTCCCCCAGTTTGGCCGATGGAAATACCTCCACGTAGCCATCGACACCTTCTCTCACCTCTGCTACGCAACCGCGCTCACCGGAGAAACGGCCAAGCACGCCATCCAAGCGCTCAGAGAATCTATTCTTTTCATGGGCGTTCCATGGGACATCAAAACAGACAACGGACCTGCCTACCGGAGCGCCTCCTTTGCCGAATTCCTCAAGCTCTACGACATCACCCATCACTTCGGCATTCCCTACAATCCACAGGGACAAGGCCTAGTAGAGCGTGCTCACCAGTCTCTCAAAACCCTCATTCTCAAGACATCTGCTGACCAGCCGCGTCGCACCCCTCGCGACGTCGTCACAGAGGCCCTGATCCGACACAACCTGATGACCTTCAATGCCCAAGGCTTTTCACTGGTCCACATGCACTGGGGGCCTACCTTCCCGCCCACCCCTGCACCGCTTGTCCTCTGGCGTGACCCGCAGACCACCCAATGGCATGGACCTGCCCCTCTCTTAGCCCAAGGACGGGGATTCACCTGTGTTTTCCCTGAATCAGAGCCGCAGCCCATCTGGGTCCCAGGACGTCTCATCAAGCCCCACACCGCCGAGGCTTCCGCTAAAGCTGACACCAATGATCCTCCTAACGAGTTGCCTACCTAACTTGCCTCCTTCCCATCGCTGTTTCCTTTGTAGTTTTCTCTCTCTCTTTTGTCTCCACAGATGATTCGCCGCCATGCGGGTAGTTCCGTTCTTCCCATTGCTCTCATCATCATGCTTCCCTTCATCTCCCCGGCCGTTGTCAACTCGGCCCATCAACACTCCAATTGGACCCTCCAGCGCTGGCAAGAGGAAGCCTTCCTCATCATCAGAAAACTACTGCCCAAGCCTGAATCCCCACCCCTCGCCGTTGGCCCCAATAAAGTCCTCAATCCCCCCGCCTCCCCCCCTTCCAGCGGCAACCCCCCTCATCCATCGCTCCCCAGCCATGGCCCCCCCTACCAAGTATTCCAGTCCCCTTCTCGCGTTAATCTATGCATCCTACTTATCTCTAAATACTTCTCACCCCAACCTCACCAAGAACTGTTGGCTCTGCCTCTCCCCCTCCCTTCCTATCTATGAGCCTGTCGCCGTTAACTTCACGTTCAACGAATCCACTTCAGTATACCCAGCCGAGTGCAACTGGAACACTTCCTCCGTCCCCCTAACCTTTCAATCTGTTTCCTTCACAGGACGCTGTGTTCATTCTCGTCAAGGTTCCCACCCCTCCCTTAGTGCTTGTTCTAACTACTCCTCTCCCAGCGCTTCCGCCAAGTTCTTAATCCCCCTTAACACCTCCCAATGGCTTTGCACCTCCACCGGGCTAACCCCCTGCCTCAATGTCGCCACCCTCAACGCTACCCATGAGACTTGCCTGCTCATCCTTCTCGCTCCTCGAGTCGTTTACCATTCTGACCACGAATTTTTCCGCCGCGTGCTGAGCAGACAAACCTCCCTCCACTTACAAAGGAGAGAGCCTGTCACCGCAGTCCTAACAGTCGCTACCCTTCTAGGTCTTGCAGGGGCAGGCATAGGGATCGCCGCCCTCGCCACACAGTCCTCTGCCCTCTCCTCTCTCAGACAGGCCATCAATGAAGATATCACCTACCTTCAAAATGCTGTAAAACATCTAAAAAATTCTCTCAATTCTCTCTCTGAGGTAGTCCTCCAGAACCGCCGCGGCCTTGACCTCCTCCTCCTTAAGGAAGGGGGTCTCTGTGCCGCCCTTGGAGAGGAGTATATGCCAACTCCACCGGCTTAGTCGAGGACAACCTGAGAAAGGTCCAGGAGGGATTGGATAAGCACCACAAAGAGCGAGAAAATGCGAACTATTTTTCCAGTGTTCTCCATACCCTCCTCCCATACCTCCTTCCATTTTTAGGCCCACTCATCATCATCATCTTAGCCCTCACTGTAGGACCCTGGGCCATCAAAAAAATAGTCCGCCTCGCCAAAGACCAAGCCAACGCGGTATTCAGCTCCTCTGTGCAGGTTCATTATCAACACCTCACCACTAAAGAGCCACCACCAAGCCATCTGCCGCGCTCCTCCCGCCCCCGCCGCAAACACCGAACCACACGCCTGTAACCTCCTGTCTCCCTTTCCTCACTCATCTCCCTCCTTCTCCCCCAATCAGGCGAGGGGTTCAGGAACATCACGACCCCATTTTGCTGGCAGAGCTCGGCGCGCACCAGGCACCGGCGTGCGCCGACCCCAGCAGCAGGCACATGCGTCCTGGCCAGATGCTGTGTCCTCTGCAGCTGAGAGCAGCTGGGAGGGCCCTCTGCTTCTCACCGCCAGCCGGTCCTCGTGGTCTCCCTCCTCCCCTCGTCTTACCCCAGTACCCCTCCCATACTGCCCCTGCTGCCACCAGTTCACCTCCCCCGAAGCACATACTTTTAAACAAAAGGGAGAAATTGTCCCCGTCTCCTTCCTGCCCAGTATTGGCAGCCGGTGCTGCCCCTCCTTCTCCCCTTCTCCGTCTTCCACCTAGCCGTTATCTAGACAGCCCACACTTTCCCCTTCCCCTCCCTTGCTCCTAACCTCTTAGCCAGCTTACTGTCCAGTAACCGCCTACTGTCCAGTAACCGCCTACTGTCCAGTAACCACCTACGCAAGCAACAGCACCCGCCGGCACCAATCAAGTCCCTTTACATATCCCTAGACCCTATAAAACCATGTCCCCTTCAACAATAAAGTAGACTTGTGCCTAGACCTTGTCTCCATGGTGTTCTTGCTTGCACCACGTGTCCCCCGTGCCTGAGCGGAGAGAGCGAGGGCCCAATGGCTTCGTGCCGAACCCCCTCCTCTCCTTCAATCACGAGGCAGCCCCCATCCAGAGAGCATGCCTGGCCAACCGCCAACCCTCCCGGAGGCCCGCCGCTGCCCGCATACATTTTCATGTATTAACAAGTTTTCTTATTCTTTCTTTATTCATTTCTTTGATTGTGCTATCTCAGCTAAGAAAGTAACAAAAACAAACCACATGGGTTTAATAAATATTAAAAATGTGGGAGAGAGAGAGAGAGAGAGAGAACAGTGGAAGAATCAAATATCAAAAAGAGTACTTGTTAACAGATGCAAGGCAGAGACATATGTAATTGATAAAATGTGGTCATCAGAGATGCCAATTCTTTAGTTGAATTTCCAAATGAAATTAGTATCAAAAGTTATAGTGGTAGAAATGAAGATAAAAATAATTTTCTATCTAGTGGGCAAGTAATGGATTACAACCACATGTAAAGTTTGGAGATTCTCTGATGCAACAGTATCCTCCTACATCTATCCAGGTTGTGTTTGGACATCTGTTAATGACATTAAATGTTAACACTTATAGAATACTTCTTATGTGTCAATATATATAGGAATTACCTATATTAAATCAATTGTTCAGTTGAACAAACACATTGTCCTGCTAGTATATGATGAAAACTAACAAAACATGGTTACAGGCTCTGAAAGAATCCTTTTTTTTTTCTTTTTTACTTGGTGTGTAGTAACATATACATTTAAAAATTTCCCATATTATCCACTTTTAAGTGTACCATTCACTGATATTAGTGAATTAGTGATTGCTTTATTGATACCTGTACCCTAGATTTAAGATACAGAAGCAGCTCCCTTAGGAGCTTAAGGCAATAATATTCTATATTCTACTAAACAAAATGAACAACAAATAATAAAATTAGGTAAATGTTGATTGATAATATACTTAGGCTAATTTTTCCCTCATATTGATTTTCCATTTTGTTTAGGGATTATTTGGCTTTGTCTCTCCATATCTTAAGCACATTCCTCAAAGATGTGCAACTCCACCATGGTGACTGAATTCCTGCTTACAAGATTTTCTGATGTGTGGGAGTACAGAGTTTTACAAGCCATGCTATTCCTACTGATGTACTTGGCAACCCTGATGGGCAACTTTCTCATTGTCACAGTAACCATACTTGATGAGAAACTTCATACACCCATGTACTTCTTCCCCAGGAACCTATCTGCATTGGACATGTGCTACATTTCTGTCACTGTACCTACGACATTTGTTATCTTCCTGCTTGAGAGCAAAGCAGTTTCCATTGTTGGATGTGCAGCTCAGTTTTTCTTTGTGTTTTTATTTTCTTCTACAGAGCTACTGTTTCTCACCATCATGGCCCATAACCAATATGCGGCCATTTCTCAGCCCATCCACTACCCAATGATTATGAACCCTTGGGTCTGTGCCCAGATGACACTGCCTTCTGTTGTTAGTAGTATGATCTATGCAGGATTCCACACAGGCAATATATTCTGGCTGCCCTTCTGTCAGTCCAACATGGTCCATCAGTTCTTCTGTGATGCCCCCTCTCTGCTGAAACTCTCCTGTTCTAACACTTCAAAAAATGAAATTTTAATTTTTATCTCTACAGTGGTAATCACTGGTGCTGCTTTACCTTCATCACCATGTGTTATATTCACATATTTTCTACTGTGCTCAAGTTTCCAACCTGATATGAGTAAAGAAAGGCCTTTTCCACCTGTATCCCTCACATCCTTGTGGTAACCATCTTTGTAAGCTCAGCCGCTGCTGTGTATATGAAGCCAACCTCCAGCTCACCCACAATTCAGGACATGATCACCTCTGTGTTCTATTTTATGGTCCCTCCTTTTTTAAATCCTATAATCTATAGTCTTAGAAACAAGCAAATAAAAGGTTGTAAAGAAAATTATAAGCAAACAATCTTCATTCAGGAGAATTGTATGATAATTATTTTGAGTCTCCATGTTACTGAGTTGAGATGCAAAATGATTCAAAATTATTGCCTATTTTCAATTTTGGTGGTCCTAACATACTAAGGGATAGTCATATAATGTGTCAGTACAGAAACAATATAAACATATTTCATTTTGAGGGTTTACATCATAAAACTGCACAAATGCTGACACCAAAATGTGGATATTTAAGGTTATCTGCTAAAGCTTAGAACAACTATATATCACAGTTTCTGCAATATTTAGGTGATTATAAAACTATATCATTTATTCAATCATAAATTTAAAATATCCCTAAAATATAAATAATAATAGCTTATTTTATCTTAATAAAACAGAAGCATCTGACAATGGGTTGGTAAAATAGATCAGTAATATATCATCCAGTTTTTCATAGCATGGAGGGATAGCTTTTCAATAAAAATTTTTTTCTCAAAGCAAAAAATATTGTTTAGAAACTATTTTTCAGTGGTGAATTTAGAACACTTAAGATTATTTATTAGTAGATATTCAAATCCTCAGAACAAGAATGCAAAAATAAGGTAAATTTATCTCTATTTCAATTATAAAACTTCTGATTCATTGTTTAAATATATTATGAAATAATAAGATGAAAATATGAATTTAAGTAAAGCTTCATATAGGTTTTACACATATGAGGGTCCATAATTCCTACTTTAGTGCTTGATATATACATAATCATCTCTAGTGAGTAAAAAATAGCCATATTGGATAATACTCAGTTTCTTGATCTGAACATTGGAAGCATTATTGCATTAATTAAAATCAAACTACCACTACTCTTGATTCTGTGATTGTTATCATCCATGTGCTAATGTGATCCTTAATTGATGGCATAAAATGCTTTGTAAACTATTGTGCTCTGTCCATTTATTTTTATTGCAAAGATTTTGCAGTAAAATGATACTATGTTCCCATATATATGAGCATGCATTTATCCATTATCTATATTTGTAATTCTGAAGGTGTATTGGGTAACCAGTGGTGGGGAAACATTAATAAAATTTAAAATTTTTAAAGTTAAATAAATTTTAAAACAGGTCCTTATATATTCCCTACAAAAACAATTTGAAAGTTTAATTTGAGTCTTCTTTTTTTTTGGTCTTCTTGATTCTAAATTTTTTAACAGCTGGCAAAGTCTTATAACATTTTAACTTTAATTTTCTGCTAATTTTAAGATAAGCCTCAGTTCTGGTTAATTATATTAATTGATTCCTACACTCATCATGTGTTAGGTTTTCCTGTTTTGTGTATGCATCTGGTAATCTATGATTGTATGCTGAATATTGTGAATTTTATCTTCTGGGTTTTGTATATATGTTAGTCCTATAAATATACTAGTCCTTTATTCAGATTCATAATTATTTGAATAGTGTTTTATTTTGGGGGTGTCTTCATTTGATTGTTCATTATAGGACTAATTAACTGAGGCAACATCTTCCTGAGATATTCCCTCTTATATATGGGTCCAATATCTGTAATTTACTCAAAAGTTGGCTAAGAAAATATAGTCAAATGTTAAGTTTGTAATTTATTTTTCCACAAATGCCACAAAACCCCTTTGCTACCAAATCAGAATGCATCAATTGTTTTCCTGAGTAGTTCAATTAAACCACTAAGTGATGTTGTAGACAATTAATAACAGAAAAAAAGCAATATGGACATAAATCTAAGGTCCCCACAGTGTGACACCTAGAAGGAAGGGCCTTGCTTAACTACAATAAAAACTGTGGGCCCTTTGTAGCAGCTATCCATTTTGTCCATATTTTTACAGAAATTGAAAATAGAGACTATGGAATATGTAGTAGAATTTGCAATTTCCCCCATTTCCCAAACCTTAGAAGGAATGCTCAAAGATACTGAACCTAAGTTTTTCAAGTTCTTTTTTAGTTCACCTGATGATTTTTCCACTATAAATCTCATAAACTTGTACCAAGCCCCTATAATTGAATGGTGCCAAAATTGTAATAAACAACCGTACTATTGGGATATTTAAACAAAAATATATTGGTTTTCTGTCATAACTGTTAGTGGTTTTTTGACATAAAAGTAAGTACTGGTTATTACATTCAAATTAGAAATTGTTTTTTTCTTTTTTACCAAAGCTATTTTTATTTTTAAAATATATTTGTATTTATTTTAAAAAGATACATAGATCACACAAAATTTTACATTAAAAAGTATGAGGTTCCCATATACCCCACTCCCCATACTCCTCATTTTTCCCACATCAACATCTTCTTTCATTAGTATGTCACACTGGTTGCATTTGATTAATACATTTTGGAGCACTGCTACAAAGTATGGATTATAGTGTACATTGTAACTTACACTCTCTCCCAGTTTTTTCAGTGGGTTATGGCAGTATATATAATGTCATCCCTGCAATATCATTCAGGATGACTCCAAGTCCCAAAAATGCCCCCTTTCACACCTACTTTTCCCTCTCCCTGCCTTCAGCCACTTCCATGGCCACTGTCTCCACATCAATAATATAATACAGTCCATTCTTAGAGTCACAATAATTTTATGGTAGAATACAGTAATCCATTCTAGTCCATATTTTATTCCTTCATCCTGAGGACCACGAGATAGTGATGCCCACTTCACCTCTCAATTGAGAGGGGGCTTTGATCTCACATGGCTAGTAGATGGAACTCTCATGCCCACAGCTGTATACTCTCTTGGTTCTTTGGAGTGGTGATTGTCCATACTCACCTCCTTAGTTCACCTGGGTAAGTCCAATGAGCTGGAGAGTAGGTGCAGCAACACTGCTAAGGCTCAGGGCCCTATCTGGCACATGGACATCCCAAATATTCAATTCTGAGTTGAACTCACCAACTCCAGTGCCAACCACTGGTTCAATAAAAGGGACAGAAGAGGCATGTGTAGAGAAGTCACATCTGAGTCCAACTCCATCCTCCTCAGGAGCATAAGTTCCAAAGTAGGGGCAACTGGCAAGGCACTGAGTTCCAGAGCCATCTGCCTTGACCATAGGACATGGGTGTCTCCATAACCCTGAGGAGCACCACTACATGGGGTTGCATCTACTTTGACTATCTCTGAGATCCTGCTGAGACTTGCATAATCATGACCTCTCTGATGATGACCCAACACATTTTGAAGTCTCTTAGCCATATAAACTCATTTGTCTTTGCCATTTCCCCCTTTTATTCAAAGACTTTTTCAACTTGGATCACCAGCCAGTGCTTGGTCCCTCAGGGCCAGGGAGGCTCATTCCAAGTGTCATTTCCCACACTGGGGGGGAAGATAATGCATTTATATGCTGAATTTGATTTAGAGAGTGGCCACATTTGAGCACCATGGAGGCTCTCAAGAGGTAACTCTTAGGCACTCTGTAACACTAGGCCAAGTTGAAATTTCAAGCACATGGGCTCACAAGCATGGTCATCAGTATCAAGGGCCCATCATTGGACCATCCTTCTTCACTGGTCATTGCCCTTGTACTAGGATGATTGTTGCTGTTCTATTGGGGAATGGACAAAGCTCTCCAGGATGGGAACCCAGCACTCCCTCAGTTGTCATGTGAATCTCTACCTGCTGTGTCAATACCCAAAGAACATCCAAACATATCTATATACCCTATAGGCATGCCCAGGTGAACTCCCTCCCATACATCATTGATCAATGACACCCCACACCAATGCTCCTCCCCTGCCATAGTTGAATCCCTGTGTGATCCCAAACTTCTTCAAAAGTGAAACCAAATATATTTCCAAATTCAATTAATAGGAAATGAAGTAGTAACGATAGGTTTAAATGTTACAAATAAAATACATAAAAATTTAAGAAAACTAAAATAAAGTAAAAAATGGGGTATTAAAAGTGAAAAATATTATACATTTTTTTTGACATTTTGCCTTTCATCTCTGTTAATAGGTATCGTACTGTATGTACAGTGGCAAGACAATCTCTTCCATTTCTTCCTCAGTGTCTTACTTCCTTTTGTTTTTCAGTATGTCTTCAAAGAAGTTTTAGGTCACAGTAAAGTCACATGCTGAATATAGGGGGCTCCCAAATACCCAATATCCTCCCCCTTTCCTCCATTTCCCAACAATGATCTTTTTACAGGTGATGTTACATTTGCGATGACTGGTGTACAATTATTGAAACATGGCTACCAACCATGGTCAGTAGTTTACTTTATGGTTTACATTCTAGACCATACACTTTTAACATTTTTTGTGAAATTTAACATGGCCTGTTTACATCATTGCACAATCATACAAAACACTTCCATTGCCCTCCCAATTACCCTATCTTCTATCTATTCTACTCCTCTCTCCCCTCCCTTGAAGGCCCCACAGTGACAAACAAGTTTCACTTCTTGAAGGACAAGATTCATAGATACTTGCAACAATGCTGAGGGTTTGACACAATAGTCTGTCCTCCTCTAATAGGAGACACCCATGCTCTCAAGAGACAACCTTCCTTCTGTTTGAGAACATCAGACCTCCCCAGGAAGGGGATACAACACCTTCACGCTCATTGTATGGTTGTCTTCCCACTGATATAACACACTATGACAAGAAGAGCAGTCATATACACCCTAGAAGCCTGCCTCAGGTGCCCCCTTTGCCAAATGCCCCCTATCCAACACCCTAAACCAGTGACCTTTCCTTATTATAGTGTCTAAAGAGTTTTCTTAACATTATAGTTTCAACCACATACTCACCATTCTCCCATATTCACCTGCTCCCCCACGATTCCATGACTCTGACCATTCCCCAACCCTGGCCTCTTTTAGGCGTGCATAGCCCAACCCAGTAGTATCCCTATAGTCCCATCACATTTCTTCACTGTGTAAGTATTTAACTCCACTTTATCATAGATTTTGCCCATGTGGGCATTGGCTCACAAACTTCCTCTCCCCCCCACCCCCCATTTTCTGTAAGCCTATCTTCCATACTCTAGCTCTTGGAGATGGCTCAATTTCCTTATTTCATATCAGAGAGGTCATGTAGTATTTGTCCTTCAAAGCTGGGTTTGCGTCACTCAACATATGGTCCTCAGTACTCATCCATGTTATCCTGTGTGTTAGTAATGTATTCCTTCTTACAGCTGAGTAGTGTTCTGATGTGCATATATATCACATTATGTTTATCCATTTATCTGTTGATGGGCATTTGGATTGATTCCAAATTTGTCAATTGTGAATAATGCTGCTATGAACATTGGTATTCATATATTGGTTCACGTCCTTGTTTTCAGTTCTTCTGGGTATATACCCAGGAATGGAATTGTTGGGTCATATGGCAAATCTATAGCTAATTTTTTTTTTTTGAAGAACTGCCAAACTCTTCTCCAGAATGGCTGGATCCTTCTGTATTCCCACCAGCAGTGGGTGATGGTTCCTATTCCTTCACATCTTCTCCAACACTTGTAGTCCTATGTTATTTTTAGTAACTGCCAGTCCAATGGGTGTAAGATGGTATCTCATTGTAGTTTTGATTTGCATTTCCCTAAGAGCTAGTGATGTTGAGCATCTTTTCATGTGCTTTTTAGACATTTGTATTTCTTCAGAGAAGTGTTTGCTCAAATCTCCTGCCCATTTTTAAGTGGTTTGTTTGTCTTTTTGTTTTGAAGATATAGGATTTCTTTATATATGCTGGATATTAGGCTGCTATCAGATATATGGTTACTAAATATTTTCTCCCATTGGGTAGGCTGTCTTTTTACTTTCTGGACAAACTCCTCTGAGGTGCAAAAGTATTTAATTTTGAGGAGGTCCCATTTACCTATTTTTTTCTTTCACTGCTTGTACATTGGGTGTGCAGGTCATGAAACCATTTCCTATTGCAAGATGCTGTAGATGTTTCCCTACATTGTCTTCCAAGGTCTTTATGGTCTTGGCTCTTATATTTAGGTCTTTGATCCATCTTGTGCTGATTTTTGTATGAGGTGTGAGATGGTCTTCCTCTCTCATTCTTTTGCATGTGGATAAACAGTTCTCCAAGCACCATTTGTTGAAGAGGCCATTCTTTCCCAGCTGAGAGGACTTGGTGTCCTTGTTGAATATCAGGTGACTGTAACGTGAGGATCTGTATCAGAACTCTCAATTCAGTTCCATTGGTCAGTATGCCTATCTTTGTTCCAATACCATGCAGCTTTGATCACTATAACTATTTTTTTAAGATTTAATTTATTTCTCTCCCCTTTCCCCCATTGTCTGCTCTCTGTGTCCATTCACTGTGTGTTTTTCTGCATCTGCTTGCATTCTCAGGCAGCACTGGGAATCTACATCTCTTTTTTGTTGCATCATCCTGCTGCATCAGCTCTCCATATGTGTGGCAACACTCCTGGGTGGGCTGTGCTTTTTTCATGAGGGACAGCTCTCCTTGCAGGGTGAACACCTTATGGGTTGGGCACCCCCATTCAGGGACACCCCTGAGTGGCATGGCACTCCTTGTGTGTGGCATCACTTCATGTGGGCCATCTTACCACATGGGCCAGGAGGCCCTGTGTATCAAACCTTGGACCCTCCATATGGCAGATGGATGCTTTATTAGTTGAGCCACGTCTGCTTCTCACTATAGCTTTTGTAGTATGTTTTAAAGTCAGGTAGCGTGATTCCTCTGATTTTGTTTTTCTTTTTCAATATGTCTTTGACTATTCAGGACCTCTTTCCCTCCCAAATAAATTTCATAGTTTTCCATTTCACTTAAAAATGCAGTGTTGATTTTTATTGGGATTTGAATAAATCTGTAGATTGGTTTGGGCAGGATAGACATCTCCACAATACTTAGTCTTCCTATCCATGAACAGGGAATCTTCTTCCATTTATTTAAGTCTTCTTTCATTTCCTTTAACAATGTTGTGTAGTTTTCTGTGTATAAGTCATTTATACCTTTTGTTAAATTTAGTCCTAGGTATTTGATTTTTAAATTTACTATTGTAAATGGTTTTGCTTCTTGATTTCCTCCTCAGATTGCTTATTATTAGTGTACAGAAATGCTATTGATTGTTGTGCATTAATCACATCCTGCAACTTTATTGAACTCATTTATAAGTTCTGGTAGCTTTGTTGTAGATTTCTTAGGGCTTTCTATGCATATGATCCTGTCATCTGTAAATAGTGAAATTTTGACTTCTTCCTTTCCAATTTTGATGACTTTCATATCCTCTTCTGGCCTCAGTGGTGGAGTAAGTACTTCTAACACAATATTAAATAGGAGGGGTGATACTGGACATCCTTGTCTTGTACCTGATCTTGGAAAGATTTTAAGATTTCATCATTGTATATGATGTTAGCTATGGGTTTTCCATATATACCACTTATCATATTCAGAAAATTTCCTTCTATTCTTATCTTTTGAAGATTTTTATCAGGAAAGGGTGCTATATATTGTTGAATGTTTTTTCTGCATCTATAGATAGGATCATGTGATTTTTTTCTTTCAATCTGTTCATGTGGTGTATTGCATTTGTTGATTTCCTTATGTTGAATCAGCCTTGCATACTAGGGATGAAACTCATTTGGTCATGGTGTGTCATTCATTTGATATGTTGTTAAATATGTTTATTAGCAAGTATTTCATTGAGGATTTCAGCATCTAGGTTCATAAGAGAGAATGGTCTGTAATTTTTCTTTCTTGAAATATTTTTGGAAGAGTATAAGCAAAATACATATTAGTTTTCTCTGGAATGACTGGTAGAATTCACCTGTGGAGCTGTCTGGCCCTGGGCTCTTCTAGTTGGGTGATTTTTAATGACTGATTCTATCTCTTTACTTGTATTGGTTTTTGAGATCATCAGTTTCTTCTTTCATAAGTGTAGGCTGCTTATGTGTTTCTAGGAATTTGTCCATTTCCTCTAAATTTTTCTTCTTGTTGGCATATAATTTTTCAAAGTATCCTCTTATGATGCTCTTTATTTCTGTGGGATCAGTGATGATATTCCCTTCCTCATTTCTTATTTTGTGCATTGGCATCTTCTCTCTTTTTTTTTCTTTTTTTTTAAATTTAGTTTATTTTATAATTATCTTTTAAAATTTAATAGATGACAAAAAACATTACATTAAAAACCATAAGACGTTCACATATGCCTCACTCCACAACAGCCCACCCCCATTTTTTTATTGCATTTTTTGGAAGATACATAGATCACAAAGAATGATTCATTAAAAAATACAAGAGGTTCCCTTATACTCCACACCCTGCCTTCCCCACTCCTCATATATCAACAAACTCTTTCATCATTGTGGCACATTCACTGCATTTGGCAAATCCATTTTGGAGCTCTGCTGCACCACATGGATAATAGTTTACATTGTAGGTTACACTCTTCCCCAGTACATTCAGTGGGTTATGGCAATATATACAATGCCCAGCATCTGTCCCTGCAATATCATTTAGGACATCTTCAAGTTCTGAAAATGCCACCACATCCCTGCCATGGGAGGACATACAACATCAGGCAATTGTCCCTGGAGCACCACCCAGGACAACTCCAAGTCCCAAGAATGCCTCCACATCTCTTCTCTTCCTCCCATCCCCTGCACCCAGCAGCCACCATGGCCACTTTTTCCACACCAATGCCACATTTTCTCAATTATTAACCACAATAGTTCATGAATAGGATATCATTAAGTCCACTCTGATCCTTACTGTATTCCTCCTTCCTGTGGACCTTGGTTTGGTTGTGTCCATTCCACATCTATGTCAAGAGGGGGTTTAGATTCCACATGGATATTGGATGCAATCCTCCTACTTTCAGTTGTAGGCACTCTAGGCTCCATGGGGTGGTGGTTGACAATCTTCAACGCCATGTTAGCTGAGTGGGGTAAGTCCAATAAATCAGAGTGTAGGAGCTGAAGTCTGTTGAGGCTCAGGGCCTGGCTATCATATTGTAAGTCCAGAGATTCAAATCCCCTAGATATATCTTAAGCCCCAGCACCAACTACAATTCCAGTAAAGTAGCATGAAAGCCTTGTGAAAAGAGATCCCATCTGAGTTCAGCTCCATCATGCAGAAACACCAGCTCCAAAGAAGGGCCAACTGGCATGGTAGTGAACCCCATCTGCCATGACCATAGAACCTGTGGGTCTCTTTAGCCCTCAAAAGGACCAATATCTGGGGTCCTATCTACTTTATATGTCTCTGAGACTCTGCTCAAGTGTGCATAAGGGCAATACTTCTGACAACCTCCAGACTCTTTTTTAGAAACTCATAGCCATATGAACTCATTTGTCTTTTCCATTTGCCCCTTACTTTAGGTCAAACAGCATTTTTAACTCCTGTTATTATATGTAGACAAGGATATTCTGCTGGTCCACATTGAACCTTTAATTCAAGGTCATTTTCTAGTTACATCATCAGCTGGTACTTTGTAGTGATCCCTCGGTGCCAGGGAGTCTCATCCCCGGGTGTCATGTCCAATGCTGGGGGGAAAGCATTGCATTTACATGCTGAGTTTGGCTTCGAGACTGGCCACACTTGAGTAACACGGAGGCTGTTAGGAGGGAACTCTTAGGCACTCTTAGTGCTGCTCTAGGCCTTGTTCTTATTTCAGGTGTATAGGCTCACAAGCATAGTCATTAGTATCAGGGGCTCACTGTTGGACCCTCATTCCTTCCTGGTCCTTACCATTGCACCTGGGGGACTGCCGCTGCTCTCCTAGGGACCACGACAGAGCCCCACCCGCCCCTGACCAGGAACCCAGTACCTCCCCAGCTGTTGTTTTTAATTGTTTCCACTATAAGTATATCCAAACATTTCCATGCACCCTAGACACATGCCCTGTATAACTCCCTGTCAGCCATTTATCGCCTGTCAATAACATTCCATACCAGTATTCCTCCATTGCCATTGTTGAACCACTCTGTGATCCAAAACTTCCTGAAAAGTGAAGCCCAATATAATATCAGGTTCCCTTACTAGTAAAATGGAATATAGCAATGAGTTTAAAGGTTAGATATAGAATATGTATTGATTTGGAGAGCTTCTGTTCACAAGAGCCTTAGATCACAGTAATTCATATATACAATATACAGTACTCCAACACATCCATCATAAAATCTTTTCCCTTCCACAGTGATAATCTTTTAACTTATTCATATCATATTTCCTGAAACTGATGTACAGACTCCAAGACAATAGCTTTCAAACAAGGTGACATCTGTGCTTACATTGTGGTCCATACAGTTTTCTAATTTTTTAGGTATCCTATGTTTTACATTATGGTTACATTATTAGTCTGTCGTCCCCTATATGTTTTTGGTGTAATATTACATGTTTTATATCCATCCTTGTGTACTCACGTGAAACACATCTCTTGCCGCCACATTTAACTTGGTTCCATCCATTCAACATCCATTTCCCCCTCCCCTTGGGGCCCACAGTGACAACCAATCTCCATTTCCCGAGGAGCCACATCCAGAGACGCTTGCAACAGTGTTGAGGGCCTGACTTGCTCAACTGCCCTAATGCCCTGGGAGCCATCCTTTCTCTTGAGAGATACAGTTCTCTCTATTTGATGACATTAGTCCTCCCCAGGATGTGGGTCCACCCCCACTCTCATTACATGGGTCTCTACTTAATGGTACAACCCACCCTGGCAAAATGAGCATTCAGACATTCCCCAGGAGTCCGTCCCACATCAGACCATCCCCTCTGAGCATCTTAAACAGGTAACCCTCCTAATTATATTTTGATACCGTTTTCTCAGCATTTTACTCTCAACCAACACCTGATAATCTCCTATGTTCGTATGTTGCCCCTACATTACCCATCTGCCCATCCCCAGCCCCTCTCAAACCCGCAAAGCCCCACCTGAATGCAACCCCATGCCCCCATTTTATGTCTTCTTTGTGCACATACTTACCGCCAGCTCATCATAGATTCCACCCCTGAAGACGTCAGCTCACATCCTTCCTCCACCCCCCAATTTCCTGTAAGCCTATTTCCAGTCTTTAGTTCTCTGAGGTAGGTTGCTTATTTCATATCATTGATGTCATGTAGTATTTGTCCTTCAATTCCTGGGTTGCTTCACTCAATGTAAGGTTCTCAAGATTCATCCGTGTTATCACGTGTGCTTGTAGTGTATTTGTTCTTACAGCCGAGTAGTATTCCATTGTATGTATATACCACATTTTATTGATCCACTCATCTGTTGATGGGCATTTTGGTTGATTCCAACTTTTGGCGATAGTGCATATATCGGGTTGTGTCCTTGTTTTCAGTTTTGCTGGGTATATACCCAGCAGTGGTATTGCTGGGTCATATGGCAAATCTATGGTAAGTTTTTTGAGAAACCGCCAAACTGTCCTCCAGAATGGTTGGATCGTTCTGCATTCCCACTAGCAGTGGATGAGTGTTCCCATTTCTTCACATCCTCTCCAGCATTTTTTTTCTTCTGTTTTATCATGGATGCCAATCTTATGGAAGTAAGATGGTATCTCATTGTAGTTTTGATTTGCATTTCCCTGATAGCTAGAGATTTGGAACATTTTCTCATGTGCTTTTTAGCCATTTGTATTTCTTCTTTGGAGAAGTGTCTGTTTAAATATTTTTCCCATTTTTTAAATGGGTTGTTTATCTTTTTATTTTCAATATATAGGAGTTCTTTATATATGCAAATTATAAGTCTCTTATCGGATATATGGTTGCCAAATATTTTCTCCGATTGTGTAGGTGTTCCCTTTTTACTTTCTTGACAAACTCCTTTGAGGTGCAGAAGGCCTTAATTTTGAGGAAGTCCCATTTATCTATTTGGTCTTTTGCTGCTTGTGCTTTTGGTGTGATGTTCATGAAGCCATTTCCTATTACAAGGTCTTGTAGATGTTTCCCTACACAGCTTTCCAAGGTTTTTATGATCTTGGCTCTTATATTTAGGTCTTTGATCCATTTTGAGTTGATCTTTGTATAAGGTGTGAGATGGTAATCCTCTTTCATTCCTCTACATATGGATATCCAGTTCTCTGAGCATTATTTCTTGAATAGGCCATTCTCTCCCAGTTGAGATGGTTTGGTGGCTTTATCGAATATTATATGGCTATATATATGAGGTTCTATATCAGAACTTTCAATTCGATTCCATTGATTTGTGTGTCTCTCCTTATGCCAATATCATGCTGTTTTCACTACTGTAGTTTTGTAGTATATTTTGAAGTCCGGTAGTGTGATTCCTCCAATTTCGTTTTTCTTTTTCAATATGTCTTTGGTAATTCGGGGCCTCTTTCCTTTCCAAATAAATTTCATAGTTAGTTTTTCTAGTTCCTTAAAGAAGGCTGTGTTGGTTTTTATTGGGATTGCATTGAATGTGTAGATCAGTTTTGGTAGGATAGACATCTTAATAATATTTAGTCTTCCTATCCATGAACAGGGAATATTCTTCCATTTATTTAGGTCTTCTTTGATTTCCTTGAACAGTCTTGTATAGTTCTCGGTGTATAAGTTTTTACATCTTTAGTTAAATTTATTCCTAAATATTTGATTTTTTAATTTACTATTGTGAATGGTATTTGGTTTTTTTTTTCATTTATTTTATTTTATTTTTTTAATTCATTTTCTTAAAAAATATTATTTTCAAAAAATATGAAGTCCAATTCAACCCCACCACCCCCACCACCCACTCCCCCCACATCAACACTCTCCCCCATCATCATGACACATCCATTGCACCTGGTAAGTACATCTCTGGGCATCGCTGCACCCCATAGTCAATGGTCCACATCATAGCCCACACTCTCCCACTTCCATCCAGTAGGCCCTGGGGGGATCTACAATGTCCCTTAGTTGTCCGTGAAGCACCACCCAGGACAACTCCACGTCCCGAAAATGCCTCCCCATCTCATCTCTTCCTCCCATTCCCCACACCCAGCAGCCACCACGGCCACCCTTCACACACTAATGCCACATTTTCTCTGTGGACATTGGATTGGTTGTGTCCATTGCACATCTATGTCAGTGGGGGCTTAGATTCCACATGGATACTGGATGCAATCCTCCTGCTTTCAGTTGTAGGCACTCTAGGCTCCATGGTGTGGTGGTTGACCTTCTTCAACTCCATGTTAGCTGAGTGGGGTAAGTCCAATAAATCAGAGTGTAGGAGCTGAAGTCTGTTGAGGCTCAGGGACTGGCTATCTTATTGTCAGTCCAGAGATTCAAATCCCCTAAATATATCTTAAACCCCAGCACCAACTACAATTCCAGTAAAGTAGCATGAAAGCCTTGTGAAAAGAGATCCCATTTGAGTCCAGTTCCATCATGCAGAAACACCAGCTCCAAAGAAGGGCCATCTGATATGGCAGTGAACCCCATCTGCCATGACCATAGAACCCGTAGGTCTCTTTATCCCTCAAAAGAACCAATACCTGGGGTTGTATCTACTTTATCTGTCTCTTAGACTCTGCTCAGTTGTGCATAAGGGCAATCCTTCTGACAACCTCCAGACTCTTTTTTAGAGACTCGTAGCCATATAAACTCATTTCTCCTTTCCATTTCCCCCTTACATTAGGTCAAACAGCATTTTGAAGTCATGTTATTATATGTAGACAGGGATATTCTGCTGATCCACATTGAACCTTTAATTCAAGGTCATTTTCTAGTTGCATCTTCAGCTGGTATTTGGTAGTGATCCCTTGGTGCCAGGGAGGCTCATCCCTGGGTGTCATGTCCCATGCTGGGGGGAATGCACTGTATCTACATGCTGAGTTTGGCTTTGAGACTGGCCACATTTGAGTAACATGAAGGCTGTCAGGAGGAAACTCCCAGGCACAATGCTGCTCTAGGCCTTGTTCTTATTGCAGATGTATAGGCTCACAAGCATAGCCATTAGTATCAGGAGCCCACTGTTGGACCCTCATTCCTTCCTGGTTCTTACCGTTGCACCTGGGGGACTGCTGCTGCTCCCCTAGGGACCACATCTGAGCCCCCCCGGCCAGGAACCCAGTACCTCCCCAGCTGTTGTTTTCAATTGTTTCCACTATGAGTATATCTAAACATTACCATGCACCCTGGACATATGCCCTGTATAACTCCCTGTAAACCATATATAGCCTGTCAATAACATTCCATACCAGTATTCCTCCACCACCATTGTGGTGATCCAAAACTTCCCGTAAAGTGAATCCCAATATAATGTCAGTTTCCCTTTCTAGTAAAATGGAATATAGCAATGAGTTTAAAGGTTAGATCTAGAGTACATATTGATTTGGAAAAATTTCTACATCCTATCTTTTTCTTTTCTTTTTTTCTAATTATTGAACTTCTCTTCACAAGAGTCTTAGATCGCAGTAATTCATATATACAATATACAATACTCCCACACATCCACCATAAAACCTTTTCCCTTCCACAGCAATAATCTTTTAACTTATTCATATCATATTTCCTGAAACTGATGTACAGACTCCGAAACAATAGCTTTCAAACAAGGTGACATCGGTGCTTACAATGTGTTCCATACTTTAGGCTATACAGTTTTCTAAATTTTTTAGTTATCCTATGTTTTACATTATGGTTTACATTATTAGTCTGTCGTCCCCTATATGTTTTTGGTGTAATATTACATGTTTTATATCATCCTCATGTACTCTCGCCAAACTCCTCCCTTGCCCCCACATTTACCTTGGTTCCATCCATTCCACATGCATTTTCTCCTCCCCTTCGGGCCCACAGTGACAGCCAATCTCCATTTCCTGAGGAGCCACGTCCAGAGATACTTGCAGCAGTGTTCAGGGCCTGACTTTCTCAACTGCCCTAATGCCTTGGGAGCCATCCTTTCTCTCGAGAGATACAGTTCTCTCTATTTGATGGCATTAGTCCTCCCCAGGATGTGGGCCCACCCCAACTCTCACTTCTTGGGTCTCTATCCAATGGTACAACCCACCCTGGCAAAATGAGCCTTCAGCCATTCCCCAGGAGTCCGTCCCGCATCAGACCATGCCCTCTGAACATCCTAAACAGGTAACCCTCCTAATTATATATATATATATATTTTAATTTTATTCATTTTGTAAAAATATTACATTTAAAAAATATGAGGTCCCATTCAACCCCACCACCCCCACCCCACCACTCCACTCCCCCAGCAACACTCAATCACATCATAATGACACATCCATTGCATTTGGTAAGTACATCTCTGGGCATCTCTGCACCTCATGGTCAATGGTCCACATCACAGCCCATACTCTCCCACGTACCATCCAGTGGGCCCTGGGAGGATTTACAATGTCCAGTGATTGCCCCAAAGCACCATCCAGGGCAACTCCAAGTCCCAAAAAAGCCTCCACATCTCATCTCTTCTTGCCATTCCCCATACCATTCAGCCACCATGGCCACTTTTCCCACTCCAATGACACCTTTTCTCTGTGGACCTTGGATTGGTTGTGTCCATTGTACCTCCATGTCAAGAGGAGGCTCAGATTCCACATGGATACTGGATGTAATCCTCCTGCTTTCAGTTGTAGGCACTCTAGGCTCCATGGTGTGGTGGTTGTTTTCTCAGCATTTTACTCTCAACCAACACCTGACACTCTCCTATGTTTGTATGTTGCCCCTCCCTCTCCCCAATTTTTTGGGCAATATTACCCATCCACCCATCCCCAGCCCCCCTTAAACCCACAAAGCCCACCCGAAGGCAACCCCTTGCCCCCATTTTATCTCTTCTTTGTGCTCATACTTACCGCCAGCTCATCATAGATTCCACCCCTGCAGACGTCGGCTCACATCCTTCCTCCACCCCCCGATTTCCTGTAAGCCTATTTTCCAGTCTCTAGCTCTCTGAGGCAGGTTGCTTATTTCATGTCATTGAGGTCATGTAGTATTTGTCCTTCAATGCCTGGGTTGCTTCACTCAACATAAGGTTCTCAAGATTCATCTATGTTATTACATGTGTTTGTAGTGTATTTGTTCTTACAGCCGAGTAGTATTCCATTGTGTGTATATACCACATTTTATTGATCCACTCTTCTGTTGATGGGCATTTGGGTTGATTCCAACTTTTGGCGATAGTGAACAATGCTGCTATGAGCATTGGAGTACATATATCGGTTTATGTCCTTGTTTTCAGTTCTGATGGGTGTATACCCAGCAGTGGTATTGCTGGGTCATATGGCAAATCTGTGGTTTTTTTTTTGAGAAACCGCCAAACTGTCCTACAGAATAGCTGGATCCTGCTGCATTCCCACCAGCAGTGGATGAGTGTTCCCCTTTGTTCACATCCTCTCCAGCATTTGTATTCTACTGTTTTCTTCATAGCTGCCAATCTTATGGGAGTAAGATGGTATCTCATTGTAGTTTTGATTTGCATTTCCCTGATAGCTAGAGAATTGGAGCATTTTTTCATGTGCTTTTTAGCCATTGGTATTTCTTCTTTGGAGAAGTGTCATTTTAAATCTTTTTCCCATTTTTTTAAATGGGTCTTTTATCTTTTTATTTTCAAGATATAGGAGTTCTTTATATATGCAAAGTTATAAGTCTCTTCTCAGATATATGGTTGCCAAATATTTTCTCCCATTGTGTGGGTTCCCTTTTTACTTTCTTGACAAACTCCTTTGAGGTGCAGAAGGCTTTAATTTTGAGGAAATCCCATTTATCTATTTGTTCTTTTACTGCTCATGCTTTTGGTGTGATATTCATGAAGCCATTTCCTATTACAAGGTCTTGTAGATGTTTCCCTACACTGCTTTCAAAGATCTTTATGGTCTTCATTCTTATACTTAGATCTTGATACATCTTGAGTTGATCTTTGTATAAGGTGTGAGATGGTAATCCTCTTTCATTCTTCTACATATGGATATCCAGTTCTCCAGGCACCATTTCTTGAATAGGCCATTCTCTCCCAGTTGAGATGGTTTGGTGGCTTTATCGAATATTATATGGCTATATATGAGGTTCTATATCAGAACTTTCAATTCGATTCCATTGGTCTGTGTGTCTCTCCTTATTCCAATACCATGCTGTTTTCACTACTGTATCTTTGTAGTATGTTTTGAAGTCAGGAAGTGTGATTCCTCCAATTTCGTTTTTCTTTTTCAATGTGTCTTTGGCTATTCGGGGCCTCTTTCCTTTCCAAATAAATTTCATAGTTAGTTTTTCTAGTTCCTTAAAGAAGGCTGTGTTGATTTTTATTGGGAATGCATTGAATGTGTAGATCAGTTTTGGTAGTATAGACATCTTAATAATATTCAGTCTTCCTATCCAGAACAAGGAATATTCTTCCATTTATTTAGGTCTTCTTTGATTTCCTTGAACAGTATTCTTAGTTCTCAGTGTTTAAGTTTTTTACCTCTTTAGTTAAATTTATTCCTAAATATTTGATTTTTTAATTTACTATTGTGAATGGTATTTGTTTCTTGATTTCCTCCTGATGTTGTTCATTATTGGTGTACAGAAATGCTACTGATTTTTGTGCATTGATCTTATAACCTGCAACTTTACTAAACTCATTTATGAGTTCTAGAAGCTTTGTTGTAGCTCTCTCAGGGTTTTCTATATATAGGTTCATGTCATCTGCAAATAATGAAATTTTGACTTCTTCCTTTCCAATTTGAATGCCTTTTATATCTGGTTCTTGCCTCAGAGCTCGAGTAAGCACTTCTAAGACAATGTTAAATAGGAGCAGAGACAATGGGCATCCTTGTCTTGTTCCTGAGTTTAGAGGGAAGGATTTTAGGATTTCTCCATTGTAAACAATGTTCGCTGTAGGTTTTTCATATATACTCTTTATCATGTTCAAAAAGTTTCCTCGTATTCCCATCTTTTGGAGTGTTTTTCTCAAAAAAGGGTGCCGTATTTTGTCAAATGCTTTTTCTGCATCTATGTATATAATCATGTGATTTTTTTTCCTTCAATCTGTTTATATGGTGTATTACATTGATTGATTTTCTTATGTTGAACCATCCTTGCATACCTGGAATAAATCCCACTTGGTCATGGTGTATAATTCGTTTAATGTGTTGTTGAATACGATTAGCAAGTATTTTGTTAAGTATTTTTGCATCTATGTTCATTAGAGGAATTGGTCTGTAATTTTCCTTTCTTGTGATGTCTTTGTTTGGCTTTGGTACTAGGGTAAGGTTGGCATCATAGAAGGAGTTCGGCAATGTTCCTTCAGTTTTGATTTTTTGGAATAGTTTCAGCAGAATTGGTGTTAGTTCTTTCCGGAATGTTTTGTAGAATTCACCTGTGCATCCGACTGGCCCTGGGCTCTTCTTAGTTGGGAGAATTTTAATGACTGATTCTATTTCTTTGCTTGTGATTGGTTTGTTAAGATATCAGTTTCTTCTTTCATCAATTTGGGCTAGTTATGTGTTTCTAGGAATTTGTTCATTTCCTCTAAATTGTCATTTTTGTTGGAATATAGTTTTACAAAGTATCCTCTTATAGTCTTTATTTCTGTGGGATCAGTGGTGATATCAGCTTTCTCATTTCTTATTTTGTGTATTTGCATCTTCTCTCTTTTTTTCTTTGTTAGTCTCGCTAAAGGTTTGTCAATTTTGTTGATCTTCTCAAAAAACCAGCTCTTGGTCTTGTTTATCTTTTCAATTGCTTTCTTATTTTCTATTTCATTTAGTTCTGCTCTTATCTTTGTTATTTCCAGCCTTCTTCTTCCTGTTGGGTTACTTTGTTGTTGTTTTTCTAATTCCTTCAAAAGTGCAGTTAGTTCTTCAATTTTTGCTCTTTCTTCTTTTTTGATTTATGAATTTATGGCTATAAATTTCCCTCTCAGTACTGCTTTTGCTGCATCCCATAAATTTTGGTATGTTGTGTTATCATTATCATTTGTTTCAAGGTAGTCATTGATTTCTCTTGAGATTTCCTCTTTGACCCACGGTTTTTCTAAGAGTGTGCTGTTTAATTTCCAAATCATGGTGTGAAATCTGGGCCTCTGTCCCTTGCAAATTTCCAGCTTCACTACACTGTGGTCAGAGATATTGTTTTGTATGATTTTGATCTTTCTGAATTCATTAAGCCTTTCTTTGTGGCCTAGCATATGGTCTATCTTGGAGAATGTTCCATGTGTGCTTGAGAGAAATGTATATCCTGCTGTGTTTGGGTGTAATGATCTATATATGTGTATTAGATTCAGCTCCTCTAATATACTGTTCAAATTTTTTATTTCTTTAGTGATTTTCTTTTGAGATGTACTGTCCAGAGTTGATAGTGGTGTATTAAAATTCCCCACTATAATTGGAGATGCATCTATTTTTTCACTTAGTTTTTCCAGCGTTGGCCTCGTATATTTAGAGGCAACCTTGTTAGGAGCATAAATATTTATGATCATTCGATCTTCTTGACAGTTTGTCCCTTTCACTAAAATGTAGTATCCTTCTTTGTCTCTCACAATTGTTTCGCATTTAAAGTCTATTTTGTCTGATATTAATATAGCTACTCCTGCCTTTTTTTGGTTATTGTTTGCTTGTATGATTGTTTTCCAGCCATTCACTTTCAAACTCCATGAGTCTTGGGGTCTAAGATGTGTCTCTTGTAGACAACATATAGATGAGTCATATTTCCTTATCCAATGTCCCAGTCTGAATCTTTTGATAGGTGAGTTTAATCCGTTGACATTCAGTGTTATTACTTTCAAGGAATTATTTGTGTTAGCCATATTTTGTTATGATTTGTGTTTGTCATATTTTGTTTGTATTTTTTCCCTTCTCTTTTTGTCTTTTTTTTTGCTCTTACACTCTCCTCCAACTCTGCCTGTCCTGTTTTTTCCTTTCTTCCTGAAAAACTCCCTTTAGAATTTCTTGAAGGGGAGGTTTCTTGTTGGTATATGCTTTCAGTTTCTGTTTATCTGCGAATATTTTGAACTCTCCATCATTTTTCAATGCTAGTTTAGCTGGATAGAGTATTCTTGGTTAGAAAATTTTTTCCTTTAGTACCTTGACTATATCCTTCCACTGCCTTCTTGCCTCCATGGTTTCAGATGAGAAATCAGCACTTAATCTTATGGAGCTTCCCTTGTATGTGATGGTTTCCTTTTCTCTTGCTCCTTTTAGAATTTTCTCTTTGTCTTGAGCATTGGATAATTTGACAAGTATATGTCTTGGGGTGGGCCTGTTGGGGTTTATGACCAGTGGAGTGCGCTGTGCTTCTTGGATATGTATATCTGTCTCTTTCAGTAGATTTGGGAAGTTTTCAGCCATTATTTCCTGCAACACTCCTTCTGACCCCTTTCCCTTCTCTTCTCCTTCTGGAATGCCTATAATATGTATGTTTGAGTGTTTTGCATTATCATTCAGGTCCCTAAGTCCTAGCTGGATTTTTTCTATCTTTTTATCGACCACTTCTACTATCTGTTTGATTTCTGATATACTGTCTTCCACATCACTAATTCTCTGCTCTGCCTCTTCTAGTCTGCTGATATTTGCTGCAAGTGTATTTTTGATTTCTTGAACTGTGGTGTTCATTTCCATCATATCTGTTATCATTTTGCGTATGTCTGCAATTTCCCCTCCAAGTGTTGTCTTCATGTTGTTAACCTCTTCCTTTACTTCATCAATTTTTCGGTGATAAATGTTCTGAGATCTTTCATTGCTTGTGCAAAGTTCTGCTCCCCTTCCTGATTTTTAGTTTGTTGATTGGATTCAGCCATGTTTTCCTGGTTACTGGTTTGGTTTGTAGATTTTTGTTGCTGTCTCTTCATCATTTTTTCCTGACGGGTTTATTCAGTTCCTTAGCTTCTTTGTCTAGTCTTGGAGATTAATTAGCTGTTGTTATTGCATAAGTGTTATATCTTCTCTTTGTCACTTTGTTCTTCTTATTCTAATTTCTTATTGCTGGTTAAGTTCACTTTAAAGGAAAGTATTAGTGCCGGGGAAAGGCAATTGTGTAAGGAAGGAAAAAGTGTAAAGTAGTATTGGTGATATATGTTAACAAAGCAACAATATGAAATCTGGGGGGATGGAGGTTAGAGTCATGTAAATTGTGAAGAGTTATAGCAGTAGATAGAGTACCTATAATGAGGTAGACGACTGAATATGGGAGGAATATGGTATGAACTAAAAAGCTATTGTTTTTGTGAGAGGGAAAGAGAAAAGAAATGTAATAGTTTCAAGAGTGGATAACAGACAGAAAACAAAACAAAGGTATTAGAAATTAAGAGTTAGACACTTTGTGGATCAAGGAAAGGAGGTGGAATATAAGAGAGATAGTAGATGATGGAGGATATCAAGATGTAGGGGAAAGGGGATAGTGTAGATAGCCAAAATCTATTCACACAGAAATGAGGCAGTGGAGGATGAGGAAACCCAGCAAATGTGAGCTGTTTCCTGCAGCACCTATTGTATAGTTAAGATAAAATAGAGTAAGAAGAAGATGGGGGACAAGAGAGAGAGAGAAAAAAAGACTTTGGGGGATATGCTGGAAGGAAAGACTAGGGGATAATGCAATGTTAGGAATCAGAACATTAAAAAAATAAAATAAAAAATAAAAATAGAATAAAAATAAAAACAGAACAAAACAAAAAAGGAAAAATGCAAATGTTGAGGGCTGGGACATTCAAGGACCTCAGATGGACCTCAGGGCATGATGGATTCAGGGATGGAAAGTCTGAGATATTGAGGACTCAAGAGGTGTGAGTCTCTGGGGTGTGGGCCACCAGGGTTTAGGGGACTCAGGCCTGGCAACCTCAAATCCAGTTAATAGGAAACCTGGGAGCACCAAAGTGCATCATAGCCTTCAGGGATCCCCGCAGCTGGATGCCATCCCTATGGATGAGGTCACATCCACAAGCTGTATCCTGTGTTCTGTACCCTACAATTCACTCATTTACTAGGGTCTATTCTGTGGATATATCAACAATTGACTTCAGGACCCCTCCCACCCTGTGACCCCCTGGAATGGCCACTTGGGGGTGCCTCTAGGCTGCAGTCAATTTAATGACTCAGATCAATAGCCAGGTGCGGGGGAGGGGCTCCAGCCGGAAATGCTAACAACAGAGTCCAAACACGAAATTCCCATGCTTCGCAAAATATTCCCCTAATCAGCTTCCAAACGTCTCCCACCCTACCAGACCCTGGTGGCGTCTCTTTATTGCTATCACTTTAAGACAACTGTAGATCCACAGATGGGCTTGGGGGGGCGTGGCTCTAGGTGGAAGCGCTATTGTTTGTGTCCGCAATCAAAAACTCTCCCCGCTTTGCCATAAATCTCCTGTTTGTCTCCCCATATCGGTCTGCAAGTGCCTCCCATACTATCAACACCCCAATAGGCTGCCCAGGGCCCACGAATTCCCCAGTACTGCAGAGCCTCAAAAACAAACAAACAAACAAAAAAACCGTGGCAGCAGCTCCCCGTGCCACGGCAGTGCTAGATGCCATGGCTCCGCCCACCCAAGGAGGGAACTTTCTGCGTGCATATTTTATAGACATATCCTCTATTACCTTCCCACCAAATCTATGTCCAGACACCTCCCGACCAGCAAAAATCCCAAAAGCCCAGTCCCGAAGAGCCTCCAACCCCGCCCAGCCACCTCCCTGCAGGAGATACTATCAGGCAAGTTCACTCAGCCACCATCTTGCCCCCCATCTCCTGTGAATGGTATTTGTTTCTTGATTTCCTCCTGATCTTGCTCATTATTGGTGTACAGAAATGCTACTGATTTTTGCATATTGATCTTATAATGTGCGACTTTACTAAACTCATTTATGAGTTCTAGAAGCTTTGTTGTAGACCTCTCAGGGTTTTCTATGTATAGGATCATGTCATCTGCAAATAATGAAATTTTGACTTCTTCCTTTCCAATTTGAATGTTTTACATCTGGTTCTTGCCTCAATGCTGGAGCAAGTACTTCTAAGACAATGTTAAACAGAAGGGGAGACAGTGGACATCCTTGTCTTTTTCCTGATTTTAGAGGGAAGGATTTTAGGATTTCTCCATTGTAAACAGTCTTGGCTGTGGGTTTTTCATATATACTCTTTATCATGTTCAAAAAATTTCCTCGTATTCTGATATTTTGGAGTGTTTTTATCAAGAAAGTGTGCTGTCTTTTGTCAAATGCTTTTTCTGCATCTATAGATATAATCATGTGATTTTTTCCCTTCAATCTGTTTATATGGTGTATTACATTGATTGATTTTCTTATGTTGAGCCATCCTTGCATACCTGGAATGAATCCCACTTGGTCATGTTGTATAATTCATTTAATGTGTTGTTGAACACTATTAGCAAGTATTTTGTTAAGTATTTTTGCATCTAGGTTCATTAGAGAACTTGGTCTGTAATTTTCCTTTCTTGTGGTGTCTTTGGCTTTGGTACTAGGGTTATGTTGGCATCATAGAAGGACTTCGGCAATGTTCCTTCTGTTTCAATTTTTTTGGAAGAGTTTCAGCAGGATTGGTGTTAGTTCTTTCTGGAATGTTTTGTAGAATTCACCTGTGAAGCCATCTGGCCCTGGCTCTTCTTAGTTGGGAGGTTTTTAATGACTGATTCTATCTCTTTACTTGTGATTGGTTTGTTGAGATCTTCAATTTCTTCTTTCATCAATATAGGCTGCTTATGTGTTTCTAGGAATTTGTCTATTTCCTCTGAATTGTCATTTTTGTTGAAATATAGTTTTTCAAAGTATCCCTTATGATAGTTTTTATTTCTGTGGGGACAGTGGTGATATCTCCTTTCTCATTTCATATTTTGTGTATTTGCCTCTTCTCTCTCTTTTTTTTTTTTTTTTTGTTAGTCTCACTAAAGGGTTGTCAATTTTATTGATCTTCTCAGAAAACCAGCTCTTGGTCTTGTTTATCTTTTCAAGTACTTTCTTATTTTCTATTTCATTTATTTCTGCTCTTATCTTTGTTATTTCCTTCCTTCTTCTTCCTGTTGGGTTACTTTGTTGTTGTTTTTCTAATTCCTCCAAATGTGCAGTTAGTTCTTCAATTTTTGCTCTTCTTTCTTTTTTGATATATGAATTTATGGCTATAATTTTCCCTCTCAGTACTGCTTTTGCTGCATCCCATAAATTTTGGTATGTTGTGTTATCATTATCATTTGTTTCAAGGTAGTCATTGATTTCTTTTGAGATTTCCTCTTTGACACTGTTTTTCTATGAGTGTGCTGTTTAATTTCCAAATCATGGTGTGAAACCTGGCCCTTGCAAATTTCCAGCTTCCCTCCACTGTGGTCAGATATATTATTTTGTATGATTTCAATCTTTCTGAATTCATTAAGCCTTTCTTTGTGGGCTAGCATATGATCTATCTTGTAGAATGATCCATGTGCACTTGAGAAAAATGTATATCCTGCTGTGTTTGGGTGTAATGGTCTATATATGTCTATTAGACCCAGCTCCTCTTATATACTGTTCAAATATTTTGTTTCTTTAGTGATTCTATTTTGAGATGTTCTGTCCAGAGTTGATAGTGGTGTATTAAAATCCCCCACTATAATTGTAGATGCATCTATTCTTTCACTTAGTTTTTCCAGTGTTTGCCTCACATATTTGGAGGCACCCTTTTTAGGAGCATAAATATTTATGATGGTTTGATATTCTTGACAGATTGTCCCTTTCACTAAAATGTAGTATCCTTCCTTGCCTCTCAGAATTGTTTTGCATTTAAAGTCTATTTTGTCTGATATTAATATAGCTACTCCTGCCTTTTTTTGGTTATTGTTTGCTTGTATTATTGTTTTTCAACCATTCACTTTCAGTCTCCATGAGTCTCTGGGTCTAAGATGTGTCTCTTGCAGACAGCATATAGATGCGTCATATTTCCTTATCCAATGTCCCAGTCTGAATCTTTTGATAGGTGAGTTTAATCCATTGACATTTAGTGCTATTACTTTCAAGTAATTATTTATGTTAGGCATATTTTGAATGGACCTGTGTTTGTCATATTTTGTTGTTGTTTTTCCCTTCTCTTTTTGTCTTTTTTGTTGCTTTTACATTCTCCTCCAACTCTCCCTTTCCTGTTTTTTCCTTTCTTCCTGCAGAAATCCCTTTAGAATTTCTCGAAGGGGAGGTTTCTTGTTGGCATACTCTTTCAGTTTCTGTTTATCTGTGAATATTTTGAACTCTCCATCATTTTTCAATCCTAGGTTAGCTGGATAGAGTATTCTTGGTTGGAATTTTTTTTTCTTTTAGTACCTTGACTATATTATACCACTGCCTTCTTGCCTCCATGGTTTCAGATGAGAAATCAGCACTTAATATTATGGAGCTTCCCTTGTATGTGATGGTTTTCTTTTCTCTTGCTGCTTTTAGAATTTTCTCTTTGTCTTCAGTGTTGGATAATTTGACAAGTATATGTCTTCGCATGGGCCTGTTGGGGTTTATGATGTTTGGGGTGTACTTCTTGGATATGTACTTCTGTCTCTTTCAGTAGATTTGGGAAGTTTTCAGCCATTATTTCCTGCAACACTCCTTCTGACCCCTTTCCCTTTCTTCTCCTTCTGGGATGCCTATAATACATATATTTGAGTGTTATGCATTATAATTCAGGTCCCTAATTCCTAGCTGGATTTTTTCTATCTATTTATCAATCAATTCTATTATCTGTTTGATATCCGATGTAATGTCTTCCACATCACTAATTCTCTGCTCTGCCTCTTCTAGTCTGCTGATATTTGCTGCAAGTGTATTTTTGATTTCTTGAACTGTGGTGTTCATTCCCATCATATCTGTTACCTTTTCAGATGTCTGCAATTTCTTCTCCAAGTTTTGTCTTCATGTTGTTAGCCTCTTCCTTTATTTCATTAAATTTATCAGTTATCAATATTGTGATATCTTTTATTACTTGTTCAAAGTTCTGTTCCCCTTCCTGGTTTTTAGCTGTTCATTGGATTCAGCTGTGTTTTTCTGATTACTGGTTTTGTTTGTAGATTTTTGTTGCTTTCTTGTCATCGTTTTATCTTGTTGGGTTTAATAAGTTCCTTAGCTTCTTTGTCTAATCTTGGGGTTTAATTAGCTGTTGTTTTTGCATAAGTTTTATATCTTCTTTTTGTCACTTTGTTCTTCTTATTCTAATTTCTTATTGCTGGTTGAGTTTACTTTAAAGGAAAGTATTAGGGCCAGGGAATGGCAATTGTGTAAGCAAGGAAAAAGTGTAAAGTAGTATTGGTGATAAATATTAACAGAGCAACAATATGAGATCTGGGAGGATGAGTATTAGATTCATGTAAGTTGTGTAGAGTTATAGCAGTAGGTAGAGTACCTATAATGAGATAGTCAACTGAATATTGGAGGAATATGGTATGATGAAAACAAAACAAAGGTATTAGAAATTAAGAGTTAGACACTTTGGGGATCAAAGAAAGGGAGATGGAATATAGGAGAGACAGTAGATGCTCGAGGATATCAAGATGTAGGGGAAAGTGGATAGTTTAGGTAGCCAAAATCAATTCACACAGAAATGAGTCAATGGAGGATGAGGAAACCCAGCAAATGTGACGTGTTCCCTGCAGCACCTATTTTATACTTAAGATAAAATAAAATAAGAAGAAAATGAGGGACAAGACAGAGAAAAAAAAAAGAGAAGAAAAAGTAAAAGGGGGGTGGGTAAAGGGAGGGGAACAAGTAGGGAAAAGAAAAAAAAGATGTAGAACCACAACAGCAACAACAACAAAAAAAACCCTAAATAAATGAAAAAAAAGGACAACCACCACACCATGGAGCCTAGAGTGACTACAACTGAAAGTGGGAGGATTGCATCCAGCATCCATGTGGAATCTGAGCCTCCTCTTGACGTAGAGGTGCAATGGACACAACCAATCCAATGTCCACATAGAAAAGGTGGCATTGGATTGGGAAAAGTGGACATGGTGGCTGATGGCTATGGGGGAAGACAGGAAGAGATGAGAGGTGGCTGCGTCTTTGGGACATGGAGCTGCCCTGGATGGTGCTTCAGGGGCAATCACCGGACATTGTAAATCCTCACAGGGCCCACTGGATGGAATGGGGGAGAGTATGGGCCATGATGTGGACCATTGACCATGAGGTGCAGAGGTGCCCAGAGATGTACTTAGCAAATGCAATGGATGTGTCATGATGATGGGAATGAGTGTTGCTGGGGGGGGAGAAGTGGGGTGGGGTGGTGGGGTTGAATGGGACCTCATATATATATATTTTTTTAATGTAATATTATTACAAAGTCAATAAAAAATAATAAAAAAAAGAAAAAAAAGAAAAAAAGAAAAGACTTTGCGGGATATGCTGGGAGAAAAGACTAGGTGATAATGCCATGTTAGCAATCAGGACATTAAAAAAATAAAAAAATAAATATTAAACAAAAAAGAAAAAATGCAAACATTGAGGGCTAGGACATTCAAGGACCTCAGATGGACCTCAGGGCATGATGGATTCAGGGATGGAAAGCCTGTGATATTGAAGACTCAAGAGGCATGAGTCTCTGGGGTGTTGGACACCAGGGTTTAGGGGACTCAGACCTCGCAACCTCAAATCTGGTTAACCGGGAGCCTGGGAGCACCGCAGTGCAACACAGCCTTCAGGGATCCCCGCTGCTGGGTGCCAGCCCTATGGGACAGGTCACACCCGCAAACTCTAACCTATGTGTCTGAACCCCGCAATTCACTCACTCACTCAGGTCTCTTCTGTGGCTCTATCACCAATTTGACTTCAGGACACCTCTCAGCCTGTAAGCCCCTGGAACGGCCACCTGGGGGTGCCTCTACACTGCAGCCAATTTAATGACGCAGATCAGTAGCCAGGCCTGGGGGTGGGGCTCCAGCCAGATATGCCAATAACAGAGTCCAAAACTGAAATTCCCACGCTCACAAAATATTCCCCTAATCGGCTTCCAGCCGTCTCCCACCCTGCCAGTCCCTGAAACTGTCTCCTGGTGATGTCTTTTTTTTGTGAACAATTTAAGGTTGCTGCAGATCGGCAGCCGGGCTTGGGGGGTGGGGCTCTAGGCGGAAGTGGTATTACTTGTGTCCGCACTCAAAAATTCCCTGCCTCGCAATAAAACTCCTGTTTGTCTCCCCAAATCGGTCTGCAAAGGCCTCCTGCCCTGTTAGCCCCCCAATAGCCTGCTCAGGGTTTATGAATTCCCCAGTACCGCAGAGCCTCCAGAAATCACTGCCCTTTTTTTCTTTCTTAATCTAGCTACAGGTTTGTCCATTTTATTCATCTTCTCAAAGAACCAGGTCTTGGTTTTATTTTTTTCTAGTGCTTTCTTGGTTTTTATTTCATTTAGTTCTGCTCTGATATGTGTTATTTCTTTCTTTCCAGTTCTTTTTGGGTTAGTTTTTGCTTTTTTACTAATTCCTCAAAGTGTGCAATTAGGTCTTCAATTTTAGCTCTTCCATCTTTTTTGATATATGAATTTATGATACATAAAAGCTCTCAGTACAGCTTTTGCTGCATCCTGTAAGTTTTGACATGTGCCCTCATTTTCATCAGTTTCAAGGTAATTATTTATTTCTTTTGAGATTTCTTCATTGACCTACTGTTTGCCTAAGAGGATGATGCTTAACTTCCATATATTTGTGCCTAATCTGGTTCTCTGGCCTTTATGGATTTCCCCCTTCCTTCCACTGAGGTCAGATAAATTATTTTGTATCATTCCAATCTTTCTGAATTCATTGAGGCTTTCTGAATTCATTGAGGCTTGGTCTGTCTTGGAGAATGATTCATGTGTGCTTAAGAAGAATGTGTTTCTTGCTGTATTTGAGTGTAGTCCTCTGAATATGTCTATTATGTCCAGATCTAATGTGTTATTCAAAGTCTTTGTTTCTTTATTGATTCACTTTCAAGATGTTCTATCTAAAGTGGTAATGGTGTGTTAAAAATCCCACTATACTTGTACAGACACCTATTTTTCCACTTAGTTTTTTCAGTTTTTGCCTCATGCATTTTGAGTCTCCCTGGTTAGGTTCATAGATGTTTATGATGGTTCTTTCTTCTTGAATGATTACCCCTTTCACTAATATATAGTGTCCTTCTTTGTATCTCTCAATAATTTTGCATTTAAAGTCCATTTTCTCTGATATTAGTATTGCTACTCCTGTCCTTTTTAAGAGATTGTTTTATTGTAAGATTGTTTTACAGCCATTCACTTTCAACTTCCTTGAATCCCTGGGTCTTAGGTGGATTTCTTGTAGACAGCATATAGATGGATCATATTTCCTTACCCATTCTGCCACTCTGTGTCTCTTGCCAATCTGGTGAATTTAATCCATTAACATTCACTGTTATTGCTCTCAAGAAATTATTCACATTAGCTATATTTTCTTTGGCTTTATGTTTGTCATATGCTTTTTTATTTATCTTTTTATCTTTTTGTTTGTTCTGACACTCTCCTCCAACTCTCTCTCTCTCCTGTTTTTCCCTTTATACCTGTAGAACTCCCTTTAGTTTTCTTGAAGGTCAGGTTTCTTATTGGCATGCTCTCTTAGTTTCTGTTTCTCTGTGAATATTTTGAACTATCATTTTTGAATGCCAGCTTTGTTGGATAGAGAATTCTTGACTGGAAATTTTTTTCTTTTAGTACCTTGACTATGTCATACCCCTGCATTCTTGCCTCTGTGGTTTCAGATGAGAAATCAGCACTTAATCTTATTGAGCTTCCCTTGTATGTGATGGCTCTCTTTTCTCTTGCTGCCTTCAGTACTTTCTCTAACTTGAGAATTGGATAATTTGACAAGTATATGTCTTGGGGTAGGCCTGTTGTGATTTATACTGTTTGGGATACATTGTGTTTCTTGGACATGTACATCCATCTCCCTCAGTGGGCCTTGGAAGTTTTCAGCCATTATTTCCTCCAGCACTCCTTCTGTACCCTTTTCCTTCTCTTTTCCTTCTGGGATCCCTATAATGCATGTTTGTGCATTTTGCATTGCCATTAAGTTCCCTAAGTCCCTGCTGACTTTTTTCTAACTTTTTTCTTTCTGTTCTACTATCTGTTTGATTTCAGATGAACTGTCTTTCACATCACTAATTCTTTCCTCTGCCTCTTCAAATCTACTGTTATTTGCTGAGAGTGTATTTTTTATCTGTTGGATTGTGCCATTCATTGCCATCATATCTGTTATCTTTTTACATATGTTTACAACTTCTTCAGTATGCTCGCCCAGTGTTTTCTTAGTATCCTTAGTCTCTTCCTTTGACTTCATTAAGTTGGTCCATGTTTGTTTCAACAGCTTTGATTAGTTGTTTGATATTCTGCTTCTCTTCCTGGTTTTCAGTTTTTTCATTGGATTGGGCCATGTCTTCCTGTTTCTGGGTATGGTTAGTAAAATTTTGTTTCTGTCTGGTCATCTTTTTATCTTGACAGGTTTGTTCAGTTCATTAGCTTCTCTTGGTTGTCTAGGGTTTTATTTAGTTGCTGGTTTATGTGTGTAAGTTTTCTCTTTCATACTTTATTCTTCTTATTCTATTTCCTTGCTGTTGTCTAAGTCCCCTTCAAGGAAAAATATTAGGACCAGGGAAAGCAAAAGAGGTAAGAAAATAAAAGGGACAATAGTAATATTGATAGTAATGTTTAGCAGAAGAACCATATAAGACCTAAGAAAATGAATATTTAACTCTTGTAAGCAGTGTAGAGTTAAGGAATAAAAAAGTGGAGTACCAACAATGAAATTGGAAATTGAATATGGAGAAGAATATATTATTAATTAAAAGTCCAGAGTGATGAGGAGAGAGTGAAAGAGAAAAGAAAGGACTCAAAGAGAAACAGTTAATAAAATATAGAATACAGAATAGAAAAGTTAGAAGTAATTAGCCAGAATAATTGGGGGCTGAAGAGAGGTGGAATGTAAAAGCAAGAAAAGAAAGAAGAAGATAGAAAGATGTAGGAATGAAAAGAGATAGCATTGGTAGCCAAAATTGGTACACTTAGAAAGAGGAAATTGAGGAAGAGAAAACATAGCAAGCAAGAAACATGCCAGAAGCACCTAATTAAAAGAAAAAAAGGGGGGAGTATAAAGAGGAAAGAAAGAAAGGAAAAAACTAAACAAAACAGACAAACCCACAAGCCAGAAATCAATCAAACACTGAGGTAAACCAGCCTTCCATCTTAAACCCCTGTGGAGCTTCTCAGGCTGCCAGTCTTTATCAATCAATTACCCTGCATTTTTCTCACTGCAAATTTTGAAGTGGGTTTTAGCAAGTAACTTAAGTTAAATTATAAAACAAAAGTAAACATTTTTAAGCAAAAATAAGAGACACAAGGGAATTTAATACAAGAATAACGTCTATGTTTACCCTGCCCTAACATATCAGCTAGATAATTAATATCCTCATGGGTCACTAATCTAAGAGGAACAGATGAGGGCCTCATATTTTTTAATGTAACATTAATTAATTAATTAAAAAATTAGAGGAGTGGGAATCCAACTAGGGACCTTGTGTATTCAAGGTGGAAATTCCTCTATAGTGCTAAACTTTCTTGATGGGTTGATTATATCTTCTGGATGCCATCCAGTCCCTTTCCCTCAGGCAGGACTGATTCTTTGCAATTGGATAAACTGCTGATTAGGAATCTGTCCTTCCCCCTTTTTTATTTTAACTGCTTTCTTTCCCAGGGCAGCAGGACACAATAAACCTGCGTGAGAGTTCTTTTTTGAAATTCACATGGAACTCTGGTGACTCTGCTCAGTGCAGAAAAAATGACTCTCAGTCTCTTTAAAAGGACCC
This sequence comes from Dasypus novemcinctus, assembly GCF_030445035.2. Taxonomy (NCBI): domain Eukaryota; kingdom Metazoa; phylum Chordata; class Mammalia; order Cingulata; family Dasypodidae; genus Dasypus; species Dasypus novemcinctus. The sequence goes on along the minus strand of NC_080701.1, from coordinate 35,111,394 downwards.
ACTACTCACAGGGAACCCTAAATATGTTCTTGGAAGCTTATTAAGCACTTCCTACTGTCCCCCTCCCCTAGGGGAGTTGCACAGGACTAGTTAATTACCTGCCTTCACCTTCTCCCAGGCCAATTTTCCCTTTCCTAGGGTGGTTAGGTAAATCAGGCTGCCTCAGCAGATTCATCTCTCCTCTCTTCCTGGTTTTTCTTCAAGCCAGCTGGTATGCTTCTCAAAGCTCATAAAAGAGGTCCAGAAAATTGAACCCACACATGGTAGATCCCTCTCCACCCTTCACCAGAACCTTCCCATTCTCAGAGTATGACTCCTCTGGCTGGGTGACCAGCAAGAATCAGGGATCACTGCAGCTTTCTTCCCTGAGAGTGGGGTTTAGCCATCCCACAGCTCCAGCTTCAAGCACAAGAAACTTATGGTTTTGCCATGGGCAATCCAATCTTTTTGTCACACTCTCCAGATCAATACCCTGAAGTCTCCTGCTCTGTGGGCTCCCAAAACAGCTCTCTCAGGCAGGATTTTGCCCCTACTCAGCCATTTTTTTGTAAGAGAGATGATGTGTGTGCACCTAATCTGATGTCACCTTGTCCCTGCACTCTTGGGTTTGTTTTTAAGTAAATTTATGTTTGTCTTCAGGGTAATACCAAGTTGATATGAGGTAAAAGTGGCTGAAATTAGATTACATATTTTATGATACGGCATACTACAGTACATCAAAACAAATTCCTCATGAGAAAAATGTTTTATCACTTTGTGTATTTTTAATGTAGTCTGGAAATCCTAGATAGTTTCTCAGTGTCCTGTGAAAATCTCCTCTATGTCAGTAAAATAAGTGTGAACATTTAATATTTTTAACGGGTGCATTTTTCTTTATTCCCAAGTGTTACCCACAAGTGTTTTACATTCCTTGACATTAGATATGACATCCTTACACTAAAAGTTTGTCTATTCCCATATTCTTATTTTACAAGATACCTTATTATAAAAAGATCTCAACAGAAGCAAAAACACCCCAAAACTGCTATCAGGTGGATGCTTATTAATCGCTAAGGAAATACAATTTTTCCCAATTTTAGAAATAAAATCTCTATCAATTTTCTGGCCATCCTTTCTCGGTGTACTCTTTTTCAGGGTTCAGTAAATTCATAGCTATGTTGGAAATTTATGTAAAGGAGAGTTTGCTTCATTTATTTTCTGGGATATGGGGTAAGATACTTTGCAGAGAGTGTTGACCAGATGCAATAATGATTCTATGCATATAGAAATTACTTTCCACACTTCCCGCACCGCTGACGACAACAGAAGCAGACAAAGAAACAAGACGCAGCAATTAGACACCAAGAACAGACAACCAGGGGAGGGGGGGAATTAAAAAAATAAATAAAAAAAAAAAAAAGAAATTACTTTCTGACCCTGACTGATCACATTCAGTAATAGTACCCTTAAAAGTTACTTCTTCAGGCTAATTATATTCATGAACCAATTTCTGGAAAATTAGAATAAAATGTTTTAAATAATGTATACACAACCAGTTATTATGCTCTGCAAAATTTTAAGATCAAAATGATATCCTCTTATAAATATAGTATGATTACTTCATTTGTAAAGGATAAGAGCTTTTCTGTAAGTCCATGTAATTTAAAGTATTTTTAAATAAGATCGAATCTCTGGACATAACAATTGGTAATAAATTGAATTCATCAAGTTGATTGGGGAAAATGCCCTGCTCAAATTTGACTTATTATTTGATTTCTGTTTTAAATTCAGAAATATTTGGCCATGAAGGCTTTCAGGTATTTGAGATGTAACATACAAAATTTATTTCATAATATTGCCCCACATTGTGAGCCTAGGAAAGCGGAAGTCCCCCTGATCTAAGCAAGATTTATGTTATTTTAGGTTCTAACAGTTGTACATTGGTAGTTTTTCAATTGACTTGTTGAAGAGCAAGTTTCCCTGGAAGCTCAGAGATAGTGGTTTACAAAGCTACCTGTTTCATAGAAGATAGAGGGAAGGAAAAAGAGTCACTGAATAAGATAGCTACATTTTAAACTTTTCTTACAATGACAATCATAACAAAAATGAGCTGTCCACATTCTTTGTACAAGCTCAGTAAAAATGCTTTAATTTTGCTTGCTGCAAAGGGGTTTAACAATAGAATTGGTCTAAAATATTCCCTAACCAAATAATGTGGTGCATGTGGTCATTGTATTAAGGCCCAAATGTAAAAATTTAAAGACCGTGCAAATTGTTTGCCCATAGGGGGACAAACCAACCCATCAAAGTTTTCCCCATAATTTGAGTTTAACCAAAAGGAGGCTGAGAAAGGGACATTGTAAAAATATTAGTTAGGTTTCTTGACTTTAATTCTATTCTTGTGAGGTGAACAAATCAGAGGATTTTAAATGCTGTGTCATAGCCATCATCCTTTCTCCTGCATGAGAAGATTCTACAGCAAAAAGAGATTGAAACACTTGAAAACAACTTAATGTCATCTTATGAAAAGACTGTTAGAAATTAAGATGCTGGTGAACACTTTAAACCTGATTATTTGCCTAGGCTGTGTTTGGTCATCCCATCAAATCCAGGAAAGGGAAAACTAAGAGAAGGGTTGCAAAGAAAAAGAAAATAAATTCACATAATGTAACACTTATCTAGAAGATATTAAAACTGACATTTATAGTTCATCATAACAATCTTTAATATGCTGAAGGAAACAAAAATCTTGAAATTCGAGTGATCCTAGGCCACTAGACTCTTGGAAAATATACTAATTCTTTCTTATAAAAATAATTAGGAATTGTTTCAACCCACTATGAATGTAATTTTGGACACATTTTATTATATCCAGATTGGTAGCTAGTTCATGTAACTGAGGCATGTTTGTATAGTGAGAGGGGGAAGATGCCTGACTTGGAAGACAACCTGGCTGACAGACCACATGGACTTGAGACCCTGCTCAGAATCTGGCTAAAAACAAGGCTGCCAAAAAGGCACTACAAGATCCTGGCTTTGGGAATCTCATTTGAAATCAGAGGGAAACCAGTTCATGCTTCAAACCATGTACTTTACTCATTTTCTTGTTTCTCAATAAACTCTTTACTCCCTTGTCAACCTTATGGTGTGTACTTAAATTCTTTTATGTGACATAAACCAACCACCTAGAAGCCCAGAAACCAGAACCATCCAGTAACATTTTTGGCAGGCCACCCAGGAGACAGAGTCAAGTGGCTCTCCCCACCTCTGCCAGAGACTGGTGAGTTTTAGTTAAAGCCTTTCCAGGTTCTCTTTTGTTTTATTAGCAAGGCCCTAAGATTTCCACCCTGAGCTGTCCCAGGAGTTTTCTTCCTTACTTAGTCCCCAGGAAGCCCAGAAGTTCCCCTAAATCTACTATCCCTGGGGGCCCCTGAGAGGGTTTACTTGTAAGACACAGATCAGTTTGTCCTGTAATTCCCCTATTTAAACCTTTTAACAGCCTTAAAATCAGGGTGATTGCTAATCCTATTACCAAATTTCAGTGAGTAAATGAAAAGCCTTTAGAACTTATGGAAATGTATTTTCTAAATTATAATTAAAACTAATTAAACAATGATAATATATCCCTGAATCTAGCAATCAGTATGCTTTTAAGATTATTCAGTTTTAGAATTTTATTAAATTGAAGAGGTTTTAGCCTCTTGTAAAGGAAGGAGAAAGAACATTTTTTGCATACATTATAATGATTTCAATTTCATTTAGTTTGGGCATACACACCATAGGTTTATAGTATAATAATTACTACTACTCTCCAGTTCATTGGAATTACCCAGGTCAGCTAACAGGGAGATGAAGATGTTCAATCACCACACCAGGGAGGTGAGAGTGCCCACAATTGCAAGCAGGAGAATCACATCCACCAGCCATGTGGTATCTACGCCACCTCTTGATTTAGAGGTGGAGTGGACATCACCATCCCAGGGCCCACAGGATGGAGCAATAAAATATGGATTACAGTGGACTTACTGTTATTCTACTAAAGAACTATTGTGATGCTAGCAATGGAAGAAATTGATGTGGAGAAAGTGGTCACAGCAGTTGCTGAGGGCAAGGAGAGGGAAGAAGTGATGTGGGGGCATTTTGGGGACATGGTTTCATCCAATGTCTTCTTTATATTTTTAATCTCTTTAACCATCTCATTGAATTTATGAAGATTTGTTTGAAAATTTTAAAAAAGGTGAGACAGTAATATTGTTTTGAGTGATCTATTGTGTGTTCATAAAGAAATTAATTAAGGTTGCTCTCTTCCTCTGGCACTAAAAATAATTTTTTTTTTTTAGTGCATTAAAAATCCAATGGGTGTGACTTTCACCAGAGTTGAAAACTGGCTTACAATACAAGTTTATAAAATAAACAAATGAGCCTTTAAACTGTTTATCTGCAAATAATCTAGCTTGAAAAGGCACAAGGCAAACTTCAAACACAAGTAAAAGAAAACACTTGCAACCTTTGAAAAAAAAAGGTGGCTTCCTTTCTGTGTCTGTCTGTGCTCCCATTTATATAAAGCTCCAGTAAGAGGGTAGAGATCTAACTTGAATCATGCCTCACTGATGTAGTACAATCAAAAGGGTTATCCATAGTAAGAAATGGAAAGATATGGCCCAGTCAAAGGAACAAATTAAAACTAAACAAGATTTGAAATGACAAATAACAGATGTTTAAACAAATATCTTTTAAAAAGTCAGAGAGGGAAAAAGAGTTTAAGGATATTAAGAAAACACTAGGTGAGCAAATAGCAGAATGTTCAGAACGCAAGAAATAGCATATCATATGAGAATGAAAGACACAATGAATGAAATTAAAAATACACTGTTGGAATACAAAAGCCAATTTTAAAAGGCAGAAGAAGGAATCAGCATGTTAGAAGATAGGACTGCTGAAATCTAACAGACAAAAAATCATACAGAAACGAATGAACAATATTGAACAAGATCTCAAGGAATTGAATTATAGCATAAAACTTTCAAGCATATTCACCATGGGTGTCCCAGAAAGAGAGGGGAAGGAAAATAGGGCAGAGAGAATATTTAAGGAAATAAGGGTCTAACAACACGTAAAACACATAGTTATCTATATCTAAGAAATGCAACATACTCCAATATGAATAAATCTGAGAAACCGACACAAGGACACATATTAATCAGATTCTCAAATGCCAAAGATAAGGAGAGGATTTTGAAAACAGCGAAAGAAGTGCAATCAAGCACATAAAAGTAATGTCCAATAAGATTTAGTGCTAATTTATTATCAGAAACCAAGGAGATGAGAAGGCAATCATAATATACATTTATGATACTGCAAGAGAAAAAACTTCCAGCCAAGAATTCTGTATCCAACAAAACTGTCCCCCCAAAATGAGGTGAGTTTTAAGATATGCACAGATAACAGAAATGAAAGAGTTTTATGTAAAGACAGGAGAGGGGCTTGGAAGAGAGTTTAAGAATAAAGTCTATCAAAAAAGTAACTGTCCTGACTCTCAGGGATGAGACTCCCTGACACTGAAGGATTACTACCAAGCACTGGCTGGTGATGCAACCAGAAAAATATCTTGATTAAATGGAGAAATGGTAAAGACAAATTGAGTTTATATGGTGAAGAGACTTCAAAATGAGTTGGAAGGTCATCAGAGGGGTTGCATTTATTCATGCCTCAGCAAGATCTCAGAGACAGTCAAAGAATATACAACCTCAGGTAGTAGTGCTCCTGAGGGCTACAGAGACACACAGGTTCTACAGATATGGCAGATGGCACTAGAGTTCAGTGCCTTGTCAGTGGGTCCTACTTTGGAATTTGTGCTCCTGAGTGTGATGGAGCTGGACTCAGATGTGACTTCTCTACACATGACTCTTCTGTCACTTTTACTGAACCTGTGGTTGATGCTGGGGTTGGTGTATACCCAGGATACTTGTATCTCTGTACTGTCCATGTGCCAGCTGGGTCCTGAGCCTCAGCAGAGTTGCAACACCTACTCTCCAGTTTCTTGGACTTACCAAAGTCAGCAAACAAGGAGGTGAGAATGGTCAACCACCACACCAAGGAACTGAAACTGAGAGAGTCTACAACTGCAAGCAAGAGAATCCCATCCATTAGCCATGTGGAATCAAAGTACCTCTCAATTTAGAGGTGGAGTTGGCATCACCATCCCAGGATCCTCATGATGGAGGAATAAGATATGGATTAGAGCAGACTTACTGGTACTCTACTATAGGATTATTGTGATCTTAACAATAGAAGAAATTATGCCATTGATATGGAGACAGTGACCATAGGAGTTGCTGAAGGCAGGGAGAGGGAAAAAGAGGTATGATATGGGGGCATTTTCAGGACTTGGTGTTGTCCTGAATGATTTTGCAGGGACAGATGCAGGACATTATATGTCCTGCCATAACCCACTGAATGGGCTGGGAGAAAGTGTAGACTACAACATAAACTATAATCCATGTTGTGTTGCAGTGCTCCAAAATGTATTAATCAAATGCAATGAATGTATCACACTAATGAAAGAAGTTGTTGATGTGGGAGAAGTGGGCAGAGTGTGGGGCATGTAGAGTGAGGTATATGGGAACCTCATATTTTTTAATGTGACATTTTGCATGGTGTATGTATCTTTTAAAAAGATAATAAAAAATAAGTGTCTTAACAGAGTGATAAATTTAAGATATGACATAGAAAAGCCAAAGTATAAAATGGGTAAATAAGTACAGTCTTTACAATGATAACTTTGACTGTTAGTGTATTAAACCCACAAAATCAAAAGACACAGAGTATCAGAATGGATGAAAAGTAATATATGAGCCATGTTCATGCTATCTACAAGGGACTAACCTTAGACCAAAGGACACATATAATGTAAGGTGAAATGTTGGAAAATGGTGTTCCATGCATATAGTAATAACAGAAAAAAAATACCACATAGGTATACTAATATCAAACAAAAAAGGCTTTTTTGGGACTTGGAGTTGTCCTGGGTGGTGCTGCAGGGACAGTTACTGGACACTGTATGTCCTCCCATGGCCCACTGGGTGGAATGTGGGAGAGTGAGGGCTATGATGTGGACCATTGACCATGAGGTGCAGCGGTGCTCAGAGATGTATTCATCAAATGCAATGAACATCTCCTGATGATGGAGGAGAATGTTGCTATGGGGGGAAGAGTGGGGTGAGGGGAGTGGGGGGTACATGGGGGCCTCATAATTTTTGAATGTAATATTAAAAAAATAAAGACAAAAAAGGCTTTAAAAGCAAAGCTCTCAAAAAGATAAAGGATATTATATATTAATATAAGATGCAATTCACCAGGAAGAAATAACAATCATAAATATCTATGATCTTAACTAGTGTGCCACGAAATATATGAGACAAACATTGGTAAAAAAGACATGAGAAATGGACATCTGTAAAATTATAGTTGGAGATGCTATATATGACTCATACCAGTGTATAGAACATCTAAACAGAAGACCAATAAGAAACTAGAGAACTTGAATACTTGATAAATGAACTAGGCTTGACAGACATATACAAAATAATGCACTGCAAAACAGTAAGATACATATTATTCTCATCTGCTTATGGATGATTCTCCAGGATTGACAACTGATAGAATAAAAAATCAGGTCTCACTATATTTAAATAAATGAAGTTAGAAGATAGGGACAAGAATCAGCTCCAAGAATCAGCTCATCCTACAGAAAATTTATTAATCTAAACAGAGCTATCTAAAGCATTTGGTTGGGTGGCTCAGGAGACCAGAAGAACATCCTGTCCTTTTGCAGTGAAGAATCATGTGTAGAGATTCCATGCCACTGAGGCTGGTGCCCATCTTCCGCTGGTGGTGCAAGTTGCCTCGGGAGGTATTCCATTGTTGCAGTTGGATGCTTCATTTCCCCAAAACAGGGGAGGAGATGGGTGGTCACAGATTTCAGTTATGAATTATTAAAATCAGCTGACTAAAGTATAAAACCAAGAACAGTGAAAGTTTGAAAGTGTCCTTGTTGGAAAGAAGTCTGTACCCACCATTTGAATTCTGTCCCTGGCATCAGGGGAAGTGGGGCTGAGGGAAAATTACAGGGAGAGTAGGAACTGAGTTCTTTCTACCTGTATTAGTCAGCCAAAAGGCTGCTGATGCAAAATACCAGAAATTGGTTGGATTTTATAAAGGGTATTTATTTGGGGTAGGAGCTTACAGGTACCAGGCCATAAAGCATGAGTTCCTTCTCTCACCAAAGTCTATCTTCATGTGTTGAAACAAGATGGCTGCTGACATCTGCAAGGGTTCAGGCTTCCTGGGTTTCTCCCTTCCAGGGTCTTGCTTCTTCCTGGGTTCAGGGGTCCTCTCTTCCCAGGGCTTGTTTCTTCCTGGGCTCAATGTTCATCTCTTCCTGGGGCTCGCTTCTCTCTCCTCTGTAAGCTTACTCCCCGGGGCTCCAGCTTAAGGCTTCAAACTCCAACATCAAACTCCAGCATCAAAACTCCAACATCAAAACCCTCAACCCTGTCCTTGGCCATGTCTTTGTCAATGCCCCAATGATGTGGCCCAATCAAAACACTAATCATAACTTAGGTACACTCAGATACAGACCAGATTGCAAACATAACCCCAATGTCTATTTTTGAGATTTCATAATCATCAAACTGCTACACTCTACCCTCTGAATTCCAAAAAGATATTACAATATTTAAAAAAACCTTAAATCAGTAACAATACAAGTAATAAGTCATATCAAAATCAATTTAAAGAAATACAGTTTTTCTAGGGGCAAAGTTCTGTCTACTACAGACCTCTGAAACTTACAAAACAATTTATTTGTTTCCAAAGCACAAATGGACAAAGGATAAATTCTCATTATAGTAAGGAGAAATTGGGAGGGAAACATGAATCACAGGACTTCTACAGTTCAGTAAACCTGCAGGGAATCCTCCATTTGGTTTCAGTCTGAGAGTCTTTCTTAAGATGATGATTTCTTCTCCTTGGTGCCTTATGAGAGCCCACCCTTTCCACATCATTGCCCAACAGTCATTTTCTTGGTTCCATCTTCATCAAGCATCTGGGTGTTTGACCGAGCTCCAAACCTCACCCTCCAAGAGTGTGATTGCCTCACCTTATCCAATCTTTAGGTTAGAGTCTTAAACCCCTTACTACAGTGATATGAAGACAATATCCCCCTATTCTTTTGTGTACAGGCTCAAACCTCTCAGAGCAATGAGTTGACCACCTGGCCTTCCTTAATCCATGTGGGACAGGTCCAATCCTCTCAGACCTGTGGAGTCCTGACCTCAACCACCCTAATCTTTGGGGAATGTGCTCCACCCTCTCTGTACCCTGTGGCAGCAAAACTCTCCCAGAACAAGGGAGAGGATCATCCACCCTCTTCAACTGCTGGGACAAACTCACCCTCTGTATACACAGGTGGGGTTCCACTCTTGGGCCAAGGTACTATCTTAATTCCAGATCTCAGCTTCCATGGTTTTCCTCTTAAATCTGTGTCTCCTTCAATCTTTCCTTTCCATGTCCCTTTTAGTCCAAGTTGACGGTGGTTTTGTTCATACAGTTCTCTCAAAAAACCTTGTTGGTTTAGCATGTAAGAAGCAGGGGCTCAAGCCATGAAACAGTAAGACTTTCCACAAGTCTCTGAGATACCTGCATCTTCAGTCCTGATTTATAAGTTATAAGTTTAATTAAGTCCTCCAATGGGGAACTTTCATCTGGGAGCTTGATTTCCAGAGGCTTGGAATTTCCAGAATTAGTTTCTGTTTTGTTTGCCTGACAGTCCAATCCTCAGTTTATCTCTCTCATATAGCATTTTGCTATAAGCTGCAAACAGAAGCCAAGACATATTTTCTGGGCTTATTTTGGAAATGTCTTCAGCTAACTGCCCAGGCTCACCATTTTCGATTCTGCCTTCCATAAAACACCAAGAGTTAATTTTGTTAAGTTCTCTGCAACTTTAAAACTTGGATCTCCTTTCCTCCAGTTTCCAATAATAGTCTCATCATTTACTTCTAAGGCATCATAAAAAGTCTCTTTAGCCTCCATATTGCTATCAACATTTTCTTCAAAGTACTGTAGATCTTTTTTCCAAGCATCTCACAATTCCTCCAAAAAATACCTCTTACACATTGTATTAAGCAGCCCAAGGGGTGCTGATGCAAAATACCAGAAATCTGCTTGCTTTTATAAAGGGTATGTATATGGGGTTGGAGCTTACAGTTACCAGGCCATAAAGCATAAGTTACTTCCTGGAAGTGGGGTATAAGTTACTTCCCTCACCAAAGTCTATTTTCATGTGTTGGAGCAAGATGGTTGTTGACAGGTGGGAGGGTTTGGGCTTCCTGGGTTCCTCCCATTCAGGATCTTGCTTCTTCCTGGGCTCAGGGTTCCTCTCTTCCTGGGGCTTGCTTATTTTTCATCTGTGAGCTTACTTCCTGGGGCTCCAACTTAAGGCTTCAAACTCCAACATCAAAACTCCAACATCAGAAACCCTCTACTCTGTCCTTTGTTATGACTTTATCAATGCCCTAATGATACAGCCCAATCAAAGCCCTAATTATAACTTAATCACACCCAGGTACAGACCAGATTACAGACATAATCAGTATCAATTTTTGGATTCATATCCATATCATGTCCTATACCACCCACATCAAATTGCAGCCCTAACCTAGGACTCAGCCTCAATTCTGGCAGGAAGAAGCTGGAGGACTCATTTCTCAGGGCAACTGCAGATGTTTTCATCTGGCACAGACTGAATAGTCTGATATCTGGGACTACATCCCCACACTTCAATAGGGAAGGAGAAGAGTTGTGTTTCCTCAGCCCCTCTGGGCACCTGCAGGCACTGTCAGCTGGAATGAACTTGTTTGTTGAGCACCATAAATTCCATCTTCATCCTCCACTCCAGTAGGATAGGAGGGGACTGGTGTTTCTTCAGCATGTTTGGGCAACTGCTGGTACTTTCAGCCCACACAGATTAGAAATGTGGATACCTTTATCTCCATTCATGCCCCCCCCCATAGGATAGGAGGGGGCTGGTGTTTTCCTCAGCTTCTCAGTCAACTACAGGTACTTTAGGCCTGCATGGACATGACTGTTTCATGCCTGTGGCTCCACCCTGACCCTTGATAGGACAGGAGGGGGCAGTATTTCTCCATCCTCTCTGGGTAACTACAGGTACTTTTGACTCACACAGACTTAATAGTCAGACACCTATAGTTCTATCCTTACCCCAAAGTAAGAGAGGAGGGAAGTGTGATTCCTCAGGCTTTCAGGGCAATGATAGACACTTTTGACCTGCATGGATTGGACTCTTGGGGTGCCTATAGATCCATTCTCACTCCCAAATGAGATAGGAAGGGGCTAGTATTTCATCAGTTTTCTGGGCAAGAGCAAGTTTTTTTGGTCTCCATGGACTGAACAGCTTGGTACCTATGTATCCATGCAAAACCCTATTATGATAGGAGAGGCCTGGTGTTTCCTCAGACTCTTGGGGCAATGGCAGGCACTTTTGTCCTACACAGACTGAACTGTTGAGCACCTTTGTTTCCATCAACACACCCTAAAGGGCAGAAGGGAAAGTACTCTTTGAACCTCTCAGGGCAACCACAGATGCATTCAGACTACAGGGATTACATTTTTGTGAACTCCAGAGAGTCCTTCCCTACCCCTGGCAAGTGAGGAGGGGGACTGATGCCACCAGTCTACCCAGGCAAATTCAGTCATCTTGGATGTGCACAGCATAGATTTCTGCCCACATCTCCAGCTTCATCCTGCACCAGGCAGGAGAGGAAGGGGCATGAAATTTCATTAGTCTCTCCTGGCAATTACAGATGGTCTTTACCTGCACAACTTGGAGTACTACACATGGTTGTATTTCTATCCCTACCTCCAGCAGAGGAGAAATGTGAGAGAAGTTTCTTCAGGTCCTGGGACCATGCAAGCAGCTTGAATCTGCATAGATTACTGTACGAACTCTATCCTTCGCTCCTACTATGCAACCACCAAGGGAGAAAGGTCAAGAAAGCTCTAAACTTAAGAGAGAAACTGTGCTCAGAATAAATACATCTAGTAAGCTAGATGTAAGACATCAATAAAAAACTACAATCTGTTCCAAAAACAAAAAGATATGGCCCAAAGGGAAAAAAAAGATAAGCCTCTAGATGATTTAAAGGATTTCAGACAACTAATCATGGATGTTAAAATAAAACTCCTTAATAAATTCGAGGTTACTAATGAAATTAAAGATATCGGGTGAGCAGCAAGAAGAATTTGAATGTATACATAGAAAAATAGAAGATCTTATGTAAATGAAATTCACAATAAATGAAATAAAAAAAGAAGCTTAAAATAACAGATGTGAGGAGGCAGAAGAAAGTATCAGTGATTCTGAAGACATGGCCTCTGAAGGTGAACATACCAAAGAACAAATAAAAAATGCAAAAATTGAATGGGGTCTCAGGAAGTAAATGACAGTAATAGACATGCAAACTTATGTGTCATGTGTCCTAGAATAAAAAAAGACAGAAAAGAGGCTGAAGGAATATTTGACTAAATAATGATAGAAAATTTCTGAGCCCGTTGAAGAGTATAGATATCAATGTTCCAGAAACACAATGCACTGCCACCAGAATAAATTTGAAGAGAACAACTATGAGACACATACTAATTAGAATTTAAAATACCAAATACAAAGAGTGATTTCTGAGAGAAGCAAGAGAAAAGTGATACATAATATAAAAGGGATACCCAATAAGGTTGAGTGTCAATTTGTCACTGTTAACCATGGAGGCAAGAAGACCTTGGTATCATGTATTTCAGACACTACAAGAGAAAAATTTCCAGCTAAGAATCTTATATTTGGCAAAGATTGTCTTTCAAAAATGAGGCAAGATTAGAATATTCACAGATAAACAGAAAAATAAAAGTTTGTAACCAAGAGACTGGCTCTGCAGGAAATACTAAAAAGGGAGTTCTAGAGCCTGAAAAGAAAAGGCAGGATAGAGAGACTTGGAAGAGATTATAGAAATGAAGATTATATAAGTAAAATTTGCTAACAGTGTAAAAAGGCTGGGGAAAATAGAATATGACAATTAAAACCCTAAGATCCAAAAAGGTGAACTAATTACCTTTACAGTAATAACATCAAATGTTAATGGATTAAGCTCCCTAATCAAAAGACACAGAATGGCAGAATGGATAAGAAAATATGAGCCACATATATGCTGTCTACTGGAGACTTACCTTAGACCAAAGACCAATAGATTGAAAGTAAAATACAATATCATTTCTTGACAAAATATAGCATCCTTTCTTGATAAAAATACTACAAACACAGGAATTGAAGGAAACTTTTTCAACATTATAAAGACCATATATGAAAACACACAGCTAACATTGTATTCAATTGTGTAAGACTGAAAGTATTTCTGTTGAGATCAGGAACAAGACAAAGATGCCCCCTGAAAACAACTGTTGTTAAAAATAGTGCTAGAAGTTCTAACTAGAATAATTATTCAAGAAAAATAAATAAAATGTGTCCAAATTGAAAAGGAAGAAGTAAAACTTTCACTATTCAAATATGATATGATCCTATACATTAGAAAGTCCTGAAAAAATCTACAACAAATATGTGAGAGCTACTAAACAATTGCAGTAGATTTTTAGGATGCAAGATCAATATGCAAAAATCACTGTTGTTTCTATGCACTAGTAATAAGCAATCTTAGGAGGAAGTCAGGAAAAAATCCATTTTCAATGGCAACTGAAAAATCAAATATTTTGGAATAAACTTAGCAAGGATATAAAACAGTTGTATTCAGAAAACTATGGTATGTTGCTATAAGAAGTTAAAAATGACTTAAATAATAGCAAGAACATTCCATGCTGATGGTTTGGAAGACTAAATATCATTAAGATGTCAATTCTACCCAAATTGATATACGGATTAAATGAAATCTGATAAAAGTCACACAAATTTTTTTTAAAGTGGAAAACATAATTATTAAATTTATTTGCAAGGACAAGTGTCCCTGAACAATCAGAAACCTCTTAAAATGAAAATCAGTGTTGGAGGACTCTCATTCTCAGACTTTAAATCATATTACATAGCTAAAATTGTACAAAACAGCAAGGTACTGGCATAAAGATAGACACACAGACTGAAGGAATCAAACTAATAGCTCAGAAAGAGACCCTCATATCTACGGTCAAATGATTTTTTTGGGGGGTGGGGGAGATGAATCAAGGAGCTTTATCATGAAAATAAATCAACAAACTACGAAATTGGTGAAAATATTTGGAAACCACATATCTAACAAGGGTCCAATTTCCAGAATATACAGAGAAATCCTAGAATTCAACAAGGCAAACAACCCAATTTAAAAAAATGGGCAAAAGTTTTGAACAGATTCTTCTCCAAATAAGATATACAAATGGCCAAAAGTATATGAAAAGATGTGTACATCATCAACTAACAGGGAAATGCAAATAAAAACCACAAAGAGATATTCTGTACACCCACTAGAATGGCTAATATTAAAAAAATTAAAAACTATCAAGTGTTGGATAGAATATGGAAAAACAGAAAGACTCATTTACTTATGATGAAAATGTAAAATCATGAAGCCACTGTGAAAGAAAGTCCGGTGGTTCCTCAGAAATTTAAGTATAGAAATACCATAGCCCACTACTAGATATACAACCCAAAGAACTGGAAGCTGGAAGTTGGACAGATATTTATGCAAGTATTGTTCACAATTGCCAAAATATGGAAGCAACCCAGGTATCCATCAACCAATGAAGGAGAAGCAAAATGTGATCTATACACACAATGGAACATTTTGTAGTTGTGAAAAGGAAGGAGGTTCTGAGGATTGGACAACATGGATGAATCTTGAAGACATCTTGAGATAAGTAAATCAGACACAAAGGGACAAATATTTTATGGTCTAATGATCTGCTAAAATTAGAATAAGAAAATTTTTAAGAGTCAGAAACTAGAATACAAGTCACCTGGGGCTGGGGAGGTCTAGAGAAAGGGGGGTTAAAAATAATAATGGCCATTATTATTATATTAATAATGGCAGGTGAAGTATAGAGAGGCTGAGAGATGATTATTAAGGGGTAGAGATATTTCGTCTTTTTTTCTGTCCATTATTATTATTATTATTGAAATAATGAAAATGCTCTATGAATGATTGAAGTGATGAATGCACAACCATATGACCATACCAAATACCATTGATTTTATACATTGGATGGATTGTATGCTTTATTAATATGTATCAGTAAAAATGATTTTACAAAAGCTTAATTGGTATAGAATTTCCATCAGAGAAGATGGAAAATTGGGATAGTGAATGATGGTGATGGTTGTACAATATTGTGAATGTAATTAATATTATTGAATTCTATGTTTTAATATGCTTAAAGGAACGAATTTAGTTTCCATGCATGTTACTATAATTTAAAAGATAGAACCTTTAAAAAATTTAAAGGTTAAATAAATAAGATTACATGTATGTTTGGTTGGAATGTAAGATACAAGAGAGTTAGTCTAACAATTGGGAAGGAACTTTCCTTTTCTAGTATTAAATGATCATCTTACAATAATGGGCTTCTCTCAGAAGTCCAATAGTTATTTAATAGGTGACATATTAAAGACATTTTAAGGGTTTGTTCTCAATTGGTTTTCATTTGAAAGAATTGCTCAAATTGGAAACTCTTCATCTTTCCATTCTTCCTTAAGTTTTACACATTCCATTCTTCATCTGGCCTTAACGTCAACTAAAATTCCTGTTGATCCAGAGATCAAATATCCCTGGAGAAATTCTCAGTCCTCTTGTGCTCTTTGTCCCTTCAAGCCAGCAACATGGGATTGATAGCCAGGGTATACAAGGTACTGCCAAGTGGGACTCACTCCACTCAGTGGGTGGTGGAAACGGGTCCAGTCTCTGGGTTGCCTCTACAGTTGCAGTGTTGGATGCAGTTGTTGCAGTTACAGACCTAGTCATGTGATTTTTGACAAGTCTTTCAAACTCACCTAGCTGAGTAGAACAATCTATTAAACAAGTGGTGCTGGGAGAACTGGAAATGCACATCCAAAGAAGAGAGAGAGAGAGAAAAGAAAGAAAGAAAGAAAGAAAGAAAGAAAGAAAGAAAGAAAGAAAGAAAGAAAGAAAGAAAGAAAGAAAGAAAGAAAGAAAGAAAGAAAGAAAGAAAGAAAGAAAGAAAGAAAGAGGAAGGAAGAAAGAAAAAGGAAGGAAGAAGAGAGAAAACCTCTATCTTACACCTTATACAAAAATTAACTCAGAATGGATCAAAACTTAAATATAAAAGCTGAAAACATAAGGCTGCTAGAATAAAATGTAGGAAAGCATCTTCAGGACCTGGTGGTGTACGGTACATTCCTAAACCTTACACTCAAAGTATAAGCACCAAAGAAAGCATGGATAAATGGGACCTCCTCAAAATAAAACACATTAGTGATTCAAAGGAGTCATCAAGAAAATGAAAAAGTAGTCCATTCAATGGGAGAAAATATTTGGAAACAACATATTCAATAAAGGTTTGAATCCCATTCTATATAAACAGATCTTACAACTCAACAATAAAAGAACAAGCAATCCAATTAAAAAATGTACTAAAGACTTAAATAGGTATTCTCCATAGAGAAAATAAATGGCAAAAAACACATGAAAGCATTTTCAATATCACTCGCTATTAGGGAAATCCAAATCAAAAGTACAATGGATATCTCACACCACATAGAATGGCCAATATTAAAAAAATAATACAGAAAAAATTAGTATTGGAGAAGATGTGGAGAAATACGAACATTCCTTCACTCTTGGTGGGATTGTAAAGTAGTACTTCTGTTGAAGACAGTTTGGTGATTTCTCAAGGAGTGAAATAGAGAACTTCCATATGATCAAGCAATTCCTCTACTAGAAATATATCCAGAAAAAATGAAAACTGGGATGCAAACAGACATTTGCACAACAATGTTCATGGTGGCAGTTTTCACAATTCTCAAAAGATGCAAACAACTCAAGTGTCCACCAAATAATGAATGGATATACAAAATGTCATTTATGCATATGACAGAATACAATGCTACAGTAAGAAGAAATGAAATTGGGACACACATAATAACTTGGAAAAATCTTAACAACTTTATGCCAAGTGAAATAAACCAGACACAAAAGGACAAATATTGCATGATCTCAGTAATATGAAATAATATGAAAAATGGATGCATGGAGTTAAAACATAGAGTACATGTTGTTAGGAGATAAAAAAGGCTGTGAATGAGTATGATACTTAATGTATGTAGAATTTTTAACATCACTGTAAAAGTGTTCTACTGGATAGAGCTGGTGGTAACACATTTTTTATAACATTTAAATTTAAAGCTATAAATTTCCCTTTAAGTATAGCTTTAGCCCCATAATGTCCTATTATATTTCAGTTAAAAAGATTTTTAAAACTCATTAAGATATCTTCTTTAATACAAATGTTATTTGGAGGTCCATTGTTTAATTCCTGAACATTTGATAAATGTTCTAATATTTTTTAAACAAATCAATTTTATTGATACATATTAATAAAGCATACAATAGCAGCTAAGTACAGCAGGGGGAAACAGATTGAGAGGAGAGGAATTTTCTTGTTTTTTTGTCTGTTTTTGTTTATATTATTATTGTTATTGAAATAATGAAAATGCTTTAATAATTGAAGTGATAAATGCACAACTGTATGATTATATCAAATACCATTGATTGTAAACTTTAGATGAATTGTATGCTTTATTATTCTTTTTTGTTATATTTTAATTTTCTTATATTTATTTTAGACAATATGCTCTATTTCAATCCACTGAAATCAATTAAGAATTGTGAATGTCCATTTTCAACAGTTGTTAATGCCTTTGAGAAGACTCTATATTCTAACTGTTAAATGCATTGTCAATTAATGTGTCAATCATGTTACTTAAATGTTCAGCATACATTGTAATTTTTGTCTGGTTGTTCTATCAATGGAATTGTTTTGTTATCACATTTTTTAAAATTTATTCAATAGTCCTGCAAATTCTATCAATATTTTTTATGTAGTTTAAAGCTATACTTTAAATGCATCCATTTTATAATTGTGTACTTTACTACTTGGATGACTCCTTGATCAGGATGCAATACTCCTCTTTATGTCTGTTTGTAAAATGAGATTGAAGTTGTATGAAGCACAAAAAAGAGAAATTGAATGAAGCTGGAAACTAATAAAAGGCAGTAGATTAGAAAAGGCACAAATTCATGGAAGTTAAACACCACACTCTTAAAATATTAGGTCAAAGTAGAGATTGCAAGATAAATTTTACATATCTTGGACAAGTAAAATGATAAAACTCAGAATTTATATAATACAGCAAAGTCATAGTTGAGAGAGGAATTTATAAACCTAACTGCCTACATTAAAAAGGAGAAAGAGCTTAGATCAAAAACTTCAAATATGTGGAAAACTACAAAAAGAACTGCAAAAATAACAAAATTTAGAGTGGTAATAAAGAACTTGAGAATAAGAAATCAATCCAGAGAATCAATAAAGCTAAAAGTAGGGCCTCTGAAAAGATCAACAAAGTTGAGAAACATTTTGATAGATGGACAAAGAAAAAAGGGAAAAGATGCAAGTAAGTAAAACCAGAAATGAGAGAGTGACATTGCTACCGACCCCACAGAAATAAATTGCAACATAGGAAGTCACTATGACCAACTCTATAACAAAAAACTGGACAACTTAGATGAAATGGGCAAATTCTTAGAAGTAGATCAATAATTTACACTGACCATCCAAGAAACAGAAGACCTCAATAAACCAATCACCAGTAAAGAAATCGAGTCAGTCATCAAAAACCTCCCAAAGAAAGTATAAGGAACTGTATATTATTAGAAGGAAACTAAAAATTTAGATGGGACTGTATAGCATAATGAAACCTCATGTGAATTATGAGTATGTTTAATGTTGCATATATGTTTGTTTTCATAAAACATAAAGACAAATAAATGAGAAAAATGGAAACACTGCGTGCAGTGGGGGAACCATGGAGAGATTTAAAGGTGATGGGTTTTTTTTCTGTTTTTTTTGTTCATTATTACTATTATTAGTAGTAGAATAATGAAAATGCTGTAATAATGATTAAAATGATGAATGCAGAACTATGATCAAACCAGATATAACTGATTTTACACTTTTAAAAATATTTTACTTTATTTTTAAATTATTTTTAAAGTTAACAGATCACCCAAAATGTTAAATTAAAAAACATAAGATGTTCGCTAGTAACCCACTTCCTATACCCCACCACATTATTTTTTTAATTATATTTTTTGAAGATACAGAGATCACAAAAATTGTTACATTAAAAATATAAGAGGTTCCAAATCAACCACCCCCCACCCCTCACCTCCCTCATCAACAACCTCTTTCATCACCATGGCACATTCATTGCATTTGGTGAATACATTTTGGAGCACTGTTGCACCACATGGATAATAGTTTACTTTGTCATTTACACTCTCCCCCAGTACATTCAGTGGGTTATGGCAGGATGTATAATGTCCAGCATCTGTCCCTGAAATATTACTTAGGACAACTCCAAGTCCCAAAAGTGCCACCACATCACACCTCTTCTTCCCTCTCTCTGCCCTCAGCAACTACCATGGCCACTTTCTCTACATCAATGCTAGAATTTCTTCCATTCCTAGTCACAAGAGTTCTTTAGTAGAATATCAGTAAGTTCACTGCAATCCATATTTTATTCATCCATCCTGTGGACCCTGGGATGGTGATGTCCACTCGGCCTCTATATCGAGAGGGGACTTAGATTCCACATGAATGATGGATGCAATTCTCCTACTTGCAGTTGTAGGCATTCTCTGATCCCTGGTGTTGTGGTTGACCATCTTCACCTCCCTGTTAGGTGACCTGGGTAAGTCCAATGAACCAGAGAGTAGGACCTGCCAATCTGCTGAGGCTCAGGACAGAGTTGGCAAATGAACAGCCCACAGATTTTGGATGAATTTATGCTTTATTAATATTTATCAATAAAAAAATCCCTCCAAAAGGAAAAGTCAGGAGCAGATGATGTCACAAACCAATTCTACCAATAATTTAAAGATTTAATAGTAACCTTATGCAAACCCTTCCAAAAAAATTGAACAGTAAGAACACTACCAAACAAATTCTATGAAACCAATATGATGTTAATACCAAATCCAGATAAAGATATTATGAAAATAGCAGATGAATTTATTCTAATGAATATATATGAAGATATTCTCAACATATTTTCTAATCAATTCCAACAGCACGTTATAATATTTATGCACCATGATTAGTTGGGTTTTATCCCAGGTATGCAAGGGTGTTTAAAAAGAAGGATATCAATCAGTGAAATGCTCCACATTAAGAAACTGAATGAGAAAAATCACATGATTAAGACAACCAGCAAAATGGCAGCAGTGTAAGTAGCCCCTAAAGTCAGCTCCTGCTACAGGGCCTTTAGTTAACACCCAGAGCTATCTGGAGCTGGCTGAAGCACTTATGTGTGGGATCTAGGATGCCAGAGAGCATCCTGCAACATCCTTGAAGGAATGGAAGGGGGAGATTGCTCATCTGCAGAGAAGGCTCATAAGTAGAATGCTCCAAACCAGGGGGGCTGGTGCCTATCCTTCACGGGAGGCACAAGCCACCTCAGGAACTGTTCCATGGTTGGAATTGAAAGCTCCACATCCCAAAAATGGGGGAGGGAGAAATCATTGGGCACCAACTTCAACTGTTGATGAGTAAATTCAGGGGGCTAAAGTATAAACCTAAGAACATCTGAAGTTTGAGCCTGTCCAAGTCAGAAAGAGGTCAGGAGCTGCCATTTTAACTCCACACCTGGCACCACAAGGGGAAGTGGGGCAGGCTGAAAATCACAGTGCTGGTTGGGATCAGCTTCTTTCCATCCAGATCAGATTGTAGCTCTAGTCTAGGTCCCAGTGCCACCTCCAGCAAGGAGGAAGCTGTGGGGATCTGCACCAGCCTCTCTGGGAAATTACTGGCCAAGTCACAGTGGCTGATGATTATCCTACTCTGGTGGCAAGAACACCCCCAAGAGCTATTCTGTGGCTGGAATTGAAAGATTGATTTCCCAAAAACAGGGGAGGAGGAGATGGTTGGTTACTGATTTTGGCTACTGATTGGTAGACTTGGCTGGCTAAAATAGAACCCTGGGAACAGATAGGGTTCCCAAATCAGAAAGAGGTCAGTGGCTGCCACTGTCACTCCACCCCCATAATGAGGTGAAGCCAGGACCAAAAATCACAGTGATGGTAAGAATCAGTTTGTCTCACCTAGATTGGCCTGCAGCCTTAGTCTAAGCTACAGACCCACCTCTGGAAGAAGGAGGCTGGCAGGTCCTTCATCAGCCTATTCAAGTAACTGCAGGTATTTTTGGTTGGCACAGAATGAAAATCAGAAGTCTACTGGGGCAACTGTGGTCATCTTGGACCCACACTGCATAGATTGCTGCCCACACTTGCAGCTCCATTCCTGCCCCAGGCAGGGGAGAAATGGGTGTAAAGCCTCAACAGTCTCTCTGGGCAACTACAGTCTAGACCTGCATGGCTTGGGTTGTTCCACACAGCTGTGACTCTGTCCCTCCCCTGGCAAAGGAGAAAGTTGGGAGAAGTTTTATTAGTCCCTGGAGCAATGAGGGCAACTTAAGCTGCCACAGCTTATAGCACCAATTACAACCTTAGCTCCTACTATACAACCAGCAAGGGAGAAATGGCAGGAAGCCCTAAAGTAAAGAGAAAAACTACACTCAGAATAAATACCCAAGTAATCCAGATGCCAAGACACCAATAAAAAATTACAACCCACACCAAGAAACAGGAAGCTGTGGCCCAGTTAAAGGAATAAGATAAGCCTTCAGATGACATAAAGGAGTTGAGACAACTAATTATAGATGTTCAAACAAATCTTAATAAACTCAGTGAGATGGCTAGAGATTAAGGGTATTAAGAAGACATTGGATGAGCACAAAGAAGAATTTGAAAACATGCATAGAAAAATAGCAGATCTTATGGGAATTAAAGTGTAATAAATAAAATTTAAAAAACATTGGAATCATAGAAGAGCAGATTTGAGGAGACAGAAGAAAGGATTGGTAAGCTTGAAGAAATGTGCTCTGAAAATGAACATAGAAAAGAACAGATGAAGAAAATTATGAAAAATTGAACAAGACCTCAGGGAACAAAATGACAATGAAAAGCATGCAAACATATGTGTCATGGATGTCCCAGAAGGAGAAGAGAAAAGGGACAGAAGGACTATTTGAAGAAATAATGGTAGAAAATTTCCCAACCCTATTGAAGGACATAAATATCCATGTCCAAGAAGCACAACATACTCCCATCCAAAAAAATTCCAAATAGACCCACTCTGAGACACATACTCATTAGAATACCAAATGCCAAAGACAAAGAGAGATTTCTGAGAACAGCAAGAAGAAAGCAATCCATAAAATATAAGGGATACCCAATAAGATTAAGTGCTATTTTCTCACCAGAAACCTTGGAGACAAGAAGACAGTGGTCTGAAATATTTGTGACACAAGAGAAAAACTTTCAGCCAAGAATCTATGTAGAAAGACTATGAAGAAAGACTGTCTTTCAAAAATGAGGTCGAGATTAGAATATTCACAGATAAACGAAACTGAGAGAATTTCTAAGCAAGAGACCAGATTTTCAGGAAATACTAAAGGGTGTGCTAGAGCCTAAAAAGAAAAGACAGGAGAGAGAAGACTGGAAGAGTCTAGAAATGAAGATTATATCAATAAAAGTAACTAAAAGTGTTAAAAGAGTGTTGACAATAATATATGACAGATAAAACTCAAATAGGAATAAACTTAACTAATGATGTAAAGCACTTGTATTTAGAAAACTGCAACTCAGTGTTAAAAGAAATTAAAAAAAAAAAAAACCTAAATAAGTGGAAGAACATTCCATGCTCATTGATTGGAAGATTAAATATCATTAAGATGTCACTTCTGCTCAAATTCATATACAGATTCAATGCAATCCCAGTAAAAATTCCAGCAACATTAAAGAAAGAGAAAACACGATCATCAAATTGATTTGAAAGGCTAAAGGATGCTGAATAATCAGAAACATCATAAAAAGGAAAAGTGAACCCTCATCTCCAGACTTTAAAGCATGTTACCTAGCTATAGTGGTAAAAGAATCATGGTATTAGCATAAAGACTGACACATTGACCAATGGACCCAAATTGATGGTTCAGAAACAGACCCTCACATGTATGGTCAAGTGATTTTTGACTAGCCTGTCAAACCCACACAACTTGGGCAGAACAGTCCATTCAACAAACAGTGCTGAAAGAATTGGATATCCATAGCCGAAAGAAAGAAAGAGGACCCCTATCTCACACCTTATCCAAAAATTAACTCAAAATGGACCAAAAACCTAAAATTAAAAGCAAGAATCAGAAAACTTCTAGAAGAAATCGTAGGAAAATATCTTCAAGCACTAGTGGATTCTTAAAGGAGATAAGAGGAGGACTGAGATGGACTACTGATGGTTAATGTATGTAGAAGTTTTAATTAGCTTTACTACAAAAGTGTGGAAATGTTTAGAGTGGATGGTAATACATAATGAGTAATTGCTAGTTTATAAATGGGGAAGTGGCTGAAAATGGTAGTCTAGGTACGTTAATGCCAATTGACAGAATGCTAGAGAATAATCTGGGAACTGAATAGCACAGTAAACCAAGAGGTGAATGAGAATTGTAGTTGACAGTACAGATGCAAGAATGTCCTTTGTGAGCTAGAGAAAATGTACATCACTACTGTAGGGTGTTGAGAATGTGGAGAAGAATGGGAAAAATATAACTGGAGTGATCTATGGACTGGTTGGCAGTAATAATATAGTATTCTTGCATCTATGTGAAAGATACAATGTGTTGATAATGAAGCAGTATGGAAAATATGAGTTAAGTGTACATTATGGACATGGTAATGATCAGACTATATTATCTTTTCTGTAGGAAATATTCCCCCACAGTGTGGTGTGTTGATGGAGTGGAGTGTTGATGGAGTGGTGTTGTTTGGAAATTCTGCACATGTGTGTGATTGTTTTATAAGTTTACAACTTCTGTCATAAAAATATATTTTAAAAATAATAATAGGGAGGGTTGGGGGAAAACACACTGAATGTAAGAGAAGGACTATGATTAATAGTAAGATTTTGAAAATATTCTTTCATAATTTGTAATGAACACCTCACAACAATGCAAGGTGTTGTTGGAGTATTGAAGTATGGCCCCCTATATGATGTTATGCATTTTTGCTTTGTAAGTTCACAACTTTTATGATATAATTAATTGTTTACTTAATTATTTCATATATAATAATATAAAGATAATAATAGGGTTGGTTGGGGAAAAATACTTTGGTTAGTAGTAATATTTGACAATGCTCTTTAATCATTAGTTAAAAAGATTTAACAATGCAAGTTATTGGTGGTAGAGTGAGTTATGAGAGTGCTGTATGATGTTATATATGTTTGTTTTGTAAGTTCACAATTATTATTATATAATTATTGTTTACATATTTTATGTATAAGTGATATACTTCAATAAATTAATTATTAAAAATCACATGATCATCTCAATTGACACAAACAAGGCATTTGCCACAATCCAGCATCCTTTTTCTGTTTAAAACCCTCCAAAGAATAGGAATAGAAAGAAATTTTCTCAACATGATAAACGACATATATGAAAAACTCACTGTTAACATTAAAGTCAATGTTGAGAGACTGAAAACATTCCTGCTGAGATGGGGAAGCAGACAAGTGTGCCTACTCTCATCCCTGTTCTTCAATAATATGTTAGAAATTCTTTCTAGAGGAAATAAAAGGCATCTGAATCAGAAAAGTAAGCTTTTTCTATTTACAGATGATACGGTCCAATATCTAAAATGTCCCAAAAAATCTACAGCAAAGCTACTACAGCAGATAAAGGAGTTCAAGAAAGTGGTGGGATTTAAGATTAATATGCACAAATCAATATGTTTCTGTATAATAGCAATAAGCAATCTGAGAAGGTAATCAGGAAAAAATCCACTTACAATAGTAACTAAAAGAATAAAATATTTTGGCATAAACTTAGACAAGGGCATAAAAGACTCAATTTAGAAACTGAATTATGTGGTAATTTATTTCCAAGACAGTAATAATCTGAAAGTATCACATACTAAACCCAAGTAATTTATAGATCACATTTTTTCTCCCTTGAAAATTATCTTTCAATATCCAGTCTTTACATATGTGAGGCTTAATTTTCCCTTTTTCGTTTTCTGGTCACAATAGCAGACACCATTATTATAATGCAAGATTGTCTTTAGTACTCTAAACTCTAATGAGTTTGAGATGTTTGTTACATAGGAAAATGTTCATCTCATAATAATATTTATTAATTTATAATGTTAATTAAATTAATATAGTATATATGTTATATAAGCCTGACAGTAAAGCTTCCAAACTCTTTCCATAGTTTCATCTTTCCTTCTTCAATATCACTAGAATCCTTCACAACAGGGGTAATTCAAGATACCTTCCATGATAATCATGTCTCTGGATGATCTACATTTAATGCTTTATTTTCCTTTCCAGCAGATTATTATAAGACCTTTTAAAGCCTGTTCCATTGATCCATGCTACTTCATGTTTAACCCACCGCTGTCTGAGTAATGCTTCCATGCATATCCTTTCTGACAGCCCACCAGAACATCTCCAAGAATTGTATTTTGCAAAGTTTGGTATTCCTTAAGTTTAATTAAAACATAACACATGGGGAAACAGATATGGCTCAAGTTATAGGGCTTTCACCTACCATATGGGAGGGCCCAGATTCTATCCCTGGGACCTCCTGGCAAAAAAGAAAAAGAGAAAGTGTGCAATGTGGTGAGCCAAGTGACTGCATGTGTGTCCACATGGAGAGCAAGTGCCCATATGGTGAGCTGAGTGCCTGCACAGTGAGCCAGTGCACACACAACTGAGTCACAGAGCAAGATAATGCTGCAACAAAAGAGAGACAAAGGGGACAGTCAAGGTGAAGAGCAGCAGAAAACAGGAACTGAGGTGGCAAAAGTGACAGGGAACCTCTCTCCACATCAGAGGTCCTCAGGATCAAATCCCGGTGAACTCTAGAGGAGAAAAATGACAAGAGAAAACAAAAAGAGAAATAGATACAGAAGATCACACAGCAAATGGATACAGACAGCAAAAACAGCAGGGTGGGGGTAGGAGCAGGGGGAGAGGGAGGGGGAAACATAACACATGGTCTCTTTTCTGAACCATTTAGTATGTTTAAATGTTTCTTTAATATCTGGATGTCACAAAAACATAATCAATTGAACGTCTTTGAAAATCTCAAAATGTTTACAAAATTTCCTCTGATTTGTGTATTCATAACAGAAATTTATCTTTATATATTTTAATCAAACTTTCCACATTGTATCTTTTCCTATGGTGAGGACTAACTCAAATTTCTGATGTTACTCTGTCCAAATATTTTCTTTGACCTTATACTTATCCACTTCTATGAATTCTAATTTTTCCCTCTTATATTGTTCTTAAATTTTAAAGGTCTGCTCAATGCTTTTGCCTACATAAAGTTTAGTATTCTCTATATAAAAAGTTTTTGTTGTGCTGACTTTATTTTTCCTTTTCCTTATTTTCCATTATGGGCATCCTACTTAGACATTTTGGTGCAAGAAATGGTACCACTTTTGAAGCTACTCGTACCAGTTAATCCTCTGAGTCATACAAATTATTATTTCTTCTGCCTTCCCCAGCCTTTTTGTCATTGTTAGCATCTTCTGATATTTTAATATTCCAATAAGTTTGCTTTAATCCTCAGCTTTCCAAGATAATTTCTCAAAACCCACTTGTTCTCCAATGACGTGGTCATCTGTAGACAAACTTAAGTTGCTCTATAATACATTATATGATAAAAAACTGAAATTAAGTTTCTTAGCAAAACTTATATATGAGGAATTCTTTTGCTCCACTACCCTATTGTTCCACTCTTTATAGCTGAAGTGCTCTTCTCATAGAATTCATTTTGTGTGAGTGAGAGTACCGCAGTTATTTCGTGTGTGTGGTGGTAATAAAAACATAAAATGAAATCCTATATCAATCACTTAAGTGTACATTGCAATCAAAATCTTGAACTACCTTCCTATCTATTAGTTACTCAAACTATTCTTGAACTAGGCTTTTTAAAAATGTTTCTTGCACAGTGCTACTTTTCTTCTTCACCCATAATGTCAACTTCATTAGTTATAAATGATCAGTCCTTTAAATGCAGCCCAAAATCAATTTTAGTTCTACAATTTTATTTCACATTCTCAAATTTATTGATAGTTTTATACTTTGAATGTCAAACCACCACTGCACTGAAATATAGCAACCAAATATATTTTATCACAGCATTTATGAAAACATATTGAGATTTAGACCATATATATTTCCTTTTATACTTTATGTAACAAGTAAATTTTAATGTACCTTGACTACTAACATTTTACTCTGTGTTAATTCTTTACAAATGGCTAGTTCCAAAGGGAGCTATCCATTTCTCAAAGACCATATCAATCAATGTCATGTAGTTCAGAAATAATAAAACTGTTACCAACACATGACACATGCATTCTTTCAGCAATTTTTCTTACTAATTGATCCAATCCATCAAAATCTATTTCAGGCACTGGAGTTTCAAAGAAAAAAAGGGATTTTAGTGGAAAAATGGATATTAGTGGAAAAATCACCAAATGTTACCTATTTCCAGTGAGTGAAACACATAGTACAAGAAGACATGTATGAACGCACATGAAAATAATACATAAAAATATAATTAGTACAGAATTCTGTAAGATTTCTCACTTTTCCAAAATATCAGAAAGAAAGTTAATATATGTGTTTAAAACTAACAAAGCAGTATATAATTATGGAAATCTTTTCTTATTTTGCACTAAATCATTGATTACTTGTTATTCATTTCAACAGAACTTAGTTTATTCTTAATGAGCTAATTTTATCGATTGAATTTAAGCAAACTAATAGTGATAAAATGGCTATTTGGAAAATGTATTTGTTCATATGATTTTTTTTTTCATGTACAAGGATCATGGGGAAATTTTAGATTACAGGCCCTCAATCTACAGTCATTTATAGCCAATAACATAAATGTACAACCTGTCACCTAAATCTTATCTAAGACCTCAGACCTTTTCAACAAAAAGAAAAATATAATTGCTTTATGGACCAGGGATTTTTAAAAAACATTTAGTTACTTTTGAAAATTCAGGCCATAAAAGTCACATGCAGACCATGAAATGAAACTAGATTAGATATAAAATATTAAAAATCCTTAGAAAGACTTTTTTTTTTAAATATGGAGAAATTGTGAGTCAAACAAAGATTAAATTAAAGTTAAAGATAGAGAGACAGCAATAAAGAGTAGTAAGAGTATTTACAATTCCATATACACTAAATAGGACTGTTTAAATCCATTAATATCTGTGTGAGTATTTGGGGAAGTTAGAATCGATGTTTAAAATTGTGGTGTTCAGAGAAAATGTGGAATGGGTGTGGGAACGGTAGACATGGTGGCTGCTGGGTGTGGGGAACGGGAGGAAGAGATGAGATGTGGAGGCGTTTTCGCGACGTGGAGTTGTCCTGGATAGTGCTTCACGGACAATTACGGGACATTATAGATCCCCCCAGGGCCCACTGGATGGAACGTGAGAGAGTCTGGGCTATGATGTGGACCATTGACTATGGGGTGCAGTGATGCTCAGAGATGAACTTACCAGGTGCAATGGATGTGTCATGATGATGGGAGAGAGTGTTGCTGTGGGGGAGTGGGGGGCGGGGGCGGTTGGGTTGAATGGGACCTCATATTTTTCATAATGTAATTTAAAAAAATAAATAAATAAATAATTTTTAAAAATTGTGGTGTTGAGTTTTTAAAATAAGAAAATTTACAATACTTTAAAAATTAACAAGGATTATTTGAGTTGGGATATTATAAATTATTATTATTTTCTAAATTATACTTATTTGTTCTAAAATATTAATTAATGATTGCTATTTTTATGTCCTGTAAGTAATACTGAAGGGGAATTTTTTACATTCTGAAATTCTAAATGTTCTTCCAAAAGTTGTATATTCATATAATTTTGAACTATACACCCTTATATTTACACATATGTTTATAATATTCCTTTAGTTTTAAAACATTAGAATAAATTCTCCCTGCCTAGAAAGACCTGCACCAAATCTTGGTATGTATGTCTGTTTTTCTCTCCCATTTCTCAGTAAGTGCTGTTCTTTTCCTCATTTCCCAAATAAATTCTTTTCACTGGCTTAAACTTTAAAAAAGTAAAATAAATGAAAAATTTCCAAGAATTTTGGCAAAAAAAGATGCACTTGATTAAATATTTTTTCAATGAATTCTATCAATTCCTATAACAAGGCTTGGTAAGTGATCAAAAGTCCATTCTTTGCTGGGAGATCTGAAATGAATTCTCCCAAGTTTGCAATTAGATAGCTCAATCCTCAAGGGAGCACATGAAAACCATAATGAGATAACATTACATGCTTATTAGAATGGTAACCAAAGAAAGGAAGAAAGGAAGGAAGGGAAGGAGGGAGGGGAGAAAAGGAGGAAGGAAGGAAGGAGGGAATTTGACAACATCAAGTCCTACTAAGATATGGAATAAATGGAAATGTCACACATTTGTGGGACAGCAAAATGGCACAGACATAAAATTGCTTACCAGAGAGAAATGAAAAATTGTTTTCACACAATACTTTAAATGTGAATATTTATAGTAGATTTGTTCATAATCACCGCATTTTGTAATAGCCCAAATGGCCTTCCCTTAGTGAAGAGATAAACTCAGTTAATCCTAGAACATCCCTCCAGCAGGATTTATCACTTAGTGGCTAAATGGATCAGTGTTTGAGAATTGCTCTTCTACAACCTCAACAACATTTAATTTTTCAGCATCTGTAAACTTTTTGTCACTTTGATGATAGGCAGTAATTGTTTTGTTTGTTGCTGATTACAAGTGATACTTAGATACTCCTTCAATTCTTGATGGTTATTTCAGTTTCACATTTGATTAGATTGTTTTAGTTAAGGGCCTTTGACTAGATTGGTAGGATGGGTCTTAATCCTTTAACTGGAGTCCTATATAAACAGAGGAAAGGGCAGAGAAAGAGAAATACCATTTGACCCATACATGTGAGAGAAGACCCTAGGATTACCTGCAGCCACAGAAAGAAAGAGATACACCAAGAGACTGAAAGAGGTCAGAGGCTGGAATCAGCAGAGTAGCTTGAAACTGAAGTGACAAGTCTCAGAGGAGAGGAAAGAGATGAGCCATGTGCTTGATAAGTCACAGCTGAGCTTTGAAAGAAAGTGAGTCTGGAGGGGAAGGCAAAACCTTGGCAGAGTCCAAGCTTACCATTAGCTGGTCTTTGGTGTAAAACCATCTCTAATGATACCTTGATTTGTACATTTTCACTGCCTCAGAAATATAAATTTTTATTAAATCCCTATTGTAAAAGCCAACCCATTTCTAGTATTTTGCATTGGCATCATGTTGCAAACTAAAATACCAGGACTATAAAATTCCTAGAAGAATATGCAGGGATTTAACTTCAGGACCAAATGTTAGGAAATGGTGTTTTAGACTTGCACCTAAAACACAAGGAACAAAAGTAAGAAAAATTGATAAATGGTAGCTCATCAAAATTAAAAGCTTTTTCTCATCAAAGGACTTTATCATTAAAGCAAAATTATAACCTACTCAATGAGAGTAAATATTTGGAAACCGCATATCCAATAAAGGTTTAATATCCAAATATATAGATGAATCCTACAGCTCAATAATAAAAGTCACACAACCCAAATAAAAATGGATATAGGACAAGAAAAGACATTTCTACAATGAAGATATACAAATGGCTAAAAAGCACATTAAACTACACTTAATATCATTAGCTATTAGGGAAGTGCATATCAAAACTACAATGAGATACTATTTCATACTCAATTGAATGGCTAATATTAAATAAACAGAACTCACAAATGCTGAGGAAGATAGGAAGAAATAAAGTCATTCTGTGTTGATGGGAATGCAAAATGGAGCAGTTCCTATGGAAGACTTTTTTGCAATTCCTCAGAAAGCTGTGTATAGAATTACCATATAATGCAACAATACCTCTGCTAGCTGTATAGCCAAAATAGTTGAAAGAGGGGACTTAAAAGGTTATTTGAACACCAAAGTTCATAATAGCATTATTCACAATTGTCAGAAGATGGAAACACCCCAAGTGTCCATCAACCAATTAATACATAATGTGTGGTATATAAATGCAATGGAATATTATTCAGCATTAAAAAGACTGGAATTCTGATTTATGCAACAAGGATGAACCTTAAAGATGTTATGTTGGGTAGAATAAGTCAGACACTAAAGGACAAATATTAATTGATCTCACTGGTATGAAAAAACTAGAATAAACAGTTTGTTGGTGAATGTAGGTTACGAGGGCTGGGTTAGCATAGGGAATGGAAGTTAATAGTTAATTTGCATAGAATGTTTATTTGGCTTGATTGTAAAGTTTTGCAGCTATAAGGTAGTTATGATGACAACATTGTAAATGTAATTAACAGCACCACTGAATTATATATGAGTATATAATTAAAAGGAAATTTTATGGTACTAGAATAAAAATTAAAAGGTAAAACATAGGACTGAGGGAAGCAGATGTGGCTCAAGTGGTAAGGCCTCCACCAACCATATGGGAGAACCCAGATTGGATTCCTGGGGCCTCCTGGTGAAAAAGAAGAGAAAGCATACCTGCATGGTGAGCCCATGCCCATGTGGTTAGCCAAGTACCTGTGCAGTGAGCCAAGTGCCCAAGTGGTGAGTCAAGTGCATGTGTAGAAAACCTATTAAAGAGAACTTATTTTCATTCTTCCCCACAGGGCAATTTGTTTTATAAGCCAGATGGAGGCTTGCTTGTGTTCTGCCCAAGTGGCCAGGATGAAGTCACTGCATGGAGTCACTAAATACATAACTTGGTATTCATATTCTTTCATTCACCCATTAAAATGGGCCAGTTACAACAGTTCTCATTAGGGTATTTTGGCACCTTCTGTCAGTATGCACATAGACAACCCTTCAGTACCAAGAATACATTTATTTGAGTGGAGTTTTATAGGGGTCTGACAGGAACAACCTATAGTAGAGCTGGGGCAAGTGTCTCTCAGTGGTTGTGACCTCTGATGCCAAATCTATTAGCGTCATTAGCTCTCCTATTATCATTGTGCAATGGTGATTGAGATCACCATCACATGCAAAAGGTATCTTATAGGTCTGAGACTAACCCCTCCTCTCCACTTCCCGGTTGAACTCTAACCTTAGCATAAGGTATTCATTTCCCTTCATACAATAGAACCTTGGGACCTTAATGGAGAGGTATGGATAAAAAGCATTTGGGGTTCTCCGACCAGTGTTGAGGCACATAGGGATTGACAAAGAGAACAAAACCACTGTCATACACAGAGACAGAGGTGAGTGAGGAATAATGATTTTTAGTGGGAAGGGGAGATACAGGAATTGAGGGCCTGGAATGACAGTATTTTTCCCAGCTGAAAGTTTCAGATAGTTGCAGGGCAAGATGCCCTAGTTTGGACACAGGTCAGGCTTTCATGGA
This sequence comes from Dasypus novemcinctus, assembly GCF_030445035.2. NCBI lineage: Eukaryota > Metazoa > Chordata > Mammalia > Cingulata > Dasypodidae > Dasypus > Dasypus novemcinctus. Next base: position 35,078,505 of record NC_080701.1, on the reverse strand, counting down.
TGGATAGATAGTACACAGAAACCTTCAAACGTGCAGAGTGGAAACATCTTCTGTGCTGGGAAACAGCTTGATGAGGGGGTCAGTTGTTACCTTAGGTCTCTCTCTTTCCTTAACTCTATACTTTAATCTTGGATAGTGATATATATTGGCAGGTCTGAACACCCAGGCAAGGAGTAGTTTTGTTGCTGTGCTATTGATTCAACTGCCCCTGGTATGAACCACTTGACAATCAAGATATCTCCCTTTGCTGCTGCAAAGAACACTGCTGTGGCCTTTGCTCAGAAAAGGGCAGTTGAACCCTTCTTCTGCAGGGCAACTTGGAGCAGGACTATCCCAGGAATTCTGTAGTCTCTTCAATTTTTTCCTGGCAGTAGCTGTGTACAGGGAACTCTGAAGGTGTGAGGAAATGGAATATTTTCCTCAAGGCAGAACTCTCCCTTACTAACATAAAGATGATTACCTGGTTTGAGCAAGTGAACTCAGTCTCTATTTGTCATTTAGGGTCATGACCAATGTGATCCTGAAGGGCTCTACATTCCTTTTTCCTGAAGTTTTGACAACATCCTGGACCATGGTTTCAAAATCCAGGGCTCTGCTTAGGGCTATTCAGCTCTTGGGCATCCACTGATCTTCAAGGGTCCCAATGTTGTAGGGATTTGAGCAATGACTGGGGATCAGCTTTCAGATTCTCAAACGCCTTTGTTAGATTGCCACTGTGACCCAAAGAGCAAGCTCTACCAGGTAGTCTGGGGCTAAAGAAAAGAAATAATGTTTCCATCTAAATTAAAATACTCACACACAATCTAGCATTCACCAAGAATATCCCTTGGTTTCTGCTAGCACTTACCCAGACCCATTGCCATTGCTGCCATTGCTGCTGAGGCAGGTTAGTATAGAGAAATAGAAGATGAGTCTAAAACCTGGCAGAAAAACGTGCCAGGAAACACATGGTCATGGAACTCACCTAGAAACCCCCTAAGGGACCTAAAGGCTGCTGGAAGAACCTTGTGAAAATCCAGCTGTGAGAATCCCCTTTAGAACAACATATTGTTTGGGGTCAAGGGAAAGCCCCAGATACTTTCAATGGGCCTCACCATTGGGCCCCATGGGAACTGACAAGTAGAGTAATAAATCAAAAGAGCAAACAGCTGGGACTCTTCCCCCAAACATTAGCAAAATGAAGCATAATTAATAGCTTAATAAAGTACCTACACAAGCCAACACTCTCTCTGCCTGTAGGAGCCAGTATCTACATCTGGGGATGTGTAATCTGTTGTTTTTTCTATTTCTGTTCTCTCTCATTTTCTCAATAAACTACTCAACTAACTAAACTGGCATGTTCTTAATTATTTTATGTAACATAGCAAGAACCTAGAGGAATCCATCATCCCCTGACTTTGTCTTCATATGATGAGCTCAGCCCACAGTTCCAGAGGCAGTTAAACTTCTCCAACCCTGGCAAGGACTGATGAATCTAAACTATTAAGAATAACCTGTTTAGTGCTCTTTTTTTGCTTATCCATTTTAAGCTGCTCAGGACATAAACCCTGGAAGGGGACTGGAGTGTGAGTACTCTCTGCATCTGTACTAGGTGTCCAGGCTCATTGCTCCTGGCCCCAGTGCAGGGTGGGGACAAAAAACAACAACCCACAGAGACAGAGCTTTTGGGGCAGCACAGCTGCCTTTTCTGATCTGATGGGGCTTCCCCACTCTAATGCCCAGCTTTTTGTCAGCTGCACCATACACAGTGCTGGTGGCCCCCTCTTCTTCCACTGTCACCCCTCCATGACAGAATCCTGTCCTGGATACATGCCTTACTATTCAACTGTACCTTGCCAGTCTGCCTTCCTACTCTCCAGCTCTCCTGGTCTGAGATGGGATGGGAGAGTAGCAGCAGGCATGGCTGAGGTGGGTGCCATGGGATGGCCTGCATGCCCTTTCCTGGGGAGGGGGGCGTGGATCAAAGGCTGCATCTATGCTTCTGGTACTGTTCAACTTTAATCTTCTGACTACCAGTGGGCTCCTCAGTTTGGGTTTGTGAGTTACTTTGGGATGTCTTAGAAACTGAAAATTCATTTGCTATAGAGATTTTGGACCAGGTGGTAAAGGGAGGTTCAGTTCCTTTCTAGCTCCTGGGAGGCCCTGGCATTGCTTGAGGTCTCCTGAGGCTATTGGTTGGAACATTTGATCTTTAATCTTTTAATGCACCTTTAATATCTTGTTTAACTGCAAAAATTTCAGGCAGGGCCATAAAAAGAGGCTCCTTAATAGTTAAGCCAGGACCTTTCCTAGGACGAATCCTATATTTTGTGGGCCTCAGGTGTAGAGTGGAAGGTAATAGGTCCAAATGTCTACCATAAACCTGACTTGGCAACTTTGGTCCAAAACACAGGTTCAGGTATCTTCCAAGACCAAGTTCTGCAATGGGAACACCCAATGGCATGGTTCTGAATTCTTGAATCCTGAGACCAGAGTAATGGCTCCACATACCCCAAAGCCTATGAGACCCCAGGGCAGTCAGTGTCTCCTAACTTCTTAAAAGGACAAGTAATTTGGGTGCTTCTGTTTGAAGGGCAATGTACCACACTAATGAAGGATGTTGTTAATGTGGAAAAATGTGGAAGGTGTGGGGAGAAGGGCATATGGGAAGCCACTATATTTTAATGTAATATTTATGTAACTTAAGTATCTTTTTTTAAAAAGTGTAATAAGGTGGCATTTCATGACTTTGGAATTGTCCTGAATGATGTTGCAGTAATAGATACAGGTCATTGCATATCTAGTCATAACTTACAAAAATGTGGGGGGGAGGGTTTAAAGTATAATGTGAACTATAATCTAAACGTAATGGGAATGCTCCAATATATGTTCATCAATTGTAACAAGTATACCACATTAATGATGTTGTTAATATGTCTAAGTATGGGAGGGGTAAGGAGTGGAGCATACAGGAATCCCCTACATTTTTATGTAATATTTATGTAAGCTAAGTATCTTTTAGAAAATAAAAATAAAAAATAAAAAGTTTAGTCAGACTCAGACTCCAGGATGCAAAGTCTTCATTTTTCCTAGAAAATTGGGCATGGTGTTTAGCATTCCAGCATTCTGCCCATAAGGGTATCTCTCAGGAATCAGGACAACCTGCCTTCTGATGGTCTACATGGCTGCAGTATGGCTGACAGTGGCCTTCATGTGGAACTCTGAATTCAAGTATAAACTTGTTTGAGATAAAAAGAGATAACAGTAATGATCTTTTTACATATTCATGTTATATTTGCTGTGCTGATGTACAGATATTGAAACATAGCTATCAAACATAGTTCCATTTTGACTTACATTATGGTTTATATTTTAGACTACAATTTTCTAAATTTTTAGTTACCATCACCAACCCAGGGTCCACAGGATGGAGTAATAAAATATGGTTTAGAGTGGACTTACTGGTATTCTACTAGAGAACTATTGTGACTAGTAATGGAAGAAGCTGTAGCATTGATCTGGAGAAAGTGGTCATGGTAATTGCTGAGGACAGGGAGAGGGAAGAAGAGATGAGATGTGGGGCCATATTCAGGACTTGGAGTTATCCTGAATTATATTGCAGGACAGATGCTGGACATTATATATCCTGCCATAACCCACTGAAAGTACTGGGGGAGAGTGTAAAATACAATGTAAACTATAATCCATAAGGTGCAGCAGTACTCCAAAATGCATTCACCAAATGCAATGAATGTGCCACAATGATGAAAGAGGTTGTTGATATGGGAAGAGTGGGTGTGGGGGTGTGAGGGTGGGGTATGTGGGAGCCTCATATTTTTTAATGTAACATATTTTGTCATATATGTATCTTTTAAAAAGGACAATTTAATTAAATAAATAAATAAATAAAAGAGATGACATACAAATTTGAGGTCCGGAGACAATATGATCACATATGCTTAAAGAGATAAGGAAATGCACTACCAAAAATGGTAAATTTTAAATAAGGTCAGGGAAATGACTCAGTGACAGAACCTATAAATCCAGCCCATCTGCCTCAGTCATCCATAAAAAGCTGCTGAAACAACCCTGAGCCCTCAAACTTCCATTAATTCACTTTTAGAAACAGTTTTCTCAGTTTTCAACAGCCACAAAGAGGAAGAGGGCAAGGAGTGGCAGACATAGAGCCCAGAAACAGGTTCACATTTTAACAAAGGAGCCAATTACTTGATCCTGACCTGCACTCCAGAACTTTCTAAACTCACTTGTGCCTAATAAGGGGAAGGAATGGGGAATCCAGATCTAGGCTGTTTACTAAACTTCTCTCCTGTAAATTAAGGAACTTCCTCATATGCCATCAATTAAGATTAAAAATTTCCTAGAAAATGGGTTCCATCAGAACTTTCTCTAGGCTAAGGATATAAATAGCTCTCTTTTGTTCTAATTTGTGCTTAACTTTGCATATAAATTTTAAATCTGTGTTCAATTTTGTCAATCTGCTTATGCCTAAGAAATCAGATTTGGGGTTTGCTTGCTACCAAATGGATAACGGTGAAAGGTAACCTAAAAATGGGTCTTTAAATATCAGTAATATCTTGCAATTGGATTGATGTATAAGAGAAATCACTTAAATTAGTTCAACTTCTAGAAAAGTAGAAAAAGTTAATGTTAATAATAAAATAATTTTAATTGCTTAGTTAATAAACAAAAGTATCCAATTTACTTAAAGGTAAAAACTTATTGGAAACTGTAACTAAGAGTTAAGATTATTATGTAGATTACTTTATTTCACAAAATAGCAGAATAATATCTGAAATTACTGTAACTGGGTGGATTTCACCTAGAAACTACTATAGTAATAGTAATTCTAAACTAAGTTTGCCTTTGCTTATGGTTATTTGAGGGCTGGCCTTACTTTTGTGAGGTTAGCCACTCTATTTTCCTGTTTGTTGCCTGGCAACTTCTTCCCCCTATGGCTCAGGGGAAGGCATAATTGAGACACCCCTATCTTCTGTCCTTCCCCTGGCATTCATTACTCTGATTTCTCCAGATGTGGACTAAATTGCTGCCTAGTGGAAATCTCAACCCTCAGAGTTAAGCATTCACTCTTACACTCTAGCAGCTGCTGAAATCTTTTTTATCTCTCAGGACTGGGGAGTGGGGGAGGCCTCCCAGCTTGTGTTGAGGGTCCTAAAATCAGCAATTCATGAGAGAAACCAGTTTACCTGAGGCTTCAATGACCTCAGTGAGTAGGTACTGGAATGGTGTTTCTCATCCAAAGTCTGCCAAAACCAAAATGGGAAATATGGAATGTTCTGAAGTAAAGGAAAATTGTAATGTAAAACATTGGGGATATTTAGTTATAAGCCAATAATTAGAGAAAAATTTCTCATGTAAAAGTACATGCTTATAGCACAGATGATGATGGGGGAGAGTGTTATTGGGGGGGGAGTGGTGGGGTGGGGGTGGTGGGGGTGAATGGGGACCTCATATTTTTTTAATGTAATATCTTTTAAAAAAATGAATAAACTGAGTAGAATTTGGAAAAAATAAAAAATAAACTGTAATTCATGCTTAAAAAAAAAAGAAATAGCCTTCAAAGAGATATTTTAAATGTTATCTTACAGTTAAACTTATTTTGTAAGAGAACAAAAATTATAAATAACATTACTGATTTGTGTGTTTCTGTATCTAACTTATTTGTGTCTGCCTATTTAGTCAGTGTATATCTTCATACATCAGGATGGTAATATCAAATTAACAAATGAATATTCTGGAAAGAGTGCTATTTAAATAGCAAAATTAAATATGCACTTATGTATATGAATAATTACTCTGGAAGATACAATTAGGCTAAGCAAGATGGAAAGGTCATACAGAAACCTGAATATAGGACCATTGGAAATGGTTAGACGTTTTTCCTAGGATTTTTAACCTACCCAGTCCCCAGGGTCTTTTCTTTGCAAGAGCTATGAAGGAAGAATGAGGTGTGACATATTAACACTCTATCATCTAGGCTGGGGAATTAAGAATCATAGTTTGTTCTGTAATACTAATATATCCTATGCATGAATTCAAACTTATCTAATTCTGTGTCCAACTGTACCTAGTTTCTAGAAAGCCAATTAAGTGATATAGTTCCTACCAGCTTTGATTATTCAAAAGGGATGTAGACTGAATGTGTATTCAGTTACATCCAGAGAGAATGTGAGGGATATATTAATTCAAGCTTACCTGGAATGTGAGCAATATGTTAATTCAAGTTTACATGGAATGTGTGTGATATGCTAATTCAAGTTTAGCTGGTATTCAAACAAATGGCTAAACCCTAAAAACTAAAAAAGAAAGTCTTTTTTGACCCCTTAAACTCTCCTCACCCTTCCATGTGTGTCTTTTGTGTAAAAATAACATCAAACCCCTTCTCAGGGCTCAGCTTTTTGGACGGGGGTCCACTGGGCCTGGCCGGTCATAATAAATCTTCCTTCTCATAGATTTCTGAGTCTTAGCCTTCAATACATGATCACTGAATCCTCTCTCCTTCCACTACATATCCAGGATAGTGGTAAAGGCCAGAGACAGCAGCATTTCATTACCCCTTTCAGACACCTCTGAGGAAGAAGGGAGGGCCCAGGCGAATTCCCACATCAAGGTGCCCCTGGACCCCTCTTAGACCAGAAAGAGGTTGTGGGCCCTACTGGAACACTCCCAGGAAAAACAAAACAAAACAAAACAGATGCACCAAAGGGTCTAAAAGGAAATCCTGAGAATGAAAAAAAAGTTCCACATCCAGACAGGTAAGACCCCTGGGGGGATAGAGGAAGAAAAGCCTAACTGTAAATGTTAAAAGGTGGGCCCAATCAGCTCCTAAAAGCACCCTAATACCACCAAAAGTTCAGGGGGAAGCCCTCTCATCCAGATCTGAAAAGGGAAAAAAAAGTATGATGTTTGGTTTTAGCTGACTGCTGGTTGACATCTGATTTGTCTTCACTAAGATAGTGAAGGTTTGGGTACAGTAGGAGAGGTGTTGATGGGTTTAAGTCCCACTCCCTACCTCACTTTAAGGAAAAGACTTGCCTCTTGTGCCTTTATTTTGGCTGCATTCTTTCTCTTTTCACCACCATAGGAAATGAGGCATCAGTATCCCAGTGCTTTCCACTGGGATGCATCCTGAAGAACTGGTCTAAATTGAAGACCTTGGTTACAGAAAAATGAATTGGTTTTTGTGATAAACCTTAGTCTGAATATGAATTGAGCAATGGAGAAGTTTAGCCAGAAATGTCTTTTAATGTTAATACTGTATTGCAATTAAGCTTGTTTTGTGAACAGCAAGGGTAGGCAAAAGGTCCTGTTCGAAGTTTGCTCTCCCTAAGGTTGCAATAATTAACTAGCTGTAACTCAGTTCTCCCTGATATGCATTAAAGAATGATAAAAACCCTCTCTCCATAGACTATGATGGCATTTCCTAAGTATTAAACAAAGAAACTTCCTAAAAATAAGGGTAAAAATTAGAAAACTCAAAAAATGGCTGTATTAGTCAACCAAAGGGGTGTTGATATAAAATAACAGAAATCGATTTTTTTTTATAAATGGTATTTATTTGGGGTAGGAGTTTACAGATACCAGGTCATAAAGCATAAGATACTTTCCTCACCAGTCTATTTGGAGCAAGATGGCTGCCAACATCTGCAAGGGTTCAGGCTTCCTGGGTTCCTACATTCCTGAGACCTGCTTTATTCTGTGTTCAAGTTTCCTTTCTTCCTGGGGCTGGCATCTCTTTCCTCTGTGTGCTGACTTCCCAGGCCTCCATCTTAAGTCTTCAGCATCAAACTTCAACATCAAAACTCCAATATCAGAAAACCCTCATCTCTGTTCTTTCCCATGCCTCTTATCTGTGAGTCTCTACCCAACAAGGGGTGGGAACTCAATGCCATAATTATAACTCAATCATGCCTAGGTACAGACCATATTACAAGCATAATCCAATATCTATTTTTGGAATTCATAACCATATCCAATTGCTACAATAACCATGCCAGAGAAATGAAAATTTTGAGTCAAATTTATGGGCTTTGTCTTTCTGTCTGGGTGCCATGGCTCTTTTGTGTTTGACCATTTATTTGATGCCAAGCATGTTTTCTTGCCTCTGGATGGTGGTATTAAATTGTGTGAAATGGTGAACTTTGGTTAGCCTGGAACTCTGGGGTTCCAGGTCAGTTGACAAAAAGGGTGTCTCTTTATTATTTCTAGAATGATAAGTACAGCTTCTTGCATGCTGGCAGGCTTCTCATAGGAGTCTGTTCTCAGAAAGTGGGAAGTTCTGCCTCCTGATGTTTCACATGGCCATTGAACAGCCTCTGGGTAACCCTAAACTCCAGTTAATCCAGAATAAAAAAAGGGGGCAGATAGATCTGAAACCTAGAAACCTCATGTCCTGTCTCCTTAAAAAATGAGGAAATAAACCTCAAAACTCTCAGTTTAAACTCAATTATGCCTATAAAATGTGTGAATAGTAACATGATCTATGAGAAACTTTTCCTAACCCAGGACCTTAACACAAGGTTCTAAATAAAACCTTGCAGGAGAACAGACCTCACTCTCAATTAGAGACAAAATGGAAGGGTTCTTACTCTGTAGTACTGATGACAACCACAGCTGTTAAAATTAAATGAATTGCCAGCTGGGTGCATTTACTGTGATTGAAGCCACCTGTCCAAGTGCCAGCTCACCAAAAACACCTGACTGGATGTATGAGTGCCAGTCATTGGATGGCTTAGTTACTTCTTCAAGAGACACAGCTAAGTAATGTCTCTATTAAAGCCAGCTGCTCCCTCTAACTCTAGCCCAAATGCCTATTGCTAGGGGGCAGGCAAGCCAGACACCCTTTAGGAAATCTTGCCTGTTTTCATTTCCTGTAGTTTCTCCCTATACAATAACTTAAAGGGAAATGCCTCTTGCCCACGCCCTTAGCTGTTTTAGGCTTAACCAGCACCATGGAGAACTGGGATTGGCAATTTATACCAAACCTTATTACCTATTGCAATCTCTCTCTAAAGCTAACTAACAGCATGGAAAAAACTAGCTGTGTTTCAGTAGTCATAAAACAGCAAATGGACTCTCATACTCCTTTGGTACTGAAACAGGTTAGATAGGAAATCAATAGACATATCTGGAAACTGGCAAAAAGTCAACATGGACACCAATATCCTCAAGATGACTGCTGGGAGACCCTCATGAGATTCTGCCATCCAGATTAAGATTTCCTCTGGAAGCCAGGAGAAACCCCAGATATTCCCCAGGGACCTTATCATTGTGGGATTGATGGGTGGCATAATCAACCAAAACAGCAAACAGTTAAGACTCCTCCTATGTCATTAACAAAGGAGCAGAGTAATTAATGCTTTAAAAAGCAAAAGCAAAAACCTCTTGCTCTTTTGTGGGGATTAGTTCCACCACCTCAGCAAGGTCATGGTTAAATGACTTATTGAAGCTCATCTGTTCTTGTTTCAGAGCAAAAATTGCTCTATTTACTTATCTCTGCCCAAGCTATCTCTTTTGCTTGAAGTTTGAAAATGGCTTCCTCTTGCACTTTCTGCTGCTAGATAGGAGTCTAGAGACAAGGTTTCTTGCTCCAAGACAAAACATCCTTGAGAAATTTAGCTTTAACCACAGCCCTTGATTGAATCCAAAAATACATGATATATAAGCAAGAGAAAGATAAACCAGATGAAACCCTCCCTGAATATGAATTTTGGTGGGCAAACATAGGAAGGTTAATTAGTCTCTGGTTATATTTATAGGATGCCAATGCTTCTTCCAACTATGGGAATGTAGCACACAATGCTATGAACACCTGGCCACCATATATACAGCTATGCAAATAGAACCACCTGCTCATAGAAGAAAGGAGGGAGATGTGGGGATTAGTTCCACCACCTCAGCAAGGGAATGGTTAAATGATTTATTAAAGCTCATCTTTTCTTCAGTGCAAAAATAGCTCTATTTGCTTATCTCTGTACAAGCTATCTCTTTTTGCTTGATGTTCAAAAATGGCTTCCTCTTGCCCTTTCTGTTGCTAGATAGGATGTGAGTCTAGAAAGATTTCTTGTTCCAAGACAAAACATCCTTGAGAAATTTAACTTTAACCACTGCCCTTGGCTGAATCCAAAATATATGATATATAAGCAAGAGAAATAAACCAGATGAAGCCCTCCCTGAATGTGAATTTTGGTGTGTGAGTCTTTCATTCCTGTGGCACTCTTTCACTTGCCTTCACTCTGTCCTGCTTCCTGCTCTATTGTTGGTCTGTGTGCCTGTTCCTGCCTTCTGCACCTGCCTTTTACCATTTTTCCCCTGCTATTATGGCCATGCAAGGAAAACCTTGGCATTTATAATCTATAATGGGAAATTGTAGTCTATAAGTCAGTCTGTTTAACCACTTTTAACCCCGACCTCTCTACCTAAGAAACATGATCTATTATTTTTTCCCTTTCCTCTTCCCTCCCTACATTAAACATTACTGGCCTAACCTGAAGTGCTCATGAAATTCATTTCTGCAGCACAGTCAAGAACCTTGACACAATCCAGTTAGAGTACTTCAAAATTGCAGAGCTCTAAGTGTGCTAAAAGCAGCACAGGGAGGGGGGCATGCCTATTTCTCAAGAAAAAAGCCATTTCTACATAAATTATTCCAAAATACTCCTAGACAGTGCTCAAAACCTGCAAGATGAAGCCCACTAACTTCAGTGAGTGCAGCCCCTAAGAGCACCTAGACTTTCTCATTCTCATGGTCCAGTATTTATATCTCTTCCCTATTTTGGATCCATCTTTACCAAATATAAATTTCAAATTTTGAAGTTTATTTCTTCCAGAATCAATGCCTTCCAAAACAAGGTATTAGCCAGTTACAACCAAAGTGTTGGACCTCTCTTCCCTCAACCTCAAAAGAATAGCCAGAGAGGCTTATGCCCTGTCAGGCAGGGACTACTGCCCTAACCAGCAGGAACTAACTACAGAAGAATTATCATTACCCCTCAACACCCCTTTAAGAAAAATGGCATGAACTTTCTGATGGGGGAGTTGAGAAAAGTTATTATAGGTTAATGGAGAAGAGGAGCCACAACATGGCTGGCAGACAATATGGCCAACAGACAACTTGGTTGACAGTCTGCATGGCTGGCAGAAAATATGAGTGCAAAATCTCTCTGGGACCTTGAGTATAACCTTGAGGTCCCAGTTTCTCTTTCTGAGACATCCCCTTGGACCCAGATAATCCAAATAGGCTTGACCATTTGTTCCCAGCATAGGTGGGGAATCAATAACTTCTGGGGTCTATCCCCTTATCATTAGAAAGGGGGTGGAATAATTAACAGTTTAAAAGATAACCACAGGCAGTGGACTTGGCCCAGTGGTTAGGGCGTCCGTCTACCACATGGGTGGTCCATGGTTCAAACACCGGGCCTCCTTGACCTGTGTGGAGCTGGCCCATGCACAGTGCTGATGCACACAAGGAGTACTGTGCCATGCAGGGGTGTCCCCCACGTAGGGTAGCCCCATGCACAAAGAGTGCACCCCATAAGGAGAGCTGCCCAGCGCGAAAGAAAGTGCAGCCTGCCCAGGAATGGTGCCGCACACATGGAGAGCTGACACAACAAGATGATTCAACAAAAAAGAGAAACACAGATTCCAGTGCCACTGACAACAACAGAAGTGGACAAAGAAAATGCAGCAAAAAAACACAGAGAACACACAACCAGGGTGGGGGTGGGGTGGGGAAGGAGAGAGAAATAAATAAATAAATAAATCTTTTTAAAAAAAGATAACCATATAAGGCAGATTTTACTCTCTGCCTCAAGGAACCCATACCACATCTTGGTGTTTATTTCTGTCTTTTGCATTTCTCAGTAGGTACTGTTTTTTGCCCATTTCCCAAATAAATTATTTTTACTAGCCTAACTAAAAATTGCATAGATAAATCAATGATTTTTTTCCAGAAGAATAATTAAAAGTCTGTGATCCAGACAGTTGATGGGGTATATTAATAGTTCTTAAATGAATTGGATCTCTTATCTTGCCCTAATTACAAAAATTGTGGAAGAAACATAGTAGAACTACAAAATATAACATTTTGTATGTGTTTTGTAACAACATAATTCCTAATCCATAACTATGAGTATTCCAGTGTGTTTAAGTATGATCTTAATAAATAATGAAATAAAACATCACTCTAAGTAAATATCTGAGCCCAAATGTTCTCTATTCATTACTATTAACTCTGATCTTTTTAACCACAGGACATTTTATGAATTACATATGCCTAATCAAATCAGTTCAGAATCTTATTCTAATTCACACATCTATAGTGCACACTTGTATATTAAAAGGATAAGAAAGATAGAATGATTTTTTAAGTAATCTTAGCATCTTTGATTATTCTTAATTATTTTTTTGGTTTATCCAGTTTACTTAAAAAGGAAGCTATCTTTTAGTTCCCATTTGGACCATTTGGCCTTTGAGAAAGGACACTGAATCAGAGTGCTGTTTTATTTTATGCTCTCTTTGAAAAAGGATCTGTTTTTATATGTTTATATAACCAAAATGTCAAATATACATTGGCTTGTATGAGAAAAATGTTTAATAGCTGGAGAAACAAATTCTGTTAAAATCTTTATATAAAGATACATTTTATTCTTTTATCAGTGGTTCTTCTATAGGTGAATCTAAAGAATTTCTCAATACTTTGAGGTAACTCTGATCTCAAATTCATTTGGAATTATATATCAGAAAAGATTTTTCTAAAAATAATTTGGGGAGTATAAAATACAAATAATTTTTAAAAATTTGAATATATTCTGATATTTTGTAGTCCAGAGAAGAGACTACAATTGTTTAAAATTGTGAACGGCCAAACTAAAAACTACTTAGGAGCTTCATAACATAGCTAAATGGCTTGTGAGTTTCTTTTTAATGATATGGAAGAGTAGAGGTGAACCAAATTTGTGTCGGTTCCTTCATTGCCATGCAGTAGTTCTCTTATCTCTGAGGCTTCAATTCACAAGAGCTACTCATCAATGTCCCTAACAATTTTCTGTTGCTATTCCTTAAGGAAAGCATTTTCATCTATTTTAAAACCTGCACCTAGTAGTAGGCTGAAAACTGAGTACAGTTGGTGTTATCCTGATAAGGCTAAGTAAAATATAAATCAGTATACCTGATCTCAGCATTACATGTATTTCCATCTGCCAAAGTCTCCATTTTTCTGAATTAGAAGAAGTCTAAAAGCATTGATAGCTCTATCTGTTTTTATACATTCTATTATAGAGATTTCTTCTGCTCAGTATATATCAATTTTTATATGCTTGCTTCCAAATTGTATAAAATTAATTCATGAGCATTTTGTAATTTTATTCATCACTGATGATCATAACTTTCATTTATCTTCATTTTTATTTTTTGAGTAATTCTTAAGGATAGGGATAAGTCATTTATTTTGGAATAAAAGTGTACTGAAAAATTTAAGGAGAGCTAAGACATGAATATACTTATTTAATATTAAATATGCAGATGGTAAAACATAGGTGATTTATTGTCATTTGATCAACCTAGGAACACAGACCCTACTCCTGCTATATCAAGGACATTTAAATGTGCCTTCTACTTTATAATTTCCAGATTTTTCATACATTGACATTTACGGTTTTGTTTTTAGTTTTATTTTATTTCATTTCTTTTTTTCCCCCAAATTCTATTCAATTTATTCATTTTTAAAAAGATATTACATTAAAAAAATATGAGGTCCCCATTCACCCCTCCCCCCACAGTAACACTCTCCACCATCATCATGACACATCCATTGCGTCTGGTGAGTACATCTCTGGGCATCGCTGCACCCCATGTCCCGCGTTCCACACCATAGCCCACACTCTCCCACGTTCCATCCAGTGGGCCATGGGAGGACATACAATGTCCGGCAATTTTAGAAATATTATCTCCAATTATGTTGCTACACACATTAAAAATTAGAATTTAGATTTGTCATAGCAGCAAGGACAAAACTGCTTTTTGAATAAATGGATGGAAAAACCCAGCTCATGATGTCAGTTCTGGACATAAAGTGATTTTTTGCCTAATGGTTAGGATAAACTCTTTAATAAGGCCAAAAGGTCACCAGCAGCTTCTTCTCAAATACAAAGCTTAAAGTTAAGAAAGTACACATAGGGACAAAGTGCTTATTCTCTCATAGAAAATAAATTAAACTGAATTATAAGTACTGAAATTGAGAATACATGGAGTGAGGCAAATTTTAAAGAATCAAATAGAATATATAGCAGTAAAAATATTTCCCATTCCTTAAAGGTAACCACAATTCTGACTTAAAAAGCGTGTTAATTATGACCCCTGGTCAAACAACAAAAAAACATGTCTTGCTAGTAATATATGCCCATTTTGTGTTGCCTGTATAAATCTTGATTTAAATAGAGTATGATTCAGGTAGATTGAGCCCTACTTAACATTTTTGTGGTCCTCCCTAAATGTACACTTTGATATAAATACAGATCATTTAGCAAGCTTATTCAATATACACAAGAAAGGAAAAAAGAGTGTGGATTGAAGAGTTTATTGTTTTTGAATAATCTGATTTTATTTGATTCTTGAAGTGATGTTCTCTTCCAGCTTCAATTCCACAATGAAGAGCTGTGGCCGAAACAAAATGGACAGTAATCCAAATAAGTAGATCTGCAGTGAATAGTGGGGGTTCACTCAAGTATAACATAGCTTAAGCCAAATTATATAATGCAATACCATATTCTGAACTGGTTGTTCCAGTTAATACATGCACCATTATTGTTTCAGAGTTTCCTTTGCTCAAATTCTCTTTAATACTTAATATATTTCAATTATTTCTAATATGCATATTGTATGTGTATCATTGTGTCATTATGTTTTAAACATATTTTAATGTTAATCTGGAATTCTTTTCAGTGCAAATCCTGCCTACATTATTTAGAACAGATACATTTTCCCAGTTAGTTTCACAGAATTGTTTGTCTATATACTTTAAAGACCAGAGTTCTCGATTCTAACGCAATCAAATTTACTATAATTTTTCAACATCGTTTGTGTTTTATTTCTTGTATGAGATATACTTACCTTGCCTGAAATCCATAAGGGATTATCAATTGCTAGAAACTAAAGCGATTATAAATTTCTCTCCCATATTTCATCCCTTAATCTATACCGTTTGTGTATAGTGACAGGTAGGAATGAATTTTTCATACTGTGAATCTCCAAACTTCCATACACCTTTAACAGACAAGTATGTATTATTATTCACCTATAATATCTCTACCATATACCATGTTCCTAAATTACTTGGTGTGTATCTATGCCTTTCATTCTGTTGATTTAATTATTTTGCATATTTCTGCATTCATGCCACATTTATTTATATAAATGTCATATGAATTATATTTGGAAAAATAATTTAAAATTGAAATATATTTTTATCTATGACTCCAAATCCTTCACATACTATTCCTAGAAATCACTGAGTTTTGCATGTTGTGAAATGAATCTTCTTTGAAAAATAGTGTTCTAAGGAAATAATTCTAACCAGAATGCTATTATGTTATTAGGAATAATATCAAATAAAATATTTTCCTTAGAAACAGGGTTTGAATAGAAAAGTTGAATTTTAATGATAAATTTTGACTATGATTAATATAATTTATTTTTTTATTTTTAAAGAAGCTTTAGATTACATGTGTTACAATAAAAATGTAGGGATTCCTATAATCCCCACCCTTTCCCCCTCCTACACATTTCTACATTAACATCGTTGATTAGTGTGGTACATTTTTTTTGTTACATTATATGAACATATATTGAAGCATTGCTACTAATCATGGATTATAGTTTAACTTATAGTTTACACTCTCTCACACACAATTTTATAGGTTATGATAAAATCTATAATGGCCTTTTTCCATCACTTCAATGTCATTCAGGATAATTTCAATCTCTCTAAAATAACCCATATTACACCTATTCTACCCTCTCTCTCTGGTCTAAACCTCCCTCTGGTCTAAGCCTTTATGTCAATGATACAAATTCTTCCATTGGTAAAATAATAATAAATCTATAAGTGAATAATAATTTCTACTTTAGTCCATTGTTCATTCCCCAATCTTGAGGATTTGAGTATGGTGATGCCCACTCTGTTTCTAATTCAGAGGGGTCTTAGGTCCCATGGGGCAAATGGATGGAACTGTCTTGCTTGCAGTTGCAGACATTCTCTGTTCATTGGGAAGGTCATTGTCCATCATCTCCTTGTCATTTGTGCTGAGTGAGTCCAGTGAACTGGAGAGTAGTTCACTACAACTCTGCTGAGATACAGAACTCAACCAGCACATGAATGGATCAAAGTATTAAGTGTCTGGTACATATATTTAATAAGTACAGTGTTAATTATAGATACAAATAAAAGGGGCAAGTGAGTTATGCATAGGGAAACTATAAATGAGTCTAATTCTTTCACTGGGGAGCATGAATTCCAAAGACCCACTGATTGGGTGCAGAATTCCAAACTTCTCTGTTGGCTTATAGTGTCTAGATGTCCCTAGATCCCTCAGAAGCTTCAACAGGCCACGTTTGAGCAAAAAGGAGGCTTTCAGAAGGTAACTTTTAGGCAACAGGCTAAGTTTCACTTTAACAAGTAAAGTTTGTAAGTACAGGCATCAATATCAAGGGTCTGGCATAATGGCCTATCTTCCTTCAATAGACACTGACCATTTACTTAGAGATTCTTGCTGTTCTACTAGAGATCGTAGCAGGACTCCCCAGGATATGAATTCTATATTCTTTTGGTTGCTGTGTTGGTCTTCATGACCACTTGAACATATTCATATGATCTCCATACATACTGCCATCACTTGCATCCTGCACCAATGATCCTACCCTGCCACAGTTGTGACACTTTTGTGATCTAAAACCTCCCCAAAAATGAAGCAAAAAGTAACCAAATGAAATTAATAATAAAATAATAATTTTAAAAATAAATTACAAAAATAAAACAGAAAATAAAAAGCTTAAATACAATAAAAATATACATTGTGTCTTTCATTATTGTAAGATCTGAAATCTTTTGTGTACAGTGACAATTTCTTCCCTATGTTCCCCCAGTGACTTATTTTTTATTTCTTCAGAGAAGCTTTAGGTTTCAAAAGAGTCACAAAGAAACTCTAGGGGATTCCAATATACTCAATGACTACCCTTTTCCACTCTCCACTAAGAATATTTTGTAAGAGATTATATATTTGTTACAATTCATGTACAAATTTTGAAGCATTGCTACTAACCATTGTCAATGTTTTACATTTTGCACCATACACTTTTATAGGCTTTGACAAAATTTAAATTATCCTGTAACCATAATTGCAAGATAATGCATAAAATTTCTAATGCCCTATGTTCCAACTATTCTATTCTTCCCTCCCCCCTCCCTTGGAACCTATGGTATCTACTAAGTTTCAATTTTTGAATAAGATTCATAGTTATTTGCTATAATGTTGAGAGCTTGGCATATTTGTGTTTTCTTTTATTAGACACTGCCTATATTCCTGATTGATTTGTATCCCTCTAGTTGAAAAAAAATAACAGGAATCTGCAGGGTGGGAGTTTAATATTTTGTGTTTTATTGTGTGGGTTTCCACCACTGAAATAATACACCATGACAAGATAAACACTTACATAGTCAATATAGGCATGCCACAGGTGTTCCCTTACCCACATATCCTCCCAAGCCAGGGGAACTATACCAGTATTCCCCCTGATATATTTGCCAAAAGAATATTCCAACCATTTTAGTTTTCACCACAGGCATGAAAATACCCAGAGTTCACATGCTCCTTCCTTCAACCCTCCCCCATTCCAAAGATAGGCTAACCCAATCCCTTACCCACATTCCTCCTAACACATAAGCATCCCCAAACCCAAATGTACCCCCTCATACCCATCCACTGCACAACTCACTTCCACCTTATCATAGATTTTGCACATATGTACATTAGTTCACCACCCTCTATTCCCTTTCTGTCTCCTGTAGCCAGTATTTCAGATTCTAGCTCTGTGATTCTGCTCAATTTCTTTAAGTCATATCAGTGAGGTCATGTAATATTGATCCTTCAGAGACTGGCATTCTCCTCTCAATACAAGGTCTTTAATTCATCCATTTTATCCCATGTATTATTATGGCATTTTTCTTACAGCCGAGTAATATTCCATTGTATGTACATAACACAATTTGCTTAACCATTCACCTGTTGATGGGCATTTGGGTTGCTTCCAACATTTGGCAAAAGTGAATAATGCTGTTATGAACATTGGTGTGCATATATCTGTTAGTGTCCCTGATTTCAATTATTCTGAGAATATACCCAACAATGGGATTGCTGGATCATATAGTAGTTCCATTGTTAGCTTCCTAAGGAACTGCCAAAATGACTTCCCATAGAGGCTGTACCATTCTACATTCCCACCAGCAGTGGATGAGTGTTCCCTTTCCTCCACATTCTCTCCAACACTTTTAGTCCTCTGTTTTTATTAATAGCTATTTATTAATAGACTATTAATAGTCTAATAGGTGTAAGAAGATATTTCTTATAGTTTTGGTTTCCATTTCCCTAAGAGCTAGTGACACTGAACATACTTTCATGGGCTTTTAACCATTTATATTTCTTATTTGGAGAAGAGTCTATGCAAATCTCTAGCCCATTTTTTTAAATGGATTATTTGTCTTTTTATTTTTGAGATGTAGGATTCTTATATATTCTGGATATTAGGCCCTTATTATATAGATGGTTACCAAATATTTCCTCCCATTAAGTAAGCTACCATTACACTTTCTTGACAAAATCCTTTAATTGAAAAAGCTTTAATTTTGAGGAGATCCCAATTATCCATGTTTTCTTTCATTGCCCATGGCTTGGGTATAAAGTTTATTATACAATTTACTACTATAAGATCTCATAGATGCTTCCTTATATTATCTTCTAGGATTTTTATAATCTTTGCTCTTATATTTAGATCTTTGATACATTTTGGTAGATTTTTATATAGATTAGAGATGGATAGCTTCTCTCATTCATTTAGATATGAATATCCACTTCCCCAGGCACCATTTTTGAAAGGTCATTTTCTTCCAGTTGTGTGGGTTTAGTGGACTTGTGGAATATCAGTTGACTGTATATGGGAGAATCTCTATCAGAACACTCTATTTTGTTTTGTTGGTCAGTATGTTTATTCTTGTGCCAATAACATGTAGTATTGACCACTGTAACTTTGTAGTATGCTTTAAACTACCATGATTCCTCCAATTTCATTTTTCTCTTTTGATATGTGTGTGACATTTTTGGCCCCTGAGCCTTTCCAAATAAATTTCATAATTAGCTTTTTGAATTAAGCAAAAAATGCTGTCCTTCTTTGTCTCTTACAATAGTTTTGCATTTAAAGTCTATTTAGTCCACTATTATTATAGTTACTTCTACCAAGTTTCTGGTTATCGTTTGCATGTAAAATCATTTTCCAACTGCTCTTGCATCACTGGGTCTAAGGTGAGATTCTTGTAGACAGCATATAAATGGATATATTCCCTTATCCAGTCTGCTAATCTATGTCTCTTGATTGGAAAGTTTAATCCATTAACATTCAATGTTATTACTGTCAAGGCATTAACTAAATTAGCCATATTTTCTTTAGGTTTATCTATGTCATATGTTATTATTATTATTTTTATCTTTTTTGTTGTTGTTACAAATAACCTTCCTATCTACACTCTCCTCTAATCCTCTCTTTTTTTCTCTTTCAACTGAAACAATTCCATTTAGTAATTCTTGAAGGTCAGGTTTCTCATTCTAAAACTCTTAATTTCTGCTTATCTGTGAATATTTTGACCTCTCCCATATTTTTGAATGCTAATTTTTCTGTGTAAAGAATTTTTGACTGACAGTTTCTTTCTTTTATCACCTTAACACTGTTATACCACTTTGTCCTTGCCTCCATGGGTTTGGATGTGAAATCAGTGTTTAGTCTTACTGACTTTCCTTACATGTGATGGATCTCTTTTTTCTAGTCACTTTCAGTATTATTCATTTGTCCTGAGTATTTGATAAGTATATGTCTTGGAGTAGACCTGTGTGGATTTATACTGTTTGGAGTGTGATGTGCATCCTGGGCACATATGTCCATGTCCCTCAAAAAGTGGGGAAATTTTCAGCTATTAGTTCCTTCAACACTCCTTCTGCCCTATTTGCCTCCTCTTCTATGTCTGGGATGCCTATAATGCTTATGTTTTTGTCTTTTGTGTTGTCATTCCATTCTGTGAGTCTATCTTTTTATCTATCTGTTCTATCTGATTTCAGATGTACTGTTTTCAACATCACTGATTTTTTCTTCTGACTGTTTAAACCTGCGATTTTCTGCTTCCAGTATATATATATATATATTCTTGCATTATATCATTCACCACCATCAGATCCACTACATTTTTATATATGTTTATGACTTTTTATTAAGTTCCTCAAGTGTCTTCTTAATAATCATTTTGTCTTTCTTCACTTCATTAAGGTGGGCCATTATATTTGTTTGGACCTCCCTGATCAGTTCCACATTCTGCACATTCCACACTTGTTCATTACTGTGGGCCACATCTTCCTGTTTCTTAGTTTGGCTTGTAACTTTTGTTGGTATCTAGGTATTCGTTTATATAAGTGGTCTTATTTCATTGGATAACTTCACTTTCAACACTAGGGCATTATTTATTTATTGTGTGGTAAATTTCCTTTTTGACACTTGTTTCCCTTAATTCTATATACTTGTTGTTGACTGTGTTTCCTTGACAAATAATAATAGGATGAGAGAAAAGTTAAGAGAGAAGAGAAAATAGAATAATAGTAATAATAAGGTAAAAAGGTAGGAGATGAAAAAAGAGCCAGGAAAATAAATGTCATACAAGGAAAAATCATAAAAAAATATGAAGGAATAAGAAATATAAAGTTGGAATAAAATATAAAATGAGAAAAATTTAGAAAAAATCCTATAAATTAAAAAGGCTAGAAAAATGGGAATGAAAGTAGTGAGACAAAGACTAAATGAAGACCAATAAAAAAGAGATGGAAAGAAAGAAAACCAATAGAAAACAGAAGATGGAAAAATGAAGGAAAGAAAAAAATTAAATAAATAGAAACAATAGTTAAAAGAAAAAAGAAACAAAGAAAGTGAAAAAAAAAAACACAGCAAAAAAAAAAAAAAAGAACCTGGGAAAAACAGACTCTCCTCCTGGGGTTATAGAAACTCCTCAGGCTGCAGTCCTCACCAATCAATCCAGTCAATCACACTGTAGCATGTCTTCTAGGAGTTAGATACCAGATTTTAGTAAATGAAATAAATAATTTAAAAAAACGTAAAAAAATAACAGATCAAATAATTCTAAAATAGAACAAAAGTGGATCACTTTCTGGATATGTTCTCTTGAGAGTTTCTAGAAATTGAACTATGGATCTCATATATGCAAAGCAGGAGTTCTTCCACTGAACTACACCCAGTCCACAGCTTAAATAGATTTTGGAAAACTTTATCACATTTTTCTCTCTTTTCAATACTTGTTTTTCCATACTTCAGGTAGTCACTATCCTAGAAATTCAGCCCTGCAGGACCATAGCATGTGTATCTTCAATTTAATAAATAAAGCCTCATTTTCACTATATTTAAAATATCTGATACCCTTCTGACATTGCCCTCTTTGCAGTACACACTTTAAGAGAGGAAAATGGTCACAGTTCATTAAAAGTTGCCTGGGACACATGACATTTTTTGACTAATAGAATTGCCTAAGAAAGTGAGTATGGATTTAAAAGTAAATTCTATGTAGTTCTTCATATCTTCTAATTCTGACATGAGATCTAGTAACATCCCATTGCAGACTGCCTGAGCTTCATCATAGAATGTGTCCCAGGGCTCACCGGATGGAATGGGGGAGAGTGTGGGCCATGATGTGGACCAATGACCATGAGGTGCAGAGATACCCAGAGATGTACTTACCAAATGCAATGGATGTGTCATGATGATGGGATTGAGTGTTGCTGGGGGGGGAGGGGTGCGGTGGGGGTGGTGGGGTCGAATGGGACCTCATAATTTTTTTAATGTAATATTTTTACAAAATCAATAAAAAAAACAAAAACAAAAACAAAACAAAGAGCATTGTCAAAATATTACTATTAAACAAAGTATTCCCCCCCCCAGAAAAAAAAACAAAGAGCATTGTCAAAATATTACTATTAAACAAAGTATTTCCCCCCCCAAAAAAAACCAAAAAACAAAGAGCATTGTCAAAATATTACTATTAAACAAAGTATTTCCCCCCCCCCAAAAAAAGAATGTGTATCATATTGGGCAAAGCCATTGTCAACACATAATGGATGTGTGTCATAGGTGTAAAATATTCAGTGTAGCTCTCAGCACTGACTTAAGGTTTATTCTTACTGCAGTCTAAACTAATCTTTATTGGCTAATACTGTATCAATGATGTTTCTGAAACAGCTGTACAAACTTATGCACACAAACATCAAAATATCTACATAACTTTTTCTCCACATCCTCATCAACAATGGAAGCATCCAGGTATAATTTTCCAATCTACTGGATTTTTGGCAGTACCTTGTTTTGCCATTTTATATTTTCACTCAATAACAATGATGAAGAATATTCTAAGCGTAAAATAATTTGTGCTTATTCTTCTTTGAAATGACATTCTAAATCTTAAACTTATATTTGTTAAATGGTTTGTGATATCTAATTCTGTGCCCTTGTGCTGGTAGTAGAGAAAGAAATTCATTTAAATTTAATCAAATTAACAAAGGTCCTTCCATTGCATGTAACTTGGGATATATTTCCTCTCTCCTCCTTTCATTCTCCTCCTCCTCTTCCCTCTCCTTTGACAAAAATCTATCCTACTTTAAGCTTCTGAAGTAATCTTCAGAATTATTATAATATGGGTATTCCAATTTCATTATATAGTCCACTTGCAGTTTAAATGGTATAGGTTGGAATACAGAAACACTTTTTCCACTGTAGGTCATTTGTTGAATATTCATATATATAAAATCTATATTTACTTTTTTTTATACCTGTGTCACAATATTCATTATTTTATAGCAAAAAAAATTTATCTTAAAAAAATCCTTTTAACTTTTATTTCCTTGGTAGTGTTTAACTGATTTGGATTTCATGTGACTATGTTAACACTTCATTTTGTGCAATAAAAATTCTATGAGGATTTTCACTTAGCTTTCGTTTTATATATATCATGGGCATTTTTAAAAAATTATTTATTTATTTTTAAAAATTACATTAAAAAATATGAGGTCCCAATCAACCCCACCGCCCCCACCCCCCACTCCCCCCACAGCAACACTCTCTCCCATCATCGTGACACATCCATTGCACCTGGTAAGTACATCTCTGAGCATCACTGCAACCCATAGTCAATGGTCCACATCATAGCCCACACTCTCCCACGTTCCATCCAGTGGGCCCTGGGGGGATCTACAGTGTCCCGTAATTGTCCGTGAAGCACCACCCAGGACAGCTCCACGTCCCAAAAACGCCTCCACATCTCATCTCTTCCTCCCATTCCCCAAACCCAGCAGCCACCATGGCTACCCTTCCCACACCCATTCCACATTTTCTCTGTGGACCTTGGATTGGTTGTGTCCATTGCATATCTATGTCAAGTGGAGGCTTAGATTCCACATGGATACTGAATGCACTCCTCCTGCTTTCAGTCGTAGACACTCTAGGCTCCATAGTATGGTGGTTGACCTTCTTCAACTCGATTGTTTGCATCCAGTTGACTTCTCACACTTTTTAAAATAAATTTCTGATTACATTTGTGCAGATTTTTTTTCCTTTCACATCCACAGTTATATTTGCTGCTAAAGGAATGGCTATTTCTTCACTCCCATTTATATATATAAATGTATCTACTAAGAAGACATTGCTTCTTTTTACCATCATAGAACTTAAAATATGCGAGAT
Organism: Dasypus novemcinctus; assembly: GCF_030445035.2. Classification (NCBI taxonomy): domain Eukaryota; kingdom Metazoa; phylum Chordata; class Mammalia; order Cingulata; family Dasypodidae; genus Dasypus; species Dasypus novemcinctus. The sequence goes on along the minus strand of NC_080701.1, from coordinate 35,054,439 downwards.
GGAATTATGATTTGATAGGGAATTAGACAAATAGGCCCACACTCACCAGTTTCATTAGGATGCATAGTGAAGCAAATCAAGGAATATTTATATATATATTCCACATATATATGCAAAACAAGGATTATGTTTTGCATATATATGCAAAACAAGGATATTTTAATATATATTCCACATATATATGCAAAACAAGGATTATGTTTTGCATATATATGCAAAACAAGGATATTTATGCATATATATGTGGAATATATATATAAATATTCCTTGATTTGCTTCACTATGCATCCTAATGAAACTGGTGAGTGTGGGCCTATTTGTCTAATTCCCTATCAAATCATAATTCCATCATGCATATTTTAAGTTCTATGATGGTAAAAAGAAGCAATGTCTTCTTAGTAGATACATTTCTTAGAGTCAAGTTATTCCCACACAATTCTATAGGTTCTGAAAAAATGTAGAGTGTCCTGTATCCCTCATTGCAATGTCATAAAAGACAATCCCAATATCCTAAAAATGTCCCCATGCTACGCCTATTGTTTCATCTCTCTTACCTCAGAAACACTGGTGGCATTGCCTTTACTATTATTCTATTATATACTAATTGTTTTTCTAGCAAAGGAAGAACTTTTATCATTTACATTTTCTTTTCATTTGTTCTAAATATTGTATGTTGTTTTCTTTCACAGTTAAGTATAAAATTTATCTGAAATTGATCTTTATGTATTAGTTAGGGAAAAGGATGGATTCCTTTATTCCAGCTTCCCCCATAATTTACTAGAAAGCATTTGTTTAAACAATAGCAACAGCAATCTAGGTTGCCAGTTTTCACAAGAATTACATGTAACATATATATCAAATTAATGAAAATTATTTTTAAAAATATTTGTTTCAGTTCAAGCACAAATTACTTTCTGGCACATATTTTCATTTTCTCTAATTTTCTGAATAAATTTGTGGTTTTCCATATAGAATCTTTCACACATTTCCTTTAATAAAATAGTTGGTCTTGATTCTATAGGAAATGGTATTATTTAAAATTTGAATTTTCATAGATTTATGGTACATAGAAATAAAGTTAAATTCTGAATATTGACTCACTATTCAGCAGGCATGTTAATTTAGCTTATTTGATGAAATAGCATATCTGTAGATATTTGTAGGTACATAATTAAATTTTTCATGTATAAAATTTAATTTGGTTCCTTCTTTCCAGTCCTTAAGTCTTTTGTTTTCCTCATATTTCCCTAGTTAGAACCTATAGAAAGTAAAATGTTGGATAAACATTATTTTAAAGAGCATCTTTGTTATATTATTGTTAGGATCATTCATTTTGCTATTGTCTAAATTTGTCATAAAAGGTAATTCATCTGATTAAATAATTGCCCTTCTGTTCCTATTATCTTTTTTTAATCATGACACTTTGGGAGAATTTTATCAAAGTCCTTGATATATTTATTGAGATGATCATACAATATATTTTTGTTAATATGTGCACGATCTTTGATTGGTATTCAATAATTGAAACATCTCTATGTCCTTGGAATATCTAACTGGTAACAAAAAATTTCACTACTTCATCTTGTAACAGAAAAGTTAATAAAAAGAATTATTTCAGCATTCTAAACATATTAAATATTTCAAAACAATTTTGGGATTTCTTTGGCTTACCTAAATTAAAACTAAGAAGAGTTGACAACTCAAAAAGAAATTCAAATCTTTCTAGTTTAATTTGGTAGAAATAAAATGAAATCATATAAATATATTTCAACATAAATGTAAATAATAGGCAAATATACCAGTAGAAAATTTTCCTAAATTTAAGCCTAAAGATTAATATCAATCTGTCAGGAAAAACAAAAAAAAAAACACAGTTTCTAGATTTAAATACACTCTTGAATTAAGATTATCATAATACATTTTATGAAGTAATTAAGTCCTTATATTTACTCTGCTTTTCCCAAATCTGCATCTCTTCCTCTGACATCCTGAACCCATCAATACTCTTTTATCTTCTGCATATAAATTATTAGGCTTTTAGAATTGGCTACTGAATCATTTGCATTCCAAGAGCTTGATTGTGTTAAATTCATAACTACTTTGAATCTAACTTCCATGTATTTATGTGTGTGTTACAAGTTTGGTGCATGGCTGTAAGAATCATAAAAGCAGAGTCTGTGATTGTACATATAAATTTTTTTTTATTGACTTTGTAATAATATTACATTAAAAATATATATGTGAGGTCCCATTCAACCCCACCCCCCCGCCCCCCCTCTCCCCCCCCCCAACAACACTCGTTCCCATCATCATGACACATCCATTGGATTTGGTAAGTACATCTTTGGGCACCTCTGCACCTCATAGACAATGGTTCACATCATGGCCCATACTCTCCTCCATTCCATCCAGTGGGCCCTGTGAGGATTTACAATGTCCGGTGATTACCTCTGAAGCACCATCCAGGGCAGCTCCATGTCCCAAAGACGCCTCCACCTCTCATCTCTTCCTGCCTTTCCCCATACCCATCGTCCACCATGTCCACTTTTCCCAATCCAATGCCACCTCTTTTTTAAGTTTCAGTAAAACTTTGTTAAGTGAAAGAACTAATATAATTTTATTATGAAATGTATCCATGACCATCAACACTCTTGTTTATACCATATTCTGAAATCTAACAAATTGCATAGTCAGAATTGAAGTTTATTTAAATGAAATCCAGAAGGTATGTTTTGGTTTTTTGCATAAGTTATTTAACTTAACATTATGTCTGTGGAATTCATCTACGTTTTATGTGAGATTGAGTTTTGTTTTAATCTATCATTACTATATAATATTTTATTAATAAACTACAAATATATGTATTATTTTTTTTACTTAAAATTATTTATTTTTACAAATTACATTAAAAAAATACGAGGTCCCAATCAACCCCACCGCCCCCACCCCCCACTCCCCCCACAGCTGGGCAATAGCATATCCCAATTTGTACTGGTGACTTGGTCTACTTTCTTGCCATGTATTGGAGTTCTACACATGAAGTAAAAGGAAGTTCCTATTCTCAGACACAATAAAGTCATTGAAAATACATTGTTGGGGAAGAAACAAGTTGGCAAAATTGTTCTCTTAATGTTGATAAAAATGTGTTGGCTATATTTTGCTCTGCTCAACTGCTCCCAGAACAAAATATTTTGTTCCCGGTTAATCTTTAATATTAGGGATCACATGAGGATGTTCACATGCCTTAGAGGCATGCCCCAGGTAAGTTGAATTGTTCATGGGACATTATCTTGGCATCTGGAGATCCACACATTAATCCAAATATATTGAATTCCTATCCTGGAGAGTTCTGCTACATGGGAATTGGGCATCAACAATGTCTCGAGGGTAAGGACAATATTTAGTAAAGGAAAATGGATCATTATACCAGGCCCTTTATAGTAATGATTGTTCTTATGAAACTTATCTTGTGAAATTATAACAGCCTAGTATTGTATACTGCCTAAGTATTACCTTCTGAAAATCTCCTTGTTGCTCAAAAATTGCCTCTAAGCCAAATTCAGCATATAACTGCACTACATTCCCCCTGATGTGGGACTTTACTTCCAGAGATGAGCCTCCCAGGCACTGAGGGATAACGAAGAACCAACTAGCAATGCATGTGAAATATACCTTGACAGAAAGGGTGAAATGGTAAATACAAATGAATTTTTGTGGCTAAGAAATTTCAGAGTTGGGAGGTCATTCCAGTCATGCTTGTGCAAATCTCAGGAGGATATCCTTGACTTCCACATTTAACTGCCTCATTTAACTGCCTCAAACTGCATAGCTCCTGGTAACCTTAGAGATATGCAGAAACTAAAAGCAGGGAAGACAGCTCAGGAATTCAGCACCCTGTATGTGGGCCTTATTTTTGAAATAATGTTACCCAGCGTAAAGAAGTTATCTCATTTATAGGTTCTCTACACACAGCTCTTCTGACTCTTTTATTTAAACCCATAATTAATGCTATACTTGATAAATATATGTTCCATATACTTAAATCTTTCATCTGCCCATGTACCAGTTAAGCGCTGAATTTCAACAGACTTCAAAAAACTATTTTCCAAGTCATTGTACTCACTTAGGGCAACTAAAAAGATGATGATGCTCTTCTCAAGAAAAGAGTGTTTGCAACTTCAAGCAAGATAGATCCATCCATTTTCCCCATGGGATCTAAGACCCCTCTCAAATGAGACAAAGAGGGGACATCACAATCCCTAAATCTTTAACATTGGGAAATTAATAATGGAGTAATGTAGACTTATTATTATACTAGAAATTGAAGAAATCTTATCATTGATGTAAAGGTAGTGGTCACCAGATGTTCTGAGGGATGGGAGAGGGAAGAATGATGTAATATGAGGGCACTTTTGGGACATTAGATTTGCCCTGTGTAATATTGATGGGTACAGGTAATTTTATATTTTGTTATAATTTATAAAATCTTGTCGGACAAAGTGTAAACTATAAGGTAAACTGTGGTTCATGATTGGTAGTGATGCTTCAATATGCATTCATCAATTTTAAGAAATGTACCACACTAATGAAGGATATTGCTAATGCAGGAAAGTGTTCAAGGTGGAGGGAGTAGGGTATATGGGAATCTCTTACATTTTTTTAAACAAATTAATTTTATTGATATACATCAAAGAAGCATACAGTTTTTCCAAAGTGTCCAATCAATAGTATTGGCTATAATCATATAGTCAAGTGTTCATCATTTCAATCATTATTAGAGCACTTTCATTATCTCAATTAAAAAATAATAACTAAAAGAAAGAAACAAAAGAAAATTCCTCATGTCTCAATCTCTCTATGCTTCGCCCAGTGTGCGTAACTGCGATTTTCAGCTAGTCTATCCAAAGTGTATAATCGATGACTTTCAGTATAATTATAATGTTGTATTTTTATCATTTCTAAAATTTTAGAACAATTTCAATACTCTGAAAGAAAGCCTCTAAATCCCTTAGCATTTCTTCCTTACACCTACGTAATCACTAATCTCCTTTCATCTTTATAAATTGATTCTTATTTCATTTTAAATAAATGGAATCACACAATATGTACTACTCTGGGTCTGATCTCCTTCACTTAGTATATATTTTTCTTTGTGTGATGTCAACATTTTGTACTATTAACTTAAATTTTTTCAGCTTTAAAGGAAAACTATCTTATATATGTAATTCTACCATATTCATATTTCACATAATATTTTTATATTTCACATAATACGTTTTGTTAATAATAGGGTGATCATGCAGAATTTGCCCTTTTTTGTCTTGCTTACTTTACTCAACATAATTTCTTCCAGTTTCATCCATGTTGCCATATGTTTCAAGTCTTCATTTCTTCTTGCTGTTGCATAATATTCCAGTGCATATACCTTCCACAATTTGATCAACCATTCATCAGCTGATGGAAGCATATGCTATTTCCAGCTTTTAGCTATTGTGAATAATGGTGCTAAGTATATCAGTATGCAGATACCTATTTGTCACTGCTCTCAGTTCTTCTGGATATGTACCTGTCAGTGTTATTGTCAGGTCCCATGGCAAGTTTATATTCAAGTTCCCTGGCAACCACCAAATAACCCTCCACAGTGGCCATTCCATTCTACATTTCTACCAAAAGTGAATAAGCATTCCTATCTCTCCACATCCTCTCCAACATTTACAGTTTTCCAATTTTTTAATAGAGGACAGTCTAATAGGTGTGAAATGATATCTCATTGTAGTTTTGATGTGCATTTCCCTAATTGCTAATGATATTGAATATTTTTTCATTTGTTTCTCTGACATTTATATTTCTTCTTTGAACAGAACTTCTTTTTAACTCTTTTCTCCATTTTTTATTTAGATACTTTGTCTTTTAATTGTTGAGTTGTATGAACTCAATATATGTCATGGGTATTACGCACTTATCAGATATGTGCTTGCCAAATGTTTTCTCCCATTTTGACAACCTTTTCACCCTTTTGAACAAAATCCTTTGAAGTGCAAAAGTGTTGAATTTTGAGGAGGTCTCATTCATCTATTTTTTCTTTTGTTGCTTGTGCTTTAGGTATAAGGTTTAAGAAGCTACCATCTACTATGAGATTTTGAAGATGCTTTCCTATGTTTTTTTTCAGGAGTTTTTTGGTTGTTGTTTTCATATTTAAGTCCTTGATACAATTTGAGTTAATTTTTCTATAAGGTGTGAGATAGGGGTATTCTTTCTTTCTTTAGCATATGGACTATCCAGTTCTCCCAGGACCATTTATTGAACAGATGGTTCTGCCTGGCCCAGCTGGGTGGGCTTACTAACCTTGTCAAAAATTGCTTGACTGTAGATGTGAGGGTCAATTTCTGAGTTCTCAATTCAGTTGCAATGGCTAATATGTATGTTCTTATGCCAGTATCATGAAATTTTTACCTCTGTAATTAAGTAATATGCTTTAAAGTCAGGAAGTGAGAATCCTTTAACAATTTTGTTTTGTGTTTAAGACATTTTTGTGCTATTTGGAGTCCCTTAACCTTCCAAATAAATGTGACTATTGCCTTTTCAATTTCTGAAGGAAAGCTGTTGGGGTTTTTCAGGGATTGCATTGAATCTGTCAATTAGATTGTGTAGAATTGACATCTTAATGATATCTAGTCTACCAATCCATGAACAGTTGGAATATCCTTCTATTTATTTGCCTTATTTGGTAACTTTTAGCAATGTTTTGTAGTTTTCTGAGTGTGGGTCCTTTATGTCCTTGGTTATGTTTATTCCCAAATACTTGATTATTTTTGTTATTGTAATAAGTGGATTTTTTTTCTGCATTCCTTCTCAGATGCACATCAGTAGTGTATAAAAATGTCACTGATTTCTGCTTATTAATCTTGTAGCTCACCATATTGCTAAATTCTTATATTAATTATTGTAGCTTTCTTATGGAATTATCAGGATTTTCTAGCTATAGAAGCCAGTCATCAGAGAATAGTGAAAGTTTCACTTCTTCATTTCTTATATGGGTGACTTTTATTTCTTTATCTAGCCTAATTGCTTTAGTTAGAATTTCTAGCATAATTTTGAATAAAAGTTTTAACATTTGGCATCCTTTTCTTGTTCCTGATCTCAATGGGAAAGCTTTCAGGCTTTCACCATTCAGTACAATGTTAGCAGCAGGTTTTTCATATTTGTACTTTAACATATTTAGAAAGATTCCTTATATTTCTATCTTTTGGAAAGTTTTTATCATGAATTCATGCTTTATTTTGTCAAATGCCATTTCTGCAACAATTAAGAGGATCATATGATTTATATTCTTCAATTTATCAATGCGCTTTTTTACACTAACTGATTTTCTTGTGTGGAGAAATGCTTGCATACCTGGGAAAAAACCCACTTGACTGTGGTGTATTTTTTAAAAAAATTATTGTCTTTTTTTAAAGATACATAAATTAAAAAGTTACATTAAAACCTTTAAGAGGTTGCCATATATTCCCCACCCAACCCCATTCCTCTCCTCCTACATCAACAACCTCTTTCATCATTGTAGCACATTCATTGCATTTGGTGAATACATTTTGGGGCACTGCTGCACCACATGGATTATAGTTTATGAGATTTTGGATTTTGCTTGCAAGTATTGTGTTGAGGATTTTTGCATATATATTCATTAGAGATATTGGCCTGTATTTTTTTCACAGTTTCTTGATCTGTTTTGGCAGTAGGGTGATGGTGGCATCATAAAATTGATTTGGTAGCATTCTTTCCTGTTCATTTTTTTGTAAGAATTTAAGCAAGATTGGTATTATTTTATCTTTGAAGGATTGATAAAATTCTGGTCCTGGGCTTTATATTTTTGGTAGATTTTTGGTAACTCTTTTAAACTCTTCTCTTCAGATTGATCTGTTAAGATTTTCTATTTCTTTTAAAGTAAATGTAGGTGGTTCACTTTTTTCCCAGCAATTTGTGCCTGTCGACTTTTCTATATTTTCTAGAGGTTTGTTTTTTTTTTTTTTTTGGCATGCAACTGTTCATGTTATCCTTCTATGATCTTTGTTATTTCTATGGGTTCAGTGGTAATTTCCCTCTCTTATTTCTGATTTCTTTCTTTTTATCTTTGTCAGTGTAGCTAATGGTTTATCGACTTTGTTGATCTTCTCAAAGCCCTAATTTTGGTTTTGTTCTTCCTCTGGTTTGTCTTTTTGTTCTTGATTTCATTTGTTTCTGCTCTGATCTTTTATATGTCTTTCCTTCAGCTTGGTTTGTGATTATTTGCTGGTATTTTTCTAGTTCTCAGGGTGTGCATTTAGATAATTAATTTTAGCACATTCTTTTCAAATGCTCATAGATCCTTCTCCAAGATAGAATATATGTTGTTTCACAAGGCAAGTCTCTTTTTTTTGGTACTATTGACTAGAGTGGGCTTACTAGTATTCTACTGAAGACCTATTTTGAGCCGAGCAATGGAAGACTTCTTATCATTGATGTGGAGGCAGTGGTCACTGGAGGTTCTGAGCACAGGGAGAGGGAAAACAGATGTAATATGAGGGCATTTTCAGGACTTGGAATTGTCCTGAATGACACTGAAATGACAGATATAGGCCATTATATGTCTGTCCATAACCTACAGAATTATATGGAAGAGATGGTAAACTAAAATATAAACTGTAATCCATGCTTGGTGGTAATGCTCCAACATGTGTTCATCAATTGCAATGAATGTGCCACACTAATGAAGGATGTTGTTAATGTGGGTAAATGTGGGTGGTGTGGGGAGTGGGGCAAATGTTTTTATGCAATATTTTATGTAATCTAAATATATTTTTAAAATAAAAATAAAAAATATATTTTTAAAAAGACAGTATAGAGCAATAATCAAATAAATAGATTACTGAGGGGATTAATGTTTGGGGGAATGGAATGTCGATAAATGGGTTTCCCAATTTTAATTCTTGCAGCATTATGGCAGAGTTGAACCTACACCACATGAAGAAATTACACATATGTTATTATCATCTTCAGGGAATGGATGTGGTTCAATTGATTGCCTGCTTCCCACATGGGAAGTCCCATTTTTTATTCTCAGTTACTCCTAAAAATAAAAAAAAAAAACAACAAAGAGTTATAAAAACATGCAACCCAGGTAAGCTGATGTGGCTCAGTGTTTGGGTGCTGGGTGAGTTCCAGCTTCCCAAATACAAGATACTAGGTTCAATCCCTGTCCCTAGTACTTCAAAAAATCATTGCCACAATATTATTCACATCAATAAGACTTAAAATCTATGTAAGACTGGGAAATGGATGTGACTCAATCGATTGGGCTCCTGTCTACCATATGGGAAGCCCTGGGTTCAATTCCCAGGGCCCCCTTGTAAAGGCAAGCTGGCCCATGCCCATGAAGAGCTGATGGCCCATGCCCATAGAAAGTTGACAGCCTGTACCCATGGAGAGCTAGTGCAGCAAGATGATGCAACAAAGGGAGATAAGCAGACATAGAAGAAGGTGCAGTGAATGAACACAGAGAGCAGACAGTGAGCAAGCAGCAAGGGGGGATAAATAAATTATATATATATATATATATGTTTATATATATATATGTTGATATGAACAAATTTTTGGAAAATTTCAAACTGTGTATATTAACGATAAATTTAAAATAGTGTAGTTGTATAAACAGAAACCAAAAAGCTGATCTGTTGTGGTTATATTGGTGTGTTTTCATTTTCTAAGATATTCAGGCAGATACCATGCAGTGGAATGTCCATTTGCAATGGGAGTTTATTCATTCACAAGCTTACATTTTTGAGACTGAGAAAACATTCAAATTAAGACATCATCAAGACATGATTTCTCCCAGAATCGTGGCTGCCAGTGATCCTGGATTCTGTTACGTGCAAGGCACATGGCAATGTCTGCTTGTCTCTCCCTTCTTTTCCAGGTTTAATTTCTTCCAACTTCTTGATTCTGTGGTTTTCACTCCTTGAATTCAATATTCATCCTCTTTATAAACAACTCGAGCCACAGGATTAAGACCCACACTGGGCAATGCATATACTGAAATAACATAATCAGAAGACCCTATATACAATAGTTCTAAACAGTGAGGAATGGAATAGCTTTTGGAACATGGTTTTCTGAGGTACATAAAATTTCAAAACATAAAAGGCTGCATTTTTATCAAAAAATGAACACGAGAAGACAAGATGTATTGGCCAACATTAAAGTTTTTTGGCATGATGATAGACAAAACACATTTATATATGCCTATTTCGTATCTTCCAAAAATACGATGCCTAACATGATATATCAAAAAGAAGAAATTTAATGCTGTTTGACCTAAAGTAAGGGGGAAATGGAAAGGAGAAATGAGTTTATACGGCTACGAGTTTCTAAAAAAGAGTCTGGAGGCTGGCAGAAGGTTTGCCCTCATGCACAACTGAGCAGAGTCAGAGAGACAGATAAAGCAGATACAACCCCCAGATATTGGTTCCTTTGAGGGCTAAAGAGACCCATGGGAGTTATGGTCATGGCCGATGGGGTTAACTACCAGGTCAGATGGCCCCTCTTTGGAAATGGTGTTTATGTGTGATGAATCTGGACTCAGATGGGATCTCCCTTCATAAGACTTTCATGCTAATGTGCTGGAGGTGCAGTTAATGTTGGGGTTTAAGATATATTTAGGGGATTTGAATCTCTGGACTGACAATGTGATAGCCAGATCCTGAGCCTCAACAGACTCCAGCACCTACAATCTGATTTATTGGACTTACCACACTCAGCTAAGATGGAGTTGAAGAAGGACAACCACCACACCATGGAGCCTAGAGTGATTACAACTGAAAATGGGAGGATTGCATCCAGCATCCAGGTGGAATCTGAGCCTCCTCTTGACATAGAGGTGCAATGGACACAACCAATCCAATGTCCACATAGAAGAGGTGGCATTGGATTGGGAAAAGTGGACATAATGGACAAAGGGTATGGGGAAAGGCAGGAAGAGATGAGAGGTGGAGGCGTCTTTGGGACATGGAGCTGCCCTGGATGGTGCTTCAGAGGTAATCACCGGACATTGTAAATCCTCACAGGGCCCACTTGATGGAATAGAGGAGAGTATGGGCCATGATGTGAACCAATGTATATGAGGTGCAGAGGTGCCCAAAGATGTACTTACCAAATCCAATGGATGTGTCATGATGATGGGAACGAGTGTTGTTGGGGGGGGGAGAGGGGGGGTGGGGGGGTGGGGTTGAATGGGACCTCACATATATATTTTTAATGTAATATTATTACTAAGTCAATAAAAAATAAAAAAATTTAAAAAAATTAAAAAAAAAAAAAAAAGAAGAAATTTAAAATATCCAAGGCTATACCAGAATATGTAAAAACAGTTCAACCAGTATACAATTTACAATTTATGCCAGGTATTAGAATAAATGGATTACATGTTCTATTTTTCCTATTCTCATGTGTCACATGTGGGTGGACACCATTGTTAATGTGCTAACAGTTGGGAAAATTGAGTCATGTGCGATAAAGCAACAAAATGATAACCATCCAGTTCACAAGCCACTGTGATGGACTTTGGCAACAGACTTATTATTGATTTTGAAATGTTCAGAAAGTACTGCTTTGTCACCATTAGTGATACCGTAAGTATGATCTGACTAGTGATTATCACTCCATTCCAGAGAGGAAAACCTGGGGGTAAGAGCAGGAAATCAGTCTCCTGGGATTGAGCTGAATCCTCTTTGCTTTTGAAGGTCCACAGGCATATCACCTTAAAGGCACTCAAAATATTTGGGGAAATGTGATATTCCTTCTAGATAATGATCCCTTTTGTCACAACATTTTATGTTCAAATACATTAATATATATACACTAATATATAAAAATTTTGTTCATTGACAGAATTTACTTGGGTCCTGTTCCCTAATCATTCACAACCAATTATCTCTTTGAAACTACCTGTGTGCACTGGTTATTGTTGGTGCCAAACCTGTGTTCCCAAGGGTTTTCTCTGATGTCATTGGAGACCACCATTTGGACATAAAATTTAACCTGAAAACTCTTGCTGCAACAGAAAGGTTCCAGACAGTATATTAGTCACCTCTACCAAATATGCCAGCTCATCCTTGTCCCAGGTAAAACTTCAGGGGACCCTTATTAGAAATTCTAATGTGTCCATCCAGTGTAAGAAAAAAACAAAATTAACTTTTGAGACTTTGTTGTCATTAACTATTCTCTTTTCCTTCCCTTCCCCCTAAGACTCACCTGCATTTTTTTCCTTCACTGCACACCTGATTATTTGAGAGAAACTGTTAAGTGGACTGTGATTAAATATATATGTATGTGTGTGTGTGTGCGTGTGTGTGTGTACTCCTACAATGAGAATTCTTTTTTATTCAGTGCAATAATCTCAGGTAAAGCAGTTTTAGCAGAACTCAGAGCTGTTCCTGGAAGCAATGAGTGAGCTGTTTGCAGCACCAGATGGAGCAGGAGCAGGAGCAGCTCTGCAAACTGACCTGAGCTTAAACATGCAGAATGTTAATTTAAATTTATACTTAAACATATAAAATTTGAATAGGTTGTGTTTTACCTAAAAAGAACAGAAACAAAATTTTATGTGAATTATTGCTAATCAATTAATTTCAATAATTATTTTCTTATTATTTTTTCTTTACCCAGCCCTCTGCTATATTCTATTGATAGTTCACATTGAATAAGTGAATGACTGTCATAAAAATAAATCATTCACATGGCCCTTTATACTTCATTTGTAATTCCATGACTTTCTCATAACATATCATGAAAACCATGTAAGCATTGTTTATAATTGAATTCCAGAGCTTCCAGACCAATATCTGCATATATTTCACAAAAAATCTTTAAAGATACTTATTATAAATAAAGACTATAAGAATATTTCAATCAATAAACAAATGTATATATTAATTAATAAAATATATGTATTTATTCTTGCATAACAGGAAAAAATAATTTGCTTTTACAATTTGATGTATATGAACACCTGTGCAGTTTTCCCAGGAAATCCTTTCTTTGCAACATTTCCTCCTGTAATCTATATGCTATTTAAGACTAGATTCAGTTTCACAAGCTCTGTCATTGATATGTACATTTTATATTGTCATACTACTCTTAACAGAAAATTTCATTATCAATTCAGAGTGATGACATTCCTTTACTTCTCTGTTTGCTTTTTTTTAATTGATTTTGTAAAAATATTACCTTAAAAAAAATATGAGGTCCCATTCAACCCCACCACCCCCACCCCACCACCTCCCCAGCAACATTCACTCCCATCATCATGACACAACCATTGCATTTGGTAAGTACATCTCTGGGCATCTCTGCACCTCATGGTCACTGGTCCACATCATGGCCCATATTCTCCCCCGTTCCATCCAGTGGGCCCTGGGAGGATTTACAATGTCCGGTGATTGCCCCTGAAGCACCATCCAGGGCAACTCCAAGTCCCAAAGGTGCCTCCACGTCTCACCTCTTCCTGCCATTCCCCATACCCATCAGCCACCATGTCCACTTTTCCCACTCCAATGCCACCTTTTCTCTGTGGATCTTGGATTGGTTGTGTCCGTTGCACCTCTATGTCAAGAGGAGGCTCAGATTCCACATGGATAGTGGATGCAATCCTCCTGCTTTCAGTTGTAGGCACTCTAGGCTCCATGGTGTGGTGGTTGTCCTTCTTCAACTCCATCTGTTTGCTTTTGAAAAATATAACAGTAAAATTATTTTGAAAAGGAGGAAACAAGTGCTTAATATCCCTTTAAAAAATTTAGTACTTGCTGGTTTATTTTCATTAATATTGCTATTATAATGAGAATCTCTAATTATTTTGCAAATAATAAATTTAAGAAATAGGTGTTTTTTTTATAAGTTTTATAGTAAAGAAAATTACTTCAGAGATACATGTGAAACTCTCCATTGCTACAATGGAAATAGAAGGCAGAGACAAGATATAAAATAAATCTTCTCTGGTACTCAGCAAATATTTTATTCTGCTCAGTTGAAATATAAATTCAAGCTAGAAACCTAAATTTATTGGTGATTGTCAAATAATAAAATATATTCACAGTGTTCCAACTATGAAATGCCACTGCATTTTGTAATATGGTAGAAGTAGTCTCATGTGGAATTCAAGGAGAATAAAAATTAAGCAATTATTAAGTTCTCAACTTTTGTGTGAAGTTGGCTGAATAGGGTAATGATTATTAAAAATATTGAAATTAGTAGCTATTAGTTATGTTCATTGCAAAATGCTATAAGTGAATTTCCTTTGTTTAAGTTTGTGCAAAACATGAGCAACTACTTATTGAAGTAGATTTTGAAGGATCCTGAAATAAAGAGAAGCAAAGAGAAAGCTTTTATTCTTGACATCAGGAGGTCAGTCTGATTAGTTAGCAGAGGTTCTCTATTATATAAGAAATTATATTTATTAGGAGAATGAAGGGACAACAAAGAAGGAATATGAAATGCATCAATGCTGTGAATTAAGAAGTGCTACATATGCAAGTCTAAATATGTATATTTTGATGTTTCAAGAAAACAAAGAGAACAGAAAGTTGAAGGAACTTCAGAAGTAAACATTCTGTACTAGAGGAGTATTTAAGGCTTTTGCTAAGGAAAATTATAAAAGGGAAATTTATGAAGCAATCAGTGTACAGTTAACATCCAATAAGCTTGATTGCACAATGCATCAGATGCTTTTGTTTGCTTGACTAAAATGTAAATGGTTACTCTGAGGCATTGGGGTCACATATAGCTTTTTAAAACATCATGCACGTGTCTTGAATTAAAAATAAAAAATATTACCTTAAATTTTCTTGATGCTGTGTATGTCTTGTATATATCCTGTGTATGTTTTGATGCTGTCTATATTTTGATGTCTTATAGCTTTGAAAGGTATAAAGTGTTACTAAGAGGTAAGAATTCAAGAGTGAGCTCTAAGTAACAACAGAGGAAAATATTTCACAATGCATATAGTAAAAGCTATGTCTAGCATCTAACAGTTTCAACAGTGGTACCTAAATTTAATTTGGTATAGTAAATGCCTTAGGTATAAGAGGCTGTGTGGTTTAGAAGTAAAGAAAACAGAATCTGATTTCATACAACCTTGAGTTGAAATGTGTGCTCTGCTACTTTCTAGCTGTGTAATCTTGGATAAGTCACTTATACCCTCCGACCTGAGCATTTGTTTCCCATATATTAATAGGATGGAGTTGCTGTGAGAAATAAATGAGATATAATTAATGCAAAAAAAAAAACATCCAATAAGGACCTGTACACATCAAACAATGCTTTTCTATCTCTGTTTACTCAAGTTTTAAAATTTTTTCAGATTTTGTGGGAAAACATAACAGTATTTGACAAAAACAGAAGAATAAATGTAATAAATATAGAGACCCTGATATTATTAATATAAAAATAATTTTCCTCACAGGTCATACCTACTATCAAGAGTTGCAAGTGATTCTCTTTGAATAAAAAAAATTAAACAACTATGTAAATATAAGGAGTACATGGAGAAGCATGAAAAATATATGATCACATTTAATAGGAACAATTTTTAGTCATGGATTAGATTATAATTGATTATAATATTTTGTTAGACACTCAATAATAATACCCTCCCATCTCTACTTGGGTTATACAGGGTCTTCATATAATTAAATAAATATTAACATTCATGGAATATTACTGAGACCACTATGCATAAAAATTACCTATGCTAAATCTTTTAATTTTTTAGGCAAATCTTTAACTTCCAGTAGATTCATTTTAAAAATAGTAAGTGCTAGAAATATATGAGAACATAGGTACAAGCTCATAAACATTATACTGCTATGATGCTATTACTGCTACCTCTATCCTGAAAGCAAGTGTTAAAAGCAGAGGCCAAATGACCAAGAGCAAACATTTTGTTATATCTGACTATCCAAAACAAACTAGAGAAAATAAAGATGGACTAATATGAGGCAATAAATGTGCTTAGTCTAAATCATTCTACATGTTTATCCTTTATATTTTTTAGGGATTTATTTGTTTGACACTTCATGACCAATGGAAATTTTCCTAAAATGCCTAACTTTACCACAGTGAATGAATTCCTGCTTACAAGATTTTCCAATGTCTGGGAGCTCAGAGTCTTACATGCCATGCTATTTCTACTGATGTACCTGTCGACCCTGATGGGGAATCTTCTCATTGTCACAGTAACTACCTTTGATTGGAAACTCCACACCCCAATGTATTTCTTCCTCAGGAATCTGTCTGTCTTAGACATGTGCTACATTTCTGTCACAGTCCCAAAAGCATGCGCCATCTTCCTGCTTGATAATATAGTGATCTCCATCACTGGATGTGCAGCTCAGATTTTCTTTGTGCTTTTGTGTTGTTGTATAGAACTGCTGTTCCTAACCATCATGGCCCTCGACCGCTATGTGGCCATCTGCCAGCCTCTCCACTATCCTGTGATCTTGAACTCTCAGGTCTGTGTCCAGATGACTCTAGCCTCTGTGCTTTGTGGTTTGGCCTATGCAGGATTCCACACTAGCAGCACATTCCGGCTGTCTTTCTGTCAGTCTAATGTGGTCCATCAATTCTTTTGTGACATCCCATCTCTTCTTAAGCTCTCCTGCTCTGAGATATTAAGTAATGAAATTTCAATTTTTATCTCTACAGTGGTGTTTGCTGGTGGCTGCTTTGCCTTCATTATTACATCTTATGTTCATGTATTTTCTACTGTGCTCAAGCTTCCAACCAGTGGTGAGCAAAAAAAGGCCTTTTCCACCTGTTTCCCTCATATCATTGTGTTAACCGTCTTTATTAGCTCAGGTGCTGTTGTATATGTAAAGCCAAACTCCAGCTCACCTACAATTCTGGACATGGTCTCCTCTGTTTTCTATTCTATAGTCCCTCCTTTCTTGAATCCTGTTATCTATAGTCTGAGAAACAAGCAGATAAAAGAGGCTGCAAGGAAAATTATGAGAAAAACACTTGGTCGGGAAAAAGATAAGATAATTCTTTGAAACCATTTCATTTTGATGGCAGGATTTAAAATATGATTCAAAATTAATTTTCTTTCCCATTTCAAACTTTGGTGACCTGATTTGACATCTGAAAGATGAATGCAAAGAACAATCTGAGAAAGCTTTGGTTACTGAAAGAGAACAATAACTTTTTTTTTAACATGGCAATAGAAATTATAAATGATTATCACTCAATTCAAATATGAATATTTACAAAATGAAAATTCACTGCTGTTATGTTGAGAAAGTTTAAGATTAAGATGACCTGTGTGTAAGCATTAAACTCTCTATTTCAAGGAAAGAAAAATAGATTTTCTTTTTCTGTCACCACATATATTGCTTCTAGTACATATTCTCAATATATTTACAAGTTAAAATAATGAAACTATGTTTTTAAATTTCTTATAAATGCTTTATATATCATGATCCATATCCCTATGCTAAACTTTTAATTAGGCACAGTTACCTCCTTTGGATTGCAACATGGTTTGTCCTCTTGGATAATTTCCCAAACACATGCATTCTTGTGGAGAAATTCACTAAATTCTGACATTTTCAATTTCTAGATATGTAAATTTTGTGAATGATTGTTACTATTATCACAACTAGCAGTCTCACTTCCATTAACTTTATGTCTGTTATTATCAGAAGTTGCAGTTGTGATAAATGACTACATATATTACTTTGTAAACGTTTATTCTGTCTGAAAAGTGCTTTTTTATTATGTAGCATTTTCAGTCAAACAATATTCTGTTCCCTCATATACAAGTATGCTTTCATATGACATGTTTATTTTGTAGAAAAGCATTTTGCAACATATAAGTGTAAATAAAAAATGTTATTTTATAAATGACAACAAAGTGCATTAAAACAGAAGTTCTTGAATTTCATGTTTCAAACAGCAATTGATATATCATTTACAATCCAATTTGGAGACAATATGTGATAAATATATTCAACATTACCATAAGTTATTGAAATATTATTTCAAATAAATTCCAAAATAATTTCATGGGCACAATAAAAAAAGCAGAAGGAAAGAGAAATGGAAAAACATTACCACAATTAAACATTTAAAGTTATAGCTCTGTGTTGGTTATATCCATGTGTAAACTTGGCTAGATTATAATGTCCAGGTGCTTGTTCATGCAAACAGTGTCCTGGTTTTTACTGAGTGGCTATTTCCTAGATTAGAATCATCAGGAAGTTGATTGCATTTATAACTGATTACATCTACAATCAACTGACTAGATTTTTTTCCAACAATGAAGAAATTTCAACCAATTAGCTGAATAACTTAAAAGAACTGATCATTTCAGCACTCAAATAGGAGAATTCCCATTATTACTTCTGCCAACCAGCTTCTCCTGGGGGATATATTGAAACATTAACCTGAGTTCCCACCTTTTGGTCTGCCTGTATTATATTATCCCTGTTAATAATATGCTCTGAAGTCTACTTTTTCTGATACTAACTTAATAATTTTACAATTCCTGCTTTCTTTCAATTAATGTTAACTTTATAAATCTTTTTCTTTCTTTTCAAATATTTGTTTATCTTTAAAATGCAATTTTGATAATCACCTAGATATGGTTCATTTTTTTAATTCATTAAGAGAATAGCTTCTTTTAATTGTTGTTTATATTGTTTACATTAATTATAATTATTGACATGTTGAAGATCAAGTAACTCATATTTCACTTTTATCTATTTGTTTATTTTTACTAAATTTTGCTTTCATTTGCATTAAGTAAGTACATTTTTTCTTCTTCAGTAACTGATTTTAATTTTAGGTATATTATATGCATTTGTAATGTGTATACAGCATCTTCTTTTCATTTTATAACCATTCACAATAAGCATAAGAATATTAAAATAAGATAATTCCAGTTATCCATACATGGCATATGGACTTTTTGCCTATATTTGCCTTAGAGATATGTTGTAAATCGCACAATACATTGCTACTATTTTTGGTTAATAATTCAATCTCTTACAGAGTGCTTAATAATAAATGTAATCATTTATCTATACACATATTAACTTTTCTGATACTCTTATTTCCTTTTGTGTGCATCCATATTTTTAACCCTTATAAGTTATCCTTATTCTTAAAGAACTTCATTTTACACTTTTTGAATATGTTTGTTTGCAGTGAAATCTTTCACCTTTGAATATCTATAAAAGTCTTTATTTTACCTTCATTTTTGAAAGTTATTTTTATTGGATATCTAATTCTACATAGACAGTTATTTCTCTTTTGGCAACTTAAAGTTGTTGCTCCATTGCTTTTTTCCTTACACTGCTTCCAATGAGAAATCTACCATTTTAATCTTTTTTCATCTGTATGTAATGTTTATTCCCCTTTCACTCTTTTTATGATTTTCTCTTTATCACTTATTATTGATATTTTATTTCATATGCTTTGGGGAGTGTTATTCATGTCCCCTTTGCTTGAGGTTTGTGGAACTTCTTGGATTTTTTTACTTTAGATTTTTTTTTTTTTTTGCAGAACTTGGAAACTTTCAGCCATTATAAACTCAAATATGTTTAAGGTCCCCATATTTTTTTTTTTTGTCTTTCAGATATACCAATTACATCATTGCTTACAGTTGAAGATTTTCCCCAATAATTTGAGGCTTTTTTAAAACCTGAAATCCATTTCCATTCGTTTTATTTTCTATTGCTATATTTTCAAGTTCCCTAATTTATTCTATAAAGTTTATCCCAGCATTATTCCCAAACCATGTAATTTTCAACTCACATAATAGCTATTTTTATTTCTAAGCATTCCAATTATTTTATACTTTCATATCTCTTTATTAACTTTTAAAAATTGTGATAACTAGATATAATAATACTTTTAATTTACTTTCCTCTTAATTGTAACATTTTCCCTGTTTGGGGTCAGTTTTTATTGATTGATACATCTCTTGATCATGTGTTGGATTTCTCCCCTTTTTGGCTCCCAGATAATCATTGCTTAGATGCAAGATACTGTGATTTTATTGACAGGCATTTTGTACTACTAAAAATGTTTTGTTCAAATTCATATTTCACGTATGTGGAAAAGCATTGATATTTCCACATTTTCTTTTAGATTTGAGTAAAAGAATAAACCATTACCCAAGGCTAATTTTTCACAACCACTAAGGCAATGCCTTCTGAAAACTATTCCCAGTTTTCCTAGAATTATGTGGTGTCCCTTTATTTTAATTTATTTATGTTAGAGAAACTTTAGATTACATAAATGTTAAGTAAAATTATAGGGTATTTCCATTTGCCTCCTTGCCTCCCCTCCCAAGCTTTCCCACATTAACAACATCTTTCATTAGCATTAAATTGATGAACACATATTGAAGCATTGCCACTAACCATAGGTGATAGTTTACATTATACTTTAAACTCTTTCCCACTCAATTTTGTAAGTTATGACAAAATATATAATGGCTTGTATGCATCATTGCAATGTTATGCAGGGTAATTCCAATTTCTTGAAAATGTCCCTATAATACACCTATTTTCCCTTTCCATCTCCTCAGAACTTTCAGTGGCCACTGCGTCCACATCAATGATACAAGTTCTTCCATTGCTAGAATAACAATAAGTCTATAATAGAATAATATTAAGTCTACTTTAGTCCATTGTTCATTCCCCATTCTTGAGGATTTGGGGATGGTGATGACCACTCTTACACTAATTTAGAGGGGACTTAGATCCCATGTGGAAGATGGATGACATTGTCTTGCTTGCAATTGCAGACTCTCTCTTTTCCTTGGGATGGGCATTATCTATTATCATCACATTGTTAGTTGTCATGGGTGAGTCCAATGACTTGGAGAATAGGTGATGTAACTGCTGAGATTCAGGGCCCAATTGGCACTTGGACAAACCAAATATTTAAGTCTTCTGCACATACAGCTATCAAGTATAGTACTAAATATAATTTCAAATAGAATTGGCAGAAGAGCCATGTGTAGGGAAACAACAAAATTAATCCAACTCTCACAATGGGGAGCATAAGTTCCAAGGTGAGACCCACTGACATGGCACCAAACTCCTGAGTTGTTTGCCCTGACTATAGTGTTTGGTTGTCTCTAGCGGCCTCAAGAGCCCTATGTGAGGCAATATTTATTGTGGCAGTCAATGAGATGCTGCTGAGATATGTAATTTTTGGAATCATCTACAGATTCACTTTGAAATCTCTTAGTCATAAGAACTCATGTTTTTACCATTTCCCCCTTGTGGCCAATGTCTTTTTCCAGGTGCATTGTTAGTTTTTGCTTAGTAATAATTCCTCTTTATAAGGATAACTCATGCCCAGGAGTCATGTCCTATGCCAGGGGAAAAGTAGTGCTCTTATATGGTGAGTTTGGCTTAAAGAGAGGTCATATTTGAGCAACAAGTTGACTCTTAGGAGGTAAATCTTAGGCAACATATGATGCTGTTTCATTTTCAAAAGAGAAGGTAACAGGTGGGGGGAAATGGCATTGAGGTAGACAGGTACTGCTCAGCTCCTTCACAAAAATAGCAGAGAAGGGGCAAAAGACTACCTGAGTGATCTGTTTTGGGAACCCACAGTGCTGGAGGCTGTAGGGTATCATTCTGGAGGGAGGTGGACAAAGAGATAAAGAGCCCAAATGAAAACTGAGTTGCTTATCCCTGTGGCTGGCAAAGGCAAGGAGATAAGCCCCACCCTCAAGGCAAGAAGGTAAGCCCTACCTTCAAGGTCAGTAGCCTCCATGGACTCCCTGGTTTTCTCTAGCCAGCTGAGTGGGAGGAAGCATTCCCTGGGAGGAAGAGTGTTCTGGTAAAGGGTGGAGAGTTATTTCTTTTCTGTGGGTTTGGTCACCTGAGTCCCCTTTGAATCTCTGGGAAGATACCAGACAGCCCTGAGATGACCCTGGGGTGAGGGGAGGTGGGAATCTGCTCAGGCAGTCTGTCAAACCAAGCCAACCTGGGAGAGAGGACATTGGTCAGGAAGGGGGCAGAGATAGATATCTAACTAGCCCAACCCATGAAAACTGTTAGAAGTCCAACTATTCTAAGGGAAATGGGATCAGGAAGAGCCTGATATGATTTCAAAATCCTCATTACTGTACAGAGCTATTATAGTGAACATGTGGAACAACTAATCAAGGAGTTCCAACAAATATGAATCAACTTAATGAAGTGAAGGAAGAAATAAAGGATTTTAAGAAGACACTGTGGGAACATACTGAAAAAACTGTAAACATACAAAAAAGGATAACAGATATATGATGGAGATGAATAGCACCATACAATAAATTGAAATGCACTGGAAGCACATAATAGGAGAGTTGAACAAGCAGAAGAAAGAGTCAGTGAGATCAAAGACAGTACATCTGAAATCATACAGATGGTAGAAAAGATAGATAAAGAGATTGGAAAAATCCAGCAGGAAATTGGGGATTTGAATGACAATATGAAAGGTACAAGTAAACACATTACAGTTATCCCAGGTGGTGAAGAGAAGGGAAAGGGAGCAGGAGAATGGAGGAAATAATACCTGAAAATGAATGTCCTATTCCTATTGAGGGACATGGATGTACATGTCTAGGAAGCACAGCACAACTGAAACAGTGTATATCCAAACAGAAATATACCAAGACATATACAAATCAAATTGACTGATGCTCAAGACAGAGAAAAATGAAAGCAGCTTGAGAAAAGAGATCCAACACATACAAGGGAAGCTTAAAAATATTAAGTGCTGATTTCTCATCTGAGACTGTGAAGGCAAGAATGCAGTGGTATGACATAGTTATGGTGCTAAAAGAAAAAAAACAAACAGCCAAGATTTCTCTATCCAACAAAGCTGATATAAAAATGAGGGAGAGTTCAAAGTATTCATAGATAAAAAGAAATTATCAATAAGAAATCAGCCATTTATGAAACATTAAAGAGGTTCTGCATGTTGGAAGGAAAGAAAAGTTTAGAGAGAACTGGAGGAGAGTGTAAGATAACAAAAAAGATAAGAGAAATGAAAACAACATAAGGCGTACATAAACCTAAAGAAAATATGGCTAATATGGATAATTCCTTGACAATAACAGCATTAAAAATTAATGGATTAAATTCTTCCATCAAGAGACACAGATTGAGAGAATGAAATAGGAAATATGATCCATCAAAATTCTGTCTACAAAAAACTCACCTTAGACCAATGGATGCAAGGAACATGAAAGTAAATGACTCAAAATCAATTTTATGTACAAACAATAAACAAAAAAGGGTCCCAGTATCTTTACTAATATCAGGCAAAATAGACTTTAAATGCAAAACTCTTGTAAGAGACAAAGACAATACAACACTATCACCATTAGACAAAACATCTCAGCAGAGAATAAATATATAGAGAGAAACTTTGAACAATAAATTAGTTTATCTAGATCTAATAGACATATATAGAACATAACAACCTAAAACAAAAGGTTATATATTCATCTCAAACACACATGGATCATTCTCCTGAATAGACTACATAATAGGCCACAGAACAAGTCGCAATGCACTCAGGAAGATTAAGATTGTACAAAGTAATTTTTCTCACAACAATGGAATGAAGTTGGGATTCAGTAAGGGGCAGAGAAGTGAATTAGACACTGTAGCAGTTTGAAATTATTGATGAATTCTATAAAGAAATATCAAATTATGTTTTTAAGATGATCTGTTCCTCTGGGCATATTAGATTATATTGGATTCAGAGATATCCTTTATTACCTAATTTTATGCCAGAAGGACATTGAATCTCCTGCCTTGGTGAGTGGGGACTCACAGATAAAAGACATGGCAAAGGAAGGAGTAGGAGATTTTAATGTTGGAGTTTTGATTTGTAGTTTTAATGCTGGAGTCTTGAGATGGAGCCTCAGGGACTAAACACACAGAGTAAAGAGAAGCAAGGCCCTGGAAGAGAGGATCTGAGCTGGGAGAAGAGCAGAGAGGAATTGAGATGGCTCCTTAGACATGGCAAAAACCCCAGAGAGAGAGACAGAGCTATTCACCTGATAGTCTACAGCTGACCTTGTGGAGGAAACAGAGAACCTGAGCCCAGAGAGAAGTAAGAACTGGAAAGAGAGGAACCCGGGAAGCCTGAATCCTGGCAGACTTTGACAGCCATCTTGTTCCAACATGTGGAAATAGATTTTACTGAAGGAAGTAACTTATCCTTTATTCCTGGTATGTGTAAACTTGTACCTCAAATAAATACAATTTTTAAAAGCCAGCACTCCTGGTATTTTGCATTAGCACCCCTTTGGCTGACTAATTCAGGCACCAAGATATGGAAGTTAAAAAACACACATTTAGAGAAACAGTGCAACTAGGAGGGAATTACAAACAAAATTGGTAACTACCTTGAAATGAAAGTAAATGACAACACGATGTATCAAAACATATATGATGAAGCAAAAGCAGTGCCAAGAGGGAAATTCATAACCATAAATACCTACAATAAAAATGAAGACAGAGTGAAAATTAAAGACCTAAATGCACACTTGGAAGAATTAGAAAAAGAACAAAGTAACCCCAAAGCAAGTAGAAAGAAAGAACAAAGATTAGAGCAGAAATAAATGAAATTGAAAATAAGAAAGCACTATAAAAAATAAAATGAAAAGCTTGTTCATTGAGAAGATTAAGAAAATTGAAAAACCCTTAGACTGACAAAGCAAAAAAGAAAGAAGATGCAAAAATATAAAATAAGAAACAAGGAAGAGAGTATCACCACTTACCCCAAATAAATAGAGAATCATAAAAGGATACTTTGAAAAATTGTAGGCCAACAAGATGAGTAATTTAGAGGGAAATGGGCAAATTCCTAGAAACACACTAGTAGGCTACATTAAAGGCAGTAGGAAATGATGAACACAAAAGATGAATCACAAGTAATAAGGTAGAATTAGTCATCAAAAACCTCCATGCAAGAAGAGATGGCTTCACAGGTGAATTTTACCAAACATTAAGAACAAACACCAATCCTGCTTACACTCATCCAAAAAATAAAAGTGGAGGAACATTACCTAACTCATTCTATAATGCCAATATCACCCTTATACCAAAGCCAAACAAGAATGACACAAGAAAGGAAAGCTATAGATCATTCTCTCTAATAAAACTAGATTCAAAAATCCTCAACAAAATACTTGTTAATCCTATTCAACAAAGCATCGAATGTATTATACACAATAACCAAGTGGATTTCAATCCTGGTATGCAAGAATAGTTCAATATAAGAAAGTCAGTAACACAATACACCACATAAATAGATGAAAAGAAAATATCATATGATCATCTATATAGATGCTGAGAAATTATTCAATAAAATATAGCACTTTTCCTGATGAAAACACATCAAAATATAGGAAAAGAATGAAGCATCCTCAACATGGTAAAGGGTCTAATGAAAACTCACAGATAAAATTGTATTCAAAATGGTGAAATCCTAAAAATTTTCCCTCTAAAATCTTGACAAAAGAAAATGATGCTCAATTTCACCATTCTTATTTAAGGTTGCGTTAGAAGTTTTTGCTTGAGCACTTCTGCAAGAAAAAGATATAGGACAGGCTCGGTGCGTCCCCCCTTCACTAGGAAACCACTAAAGTTCCTGTGGAATCAAAGTAGAATTTCATAAGAGCATAATGGATGGAGAGGAGAAAACCTATGGTGGCTGTGAGGGCCCTGATGCCATGTATGTCAAATTGATATCTTCTGATGGTCATGAATTTATTGTAAAAAGAGAACATGCACTAACATCAGGAACAACAAAAGCCATGTTGAGTGGCCCAGGTCAGTTTGCTGAGAATGAAACCAATGAGGTCAATTTTAGAGAGATCCCTTCACATGTGCTATCAAAAGTATGCATGTATTTTACCTACAAGGTTTGCTACACTAACAGCTCCACCGAGATTCCTGAATTCCCAATTGCACCTGAAATTGCACTGGAACTGCTGATGGCTGCGAACTTCCTAGATTGTTAAATAAAATAAATTATAATAAACTGTTAACTTTTTTCAGTATTTAAAAAAAAAAGAAAAAGAAAA
This sequence comes from Dasypus novemcinctus, assembly GCF_030445035.2. Taxonomy (NCBI): domain Eukaryota; kingdom Metazoa; phylum Chordata; class Mammalia; order Cingulata; family Dasypodidae; genus Dasypus; species Dasypus novemcinctus. Next base: position 35,028,302 of record NC_080701.1, on the reverse strand, counting down.
AGATATAAAAGGCATCCAAATTGGAAAGGAAGAAATAAAAATGTCACTATTAAAGATGACATGATCATATACATAGAAATCCCTTAGAAATATACAACAAAGCTTCTAGAGCTTATAAATGAGTTCAGTAAATTAGCAGGTTATAAGATCAAATTTTAAAACTCACAATATCTATACACCAATAATGAGCAATCAGAAGAGGAAATTAAGGGAAAAAAACCCATTTACAATAACAACTAAAGAATCAAATACCTAGGATCAAATTTAAATAAAGAAGAAAATGACTTTAAGCAGGAAAGTACACCACACTGTTAAAGGACATTATAAAAGACTTAATCAAATGGAAGAACATACCCTGTTCATGGATAGGAAGACAAAACATCAGTAAGATGTCTATACTATGCAAACTGATTTACAGATTTAACAGAGTCCCAGTAAAAATTATCACAGCATTTTTTATTGTATTGGAAAAAATAACTCAGAAATTAATTTGGAATGACAAGGAGACCTGAATAGCCAAAAACGTAATGAAAATGAAAAATGAAATCAGAGGAATCACACCACTTGACTATAAAATATACTAAAATGTACACTGGTAAAAATTCATGGTATTGGCACAAGAATATTTGTACTGACCAATGGAACTGAGATGAGATTTCTGATATATATTCTCACATATGCAGTCAACTGATATTTGAGAAAGCCACCAAGACCATTCTACTGGGAGAGAATGGCCTCTTCAACAATTGGGGTTGAAAAACTGGATATCTGTATCCAAAAGAATAAGAGAGGAACACCAACTAACACCTTATACAAAAGCAAACTAAAGATAGATAAAAACTAAATATAAAAGCTAAGATCATAAAGATCTTGGAAGATAATCTAGGGAAACATCTGCAGGATCTTGTATTAGGATATGTTCCATGAAATTTACACCCAAAACACAAGACATGAAAGAAAAAATATAGATAAATGAGACGTCTTCACAATTAAAACATTTGCATCTCAAAGGATTTTGTCAAGAAAGTGAAAATGAAGCCTCCAGAATAGGAGAAAATATTTGGTAACCATGTATCTGATAGGGGCATAATATCCAGCATATATAAAGAATCCTACACTTCAAAAATGGAAAGACAAACAACCCATTTAATTATGGTCAATAGATTTGAATAGACACATCTCCAAAGAAGAAATACAAATGACTAAAAAGCACATAAACAGATGCTCAACATCAGCAGCTATTAGGAAAATGCAAATCAAAACTACAATGAGATATCATCTTTCACCTATTAGACTGGTGGCTATTAAAAACCAGAGGACTAAAAGTGTTGGAGAGGATGCAGAGGAAAAGCAACATTCATCCACTGCTGATGGGCATTTTGAATGAGGCAGCCTTTGTGGGGGACAGTTTACTGGGTTCTCAGTAAGCTAAGTATAGAACCGCCATGATCCTGTAATCCCACTGATGGCTATATACCCAGAATTGAAAGCCAGTATATGAACAAATATATGTAATCCAATGTTCATAGAAGCATTATTCACTATTGCCAAAAGTTGGGAAAAACACAAATGACCATTAACATATAAATGGATAAACAAATTGTGGCACATACACAAAATGGAATATTACTCAGCTGTAAGAAAGAACACAATATTAACACACAGGATAGCATGAATGAATCTTGAAGACCTTTGTTGAGTGAAGCAAGCCAGGCACTGAAGGACAAATATTGCATGACCTCACTGATTTAAATTAAGGAAATTGAGCAAACATACAAAGTTAGAGTTTCCATGATAGTTTTACAGGAGACAGAAAGGGAGAAGAAGGTTGTGGGCCAATAACCATATGGGCAAAATCTATGATAAGATGTATGTGTGTAGTTATGCTGTGGATGGTCTTGACAATGCTGCAGTGATGCAATTGGTTTGGGTGTTTCTGGTTTGTGAGGGTGATATCCTGGTGAATATGGGTAGGACTGGCCATGGAGTTGGTGGAGTGTTGGGGGAGGGAGCAGGTGAACTCTTGGGATTTGTGGGTATATGGTTAAAACTACAACACTGGCCATTTTGTTTTGGCAAATATGTCAGGGGAGGATTACTGGTTTAGGGTGATTGATATGGAGGGCACATGGACAGGACACACATGCTGAGTTTGGCTTAGAAAGTGGCCACATTTGAGCAACATGGAGGCTTTTAGCTGGCAATTCTTAGGCAGATGGGTCCTTGATATTGATAATTATAATTATGAACCTTTACTTTGAAATTGAAACTTAGTATAGTATTATAGGGTGAATATGAGTTACCTTCTGAGACCCTCATTGTTGCTCAAATGTGCTCTTTCTAAGCCAAACTCAGCATGTAAATGCATTACCTTCCCCCCACCATGGGATATGACTCCTAGGCATGAGCCTCCCTGGCACTGAGGGCTTGCTACCAAGCACCAACTAGCAATGCAATTTGAAAATGAACTTGATCAAAAGGGTGAAAGGGCTAAGACAAATGAGTTTATGTGTCTAAGATAATTTCAAGTAGGTTGGGAGGTTATTCCAGAGATTACACTTATGCACATCTCAGCAGGATCTTATTGACTGCCAAAGTAAATGTTGCCTCAATTAGTGGTATTCCTGAGGGCTCTGGAGACATCCAGATGCTATATGAAGGACAAAAAACACAGGAGTTTGTTGCCCTGGGTGTGGACCCTACTTGGGAATTTATGATCCACAATATGAAAGAGTGGGTCTTGGGTATGATTTCCCTACACATGGTTCTTCTACTTCTTATTTGAACCTATAGTTGATACTAGAATGTATAGGAGTATGTCCAAGAGAAAAATATTGGGCTTTCCATGTGCCAGCTGGGCCTGGAACCTCAACGGAGTTGCCACATCTAATCTCCAGTTCATTGGGTTCACCCAGGACAGCTAGCAAGATGATGATGGGGAACAAAGATCCCAAGGAGCAGAGAGGCACTGCATCTGCAAGCAAGATAGTTGCATCCATCTGCTCCATGGGATGTAAGTTAGAGGTATAATAGGCATCACCATCCCAGAATCCTCAGGATTGGGGTAAGAATGATGGACTAGAGTAGACTTACTGTTATTCTACTATAAACATTGTGATTCTTGCAATGGAAAAACTTTTAACATTGATGTGAAGGCAGTGGCCACTGGATGTTTTGAGGGGAAAGAGAGGGAAAATCACATATATTATGGGGGCATTAAAAGGACTTGGAATTTCCTGAATGATATTGTAATGACAGATACAGTTCATTACATATTTTGTCATAAAATATGAAACTGTGGGGAAAAGAGTGTAAATTACAATGTAAACTATAATCCACACTTAGTGGCATTGCTCCAAAATGTGTTCATCAATTGTAACAAATGTACCACACTAATGAAGGACGTCGTTAATGTGGAAAAATATGGGAGTGGTAGGGAGCAGGAGATATTGAAATCCCCTATATTTTTATGTAAATTTATATAACCTAAATATCTTTATAGAGTAAAAAGTATACAAAAAGAAGAGTTTAATATGTATAATCATCATTATCAATGCTTTGCTCAACGGTCTGTCCTCCTTCATTAGTTACCACTCCTGTACTCGGGGACTGACTCTTCAGTATATACACACCTTCACATCACTGCATTAGAACCTGACAATTTTTCCCCTAATTCTTTTGGACAGTTCATTAATTGGTCTTCTGCAGATATCTTACATATGTGTACAGAACTATATCTGCTGAAAACTTAATGGCAATACTCTGCAGATATTCGGGATTATTTTTTGTTCAGCTAACTCCTCTGCTGTACTCTACCCTCCAAACTCTAACCACCTTGGTGTGCCCAGAATCTAAGCTCTATAACCTCAATTAATCCATATCCTTAACTCTGTCTGGGATTTAAATACCTGACTTCAAAAGAATCTCTGAGAATACTTAGTTTCTAGTTGGGCCTTTCAATTTCATTCTCATCAAAAGAGGCATTCTGATACCTTAATTCAATAAGTAAAATTAATGGATTTCAATTATAGAAAAAAATAGCAACATATCTTAATTTACCATGACTGCTATAAAAAATTACCTCAGAATTATTTGGCTTAATCCACAGCAATTCATTTTCTCACAATTTTGGAGGCTAAGAGTACAAAATCAAGAAACTGCCAAACCATGTTTTCCACAACATTCTGGTGATTACTCAGACACTGTCTCCATAATGTGGAAATATTCTCCTGTCTTCTCCTATGGCTTACATCTCTGTGCCCTATTGCTTTTTCTTATATGGATTCCAGTCATACTTGATTAAGACTCACACTGTTTAGTTTTGCCATATTTTAATAGAATCTTCAAAAATGTCTTTCACAAATTAGTTCACAACCTAAAGTCTGAGTGGTTTGAGCATGCATTTATGGGGCACATGAGAGTCTATCAAGTGAATAAAGGGGAAATTTCTATTCTAAATCTTCTTAACTTTACACTTTACACAAACAATGAAAAGTGGAAAAAATCACACATGATATGAGTTAAAATTTCTCAAGTATGGTAAATAATTGAAGAACAGTCTTTTTGAAACAATAAAAGTTCACTTCTAAAATTTTCATCTTAAGATACAACATGTACAATCTTAAGGAAGATTGTTCTGTTTACAACCTTACCGAACCTTCTGTATACTTTAATATTACTAAATGAAGCATGAAAAAACTTTGTAAATTCAAGAAATTAGGTAAAATTGTTATTAAGGCAAGATCTGATACTGTTTGTTCTTTCAATATGAATTGTAATCTCTCCTCTTTATTTGATTTGAGAATGTTTGATCTTTGTTTTGATAGAAGTAAAATAAAATTAAACTCTGATCTTAATTATCACCTTATTACTTGTAGCTGTTACAATGCTCTAAGTGTGAATTCTGCATTCTTCATTGTTTGTACAGCTACCGACCCTTCCAAACAATCATTTAGTGAAAGAATAGAGAAAACCCGATGCAAAAGTTTAAATGATAGTGCCAGGAAAATGATATATATGTATATGCCATATCCAGGAGTTGTGCTGATCTGAACTGATCACTTCTACAGAAAAGAGTAATCTACATTTCAGCTCTGACTGGATAATAACCACATGGTGGCAAGGAGTACTGAGAATTCCCACATCAGAATATCTATGTGTTCTATAATTACTTCAGAGGAGGTGAAGACTGCAGACAAAGTAATAACTTAGTTGTTGTTTTAGGAAATTAAAATGATCCAATATAAATGAATAAAAGCACATGAAAAAATGTACTAAATTACTAGCTATTAGGGAAATGCAAATCAAACCTACAATGAGGTTCCATCTTACTCCCATAAGACTGGTGGCTATCAAAAAAACAGAAGGCCACAAGTGTTGGAGAGGATGTGGAGGAATAGGAACAATCATCCACTGCTGGTGGAAATGCAGAAGGATCCAGCCATATGGAAGGCAGAGTGGCAGTTTTTCAAAAAACTAGCTATAAATTTGCCATATGACCCGGCAAATCCACTGGTGGGAATATATCCAGAAGAACTGAAAACAAGGACACAAACTGATATATGCACTCCAATGTTCATAGTGGCATTACTCACTATTGCCCAAAATTGGCATCAAACCAAATATCCAACAGATGAATGGATAAACAAAATGTGGTGTATACATACAATGGGATACTACTCAGCTATAAGAAGGAATACATTACAAACAGATGGGGTAACATGGATAAAACTTGAGGACCTTATGGTGAATGAAGCAAGCCAGGCATTGAAGGACAAATACAATATAAGCTCTCTGATATGAAATAAGCAAACCAAGTTGTCTCAGAGAGATAGCGACTGGATGATAGGCTTACAGGAAATTGGGGGTAGAGGAAGGTTGTGAGGTGACACCTAGATTGGTGAAATCTATGATAAAGAGGAGATAAGTACTTGTACATGGAAGGAATAGGATGGGTATACAAGAATAACTTTGGATGGGGCTTGGCAGGCTTGAGGGAGACTTGGTTTGGGAGGGTGGGTCAGATGGCCCAAGGAATTGGGAGAGGGCTGGGGGGAACAGTTGAACATGGGAGAGTGTCAGATATGTGGTTGAAACTCTAATGTTGAAAAAAACTCTATAAAATATAATAAGGAAGGATTACTTGTGTAAGATGCTTAAGGGGTCATCTGGCACAGGGGCATGATTCTAGGGAGTGTGCAAGTGCTCATCTTGTTATAAGTGTTATATCATTAGGTGGAGACCCATACAATGAATGGGAATGTGTACCCACATCCTGGGGTGGCCTGATGTTCTGAAATAGAGTGTATAGTGTCTCTCGAGAGAATTGGTGGCTTCCGAAGAGGGAGGACAGTCTACTATGTCAAGTCCTCAGCATTGTTGCAAGGATCTCTGAATCTGGTCCTTCAAGATTGACTGTCACTGTGAGCCCTGAGGGGAAGAGGAGAGAGGAATATAATAGATGGAAGCAGGGTAACTGGTGGGCAATGGTAGTGTTCCATAATGTCATGCAGTGAAGGATAAAGGACATGTTAAATTACAACAAAAATGTATAAAAGACTATAGGATAAAACATACACCATAATGTAAAACATAAGGTAACTAAAATTTTAGAAAATTATACAACCTAAAATATAAACCATTATGTAAACCAAAATGGAACCATGTTTAACAGCTATGTTTCAATAGCTGTACATCAGCTACAGCAAATATAACATGAACATGTAAAAAGATCATTGCTGGGGAAGTGGGAAAATGGTTTGATATTGGATAAATGGGAGTTCCCTATATTGTATATTTGTCTTTACTGTGATCTAAAAACTTTTTTAAAGACAAAACTAAAACTTGAAAAAAAAATGGTTGTAGATAATGAGGAAGAAATGATAGAAATTGCCTTGCCAGTGTACACATAGGGCAGCACCTATTACAGTGATGAAAGGCAAAATGTCAAAAAAATGTTTTATGATATTTTTCACTTTTAATACCCTAATTAATTTTTACTTTATTTTAGTTTTTCTAAATGAGTATGTATTCTATTTCTAATCTTTAAACCTATTATTACTATTTCATTTTCCTATTAACTGAATTTGGCAATATATTAGGCTTCATTTTTTAAGAAATTTTGGACCACAAATGTGTTCATCTATTGCAGAGGAGGAACACTGGTGTGAGATGTTATTGATGGGGGCACATGATTGGAAGGGAGTTATACAGGGCATGTACAAAGAGTATATAAAAATGTTCAGATTTTTGTTGGTTATTTTCATAGTAGTTCCAGATACAAATGTCAACTGAGGGAGTGTTGAGTTCCTAGCCAGGGGAGCTCTGTTATATTCCACAATGGAAGAGCAACAATCATCATAGTGCAAGGGTAAAGACCAGTGAAGAATGGTGGTCCCATGATGAGTCCTTGATACTGATGACTATGCTTATGAGCCTGTGTGCCTGAAATTTGAACTAGGCCTAGACCTGCAGGGTGCTTAAGAGTTACCTCCTGAGAGCCTCCGTGTTGCTCATACTTGGCCACTGTTTAAGCCAAAAGAAGCATGTAAATGCATTACCTTCCCCCCAGTGTGGGACATGACTCCTGGGGATGAGCCTCCCTGGGGCAAAGGGATTACTACCAGTCACTAAGTGATGATTCAACTATAAAAAGACCTTGAATAAAATGAGAATTGGTAAAGATTAATGACTTGATATGGCTAAGAGTCTCCAAAAAAGAGTCAGGAGGTCATCAGAGGGGTTGTGCTTTTACACATCTCAGCAGGATCCCAAAGACAGACAAAGTAGATTCAACCCCAGGTAATCATTCTCCTAAGGTTTATGGAGACACACAGGTTCTATGGTCATAGGAGATGCCTCTGGAGTTCAATGCCTTGTCAGTGGGCCCTACTTTGGAATTTGTGCTACTGAGTGTGATGGATTTGGACTCAGATGTGACCTTTCTATACATTCCTCTCATCACTTTTACTGAAGTTGTGGTTGGTGTTAGGGTTGCTGTATACTTAAGAGACTTGAATCTCTAGAATGTCCATGTGCCAACTGGGCCCTGGGCCTCAGCAGAGTTGCAGCTCCTACTCTCCTGTTTGTTGAACTTGCCCAGGTCTGCAAACAGAGAGGTAAAGATGGTCAACCACCACACCAGGGGTCTGAAATTGCCTACAACTCCAAGCAGGAGAATCACATCTATCATCCATGTGTGATCAAAGCCCCCTCTCAATATAGAGGTGGAGTGGACATAACCATCCCAGGGCTCACAGGATGTAGGAATAAAATATGGATTAGAGTGGACTTACTGGCATTCTTCTATAGAACTATTGTGACTAGCAATGGAAGAAACTGTAGCACTGATGTGGAGAAAGTGGTCACGGTCATTGCTTAGGATAGGTAGAGGGAAGAAGAGATGTGATTTGGGGATATATTCAGAATTTGGAATTGCCCTAAATGATATTGCAGGGACAGATGCTGGGCATCATATATCCTGCCATAACGCACTGAAAATACTGGGGTAAATGCAAACTACAATGTAAACTATAATCCATGCGGGGCAGCAGTGCTCCAAAATGTATTCGCCAAGTGCAACGAGTATTCCACAATGATGAAAAAAGTTGTTGATGTGAGAAGAGTGGTGGTTGGGGAGTGGGGTATATAGGAACCTCTTACATTTTTTGTAACTTTTTTGTGATCTATGTATCTTCAAAAAACAATAATAAATTTAAAAAAATAATGAAAGATTGATACCAATTATGGTACACGATTTACATTATGGTTTACCTTTTCCTGTACATTTTATAGGTTTTGACAAAATTTAAAATGGCCTGTATCATCATTTCAAGCTCATGCAAAACAATTACCATGCCCTAAAATTGCCCTATGTTCGATTTATTCTATTCTTCCTTCCCTCTCCTGCCCAGAACCTGTGATAATCACTAAGTTTCCATTTTTGAAGAATAAGGTTCATATTTACATTCCATAATATTGGAAGCTTGAGAATTTGGTATGTTTTATATTCTTAGGCATTTCCTATATTCTCAAGTGATCCTTATAGATATAATTGAAAACATAACAGTACTCCCCAGGATTGGATTTTAACATTTTCTCATTTATTGTGTGGGTCTTCATGCACTCAGATAACACATTATAAGAACATGAACACTTTCATATCCAATGGAAGCATTCCCAAGTTGTACTCTAACCTGCATACTATCCCACCCTCAATAACTTGCACCAGTAAGTCTCTCTTGTCATATTTGCCAGAAGAATATTTCCACCGTTGTATTTTTAACCACAGACCTATACATCTCCAGAATTCACCTGTTTCTTCCTCCAGTCCTTCCCTCAGGACCATGAATTGTCCAAACCAAGTCTCCCACATTACTCACTTCTACAAACCAGCACCATTTGACCCAATCTCATCACTGAGTCCTTATCACTCCCACCCATTGCATCACCATCTCATTAGATCTTATCATGGGCTTTGCCAATATTGAGGATCATCTCATCACCCTCTACTCCATTTCTGTCTCCCAATAACCTACCATCTAGATTCTAACTCTGTTATTCTGCTTGATTTGTAAAAGCCATATAAGTGATGTTATGTATTATTTGTCCTTCAGTGACTGCCTTACTTTACTTTAGTCATCTATGTTGTCTTATGTATTAATATTGCATTCCTTCTTAGAGTTAAGTAATATTCCATGGACTGTGTATACCACAATTTTCTTATCCATTCATTTGTTGATAGATACTTTGGTTGCTTTCAACTTTTAGCAATAATGAATTATGCTGCTATGAACTTTGGTACACATATATCTGTCTTCCTACTTTAAATTCCTCTGGGTATATAACCAGAAGTGCAATTCCTCGATCATATGGCAGTTCTATAATTAGCTTCCAGAAGAACTACCAAACTGTCCTCAATAATGGCTACATCACTCTAAAAGTAATATTTTTGAGTGCTATAAGCTTACTTTTTATTATCTTTTTTAAAGATACATAAATAATACAAAATATTACATAAAAAATATGAGGTTCCCATATACTTCACTCCCCACAACCCCCACTCCTCCCACATCATAGCTTCTTTCATTAGTGTGGTACATTCATTGCGTTTGTGAAATTTTTTGGATCACTGTTACATAGCATGGATTATTGTTTATGTTGTAGCTTGCACTCTCTCCCATTCCATTCAGTGTGTTATGGCAGGATATATGATGTCTTCCATCTGTCCCTGAAAATTCATTGAGGACAACTCCAAGTACTGAAAATGTCCCCATATCTCACCTCTTTTTCCCTCTCCCTGCCTTTAGCAACTCCCATGGCCACTGTCTTTTGATGATATTTTTTCGTACATTTTAACAAATTTTTCACAACAATGCAAGAGGTTGCTGGTGGAGTGATGTATGGGAGCCCTGTATGGTGATATGCTCATTTGTTACGTCAGCTTTGCTGTACATTTATTGTCTATGTACATGCATGTAGGTAGCATATACTTCAAAAATTAAAGAAAAATAATTATTTTCTGGCAGTTTTCTTTTTTCAGGATTATAAAGTTATCATACCAGTATCTTTTCAACTTCATGATTTCTGAAGTAAAAGTTGCACTTAATCTTAGTTTTATCCTTTTTATAAGATGAAATGTTTATCTCTTGCTGCTTTAAGGATTCTGTCTTTATTTTTGGTATTTGGCATTTGGATGAGTGTGTGTGTTTCAGAATAGATCTGTTAGGATTTATTTTGATTGGAGTAAACTGTACTTTTTGAACTTTTGAATTTATGTCTTTCATAAGTGTTTGTAAATTTTCAGCCATTATTTCCTCAAATATTCTTTCTACCCCATTTACCCATCCATTTTAATTCTTGGAAGCCCATGATGCATATGTTTGTGTGGTTTACACTGTCATTCCCTGAGAGGCATTTTATTTTTTATATTGTATTGTCTATTTCTTCTTCTGTCCATAAGTTTTCAATTGTCTATATTCCAGTTTGCTGATTCTTTCTTCTGCCTGTTCATATCTGCTGTTTTATGTTTCTAGTATATTTTTAATATTTTGTATCATGCCTTTCATTCCCATAATTTATGTTATGATTCTTTTCATACATTCAATACTTTTTTCTTTTTGCTAAAATACTTAGACTACACAAACATCAGAAAAAATATACAGATTTCCATGTGTCTTGCTCCTCACACCTTGCAAATTTTTCCACACTAGCAATATCCCTCATTAGTGATGTAAATTCATTAAAATTGATTAACATATTTTGGAACATTGCCACTAAGTGTGGATTAAAATTTACACTGTAGGTAACACTCTTTCCCACCCAATTCTTTAGTTCAAAGCAAGATATATAAAGTTACACATCTGTTGTTGCAATGTCTTTTAGGACAATCCCCCCAAATGCCCTTACATTACCCCTGGTTTTCCCTCTCCCTGCCCTCAGAACACCTCATGGCCACTGTCTCCACATCAATGATAAAAATTCTTCCATTGCTAGAATCACAATAAGTCTATAGCAGAATATCAGTAAGTTTACTTTAGTTGATAATTAATTTCCCAATCTTGAGGACTGTGGGATGATGTTTTCCACTTCACTTCTAATTGAGAGAGGAATGCAATTCCATAGTGCTGATGGATGGAATTCCTTGCTTACTGGTGTAGACTCTGTTCCTTGGTATGGTGTTGTTGATCATCACCTCCTTGTTAGTTTTCCTGTTTGAGACCAATGAACTGGAGAGTAGGTATTGCAACTCTGGAGTTTTAGGGCCCAGCCTGCATATGACAGCACAAAGATTTAAGTCTCTTAGGTGCACACCTATCAACTCTTGTACTAATTACACATTCAACAAAGGACAGAAGGGCCATGTGTAGGGGAAACAAAACTGAGTACAACTCTGTCACATTGGGGAACATAAATTCCAAAGTAGGGTGCAATAATATTGTCTGGTTGACTCCAGAGCCCTCAGGATCCCTGCTGTGCTCTTTGGAGTAGTAACTACTTTGACAGTCAATGAAATCCTGCCAAGACACGCATAAGCTTAACTTCTAGAATGACCTCCTGATTCATTTTAAGTCTCTTAGACATAAAAACTCATTTGTCTTTACCTTTTCTCCCTTTCAGTTAATATCTTTTTCCAGTTGCATTGTCAATTAGTGCTTGGTAGTAATCCCTGGATGCCAGGGAGATTTCTCCCCAGGAATCATGGCCCATGCTCGGGAAAGGTACTGTATTTATAATTGAGCAACAAGGAGGCTCCCAGAAGCAACTCTTAGGCACCCTATAATACTAAGTCAAGATTCAATTTGAGGAGTAAAGTTTCATATACACATTCATCAATATCAAGGACCTATTCATGTACAATCCCCCATCATTAGTCTTTTATACTCACCCAATGTCTTCTTAATATCCCTTAGCTTTTTAGCTACAATTTACTTCATCTCCATTAGTTGCTATAGGAGGTGTGTGTGTATATATATATATATATATATATATATATATATATATATATATATACATCTTTCACTAGTTCTTCCAAAAGTTGTCTCTCCTCTGAATTTTTAATGCATTCCTTGACTGGGACATAAATTCCTGTTTCTTATTATGGCTTATGTTTTCCTATCTAGACATCTGATTACCTATGAGTTTATGCTGGAGGTCTTTTTCACTCTTTTGGCTAAAGTGTTGTTTTTGAGTGGCTTGTTTAAATATTCTTTGACACTTGATTCAACTTTTCCTAGAGCTTGGAAGTTCCCTTGTTTAACAGCTCAGATTTATTCATATTTTCTACATCCAATTCTTTTCTCTGGATATTCAGTATAGTTTTAAAGATTGCTCTTTTTTGTGGAGTTGTTACACCCACAGGAGAAAATTTTCTTTCCTTTCTTTTTTTTTCTAGTATATTTATTAGTTCCGGTTTTTTCTCTTTTGTTACTTTTTAAACTTCTTTCATTGCTTATGTGTGGAGGGTAAATTTGGTGAGGAGGAGCACCCAAGAGTAGACTTTCCCCAGTAGTAATTCCCAACCATAACAAGGCCAGGAACTCACAAAGGAGGACAGAACTGTTGTTAAGGGCCATGGGGTGAATTGAGAAAGATGCCAATCTCTTGTTGGCTCTCTGAAGCTGCATGTTCCTAACATGCCCAGTTGAACACGTTCTTTGGCTTATTCTTCCTCGCAGTTATGAGGAGGCTGTGGGCCTTTAAACATCCTTTACCTCTTTCTCTTTCAGGGGTAGTGTTGAAGTTGATACAATGACTACAACTCCCTGTCCAGTTCAGGTTAAAGCATTGATTCTGTTTGGACCCAGCAGTTTAAATTTCCCTATCAAAATCCATGCTCAGTATTCAGCTGTGCCACACCCATTCTTGAGGAAGAGTTCTTCCAAATCCTTTTGTCTGCAGCAGTCATCATGGGACCAAATAAGAGATTGTTGGCCATTAGAGAGGGGGATGGGTGCCAGAAGTCATGGTGGAGTGAGTTAGTCAGTTTTTTGCCTCATTTTCTTGGGCTCTTCATCCCACTCATCCCTGGATGTTATACAGAACTCCTCTGACCTCCAGAACACCAAGAGAGCTTCTTTCATACAGTTTCTGCCTGTCCACTATCTATTTTTAGGAGGCAGTCCAATATCTCTCTATTTTATCATCCTCCCCAGAACTTTGATCTGAGTTTTCATATTTGATTAGGTTATTTCTCCCTGTGATAAACAGAGGAAGATATCAGAAATGTTGCTCTTACATTTCTGAAATTTCTAACCACAGTGATAAATTAATTTATTTGGTTAAGGTTTATGTAAACATTTATTTTAGCCAATTTTTGCATTTGTCAGAAGATCATCAACAGATATTTGATTAAAAGGACCTGATTTTTCCATTTTTTATTATTCTTTGTAAATGCCTTGTCCAAAACAATATATGGAAACATAGTGATTTAGTATAGATTGCTCTGATTTTTATCATTTCATTGCATTTTGTTTGTGCCTGAGATCAACTTGTGTTTGCAAAAAGAAGCAACTACAATACTTTAAAATATGACCCCAGTGTTGGTCTCCCTTCCTGGTATAAGTGGAAGGAGAATCTGCATCTCCCAGAGATAGTTTAATGATGTAAGTAAGGCAGTTTCTCTATAGATGATCATTAAATGCTGTTAGAGATTATAAGTCAGCAGAGGTCATATCACTGAGTTTCATTTGATATATGGGAAAATGGAACAAATTTATCTGTAGCTTTCTCCATTTCAAATAGTAAGGTGGTTTAAAGAAAATGACTAGAACAGCATTCTACAAGGTATACTTTGACATTTTCAATTTTATGAATTTGATTAACAACTCATTTAATTAAAATAATGACTTGTTTTGAGGGTGTGGATTTGAAACTATGACACTCTTGTGAAATCAATTATATACTTGTATTGCTTGGTGACAATGGAGAAAAATGGATACAGGTTAGTAGGAAAGGCCTAGAGTACCATTCTGCCAAGGCTATTTTGGAACTACACTTTGGATGAATTGGTACTTTCTTGGAGATTTTTGTATTCCCAAATGAAATGGGGTCTGGTGGTATGAGGTCATTGTCCAAACACTGCTCCACTATATATAGTTCCTATATGAAATTGAGTAAATAAATATTATTTTGGTATTTAACAATCTTTAAGAAAACAACATGCTAAGCTGAAGTAAGAATAAACTTTTTCCCTCTCTCTTTGTGTCCTTCAAATCCTGTTCAGCATTACCTCCCTGACTTAACAATTTTCTTTCAGGTCTAGAGAGAGTGATTGAGAACTAGTTAACCAAAAATTTCCCTATTACTGTAGCTGACTTAGGTTCAGGAAAGGGGAGTGATGAATTACTTTTAATTCCTGGCCTGAAGACAATATAATCATGCAGTCTATTTTTCAGATTATGTATGAATTTTAAATAAACAGACTTGGAAGAAGTGTACTGTTACTAAATATTTAATTCAAATATGACATGTAAAACTAATTCATTCAAAATAATCAGAGTTATATTGTTGCTAAACAAGAGGGCTTATAGTCTTATATGCATGAGAGGACAGTTCAATGACACTAGGTTTTTCCAAAAATGAAAGAGTTTTTTGCAAGATGCCACCACAAGAAATCCTCCCAGAGGACCTCATGGTTCAGTCTAGGTTCCTCTACTTTCTGCCTGTGTTTGAAGCAGGATGGGGAAATTACAGGCATGAAGAAGAAGTGGAGGATCTATCTTGAGCTGAGGAAAACTAGTGATCATTCCAGAAATTACAAATCAAATTATGGAAAAACTGAATTTATGAACTTTGAGTTTCTCAGCTTAATAAATGTAGTCTTGATTACAATTTCATATCTCCTGAAAGTAGTCAAATTGAAAAAGCTTTAGCTCAGGGACAGTAGAATCTTTGGAGTTCTGGACATGATAGCAAAAAAATTCTGAATCCCATACATCTAAACTTAAGAGGAAAGAAACTGAAAAAATTAACCACCTTGAAACCTTTCAAAAACTTAAATTGTCTGAATACACTGGATTTGCTTAAATGTAAAGTAAACAACCTGAACAACTACCATGACTGTGTCTTCAGGCTCCTTCCCCAGCTGACCTCTCTGGATGGCTACTACTTAGATGTCTAGGAAGCTCATGACTCAGATGCTGAGGATGATGGTATGTATGAAGAGGAGGATGACAAAGAAGATGAGGACAAGAAGGATGAGGATGGTGAAGACCAAAAGTCTGAAGATGAAGACAAAGATGTAGAAGATGAAGACAATGGAGACAAAGTCAGGAGTAGGAGTAGGAGGAGATTGGACATGATGGAGATGTTGGTGAAGATGAAGACTTCAAGGATAAAGATGAGGAGGAAGAAGAAAAACAGGAAAAGCAAAAGTGGAAGAGAAAAACAGATGATTAAGGAGAAGATTATTAAGAATATAAATCATGTGCAAAAAAGAATGTTTCAGCATTGGTTGGACTGCTCTTTTGGATTGTGGAGATTGTTTTAAAAAATTCCTCTGATACAAACCCCAGAAAATCAACCCATCCTAAGAACCAAAGAATAATTCCATTAACATTCCACCTTCCTTCATTTAGATCCTCTTAGGAAACTACCACTAAACTTGGGAAACACACTCCATCAAAATTGCAAGCACTGTTAGATTTTCATTTTAAGACTTGCTGTAGGGTGGTTCACTGTGATTGGTGATTCCTATCCACTCATGACTAATGAGGTTGTAAAATAATTTTTACTTCTGTACAACCAAAGCAGCTTTGTAAATAAAATCATAATGTTTGAAAAAAATCAAAAAATTTTCAATAGATTTTTAATTTTTCATAAGTGAGAGAATCACAAAAAGAAAATTTATTACTAATGACTTTAAGATTTAAAGATGAAGATTTCCAAGGCAAATTAGAATAGCATGTAATTATGGAAAAAAACTAAGAAAGATGTTTTACCTTAAATGTATAAATAAAAGAAAAAGCCCAAACATTTAGGTGTGTTGCAAATTATAACACAATACAAAAAGATTTATAGATGATAAAGGAAAGGAACATGAAAAGGTGGTAATGTAAGTTCTTCTCATTAAAAATTAACATATTGTTTAGTTTTCCACATGGGTGGCAATTCAAAGAACCAGAAATATGTTAATTTTCATAAATGGATTTATTTGGGGGAAAAACTGATAGTTCTGAGGCCCTAAAATGTCCAAATCAAGGTAACATCAGAGATGTTTTCTCAACAAGGACAGCTACTGCTAATCCTGGTGTCCAGCCATGTGTAAACAGTGAGCACTGAGTTCTGCTGAGGTCTCTGACTTGTCCCCAGAATCTGTCTCTGGGGGCCCAGGTTTGGTCAAGGCTAGTCTCTTTCTTAGCCTCCTTTCTTAGTCTCTTAGGGGTTTTCTTCCTTTCTGCAGCTGTAAGGAACAGTCATCTCTCACATGGTAGAATAGAAAAGGTTGCTTCTTTGTTTGTGTTTATTCTCTCTGTGTGTGTCTCTGTTTATATCAGACCTAGCAAAAGAGCACAGTCTGAACCCTGAGGTATGTTTCATTGATAAATCCAATCCAAAGCACTAAAGGGAACTTATCAAGTAATCTAATCAAAGGCCCATAAAAGGAAACTAATGCAATCAAAGGGAATCATACACTATGGAATAGATTAGTTTAGGAACATAATCATTTTCATTTTGAGATTCATAAAATAACTACAAACTGTCACACATATGAATATGTTTCTCCATATCATAAATTCAGATAAATTAGAGATTAAATTATCAAGGACATAAAATTTCCTGGAATTTCATTGGACTGAGATATCAGAAATAGATAAAGCTTGCTGCAAAGTTAACAGGAAGACTTGTTTTACCATAAAAAGACTCTTCAACTCTCAATCTTATACAACCTCCTTCCCTGAGTGATTTCTGCTTTCTTAATCACTGAGAAGCCCCATTTTCCAAAATCATACATTATCATTTTGCTGATTATGAATTCATGATTAAGAATAAAATATTCCCCTTCCGTTTACAAACCTTCATTAAGGTCCCCTAATGAACCCTAATTTGTCCCCTAATCTGGGGACAAATTAGAGGTCTCAATATACAATAATATTTTTCTTAATTTTGTTGTTTGAGAGTCTAGGCTATACCTTAACCCCTTTAAATACAGATCTGTTTTGCTTTGTGCCAATTAGGAAAATATTTCAAAATCCTTTAACTCTCTTTCTTCCTTTCTTTGATGAGATATCCCACCAGTCCACTGTATTCTGTCTCCTGTAATGAAAGACCCCTAGAGAACCCTATTACAGAAGTCTTCCTCCCATGGAAGTGGGTGGGTGTGGCAGACAGTGAAGAGTAGTTTCTTTTCAGTGAATTTAGCCAGTAGATGTTGTTTTAAATATTGGCTCTGACCAGACTAAAAGCACAGGTGATTAAAAGATGAAAAGGCACGTTTATGGAGAATTTGCCAATGAGTGTCATCTACTGTCCAGTAGGAAAATTGCAATGAGGAAAATTGCTTTTAGGATCACTTTAGTTTGAAATGCTAGGAGAAAGTCTGCAGCCCATTAGTGAGTCCTTGTCCAATTTTGATAACTTAAGTTTGACAATTTTAAAGACTCAGAATAAGTTGAAACATAAATTCAGAGAACCACCATGAGAGGCTCTTCTCTCTAGGCAAGATGGAGAAATTGACCATCAGAACAAATTCACTAATGTATTGGGATGCCTAGATATCATCAACAAATTGCAAGCCATACGAAGAAACAAGAAAGATAGCCCAGCCAAAGAAACAAACTAAATACCCAGAATAAATACAAGTTTTAAGACAACTAATTGAAACAATCTCACAAATCACCTAAATTAATTCAGAGTTGAAAGAAAATATGTATAAATAGATAAAGGATATTAAAAAGAATCTGAGTGACCATGAAGAACAATTTGAAGACCTGTAAAAATTAGGGAATAAAGCTTAAGGTAGTGAATGGCAAAACAAATAATATTAAAAACACATTAGAGAAATATTATAGCAGATTTGAATTGATCAAAGAAAGGATTAGTGATATCAATGACAGAACATCTGAACTTGAAAAGACAGGAGATCAGAAAGAGTAAATAATGGAATAAATACAACAGATTCTCAGGGAACTGAATGACAATGCAAAATGCAGAAATCTGCATGATACCGTTGTACCAGAAGGAGAAGAGAATAGGAAAGGGGCAGAAAGAATATTTGAGGAACTAATTACTGAAAATATACAAGTCTTTATAAATGGATGATGTACACTAAACATAAAAAAATCTGAATAAAACTATTCTGAGAGAACTACAAGGTATCCTAAATGGAGTGCTGCAACCAGAAAGGAAAGACAAGAGAGAGAAAATTTAATAAGAGTGCTAAATGAAGATTATAAGGAAGGGTAAATTAAAAGGTCAAAAGGCAATAATATATGACAACAAAAAACAAAGGATAAAATGGACAAATTAAGTAATGCCTTCATAGTAATAACATTGATTATGTATATCTTGAACTCCCTATCAAAAGACAAAGACTGATAGAATGCATAAAGAAATGTGAGTCATCTATATGCTGTCAACTAGAGACTGTCTCAGATGTAAGTACAAAGTCCGATTGAAAGTGTAAGGTTGGAAAAAGATATTTCACATAAATAACAACGAAAAAAAGATCTGATGTAACAATATATCATTGGAAAACATAAATTTTAAATTTAAAAATGTAATAAAAGATGAAGAAGGTCATTAGATATGAATACAAGGGGCAGTAGTTTCTAAAATCTTAAGCCCAAAGCATGTGACAAAAGGAAAGAAAAATAAATGGTATACCTATTCAAAATAAAATACTTTTGTTCTTCAAATTCTTTGCCAAGTAACTAAAATGGAGCCTACTCAATGGAGGAAAATATTTGGAAATCACAGAACCAATAAGAGTTTGATATCCCTGTTATATAAAGAGATCATATAACTCGATAAAATGACAACACCTCAATTAATATGTATGAAGGAGTGGAATAGACATTTCTCTGAGAAGAAGAGCAAGTGACTAAAAAGCACATGAAAAAATGCTCAGAATATAGTTGTTAGAGAAATTAAAACTACAATGAAATATCATTTTGCAACTTATAGAATGGCCAATTTTGTGACATGAGAAAAATACAAACGTTATAAAAGATGTGGAGAAACAGGAACACGTATGCACCTTTGGTGGGTGTGTAGAATGATACAGCCTCTGTGGAAGAAAGCTTGGCAGTACCTCAAGAAGCTGAATATAGAACTGCCATATGATCCAGCAATGCTATTACTAGGAATATATTCAGAAGAACTGAAAGCAAAAATGTTAGCTGACCTTTGAACACTGATGTTCATAACAGCACTATTCATGTTTGCTAAAATATGGAATCAGCCCAACTGTCCATCAAATGATGAATGAATAACATATATGTGGTATGTACATATAGTTCAATACTATTCAGCTATAAGAAGAAATGAAATTGAGATGAATATGGCAAATTAGATGAATGAAATAAGCCAGACACAATGGGAAAATATTGTATCATCTCACTAGTATGAACTAAATACTATAAGTAAACTCACCAGAGGTAAACTCTAGAATATAGGTTACTAGGAAATAGAATGTGGATTGAGAATTTAGCTGATGTCCAAAATATGTAGCATTATTGATAAGGTTAAGTTTAAAAATCTGTTAATGGATAGAGTGGAGAGTTGAACATTATGCTCTGTATAAGTAATGTTGCTGATTTATACAAGGGTAAATAAACAACTTTGAATACAAGAAGCTAATCAAGAGTCAAGTAAGCTGAGTGGAGAAGAATCAAGATGGAATCCAGATGAAGAGATAAGCACAATGGGAACAGCTTTCTCTTTCTACCCAAAGAGTGATCCTCTCCCTGTGACATAACCATTTTGACAGCAACAAAGACTGTTGGATTTTAAGCATTCAGGGGACTTCACAATATTTTCTCATTTAGAAATTTATACCACTAAAGGAAAGTGGTATTTCATATCTTCCAGCATCTTAACACTCCTTTACATCCATCTGATTCTCTAACTCTATTTTCTTCAAGAATATAGGAGTGACTGAATTGAGATAATTAGAAAATATGTTTTAAGAGTTTAGGCTGTTGTCAGAAGAAATGGAATTCCTTGTACCACACATCCAAAAATGCTTTGGCATGTTGGCAGAATTAAATGAGTTATCTTCAATTACTCAGGGGGACTCACATTGTGAAATAACAAACATATTCAATACATAATACTTGGTTCTCATAATGCTACTCACTGGATGAGGGATTAGGAGAGGATTTCAAATCGTGTTTTAATATAAATAATGAAAATGCATCAATAATTCTTATTATAGGGACCCCGAGAATTATTCTGAAAACATATTACCTATGTACACAATATCAAATATGAACAGCACAATACAAATATTACAAATGGAAAATAAACAATGAAAGTCATCATATAACTAAGATTATTTTAAATGTAAAAAAGCTCATGGGTAACGAAATTATTTCTGGCATCAAACTTGAAGACAGCATACTGAGTTATATAAGTCTGATAAAAAGGGACAGATATTATACAATTCCACTCATATGGAGAGATAGAATATGCAAATTCATAGAAACAGAAAGTACAGTTCAATTTACCAGAGGTATAGGGGAAAGGAGGAATGGAGATTTAATTCATAATGGGTGAAAGGTATCTGATCAGAATATAGAAACGTTCTGGAAACATGATAGCACAATATTGTGCATGTGATTTAATTTCCATAATTGTGTATGTGGGAGAGGTTGAGTTCAGAAATTTTATGTGTATATGTTTCCACAATTTATAAAGGAAAGATCTAAAAATATATAAACATACAATTAAATGGGAAAGCAGATCCTAACTGGAACTAATAATGGAGGATAAAATATACAAAAAGATACTATTGAGACACCCAAAAAAATTGTAATATAGCATATATATTTAACATAAATATTGTTTTTCCTAAACTTGATAACTCTACTTAAGGTGGTACATAAGTGAATTTCCTCATTCTAAGGAAATGTATATGGCAGTATTATGTTCTCAAGGAGCATGATGTATACAGCCAATGCTCAAATGTATAGAAAACTGATAAATTGATAAATTGGTGGAGAGATAGATAGATGACAGATAGATAACAGATAGGTATATGATAGGTAAGGTGAGAGAGAGAGAATAGTATAGCAAATGTTATAAAATATTAAAAGATTTTGGATCTAGATATTTGGTGGATGAGTAGGTTGGTGTGATCTGTATGGATTCTGTATTATTTAAAAGCTGTCATTTAAGTATGAAAATATTTTTAATCAATAGCATAAACACATTTCTTAGGTTTAGTCTTTTTTGACAAACTGCAGATATGCTTTTATTAAAATTTGCAATGAAACTTCAGTCTTTCTGAAAATTTTTAGTTATTTTGATGTCTGGATTGAGTTTCCATTAACACAAGTTTACCCTTGAAAATGTAAAGGAAAGCCCAAGAAAGGATGTGCAGATTGGGCAGAGATCTGTCCAGAATCTGTAACATTATTCTTGAAAGATTGGTTATAGTCTCTGAATAACCAGGGTATTGTAATCTTTAGACTGGAAATCCAGAATGAATCTATGACCTGGCAACAAAATATATAACAATTTATTAGACACCAGTAAACCCACAATAATATTTGGGGAGAAATTCAAGATTTTAACAATTTCACTGGTCTCATGCTGGAAGTGTGCTCCTCAGAGAATTTATTCTGGAAGTAATATATACAATTATAGAATTTAGGAGGATAAAAAAGTGGTAAATAATAGGATTTGTTCTTGCTTGCTAGAATTCAACTTTATTTTTTATAGAATCTTTATTTTTTAGCATAACACATGTGGATTTGTGGAATTAATTTAATACTCTGAAGAAAAAATATGTTAGGCTCCATAAAAAAGTTATTTATTAGTCTATTTTTTTTAAAAGATTTACTTATTTCTCTCCTCTTCCCCCCTCCACCCTGGTTGTCTGTTCTCTGGGTCTATTTGCTGCATTTTGTTTCTTTGTCTGCTTCTGTTGTTGTCAGTGGCACAGGAATCTGTGTTTCTTTTTGTTGCATCATATTGTTGTGTCAGCTCTCCATGTGTACGGTGCCATTCCTGGGCAGGCTGAACTTTCTTTCACGCTGGGCGGCTCTCCTTACGGGGAGCATTCCTTGCGTGTGGGGTTCCCCTACACGGGGGACACCCCTGTGTGGCATGGAACTCCCTGCGTGCATCAGCACTGTACATGGGCCAGCTGCACACTGGGCAGAGAGGCCCAGGGTTTGAACCATAGACCTCCCATGTGGTAGAGGGACACCCTAACCACTGGGCCAAGTCCACTGCCATTTTTAATCTATTTTGACATAGTATTCAGCAGAACACTCATTGCATATTATATTGAGAAAATACAATATTGTTAAAACATTTCAATAACATTACATTTAGAATCTAACAGTTTTATTGTTCAATTCATATATCGGGCAGCATCTGTTCAGAATGAAAAAGGGTGTGCTATTAAGGGAGTAAAAAGCTCATAGAGAGACATTCTAATTTGCCTCGCCTGGTTTCAGTAGAATTTACTTATGTGCAGTTCTGTAGAATGCATTCCATTTTTATTCTTTTTCTTTGAAATATCCTTCAATTCAACGGTTTTGTCTTCCGGGGAAGTGCTTCTCAGAAGGGGTCTGTGACAGTATGAAATTACTTTATCAATCCCAAAAAGAGAAAAATAAATGTTTTAGTAGGAATCCTTTCATGTGGGTACGAGACCCTCTTTTTTGTCTATATTTATGTTTTTAATGTTACATTAAAAAAATATGAGGTCCCAATATACCCCCACCCCCCTCGCCACACTCCTTCCCCCATAACAACCTCCTCAATCATCATGGGACATTCATTGCATTTGGTGAATACATCTCTCAGCACCACTGCACCTCATGGTCAATAGTCCAAATCATAGCCCACACTCTCCCACTGTCCACCCAGTGGGCCATGGGAGGACATACAATGTCTAGTAACTGCCCCTGCAGCACCACCCAGGACAGCTCCAATTCCCAAAAAAAAGCCCCCACATCATATCTCTTCCTCCCATTCCCTACCCCCAGCAGCCACCATTGTCCACTTTCTCCACAACAATGCCACATTTTCTTCGATTACTAATCACAATAGCTCATGAATGGAATATCAGTAAGTCCACTCTAATCCATACTCTATTCCTCCATCCTGTGGACCTTAGAATGGTTGCTTCTACTCCACATTTACATCAAGAGGGGGCTTAGATTCCACATGGATGCTGGATGCAATTCTCCTGCTTTCAGTTGTAGGCACTCTTGGCTCCCTGATGTGATGGTTGACCTTCTTCACCTCCATGTTAGCTGAGTGGGGTAAGTCCAATAAACCAGAGTGTAAGAGTTGCAAGTCTGTTGAGGCTCAGGGCCTGGCTATCACATGGTCAGTCCAGAGATTCAGGTCCCCTGGGCATACATTAAACCCCAGCACCAACTACAGTTCCGGTAAAGGGAACAGAAGAGACTTGTGGAAAAAGATCACATCTAAGTCCAGCTCCATCACAAAGAAACACAAACTCCAAGATAGGGCCAACTGAGATGGCACTGAATTCCATCTGCCATGACCATAGAACCTGTGGGTCTCTGTAGCCCTCAGAAGAACCAATACCTTGGGTTGTATCTACTTTATCTGTCTCTGGGACTCTTGATTGGAATACCTCAGTGAGACATGACTTAGGTTGAGTCTCTGCCTTCTTTTTTTGTCTAATATAAACAGAGGCATAGAAAAAGAGAGATATAGAAAAGGGGAACTCCACTTTTTGAAGCAGATATTTGAGAGAGGACTAGAGGATCACTTCAGCTGGAAACCCACAAGAACTTGAACACAAAGAACAGTTCAAGGATGAGGAGTTGAACCCTGCCCTATGCCAGATCACCACATGATGAGATGCCAAGATCACCAATAGGAGAATTTGGTGCAAGAGTATCACTTGCTTTAAATCAATCAAGATGGTCCCTTGATTTGAACATTTCATGGCCTCAGCACTGCAAACTTTCACCCCCAATAAAATTTCCTTTATAAAAGCTAACCCGTTTTACATACTTTTCATTGGCAGAATTTGCAGATTAAGACAGAAATTGGTACCAGAAGAGAGGGAATTATGCTGTTTGCAAATAGAAAAATGTTGGTATGACTTTGTAAAGAGGTAATAGGTATTTTTGAAGTAATTTTAAAGTGCTTGATATTAAACACCTAGATTGCTTTGAAGAGACTGTTGATAAGAATATGGACCCAAAAGTTATTTCTGATGAGGTCATAGAAGAAATGGTGAAACTGTTATTGGAAACTTGATGGAAGTTTAACCCTTGTTTTAAAGTTATGGAATTACTGGCAAAATTGACCCCTAATGTTAGTTGTAAAATAGAATTTGAAAATGACGAGCTTAGATATTTGGCTGAGATTTCAAAAGGAAATGTAGGCAATGTGGCCTGACTTCACCTTTCCACCTAGAGCAAAATTCCTACAGAAAGACAAGCTGAGAACTAAACTGTTGGGCACAAAGAAATCAGAGATGAATTGATTTAGGAAACTTTGAACTTCTGGAAAACAATCCAACAGAAGAAAGTGCCCCATGCGAGCTCTTAACTAAAATTGGAACTTTTAAGGCATGGTAGGGAATGCTGTTATCCAGGAAGAATTTCTAGAAAATCTTACTATCTGATGGTCTGAAACTCTGTTTCCTGCATGGTAAACCAACAAGCTTTTTATAAGATCTGTATGAATGAAACCATAGTTATTCTGGATTAAAAGGGAAAGGAAGTGCATAGATTGAATGGAAGACAGCTCCAAAACAAAACCATGGAACCCTAGATATGGACTTAAGACACCACCTCAGTCCAAGAGAGGAGCCACACCCATGTCTACCAAAAGAGTGAGTTTGCCTAGCAATTTGAAGAGTTCAATTTCCAGCCCAATTTTAGTGAAAGTTTCACCACCTCAGGTAACAGAGAGGGTGGAGAACATTCCCTTTTTTGGGAGAGTACGATTGCCACCCCACTGATCTGATGAGGTTGGGACTATTCCCTGTCGATTAGACAGTTTGCTTACCACCTGATTGGGGTTGTGCACCACCTATTATGGAGAATGTTGCTATCAGTTAACTACACTAAAAGGGTTGAGAATGTCCCCAAGAGGATTTGAAAATGGTGAAAATTATTCCAATGTTTTTAGGTAATGATGTCTAGATCTCAGTGCTCACCCAGATATTCAATGATGATGGAACTGAAAGAATGGCCATTGGGCAAGCCCTTCGAGGGTTTCAGCCCATATGAGGCCTTGAGGAAAAGAAGGCATCATTCCATGGATGACATTCAGATGCTGAGATCTAAGAGAATATATCCGTCAGCATTTCTGAACTGTTTGGGACCCATGATGCCTGTTTCCCTTTCAATTTTTCCCTATGGCAATATGAATATGTATCTTATGTCTGACCCTCCTTTTTATATTGGAAACATATAACTTGTTTTCTAAGTTAACAGGTCTACAGCCAGAGGGGAAATGTTGCCACACAGCAAATGGCATACCTATAACTGATTTTTGTGAGATTTTGTATATATCATAGGTATTGAATTTATTTAAGGCTTTTGAAATATTCCAATGTAATGAAAGTTTTATGCATATGGAACAATATTTATTTTTGGGATTTAAAGGATGGAGTGCAATAGTTTGAATATTTATTATAGGTTCTAAAAAGAGAAAGATTATGTTATTTAATTAATTCATTTATGGGGGTGTGATGTTCTGTTGATTGGATAACAGCAGGGAAGTATGACACAGTTTGAGTGTTACCCTCTCGCTGGGTGTGGTATAAATGGAGACACAGTGAGAAGAAGTCCCACCATTTTTGATACAGACCTGTGAGAAAGGACTTGAGAATTGTTAAAGCATAAAACATCCAAGAAGCTGGGTCCAAGGGCCAATTCAAGGCTGAGATGAGCCCTGCAATATACTTTATATCCACATGGTGGAACACAAGTAGCTGACTTTGGTGAGAAAGCATCACTGATGTCTTGATTTGGACATTTCGTGGCCTCAGAATTATATGATTTACCTTGAATTAAATTCTTATTGTAAAAGTCAACCCAAGTCCTGAACATTGCATAAGCAATCTTTGGCAAATCAAGGTAGGATGCCTCTCAACATCAAAGCTGCTGGCAATTTTATTTTACTTAATTTTATCACCCCATTTTAGCCTTGTTCCCAACATCTCAATTAAAAGTTTAGCCAAATTCTTCCATTACTGCTGTGTCATTTAATTTTATGCTTTTTTCATTCTATGTTTTTTTCCCTTTCCTTTCTTAATCAAAGTGAGATTTTGTAGGTGGCTGTTAGATTTAATTTAAGACCCTTGGAGTGGGATTACAACAAAATAAAAAGGAAACTCTAATTCACATTGCCTCTAGGAAAAATATAAAATCAAATCTTATGCAAGTTAAAAACACTCATCAAATTTAAAGGGAAAGGGATATCTTTAATCTGATACGAAGCAGGTACCAAAATATAACAAAAGCAAGTATTCCATTTCTGGGGCTGAGTATATTAATATAGGAACAATTCTCAAAATATAATCACTATAAACTCTAGAATATATGAATGCTTAACAAAAGACAGTATAGAGACAGGAAAAGAAAACTGGGAGTGTGGTTGGAGTCTTGCCAGAGCGGGCTGTCATGGGGGCTTGCAGGGTGGAAGGTGTATGGATGTCGATTTGGAGAGACAGTGATGGAGGTGGTGCTTGTTAAAGGTAGAATTGGGGGTATAATTACAGAGGTCAGAAATTGTGGGCTGGAGGGAACTTTCCCCCTGGGGCTGGCAGCCATGGTGTTCCCTGAAAACTGTCAGTTGTGCAGTGCTGTTCCTGGGCACTATGGTACCCAGATGCATGGTCCACAGGACTGTGTCCTCTGAACCCCCATAGCCTGTGTTCCACAGACCTTTGTACCCTGGATCTACAGTGTCCTGGACTTCCCTTTCCTGAGTCCAGTGCTCCTGGAGGTCTGGGATTGCCCTAGCCCTCTGGTTTTGGACTGACTCTGTGGGTGGGAGGGATTTGGTGGGGGTGAAGCAGGGGGGCTGGGCTAGTATAGGTTCAATTTTCTGGTGTCCCTCCATTTTTTTGTGTGCTTGTAGGAGCATACCAGCTGGCTTGGGGAGAGCCTGGGAAGAAAGGAGTGGCGAATCTGCTGAGAAGGCCCATTTCAACTAAATACCCTGGGATAGGAAACTTAGTCTGGGAGAAGGTGGAGTCAGAAAATCAACTAGCCCTCTTGTAGCACACCTAAAGGAGAGGGACTGTAGGAGGTGATTTCCAAGCTTCCAATAGCATAATTGGGGTTCCTGGTGAGGTGTGGGTGCTCTCTCTCTCTGGAAATTAAGAGTCATTGTTTTCTGTGTGGAGCTGGTTCAACAAGTACCCACTTGAATCTCCTACTGGACCACTCATGCAGCTTTCCTGCTGCCTGGGAGAGAGGGACCTGAGGAAGGGAGAAAAGGGGAACTTCAGATATTTAAGTATTTTATTTAACTACAAAGAGAATTCCTTGCTTGAAACTTTGTCTGGTATTTTGTTTGTCTTCTTGATTTTCCTTCTTCTTTAACACCCAAGGCCCTTTTTTCTTTCTATTTTCTTTCTTTCTTTTTTTTTTTCTTGCTTGCTTCCCCCTCCATTTTGCCCCCCTCCATTTTTTCTTTTCTTTCTTTCTCTTCTTTTTTTATACCTTTTATATTAGGTGTTAAAGGGAGCACTTCACATTTGCTGTATTTCCCCATCTTCCATTTCCACTTTTCTGTGTGTATTGATTTTGGCTATCAACACTACTCCTTTCCTATACATCTTTCTCTCCTCCATCATTTTTCTGACATTTTATTTCTAATACCTTTGTTCTGTTTTCTGTCTTATATTCACTCTTTATATTATTGTACTTTCTTTTCTCTTTCCCTCTCTCCTTAACACACTGGCCTTTTAATTCACACTATATTCCTCCCCATATTCAGTTTATTGTCTCACTATACATACTTTACTTTTCTTAATGTTATAAATCTACATAACCTACATGAATCTAATATCAATTCTCCTAGACCTCACATGATTTCTCTGTTAATATTTACTATCAATACTAATATTATTCATTTTCTTTTCCTACTCCTTTCACTTTCTGTGGCCTTAGTATTTCCTTCAAGTGAACTTAACCAACAGCAAGAAAATATAATAAGAAGAACAAAGTGACAAAGGGAAGACTTACCATGCATGAAAAAATAACTAATTAAACCCTAAACTAGACTAAGAAACTAAGCAACTGACTAAACCTGTCAGGATAAAATGATGATCAGACAGCAGCAATAAAACTACAAGCCAAACCAATAATCAGGAAAATATGCCACAATCCAATGAACAAAAGAAAAACCAGAAGGAGGAGAAGAACATCAAACAAGATATTAAAGTTCTCAAAACATATATTAAGGACCAATTCAATGAAATGAAGAGATTAAGAATATGAAGAATAAAATTGGAGGGAATACAGAAGAAATTGCAATCATACTAAAAAAGATAACAGATAGGATGATGATGAACAGCACAATTGAAGAAATAAAAAATACACTCAACAAATAATAGCAGATTTGAAGAGGCAGAGGAGAGATTAAGTGATGTGGAAGACAGTACATCTGAAATCAAACAGATAGTAGAACTGGTTGATAAAAAGAAAAAAAAAAACCCAGCAGGGGCTTAGAGACCTGAATGACAATGCAAAACATGCAAACATACATATTATAAGCATCCCAGAAGGAGAAGAGAAGTGAAAGGGGACAGAAGGGGAGTTGGAGGAAATAATGGCTGAAAACTTCCCAAATCTACTGAAGGAGATGGTTGTACATGTCCAGGAGGCACAATGCACCCTAAACAGCATAAATCCAGATAGGCCTACCCAAAGACATATACTTGTCAAATTATCCAATGCTCAAGACAAAGAGAAAATTCTAAAACCAGCAAGAGAAAAGAGAACCATCCCATACAAGGGAGGCTTCATAAGATTAAGTGCTAATCTCTCATCTGAAACCTGGAGACAAGAAGGCAATGATATGACATAGTCACGGAGCTAGTAGAAAAAAATTCCAACCAAGAATACTCTATCCAGCAAAGTTAGCATTCAGAAATGAGGGAGAGATCTAAATATTCACAGATAAACAGAAACTAAGTATGCCAACATGAATCCTGCCCTTCAAAAAATACTAAAGGGAATTCTGCATAAAGAAAGAAAAAAACAAGAGAGACAGAGTTGGAGGAGAGTGTAAGAGCAACTAAAAACACAAAAACAGGAAAAGAGAATCAAACAAAATATGCCAAACACAAATCCAAAGGCAATATGTCTATTATAAATAATTCCTCGAAAGTAATAACATTGAATGCGTACGGATTAAACTCACCTGTCAAGAGACTCAGACTAGAAGATTGGGTAAGGAAATATGACCCTTCTATATGCTGTCTACAAGAAACACATTTTAGACCCAAGGGTTCAAAGAGGTTGAAAGTGAATGGCTGGAAAACAATCTTACTAGCAAACAATGACCATAAAGGGCAGAAGTACCTATATCAATAGACAGACAAAAGAGACTTTAAATGCAAAACAACTGTGAGAAACAAAGATGGACACTACATCTTGGGATAATGTGTGAAGAAAAAAGAATAATTATAAATATTTATGTTCCTAACAAGGGTCCCTCCAAATGTGTGAGGCAAACACTGGAAAAAATAAGTGAAGGAATAGATGTCTCTACAATTATAGTGGGGAAATTTAATACTCCACTATCAATTTTGGACAGAACATCTCAAAAGAGAATCAATAAAGAAACAAAGACTTTGAACAATATATTAGAGGAGCTGGACCCAATAGACACATAAAGAACATTACAGCCAAATACAGCAGGGTATACATTCTTCTCAAGTGCACATGGATCATCCTCCAAGATAGACCAAATGCTAAGCCACAGAAAAAGTCTCAATTAATTCTGAAAGATTAAACTCATACAAAATAAATTCTCTGACCAGAGTGGAATGAAGCTGGAAATCTGCAAAGGCCAGAGACCCAGATTTGGCACCAAGATTTGGAAGTTAAAAAACACACTCTTAGAAAAACAGTTTGTCAAGGAGGAAATCTCAAAAGAAATTAATAGCTACCTTAAACCCAATGGAAATGTTAACACAAACTATCGAAACTAATGGGAGGCAGGAAAAGCAGTACTGACAGGGAAATTTATAGCCATAAATTCATATATCAAAAAAGAAGAGAGAGCTAAAATTTAAGAACTAACTGCACACTTGGAGGAAACAGTAAAAAAAAAAAAAAAAAAAAAACCCACAAAGGAAGAAGAAAGAAAGAAAGAAAGATCAGAGCAGAACTAAAAGAGATAGAAAATAAGAAAGCACCTGAAAAAAACAAAACCAAGAGCTGGTTCTTTGAGAAGATCAATAAATTTGACAAGCCCTTAGCTAGACTAACAAACAAAAGAGAGAAGATGTAAATACAAAAAATAAGAAATGAGAGAAGAAATATTACCACTGACCCCAGGGAAATAAACACTATCATAAGAGGATACTTTGAAAAACTATATTCCAACAAGAAGGACATTTTAGAGGAAATGGACAAATTCTGAGAAACACTTAAGCAGCCTACATTGATGAAAGAAGAAATTGATGATCTCAACAAACCAATCACAAGTAAAGAGGTAGAATCAGTCATTAATTAGAAAACTGTGTATCCTAAATTATGCACCACAATGTAAGCACAGATGTCACCTTGTTTGAAAACTATTGTCTCAGACTCTGTACATCAATTTAAGTAAATATGATGTGAATAGGGTGTAAGAGTATCGCTGGGGAAGGGAAAAGGTTTTGTGATGGATGTGTGGGAGTGCTGTATATTATATATATGAATTGCTGTGGTCTAGGGCTCTTGTTAAGAGAAGTTCAATAATTAGGGGAGAAAAAAAAAGAAAAAGATAGGATGTAGAATTTTTTCCAAGTCAACACGTATTCTATATCTAACCTTTAAACCCATCACTATATGCCATTTAGCTAGTAAGGGATCCTGACATTATATTGGGCTTCAATTTTCAGGAAGTTTTGGATCACAGAGTGGTTCAACAATGGCAATGGAGGAATACTGGTATAGGATACTATTGACAGGTGATAGATTGCTGACAGGGAGCTATACAGGACATATGTCCAGGGTGCATGGTAATGTTTGGATATACTCATAGTGGCAACAATTAAAAACTACAGCTGGGGGGGTACTGGGATCCTGGCTGGTGGTGCTCTGTCGTGGTCCCTAGGGGAGCAGCGACAGTCTCCCAGATGCAGCAGCAAGGACCGGGAAGGAATGAGGGTCCAACAGTGAGCCCCTGACGCTAATGACTATGCTTGTGAGCTGATATGCCTGGAATAAGAACAAGGCCTAGAGCAGCATTGTGCCTGGGAATTTCCTCCTGACAGCCTTCATGTTACTCAAATGTGACCAGTCTCGAAGCCAAACTCAGCATGTAAATGCAATGCCTTCCCCCCAGCATGGGACATGACACCCGGGGATGAGCCTCCCTGGCACCAAAGGATCACTATACAACTACCAACTGATGATGCAACTGGAAAATGACCTGGAAAGGAAGGTTCAATGTGGATCAGCAGAATATCCCTGTCTACATAAAATAACATGACTTTAAAATGCTGTTTGACCTAATGCAAGGGGGAAATGGAAAGGAGAAATGAGTTTATATGGCTATGAGTCTCTAAAAAAAAAAAGAGTCTGGAGGCTGTCAGAAGGATTGCCCTTATGCACAACTGAGCAGAGTCTAAGAGACAGATAAAGTAGATACAACCCCCAGGTATTGGTTCCTTTGAGGGCTAAAGAGATCCATGGGTGTTATGGTCATGGCAGATGGGTTTAACTGCCATGTCAGATGGCCCTTCTTTGGAGCTGGTGGTTATGCGTGATGAATCTGGACTCAGATGGGATTTCTCTTCATAAGACTTTCATGCTACTGTGCTGGAGTTGTAGTTCGTGTTGGGGCTTAAGGTAAATTTAGGGGATCTGAATCTCTGGACTGACAATGTGATAGCCAGGCCCTGAGGCTCAACAGACTCCAGCACCTACAATCTGATTTATTGGACTCATCTCACTCAGCTAAGATGGAGTTGAAGAAGGACAACCACCACACCATGGAGCCTAGAGTGCCTACAACTGAAAGCGGGAGGATTGCATCCAGTATCCATGTGGAATCTGAGCCTCCTCTTGACATAGAGGTACAATGGACACAACCAATCCAATGTCCACAGAGAAAAGGTGGCATTGGATTGGGAAAAGTGGACATGGTGGCTGATGGGTATGGGGAATGGCAGGAAGAGACGAGATGTGGAGGCATCTTTGGGACTTGGAGCTGCCCTGGATGGTGCTTCATGGGCAATCACTGGACATTGTAAATCCTCCCAGGGCCCACTGGATGGAATGGGGAAGAGTATGGGCCATGATGTGGACCATTGACCATGAGGTACAGAGGTGCCCAGAGACATACTTACCAAATGCAATGGATGTGTCATGATGATGGGAATGAGTGTTGCTGGGGGGGAGGGGTGGGGTGGGGGTGGTGGGTTTGAATGGGTCCTCATATATTTTTTAATGTAATATTTTTACAGAATCAATAATAAAAAAAATAAATTAAAAACAAACAAACAAACCTACCAAAGAAGAAGAGCCCTAGGCCAGATGGCTTCATATGTGAATTCTACAAAACATTCCAGAAAGAACTAACACCAATCTTGCTTGAACTCTTCCAAAAAATTGAAACAGAAGGAAAATTTCCTAACACATTCTATATTGCCAACATTACGCTAGTACCAAAGCCAAAGACACCACAAGAGAGGAAATTACACACCAATCTCTGTAATGAACCTATATGCAAAAACCCTCAGTAAAATACTTGCTAATCATATTCAACAACACATTAAACAAATTATACACCATGACCAAGTGTGATTCATGCAATGATGATTTAACATAAGAAATTCAATTAATGTAATACACCATATAAACAGATTGAAAGAAAAAAAAATCACATGATCATATGTATAGATGCAGAAAAAGCATTTGAAAAAATACAGCACCATTTTTTATTAAAACACTGAAAAAAATCAGAATAGAAGGAAACTTTCTGAATATGAAAAAGAGCATATATGAAAAACTCACATCTAACATCATTTACAATGGTGAAATCCTAAAATCTTTCCCTCTGAGATCAGGAACAAGACAAGGAGGTACACTATGAACCCTCCTAATTAACATAGTCTTAGAAGTATTTAGTTGAGCACTGAGGCAAGAACCAGACATAAAAGACATCCAAATTGGAAAGGAAGAAGTCAAAATTTCACTATTTGCAGATGACATGATCCTATACAAAGAAAACCCTGAGAAGTATACAACAAAGCTTCTAGAACTTATAAATGAGTTCAGTAAAGTCACAGGTTACAATATCAATGAGCAAAACTCAGTAGAATTTCTTACAACAATAATGAACAATCTAAGGAGGAAATCAGGAATCAAATATAATTTATAATAGTAAAAAAAATCAAATACATTGCAATAAATTTTAAGTACAGATGTAAAAGACTTATACACTGAAAACTACAAAACACTGTTCAAGGAAATCAAAGAGGACCTAAATAAATGGAAGAATATTCCCTGTTCATGAATAGAAAGACTAAATATTATTAAGATGTCTCTCCTACCAAAACTGATCTACAGATTTAATGCAATCCCAATAAAAATTAGCACAGCATTCTTTAATAAACAATAGAAACTAACTATGAAATTTATTTGAAAAGGAAAGAGGGCCCGATTAGCCAAAGACGTATTGAAAAAGAAAAGTGAAATCAGAGGAATCACACTACCTGACTTCAAAACACACTACAAACCTACAGTAGTGAAAACAGCAAGGTATTGCCACAAGGATAGACACACTCACCAATGGAATCAAATTGAGAATTCTGATATACATCCTCATATATTCAGCCATATGGTATTTGAGAATGTCACCAAACCCTTTTAACTAGGAGAGAATGGCCTTTTCAACAAATGGTGCCTGGAGAACTGGATATCCATATGTAAAAGAATGAAAGAGGATTAGCAACTCACACCTTATAGAAAGATCAAGTCAAGTTGGATCAAAGACCTACATATAAGAGCCAAGATGATAAAGACCTTGGAAAGCAATGTAGGGAAACATCTACAGGAAATTGTAATAGGAAATGGCTTCATGAACTTCACACCAAAAGCACGAGCAGCAAAAGAACAAATAGGTAAATGGGACTTTCTCAAAATTAAAGCCTTCTGCACCTCAAAGGATTTTGTCAAGGAAGTGAAAAGAGAGCATAACCATGGAAGAAAATATTTGGTAACCATATATCTGATAGGAGATTTATATTTTGCATATATAAAGAACACCTATATCTCAAAAATAAAAAAGCAAATAGCCCATTTAAAAAATGGGTAAAAGGTTTGAACAGACACTTCTTCAAAGAAGATATACAAATGCCTAGAAAACATACGAGAAAACACTCAAATCACTAGCTATTAGGGAAATGCTAATCAAAACAACAATGAGATACCATCTTACTCCCATAAGACTGGCAGTTATCAAAAAATCAGAAGAGTACAAGTGCTGTTGAGAATGTGGAAGAATGGGAACACTCATCCACTGCTGGTGGGAATGAGGAAGAATCCAGCCATTCTGGAGGACAGTTTGGTGGTTTCTCAAAAAAAAAATAGCTATAGATTTGCCATATAACCCAGATGTTCCATTGCTTGGCATTTGTCCAGTAGAAATGAAAACAAGGACCCAAACTCATATATGCACACCAATGTTCATAGCAGGACTATTCAATATTGCCAAAAGTTGGAATCAACTCAAATGCCCATCAACAGATAAATGGATAAATAAAATGTGGTATATACATACAATGGAATACTACTCAGCTATAAGAACAAATACAGTACAAACACATGTGATAACATGGATGAATCTTGAGAAGGTTATGTTGATCAAAGCAACCCAGACATTGAAGGACAAATACTACATGACCTCTCTGATAGGAAATAAGCAAACCAAGCTGTCTCAGAGAGCTAGAGACTGGATGATAAGCTTAAAGGAAGTTGTGGGATAGAGGAAGGTTGTGGGATGACACCTACCTGGGTGAAATCTATGATAAGCTGGAGGTAAGTATTTGTATAGGGAAGGGATAAAATGGGGGCATAGGGATTCCTTTGGGTAGGGCTTTGTGGGCTTGAAGGGGGCTAGGGATGGAAGGATGGTTCAGATGGCCCAAGAAATTGGGGGTATGTTTGGGGTAACATCTGAACATAGAAGATTGTCAGGAAAGTGGTTGAAATTAATATGTATTTAAACTTTAGAAAATATTATAAGGACAGTTACCCTTTAAGATGCTTAAGAGGGGGGGCATCTGACACAGGGTAAGTTTATAGGAAGTGTGTGAGTGCTCATTTTGTCATAGTGGTTTATATCATTGGGTGGAGACCCATAAAATGAAAGTGAAAGTATACCCACAACCTGGGATGGACTGACGTTCTCAACAGAGGGAATTGTATCTCTTGAGAGAATTGGTGGCTCCCTATGGGTTAGGGCAGTCTAGTACATCAAATCCTCAACATTGTTGCAAGTATCTCTGAATATGGTCCTTCAAGTAAGGAAAATTGATTGTCATGGTGGGCCCTGAGGGGAGGGGGAAAGAGGTGTTGAATAGATGGAATCATTATAACTGTGGGGCAATGGAAGTGTTCCACAAGATCATGCAATGATGGTTATAGGACATGTTAATTTACACCAAAAGTGTATAAATGCCTATAGGCTAAAATGTATACCATAATGTAAAACATAAGATAACCAAAAATTTAGAAAATTGTATAGTCTAAAATATAAACCATAATGTAAACCCAAATGGAACCATGTTTGAAAGTTATTGCTTCAATATCTGTACATCAGCTGCAGCAAATATAATATGAACATCTAAAAAGATCATTGTTTGGGAAGGGACAAAGGGTTTGATGTTGGATATGTGGCAGTACCATATGTTGTATATGTGAATTACTGTGATCTAAAACTTTGTGAAGACAAACTTAATAATTAGAAAAAAAAGAAGGGATGTAGACACTGAGGAAGAAATGGAAGAAATTGCCTTGCCACTGTACATACTGGGCAACATCAATAGAAGTGATGAATGACAAAATATATAAAACAAAGCTTTTCTTTTTTTCATTTTTAATACCCCAATTTATTTTCCTTTGTTTAATTTTTATTAATTTGTATGTATTCTATATCTAACCTTTAAACCCACCACTATATTCTATTTTACTATTAATGGAACCTGGCAATATATTAGGCTTCCTTTTTAAAGAAGTTTTGGACTACAGAGTGGTTTAAAAATGGCAGGAGAGGAACACTGGTGTGGGGTGTTATTCATAAGGGGCATATGGTTGGGAGGGAGTTCTCCAGGGCATGTATACAGGGTACATAAAAATGTTTAGATATTTTCATAGTGGTTTCAGTTAAAAATGACAACTTAGGGAGTGCTGATTTCCTAGCCAGGGGAGATCTATCACATTCCCCAGTGGAACAGCAACAATTCCCCAAGTACAATGGCAAAGACCAATAAAGACAGTAGAGCCAACAATGAGCCATTGATACTGATGGCTACGATTATGAGCCTGTGTGCCTGAAATATGAACTAGGCCTACAGCTGCAGGGTACCTAAGAGTTACCTCCTAAGAGCCTCCATATTGCTCAAATGTGGTCACTCTCTAAGCAAAACTCAGCATGTAAACGCATTACCTTCCCCGCAGTGTGGGACATGATTCTTGGGAATGAGCCTCCCTGGCACCTAGTGATTATTACCAAGCACTAGCTGATGACGTAGCTAGAAAAAGACCTTGAATTAAAGGGTCAACACAGACCAGCAGAATATCTCAGCCTACATATAATATCAGGTGATTTTTAAAAAATTTTATTTATTCATTTATTTAAAAAATATTACATTCAAAAAATATGAGGTCCCCATTCACCCCCACCACCCCACCCCACCACTCCCCCCACAGTAACACTCTCCCCCATCATCATGACACATCCATTGCATCTGGCGAGTACATCTCTGGGCATCGCTGCACCCCATGGCCTATGGTCCAAACCATAGCCCACACTCTCCCACATTCCATCCAGTGGGCCATGGGAGGACATAGAATGTCTGGCAATTGTCCCTGCAGCACCACTCAGGACAACTCCAAGTCCCAAAAATGCCTCCACATATCTCTTCCTCCCATTCCCTGCCCCCAGCAACCACCATGGCCACTTTTTCCACACCAATGCCACATTTTCTCGATTATTAACCACAATAGTTCATGAATAGAATATCATTAAGTCCACTCTAATCCTAACTGTATTCCTCCTCCTGTGGACCTTGGCTTGGTTGTGTCCATTCCACAGCTATGTCAAGAGGGGGTTTAGATTCCACATGGATACTTGATGCAATTCTCCTGCTTTCAGTTGTAAGCAGTCTAGGCTCCATGGTGTGGTGGTTGACATTCTTCAATTCCATGTTAGCTGAGTGGGGTAAGTCCATTAAATCAGAGTCTAGGAGCTCAAGTCTGTTGAGGATCAGGGCCTGGCTATCATATTGTCAGTCCAGAGATTCAAAACCCCTAGGTAAATCTTAAACCCCAGCACCAACTACAATTCCAGTAAAGTAGCATGAAAGGTTTGGGAAAAGAGATCCCATCTGAGTCCAGCTCCATCACGCAGAAACACCAGCTCCAAAGAAGGGCCAACTGACATGGCAGAGAACTCCATCTGCCATGACCATAGAACCTGTGGGCCTCTTTAGCCCTCAAAAGAACCAATACCTGGGGTTGTATCTACTTTATCTGTCTCTGGGACTCTGTTCAGGTGTGCATAAGGGAAATCCTGACAACCTCCAGACTCCTTTTTAGAGACTCATAGCCATATGAACTCATTTGTCCTTTCCATTTCCCCCTTACTTTAGGTCAAACAGCATTTTTAACTCCTGTTATTATATGTAGACAGGGATATTCTGCTGGTTCATGTTGAACCTTTAATTCAATGTCGTTTTCTAGTTATGTCATCAGCTGGTACTTGGTAGTGATCCCTCAGTGCCAGGGAGGCTCATCCCCAGGTGTCATGTCTCATGCTGGGGGGAAGGCAGTGCATTTACATGCTGAGTTTGGCTTTGAGATGAGTCACATTTGAGTAACATGGAGGCTGTCAGGAGGGAACCCCAGGCACAGTGCTGCTCTAGGCCTTGTTCTTATTTCAGGGGTATAGGCTCACAAGCATAGTCATTAGTATCAGGGGCTAACTGTTGGATCCTCATTCCTTCCTCGTCCTTGCCGTTACATTTGGGGGACTGCCACTGTTCCCCTAGGGATCACAACAGAGCCCCCACCCCTCCAGCCAGGAACCCAGTACCCCCCAGCTGTTGTTTTTAATTGTTTCCACTATGAGTATATCCAAACCTTTCCATGCACCCTGGACACATGCCCTGTCTAACTCCCTGTTAACCATATGTCCCCTGTCAATAACATCTCATACCAGTATTCCTCTGCTGCCATTGTTGAACCACTCTGTGATCCAACACTTCCTGAACAGTGAAGCCCAATATAATGTCAGGTTCCCTTACTAGTAAAATGGAATATAGCAATGAGTTTAAAGGTTAGATATAGAATATATATTGATTTGGAAAAATTCTGCATCCTATCTTTTCTTTTCTTTTTTCCCTAATTATTGAGCTTCTTTTCACAAGAGCCTTAGATCACAGTAATTCATATATACAATATACAGTAGTCCCACATATCCATTATAAAACATTTTCCCTTCCACAGAGATAATCTTTTAACTTATTCATATCATATTTACTGAAACTGATGTACAGACATTGAGAAAATAGCTTTCAAACAAGGTAACATTTGTGTTTACATTGTGGTTTATACTCTAGGCCATACAGTTTTCTAAATTTTTTGGTTATCCTATGTTTTACATTATGGTTTACATTATTAGTCTGTCATCCCCTATATGTTTTTGGTGTAATATTACATGTTTTATATCCATCCTTGTGTACTCTTGTGAAACACTTCCCTTGCCCTCACATTTACTCTGGTTCCATCTATTCAATATCTATTCTTCCCTCCCCTTGGGGCCCACAGTGATAGTCAATCTTCATTTCCTGAGGAGCCACGTTCAGAGATACTTGCAACAGTGCTGAGGGCCTGACCCGCTCAACTTCCCTAATGCCCTAGGAGCCACCATTTCTCTTGAGAGATACAGTTCCTCTATTTGATGGCATTAGTCCTCCGCAAGTTGTGGGTCTACCTTCACTCTCACTATATGGGTCTCTACCCAATGGTATAACCCACTCTGGCAAAATGAGCATTCACATATTCCCTAGGCTCTGTCCTGCATCAGGTTATCCCCTTTGAGTATCTTAAACAAGTAACATTCCTAATTAGATTTTGAAAAGGTTTTCTCAGCATTATACTCTCAACCAACACCTGACAATCTCCTTTGTTCGTGTGTTGCCCCACCCTCCCCTCAATTTCTTGGGTAATATTACCTAGCCCCCCTCAAACCCCTAAAGCCCCACCCAAAGGTAACCTTATGCCCCATTTTATCCCTTCCTTGACACATACTTACCTACAGCTTATCATAGATTTCACCTATGTAGTTGTCAGCTTTTATTCTTACTCTACCCCCCAATTTCCTGTAAGCCTATCTTCCAGTCTCTAGCTCTCTGAGGCAGATTGCTTATTTTACATCATTGAGGTCATGTAGTATTTTTCCTTCAATGCCTGGGTTGCTTCACTATACATAAGGTTCTCAAGATTCAACCATGTTATCATGTGTGTTTGTAGTGTATTTGTTCTTAAAGTCGAGTAGTATTCCATGGTATGTATATACCACATTTTATAGATCCACTCATCTGTTGATGGGCATTTGGGTCGATTCCAACTTTTGGCAATAGTGAACAATGCTCCTATGAGCATTGGTGTGCATATATCGGTTTGTGTCCCTGCCTTCAGTTCTGCTGGGTACATACCCAGCAGTGCAATTGCTGGGCCATGTGGC
Organism: Dasypus novemcinctus; assembly: GCF_030445035.2. NCBI lineage: Eukaryota > Metazoa > Chordata > Mammalia > Cingulata > Dasypodidae > Dasypus > Dasypus novemcinctus. Next base: position 34,987,493 of record NC_080701.1, on the reverse strand, counting down.
AAATCTAAGTTTAGTTTTTTGAGAAACCGAGTTTATATGGCTACGAGTCTCTAAAAAAGAGTCTGGAGGCTGTCAGAAGGATTGCCCTTATGCACACGTGAGCAGAGTCTAAGAGACAGATAAAGTAGATACAACCCCCAGGTATTGGTTCCTTTGAGGGCTAAAGAGGCCCATGGGTGCTATGGTCATGGCAGATGGGGTTAACTGCCATGTCAGATGGCCCTTCTTTGGAGCTGGTGTTTATGCGTGATGAATCTGGACTCAGATGGGACCTCTCTTCTTAAGACGTTCATGCTACTGTGCTGGAGTTGTAGTTGGTGTCGGGGTTTAAGATATATTTAGGGGATCTGAATCTCTGGACTGAGAATGTGATAGCCAGGCCCTGAGCCTCAACAGACTCCAGCACCTACAATCTGATTTTTTGGACTCACCTCACTCAGCTAAGATGGAGTTGAAGAAGGACAACCACCACAACATGGAGCCTAGAGTGCCTACAACTGAAAGCGAGAGGATTGCATCCAGTATCCATGAGGAATCTGAGCCTCCTCTTGACATAGAGGTACAATGGACACAACCAATCCAATGTCCACAGAGAAAAGGTGGCATTGGAGTGGGAAAAGTGGACATGGTGGCTAATGGGTATGGGGAATGGCAGGAAGAGACGAGATGTGGAGGCGTCTTTGGGACTTGGAGCTGCCCTGGATGGTGCTTCAGGGGCAATCACCGGACATTGTAAATCCTCACAGGGCCCACTGGATGGAATGGGGGAGAGTATGGGCCATGATGTGGACCATTGACCATGAGGTACAGAGGTGCCCAGAGACATACTTACCAAATGCAATGGATGTGTCATGATGATGGGAATGAGTGTTTCTGGGGGGGGAGTGGTGGGGTGGGGGTGGTGGGGTTGAAGGGGTGCTCATATATTTTTTTAATGTAATATTTTTACAAAATCAATTAAAAAAAAATAAATAAATAAAAACAACAATAAAAAAAAAAAAGAAACCGCCAAACTGTCCTCCAAAATGGTTGGATCCTTCTGCATTCCCACCAGCAGTGGATGAGCGTTCCCAATTCTTCACATCCTCTCCAGAATTTGTATTCTTCTGTTTTTTTCATAGCTACCAATTTTATGGGAGTAAGATGGTATCTCATTGTTGTTTTGATTTGCATTTACCTGATAGCTAATGATTCGGACCATTTTTTCATGTGCTTTTTAGCCATTTGTATTTCTTCTATGGAGAAGTGTCTGTTTAAATCTTTTTCCCATTTTTTGAATGAGTTGTTTATCTTTTTATTTTCAAGGTATAGGAGTTCTTTATATATGCAAGTTATAAGTCTTTTATCAGATATATGTTTGCCAAATATTTTCTCCCATTGTGTAGGTTCCCTTTTTACTTTCTTGACAAACTCCTTTGAGGTGTAGAAGGCTTTAATTTTGAGGAAGTCCCATTTATCTATGAGTTCTTTTGCTGCTCGTGCTTTTGGTGCAAAGTTCATGAAGCCATTTCCTATTATAAGGTCTTGTAGATGTTTCCCTACACTTCTTTCCAAGGTCTTAATGGTCTTGGCTCTTACATTTAGATCTTTGATCTATCTTGAATTGATCTTTGTATAAGGTGTGAGATGGTAATCCACTTTCATTCTTCTACATATGGATATCCAGTTCTCCAGGCACCATTTGTTGAATAGGCCTTTCTCTCCCAGTTGAGAGGGTTGGTGGCTTTATCAAATATTATATGGCTATATATATGAGTTTCTATATCAGCACTTTCATTTCAATTCCATTGGTCTGTGTATCTGTCCTTATGCCAATATCATACTGTTTCCACTACTGTAGCTTTGTAGAATGTTTTGAAGTCCGGTAGCGTGATTCCTCCAATTTCATTTTTCTTTTTCAATAAGTCTTTGGCTATTCAGGGTCTCTTTCCTTTACAAATAAATTTCATAGTTAGTTTTTCTAGTTCCTTAAAGAAGTCTGTGTTGATTTTTATTGGGATTGCACTGAATGTGTAGATCAGTTTTGGTAGGATAGACATCTTAATACTATTTAGTCTTCCTATCCATTAACAGGGAATATTCTTCCATTTATTTAGGTCTTCTTTGATTTCCTTGAACAGTCTTGTATAGTTCTCGGTGTATAAGTTTTTTACATCTTTAGTTAAATTTATTCCTAAATACTTGATTTTTTTATTTACTATTGTGACTGGTATTTGTTTCTTGATTTCCTCCTGATCTTGCTCATTATTGGTGTACAGAAATGCTACTGATTTTTGCGCATTGATCTTATAACCTGCGACTTTACTAAACTCATTTATGAGTTCTAGAAGCTTTGTTGTAGACCTCTCAGAGTTTTCTATGTATAGGATCATGTCATCTGCAAATAATGAAATTTTGACTTCTTCCTTTCCAATTTGAATGCGTTTTATATCTGGTTCTTGCCTCAGTGCTCGAGCAAGTACTTCTAAGACAATGTTAAATAGAAGGGGAGACAGTGGGCATCCTTGTCTTGTTCCTGACTTTAGAGGGAAGAATTTTAGGATATCTCCATTGTAAAAGGTGTTGACTGTGGGTTTTTCATATGTGCTCTTTATCATGTTCAAAAAATTTCCTTGTATTCCGATCTTTTGGAGTGTTTTTATCAAGAAAGGATGCTGTATTTTGTCAAATGCTTTTTCTGCATCTATAGATATAATCACGTGATTTTTTTCCTTCAATCTGTTTATATGGTGTATTACATTGATTGATTTTCTTATGTTGAACCATCCTTTCATACCTGGAATGAATCCCACTTGGTCATGGTGTGTAATTCATTTAATGTGTTGTTGAATATGATTAGCAAGTATTTTGTTAAGTATTTTTGTGTCTAGGTTCATTAGAGAAATTGTTCTGTAATTTTCCTTTCTTGTGTTGTGTTTGTTTGGCTTTGTTACTAAGGTAATGTTGGCATCATAGAATGAGTTAGGCAATGTTCCTTCTGTTTCGATTTTTCAGAAGAGTTTCAGAAGAAATGGTGTTAGTTCTTTCTGGAATGTTTTGTAGAATTCACCTGTGAAGCCACCTGGCCCTGGTCTTTTCTTAGTTGGGAGGTTTTTAATGACTGATTCTATCTCTTTACTTGTGATTGGTTTGTTGAGATCATCCATTTCTTCTTTCATCAATATAGGCTGCTTATGTGTTTCTAGGAACTTGTCCATTTCCTCTGAATTGTCATTTTTGTTGGAATATAGTTTTTCAAAGTATCCTCTCATGATAGCCTTTATTTCTGTGGGTCAGTGGTGATATCTCTGTTCTCATTTCTTATTTTGTGTATTTGCATCTTCTCTCTTTTTTTTGTTGTTAGTCTCACTAAAGGTTTGTCAATTTTATTGATCTTCTCAAAAAAACAGCTCTTGGTCTTATTTATCTTTTCAAGTGCTTTCTCATTTTCTATTTCATTTAGTTCTGCTGTTATCTTTGTTATTTCCTTCCTTCTTCTTCCTGTTGGATTACTTTGTTGTTTTATTTCTAATTCCTCCAAATATGCAGGTAGTTCTTCAATTTTTGCTCTTTTTCTTTTTTCTTTTTTGTTTTTTTTTTAAAGATTTATTTATTTATTTAATTTCCCCCTCTCCCCTGGTTATCTGTTCTTGGTGTCTATTTGCTGCATCTTGTTTCTTTGTCCGCTTCTGTTGTCATCAGTGGCATGGGAAGTGTGGGTGGTGCCATTCCTGGGCAGGCTGCTCTTTCTTTTCACCCTGGGCGGCTTTCCTCACGGGTGCGGGGGACACCCTTGTGTGGCACAGCACTCCTTGCGCGCATCAGCACTGCGCATGGCCAGCTCCACATGGGTCAAGGAGGCCCGGGTTTGAACCGTGGACCTCCCATATGGTAGACGGATGCCCTAACCACTGGGCCAAAGTCCGTTTCCCTCTTCTTTTTTGATATATGAATTTATGGCTATAAATTTCCCTCTCAGTACTGCTTTTGCTGCATCCCATAAATTTTGTATGTTGTGTTATCATTATCATTTGTTTCAAGGTTGTCATTGACCTCTTTTGAGATTTCCTCTTTGACCCACTGTTTTTCTAAGAGTGTGTTGTTTAATTTCTAAATCATGGTGTGAATTCTGGGCCTCCAGCCCTTGCAAATTTCCAGCTTCACTCCACTGTGGCCAGAGATATTATATTGTATGATTTCGATCTTTCTGAATTCATTAAGCCTTTCTTTGTGGCCTAGCATATGGTCTATCTTGGAGAATGATCCATATGCGCTTGAGAAAAATGTATATCCTGCTTTGTTTGGGTGTAATGATCTGTCTATGTCTATTAGATCCAGCTCCTCTAATATACTGTTCAAATATTTCATTTCTTTAGTGATTCTCTTTGAGATGTTCTGTCCAGAGTTGATAGTGGTGTATTAAAATCCCCCACTATAATTGTAGATGCATCTATTCTTTCACTTAGTTTTTCCAGCATTTGCCTCATGTATTTAGAGGCACCCTTGTTAGGAGCATAAAAATTTATGATTGTTCGATCTTCTTGACAGATTTTCCCTTTCACTAATATGTAGTATCCTTCTTTGTCTCTCATGATTGTTTTGCATTTAAAGTCTATTTTGTCTGATATTAATATAGCTACTCCTGACCTTTTTTGGTTATTGTTTGCTTGTAAGATTGTTTTCCAACCATGCACTTTCAGCCTCCATGAGTCTCTGGGTCTAAGATGTGTCTCTTGTAGACAGCATATAGATGGGTCATATTTCCTTATCCAAAGTCCCAGTCTGAATCTTTTGATAGGTGAGTTTAATCCATTGACATTCAGTGTTATTACTTTCAAGGAATTATTTATGTTAGCCATATTTTGATTGGACTTGTGTTTGTCATGTTTTGTTTGTTTGTTCTTTTTTCCATTCTCTTTTTTTCTTTTTTGTTGCTCTTACACTCTCCTCCAACTCTGCCTGTCCTGTTTTTTCCTTTCTTCTTGCAGAACTCCCTTTAGAATTTCTTGATGGGGAGGGCTCTTGTTGGCATACTCTTTCAGTTTCCATTTATCTGTGAATATTTTGAACTCTCCATCATTTTTGAATGCTAGTTTAGCTGGATAGAGTATTCTCAGTTGGAAATTTTTTTCTTTTAGTACCTTGACTATATCATACCACTGCCTTCTTGCCTCCATGGTTTCAGATGAGAAATCAGCACTTAATCTTATGGAACTTCCCTTGCATGTGATGGTTTTCTTTTCTCTTGCTGCTTTTAGAATTTTCTCTTTGTCTTGAGCTTTGGATAATTTGACAAGTTTGTGTCTTGGGGTGGGCCTGTTGGGGTTTATCATGATTGGGGTGTGCTGTGGTTCTTGGATATGTACATCTGTCTCTTTCAGTAGATTTGGGAAGTTTTCAGCCATTATTTCCTGCAACACTCCCTCTGACCGCTTTTCCTTCTCTTCTCCTTCTGGGATGCCTGTAATACATATGTTTGAGCGTTTTGCATTATCATTTAGATCCCTAAGTCCCAGTTGGATTTTTTCTATCTTTTTATCGATCAATTCTGCTATCTGTTTGATTTCTGATGTACTGTCTGCCACATCACTAATTCTCTGCTCTGCCTCTTCTAGTCTGCTGATATTTGCTGCAAGTGTATTTTTGATTTCTTGAACTGTGGTGTTCATTCCCAACATATCTGTAATGTTTTTGCATATGTCTGCAATTTCCCCTCCAACTGTTGTCTTCATGTTGTTAACCTCTTCCTTTACTTCATTAAATTTGTTGGTGATAAATGTTCTGAAATCTTTAATTACTCGTGCGAAGTTCTACTCCCCTTCCTGGTTTTTAGTTTGCTCATTGGATTCAGCCATGTTTTCCTGATTACTGGTTTGGTTTGTAGATTTTTTTGTTGTCTGGTCATCATTTTATCTTGATGGGTTTAGTCAGTTCCTTAGCTTCTTTGTCTAGTCTTGGGGATTAATTAGCTGCTGTTTTTGCGTAAGTGTTATATCTTCTCTTTGTCACTTTGTTCTTCTTATTCTAATTTCTTATTGCTGGTTGAGTTCACTTTAAAGGCAAGTATTAGGGCCAGGGAAAGGTAATTGTGTAAGCAAGGAAAAAGTGTAAGGTAGTTGGTGATAAATGTTAACAGAGCAACAATATGAGATCTGGGAGGATGGATATTAGATTCATGTAAGTTGTTTACATTTATAGCAGTAAGTAGAGTACCTATAATGAGGTTGTCAACTGAATATGGGAGGAATATGATATGAATTAAAAAGCTAGTGTTTTCGTGAGAGAAGGAAAGAGAAAAGAAAGGCCAGAGTTTCAAGAGTGGATGAAAGACAGAAAACAAATCAAAGGTATTAGAAATTAAGAGTTAGACACTTTGGGGTCAAAGAAAGGGAGGTGGAATATAGGTGAGACAGTAGATGATGTAGGATATCAATATGTAGGGGAAAGGGGATAGTGTAGGTAGTCAAAATCAATTCACACAGAAATGAGGCTGTGGAGGATGAGGAAACCCAGCAAATGTGAGGTGTTCCCTGCAGGACCTATTGTATAATTATGATAAAATAAAATAAGAAGAAAATGAGGGACAAGAGAGAGAGAAAGGAAAAAAGAAAAAAAAGAAAAAGAGAAGAAAGGAAGAAAGAGAAAGGGGGTGGGTAAAGGGAGGGGAGCAAGTAGGGAAAAGGAAAAAAAAGATATAGAACAACCACAACAGCAATAACAAAAAACCCTCCCTAAATAACTGAAAAAAAGAAAAGACTTTGGGGGATATGCTGGGAGAAAAGACTAGGAGATAATGCAATGTTAGCAATCAGGACATTAAAAAAAAAATAAAATAAAAATAAAAACAAAACAAAACAAAAATGAAAAAACACAAACATTGAGGATTGGACACTGAAGGACCTTGGATGGACCTCAGGATGTTTTGGATTCAGGGATGAAAGTCTGAGATATTGAAGACTCAAGAGGTGTGAGTCTCTGGGGTGTGGGCCACCAGGGTTTAGGAGACTCACACCTGGCAACCTCAACTCTGGTTAACAGGGAGCCTTGGAGCACCGCAGTGCAACACAGCCTTCAGGGATCCCCGCAGCTGGGTGCCAGCCCTATGGGAGAGGTCATATCCACAAACTCTAACCTATGTGTCTGAACCCCTCAATTCACTCACTCACTGGGTCTTTTCTGTGGCTATATCACCAATTCGACTTCAGGACACCTCCCACCCTGTAGGCCCCCGGAATGGCCACCTGGGGGTGCCTCTAAACTGCAGCCAATTTAATGACGCTGATCAGTAGCCAGGCCCGGGGGTGGGGCTCCAGCCAGAAACACCGATAACAGAGTCCAAAACCAAAATTCCCACACTTTGCAAAATATTCCCCTAATTGGCTTCCAGATGTCTCCCACCCTGCAGGCCCTGAAACAGTCTCCTGATGATGTCTCTTTATTGTGACCAATTTAAGGCTGCTTCAGATCGGCAGCCGGCCTTGTGGGGGCGGGGCTGTAGGCGGAAGCACTATTATTTGTGTCCGCAATCAAAAATTCCCCACTTCGCAATAAAACTCCTGTTTGTGTCCCCAAATTGGTCTGCAAAGGCCTCCTGTCCTGTTAGCCCCCCAATAGCCTGTTCAGGGCTTATGAATTCCCCAGTACCGCAGAGCCTCCAGAAATCGCCACCGCAGCCCCGGTGCCGTGGCTCCGCCCACCCCAGGAGAGAGCATCCCACGCGTAGCTCCCACCTCCATGTAATAGAGTCTCAATTATATCTTATACACAAATTTTCTCTGTTACCTTCCCACCAAATCGATGTCCAGACACCTCCTGCCCCGCAAAATCCTGAAACAGCCTGGTCCTGAAGAATTTCCAATGCTGCCCAGCCGCTTCTTTGTAGGAGAGAATCTCAGGTGCACTCACTCAGCCACCATCTTGCCCCATCCCCCAGGTCTGAGTCACTTTAGACTGGCCTTGGCTCCTTATGCCTGCAGACGTAATAAATGTGAGTTTGCCTGACTCTCGTGTTGAAGTTTTCTTCATGCCATCTCTGGTTATCCATAAAGGCCCTGCTTTGAGGCCTAACAACACCAGTTTTCCACTTAAAATATTTTTGCCCAATATTAGTCTTGCTCTTCCAGATTTTTGTGGAATATCTTTTTTCAATCATTCACTTTCAACCTGATTATATCCTTATTTCCGAAGTGAGTCTCTTGTAGACAGCACATAGCTGGATCATATAATTTAATCCAATCTGTCAGTCTATGTCTTTTCATTTGAGAGCACAATCCTTTAATATTTAATGTTATTACAGTAAAGTAATAATAATTAAGTAACTTAATTCTTCCATTATATCTTTTGGTTTTCTGTTTTCATATCTTTTTATTGTCTGTCTTTTTATTCTGGAAGTTACTTGTACTAATAGTCTTCAATTCTAAACTCTATTTCTTTCAGTCTCCCTTTACTATCTCTTGTAGATCCAGACTTTTGGTAATCTAGTCTGTTTTTGTTTTTCTGTGAACACTTTAAACAAATCCTGATTTTTGAAGGACACTGTTACTGAATTAAGAATTCCTGTCTGGAAATTTTTTGTCTACCAGTATTTTAAATGCATCACATCACTTTCTTCTCACCTCCATGTATCACCTCCATGGATTCCATGATGAGTGATAGGAAGTTAGATTTATCAAGCTTCCCTTGTATGTGATGCTTTGCTATTCTCTTGATGCTTTCAGCATCCTCTCTTTATTTCTGAGATATGTCATTCTCAACAATAGGTGACTGGAAGAAGTTCTATTTGGATTCATTTTGATTATGATGAGTTCTCCTTTTTAAATATTGATATGTATGCTTTTCATACTGTTTGGGAAATTTGGGGTCATTTCCTCAAATATTCTTCCTGCTTTTTCAGTGCTCTTCTCCTTCTGGGACACCCATTATGAATAAGTTTCTCTCTGTCCTGTTGTCATTCAGTTCCCTGAGACCTTTATAATTTTTCCCATGGTTTTTTTTTTCCCCTTTCTCCTCTCTTTTCAAGTTCAGATTCCCTGCACTCAAGTTCACTTATTCACTCTTCTGCCATTTCAAATTGCTCTACATACATCCATCTAATATATATTTGTATACATTTTTAAATTTTATTTATTTATTTATCCCTGCTTGCCACTTGCTTGCTGTCTGCTCTCTGTGTCCACTTGCTGCATAGTCTTCTGTGTCTGCTTGTCTCCCTTTTTTTGTTGCATTATTTTGCTACACCAGCTCTCTGTGGACATGGGCTGTCAGCTATCCACAGGTGTGGGCTGTCACTCTGTGGGCATGGATCATTAACTTTCCATGAGCATGGGCTGTCAGGTCTCTGTGGGCATGGACCAGCTTGCAGTCACAAGGAGGCTCCAGGAAGTGAGCCCAGGACCTCCCACATTGTAGATAAGAGCCCAATTGATTGAGCAACATCTGCTTCCCCATCTAATATTTTTTGAACATTTTAAAAATTGAAGTATATCATTCATACATGAACATGTATAAACCATAACTATATAGTAAAGATTGTGAACTTACAAAATAGCATACATAACATCTCACAGAAAACATAAATTGATATGTATAAAAAAATCATGGAGAGAAACACATCACATTGTTAATACATCAGTTCTTACTGAAATATCCATGCAATTTATTGGAATCTGAAGAAAATACTAGTAGAATTTCCTGTTTTTGCTTTACTAATTTCTTCTGCCATTTTTCTACTTTACCCTTTCCATTATTCTTCCTCATCTAATTTTCCACCCTTGTCTCTGTCTTTTTTCCTTCTTTGAAAATATTATTCTTATCCCTCCCTTATGTTTTATACATATTGCAATCAGTATGTGTAATAATTCTAGTAAGACAACAAGATTTACCTCATATTTCTTAAATAAACTGCAACTAATCATTTCATAATATAACATATCACTTTCAGTATTCTGTTTACATATCACTTATTCTACTACTTAGATATTTCTAAAATGTGAAAATTCAAAGATCCACAATATTTACAAAAATTTTGAATAAGAATAATATTCAATTTCAAGATTTCTATGAATCTACAATACCTAAGATAATACAGTACTGGTTGAAAATGGATAAACAAAAAAAATGGAACAAACTAGAAAGTACATACATAGACTAAAATATATATAGTGCCCTTATTTACAGAAGACACCAAGGCAATTTAGAGGGTAAATGAATGGAATTTTTAATAAGTACTGAAAAATTATATTCAAAAATGTTAACTTATAATTCTCAAAGTTACTAAACATCAATACAAGATTGAAAATGTTTTTGTTTGTTTTTTTAACCTACTGAGGTAAGTAAGAAAAAAGAAACAAAGCATCCATTAAAAAATTTATGGAAATTTTTATTCCTGATTTGGCACAGGTAAATATTTCTTAAAAAGTCTTCTGAAGGCACTGAACATAAAATGAAAACAAATGAAATTGAGACTACTTAAAATTATGTATGTTTTTCATTGAATTGTATCATTAATAAAGAATAAAAACAAGTAAATAATGGGTTATAAGATATATTAATATTTCTGATTATATACAGTAGATACAGTATATGAAAGCCTCCTAAAAAATCCCAAAAATAACATGAATTAAAGTTTTGAAAAGTTATTTCTAAAAATAGAATACTGAATTACTTGATAAGCATATAAGAAATATTAAACATGATTCCTTATTTGCTGATGTTTTATAAGTGAATATACATTTTTTCATGTATGTTGAGGAAATAGAATTAACATTTGTTCCTGGAAATTATGTAAAAGGGTATAGTCACCTTGGAATATGACTTGGTACTATATATTATGAATAAACATTCATGTACATTTCATCTAGCAATTCCTCTTCTACATACCCAAAAAGAAAAAAGATTGCTTATGACTTCCAAAACATGTACAGGAAATTTGTAGCAAATTTATTTTTCCAAATAACAATAACAGCCACTATTATATGAGTAAATAAATAAAATGTGTGCTATTCATACAAGGGAATATTCCCTAAAATGAAAATAAAAATTACTGATCCAATACATGGAACACCACCATAGAATTTACAATGAGCAAATAATCTCAGCTAAAAAAGAAAACATAGTATAAAATTCTATTTTTATTATATTTCAGTACTCGTAATATTAAATGTCAGAGGTAAAAATAAAGGATCCTTTTTAAAGTACCCAAACATTGGAAAAATAAATATATATTCAGTCAAACAAAAGGAAGGAAAATTCAGTGCCTTCAGTCTGATGGTTCACAAATGTTAATAAGTTTTCAGGCTGAGGGAGTACATTCTGTTTTAGTTTGCAAAATGCTGCCAAATCAATATACTAGAACTGAGTTGGCTTTTACAATGGGGATTTATTAGTTGAAAAACTTACAGTTTTGAGAGAGAGGAAAGTGTCCAAATCAAGGATGCATCAGGAGAGGCTTTCTCTGCATCCTGCAGCAGTGGATGATCTACACAGTGGCAGCATCTGCCAGTCACTGCCTACTCCCCAGAATTTTTGCTTTCTACTTCTGATTGCTCCATCTGTGACTTTCTCTTCCAGCTTCTAGGAGGTTTACTCTGTGACTCCACCCATTTCAGTTTATAAAGGATTCCAGTAAGACTGGATCACACAATATTTAAAAAATCCCTACCGGAAGTAATTTAATGAAACGCTTCCACCTATAATAGTTTTACACACAGAGGAATACATTAGGATATGATTTTCTGGGGTCCACCCACCTTCAAACTGTCACACCACCTCGTATGGGCACACTAGTTGCAAGAAGGAATGAAGATTATTGAGTGGATAAATATGTGGGTTTAGGTAGTTGTAAAAGTCTATTTAATAAGAAGCAATAATTCCAAACTAGTATACATGTACTAAAAGAGCATCTATACCTATACTGCATAAAATGACATTATCACAAGGGAAAATTTTAAACCATCCAAAATTTTACTTGGTGATATAAATATAATTTAGTAAATACATAAAACATGAAATATATATATATGTGTATATATATATATATCAGTAAGGTATTAAGCAATTGAACACCATAATTGTCTAAATTTTTCTAATGAGCACATGTATAGGTGTATGGTCCCACGGTACAGAACACACATTTTTTTCAAGTGCATATTGACCATGTCAAAATAGACCTTAGAGTGGAGTAAAAATCAACTTATTTCAATTATTTAATATCACAATGAGTGTGTTGCCTCAGCACAGTTAATATAAACTGGAATTCATGAACAGAAATATTAATAAAAGTTCTAAGAACTGTGAAGAGATTTCTGCTTCCTGAAGAGATCTGACTGATCCACTCAAACTATTATTGTGAAACCTGAAGAAGTGATATCATAACACTACCTTATATGCACCATGTGCCAGGTATGAGTCAAAATGTTTTAGCTCCTTCCACACCCTCAAGAGGCTCCCAAATATGGACATTAACGTTAACTGGTTAAAAATTTTTTTTTTAAATTGAGGCTCAGGTGATGAGTTATGGTGTTTGCAGAGTTCACAGATTACTCTTTTGGGCTTTGATCCTAGGCTAGTAAATGGTATTTGATCCCTTGATGTCAATATTTGGACAATTTCCTAAGAGCTGTTTGGTGGTTTGGAGCTATCTGTACCCATGTAGCTACACTTAATCCATTTCTGTGGGTATGAACCCTTTTATTTTTTTTGTTTTTTTATTTTTATTTTTTTATTTTTTGTCTTTATTTTTTTATGTTACATTCAAAAAACATGAGGTCCCCATATACCCACCCCCCCTCCTCACCCCACTCCTTCCCCCATAACAACAACCTCCTCCATCATCATGAGACATTCTTTGCATTTGGTGAATACATCTCTGAGCACCACTGCACCTCATGGTCAAAATAGGACATAGTTGAGGTCACTTCAGTTAAATGGTCCACCTCAATCAGGATGAGTCTAATCATCTTTCTGGAATCCTTTATTACAGTGAGGAAATTCACATAGAAAAAACCACAGGAAGCCAGAAGCTGAAATTCAATGGAACCTACATAGAATGAAGTGAGGAGAGGCCACTACATACATTGCTAGGTGACTGAGGAACCAAGGACCAAGGATGTCAGGCAGCTATCCCTACTCTTCAGGAAGAAAGCATCTCCTTGATGATGCCTTGATTTGTTCTTTCTTTTAGCCTTAAAACTGAGAACTAATAAATTCTCATTGTTTAAGCCGACCTATGTTATTAAACGTTAGATTTGTCTGAGGAGCTAGGGAAACTAAAAAAGGCTGTTTTGCACATTAAACAAATCTTGTGTTTTGCCCTCTCTAAAGACAGTGAAAATCACTACATTCTTTAGAGGAAAACCATGAGGACAAGTTGAAAACCTGTTTTCCAGGCATCTGTCAGAGTCTAGGATTCAGGCCTCTCCTTTACTAATCGTTCTTTTGGATCAACAGGAAATTCACATTCAGATATATTAATATTTCTTGGTAAAGAAAAAATGTTGTCTGCAAAATTTCTACTTAGGAACTCTTCCCTCACAAACTAAGGCAATTATCCCATGAAAGTTTTTTTGGGCAATGGGTATTAGAGATACCAAGGGCTATGTTCCCAGGGGTTTTTTCTAGTGTCAAACCTGAAGACAGAGGCCATTGTTATAAAATAGAAAGTTTCCAGCCATGATCTCAATCATCTCAGTTTTATATATATAGTTTCATGCTTGCCTGCACCTAAGATAGGAATAAACCATGCCAGAAATTCAAAATTGTCTATATAAATAAGAAAAGATTATTATTTTGTTTGGGTTTAGTGTTATTAATATCTTCTCTCTTTTTCATTTCATTGCCTGAATCACACCCACTTTTTCCTGCACTGCTCACTTTTTTTGAGAGAAAGTGTAATATAATTAGAATAGAAAATATAGAAAGAGAAGGTACTCATGCAATAAGACCAATATCTTTTTTATTCATCATATTGAAACCTCATTCCAGCAGATTTATCAGAATTGATAGTTATTAATGCAAGAGCAGAGTGCATAAACAACACAGCACCTGATGGAGCCAATACCAGCAAAGAAGGTAGGGATAGGAGCAGCTGCTCTTTGCCCATTGTTTCATGTACAGAATGTTAATTTAAATGATTTAAACAAATCTATTTATAGTGCAGTGTGCTTTATCTTTAAAAGTGGAAATAATTATTCATGTGTATTATTGTTATTTATGTAATACTTCCAAGTGTATGCTCATTATCTTTGCTTGACCAGACTCTGTTATATATTCAGGTATATAATATATTCAAAATGATTAAGTGAACCCCTATCTTAAGTATAAAATATATACACAATGCCTTATATTGGAGGAGTAATTTTAGAGATTTCTCATAATATATCATACAAGAGCATGCAGGAATTTCATCCTTACTGATTCCAATCTTGTTTCTTCATATATTTCATTCAAGAAACATTGAATTAGTTATAAATATACTGCATTTAAAAGAACGAATGGATGAAAAAATACGTAAGTACCTACATTACTCACCAAAATATTTCTGTAAATCTTCAGATTGGAAATATATTCTTCATGTCTTTTCAGAAAAGGCAATGAATAACTTACTTTCATACTTGGAGAGACAAGAACACCCATGCAATAGTCTACTTACCCCAGAAAAACTTTACTTTGCAGGAAATTCCCCTGCTGCTACCAGTGTATTGGTAAGTATAATGTCTCAGTTTCACAGTTTTTATTCAAATCAATTCAGAACTTTTAAAATGCAGATTCCTTTTAACAGAAAGTTCCATTAAAAGAGGCAGAGCACTGGGTTTTCCTTCCACTGCTTTGCTTGTTTATAAACAACAGGACTATGCTTTTAAGATAGAAAACATGGAAGTGCTGAAGAGATCAAATGCTTAATTCTTTTGTCAGTGATGTGTAATTCTTATTTATTTTTCTTCCACATAGCTACAATTTTTAGTTCCTTCTCTCTGAAATACTTTGTAACATTAAAGTCATGAGGTGGATATTATCGCAAATTCTATAGATTAGGAAATCAGGTTTAGGATGTTCAAGAGATTCACAGAGCTACAAAGAAAGAAAATGGTAGAACTGAGGCAAAAATATATTTTCCCTGGAAGTCCATAACTTTTTTACTTGATTACAATAAACATGGAATTTCAATCAAGAAGCCTAAAGTTGGTGATTGTGAAGTAATTAAAGTCTTCTGTTGGGTGACAAAACTGTGAAATCATATTGTGTTTCTATAATATGGTAATAGTGGGCTGATAGTTAAAAATGTGGCAGAAACTATCAATTTTTCTCACAACATATTCAGTTCTGATATATGTTCAGTGTTTATGGGTAAACAATATGTTATACAATGAGAAGATATCATATTTTAAGTTATTCTAACTCGTATTGTTATTAAATACTCATTTCTACAAACAATATCTATATATCAAGAAATATATACCAGCAGTCATTATTCCTATTTTCTAGAAATCTGAAGAATGATTGTGGTGAATTTAATGAAAGTCTGAATCAACAGTTCAATCAAGCTACATTTTTCTGGTAAGCTATTCAGTCTCAGGAATTTTTAAAAGTGAAATATTGACATATATCTCCATGGTAACATGACCTTAGAAATGTCAAACAGTTCAAATAGGAGAAGAAAGTAAATGGAGGTACAATCTCCCAAAGGAATGTGTCTTAAGGATTTTTGCAATATCTTCAGAGATCTGCATTTTGAAATGTTGTGATAATAAGATTAATGCTGCAGTTGTTATCAGAGATATTTCCTGGAGACATTTTTACAGATTTCTATGATGCCATATATTATGTCTCAATTGATATTAGTTCAATAACTCAATCACTGGACTAATGTATATTGCAACAAAATGTTGGAGATCTATAACATAATCAAGGAAAAATTTTAAGTAGTATGAGATAGTTTTAACAAAAGAATATTATAAGTGATATGTAACCAGAAGACTGAAAGAGATATGTTATATTATGAAATGATTAGGTGCAGTTTATTTAAGAAATATGATGTAAATCTTGTTGTCTTACTAGAATTATTACACATACTGATTGCAATATGTATAAAACATAAGGGAGGGATAAGAATAATATTTTCAAAGAAGGAAAAAAGACAGAGACAAGGGTGGAAAATTAGATGACAGAAGAATAGTGGAAATGGTAAAGTAGAAAAATGGCAGAAGAGGGGCAGAAGAAAATAATTACAAACATGAATTTTGGAAGTAAGAAAAAACACAATTTGGACCTCACTATTGAGAAAGGAAACTTTGGACTCCATCCGCCTACACATTTGATAAAGAGATTCTAAGTAGGTTAGAAATATGACAACAGGGTGGAAAATCTTATAACTCACTGCAGAAGAGAGGACATAAAGGAAGTTCAAGATTGAGGTAACAGCCAATTAGTTTTCTGATGGAGATGTTACTGGAATGAGATGCTTAAATGCTCTCAGGGTCATATTGTTAAATTTCAAATAATCTGACATGGTTAGATAAATTATTATTGGAAACCAGATAATGAAAGAAAGCAGCAGAAAAATAAGATAATTAATGGATAGTAATTGAAGATTAAATACTTTGAACTTGGAAACTTAAGCATTTATGTAAGTTCATAAACATATGGAAAAGAATGAAATGGTGGCATTTGATGGGGAGCATTGGCATCAGTGCATGAGGAGAGAGAATGAGGTTTAGAGTTCTAGAAATGGATGATTCTGTTTGACATAAAAGAGCGGATAAGGAACAAAAGTGAAATACACTGTTATGTATGAAAAACATATCAATTATTTTTATTAAAATAATTAAGTTATTAAGATATCTTGGAAATTTAAAATACATATGAAACTATGTTGATATGTGTAAGAGCCTGGGATACAAATATTTGACCATATTAGAAGGGTTAAAAACAGCACATAATAAATTACCCTAATTGGTAATAGTCATCTATTATAGGGAAAGGAGATGAAATAGGGAAATATGGGATATAGAGAAATTGGTTTAAACAGTTTTTGTGAAGCACTTTTTACTCAATATTTAGGAAATCAATTCAGTGATGTTTCAGCTCTGCATCACCATGATTTAAAAATCCAAAATCTTTGCCCTCCTGAATCCAGCAGTGCTTCACAGGCTGTGCTGGAATTGTGTAAGTACTTTGGTAAATTTGGGGGTGGTCTGGGACTGAGGTGGTGTGAAACAAGTGAAGCTCAGGAGTCTCAGGAGTTCTGGTGAAGACAATATGCCAAATCTCAAGGGATAGCCGCATAGACAAACCTGACTTTGAATACCTGCCTTTCCCCTTATACTTTCATGAATTAAAAAGTTTTCTTGACCTTTAAGTGAACCAGTATACTCACTTTTAAACTGTACATAGTATTTCCCAATCAGCAAAGTTACAATGAGAAAGAAAGAAATATGTGGATAATAGTGAATAAATTACATGGGAAATTGCAAATATGTAAAAGATGAAGTTCATAGTATTCATTTATTTTATTATGCCATCTGGGGTAAAAAAGGAACATATATAAGTCACAAGCATCCAATAAATATTGAACGAGGGCTATTGTAATATCCACTCTCAAAACAAAAATACATGTTAATCGATGCTAAACAGAGAAATCTGTAGCAAATAAGAGTGTGGTCATCAGAGATGGCAATTCTTAAAGGGAATTTCCAAAAGAAATTAGTATCAAAATTATAGTGGTAGAAGTGGAGAAAATTAATTCTCTACCTGGTAGGCAAGTAATGGATTATGACCACATGTAAAGTTTTGAGGGCGCTAATGCAATAGTAGCCTCCTATATCTTTCCAGATTGGGACTGGCCATTAATTAATGACATTAAGTGTTAACATTTAAAGAATTCATCTAAAGATTCAGTATAAATAGGCTTACTGATATTAACTCAATCTTCCCCTACTCACATTGTACTGCCATTATGAGCTAATGTGTTGAAAATTAACCAAACATTCTTACATACTCTAAAAGAATATTTTTGTACTTTTTATTGTAACATACATACAACTTAAAATTACCCATATTAACCACTTTCAAGTATACAATTCACTGATATTAGTTACAATCAAAATATTGTACTGCTATCATCAACATCCATGACCCCAACATTTTCATCACCTAAAAGAGAAACTCTGCTCTCATTAAGCAATATTTCTTTCTATCACCCTATTCACTGCCCCTTGTAACTCTAATCTACTATCGGTCTTTATGAAATTTTTAAAATTTCTATCCCTATCCTGGAGGTAAGATACAGAAGTTTAAAGAAGCTTAAATCAACTTCCTTTCTATAACTAGAATGAATTGCAGATAAGAAAATTGGATAAGTATCAATTGATAAATATATTTTTGCTAACTTTTTATCCCTCATGTTGATTCTCCATGTTGTTTAGGGATTATCTTCCTTTGACTCTTGATATACAAAGCACTTTCCTCAAAGATGACCAACTCTACTGCTGTAACTGAATTCCTGCTTACAAGGTTTTCTGAAGTGTGGGAGTACAGAGTCTTGCATGCCATGCTATTCCTTCTGATGTACTCAGCAACACTGATAGGCAACTTTCTCATTGTCGCAGTTACTACACTGGACAAGAAACTTCATATTCCCATGTTCTTCTTCCTTAGGAATCTCTCTGTTTTGGACATATGCTACATTTCTGTTACAATACCCAAGGCATGTGTCATTTTCCTGCTTGACAGTAGGGTGATCTCCTTGGCAGGATGTGCAGCTCAGATCTTCTTTGTGTTTTGGTTTGCTTATATAGAACTGTTGTTGCTCACTATTATGGCCCGTGACCGCTATGTGGCCATCTGTCAGCCCCTCCACTATACTGTGATCATGACTCCTTTGTTCTGTGTCCAGGTGTCAGTTGCTGCCCTAGTCAGTGGTGTGTTCTATGCAGGATTCCACACTGGAAACACATTCCGGCTGTCCTTCTGTCAGTCCAATGTGGTTCATCAGTTCTTCTGTGAAATCCCCTCTCTGTTGAAGCTCTCCTGTTCTGACACCTTAAGCAATGAAATTTCACTTTTTATCTTTGCTGTGGGTGTTGATGGTGGCTGCTTTGCCTTCATCACCATGTCTTATATTCGCATATTTTCTACTGTGCTTAAGTTTCCAACCAGAGAAAGAGGAAAGGCTTTTTCCACCTGTGTCCCTCACATTCTCGTCGTGACTGTCTTTCTTAGTTCAGGTGTTGCTGTGTATATGAAGCCAACCTCCAACTCACCCACAATTGAGGACATGATCACTTCTGTGTTCTATTCTATAGTACCTCCTTTCTTAAATCCTATTATCTATAGTCTTAGAAACAAGCAGATAAAAGAAGCTGTGATGAAAATAATGAGGAAAATTCTGCATTCAGGAAAGTGTTAGGATAAACATTTCAAGACATTCCCTTTTTTATGAGATGATTTGCAATATGTTACAAAATTGAATTTATTGCCCAGTTCCAATTGTGGGGTCCTAACATGAATCTTGAGGGATTGTCATTCTCTTATGAAATTGCATAGAAACAACACAAACATATTTCTTATCGAAGTTTCCCCTGCAAAAAATGCACACACAGTGATTATTGAAGCATCACTGCTTAAGGCTATTTGCATAAAAATATATGCTAAATAGTTTTCTTTCTAATTATCTCTTTTAAATATAAAGAGCCCGAGAATAGAAATTATATATATATATTAGCACTGCTTGCTTTATTTCTGAAAAAATAAAAGAGATAATCATTTATTTATACATAAATTTAAAATATCTCTAAAATGTAAGTATATGTATTTATCTTAATAAAACAGAACCATGTGATGAAGGTGTGTTTGGTAATAAAGATGAATCATACTTCATCTTGTTTTTCTTAAGACAGAAGAATAGATTTTCAATAAATATATTTTGCTCAAGCCAAAAATATTTCTAAACATGTTCTGTAGTACATTTAGAAAATTTAGTGTTAATGTTATTTATTAGTAGGTGTTCATCTACTTTTGACAAGAATACATAAATAAGGTTAATTTATTGTCATTTATATTACAAAGTTCCTATTAGATTGTTATATTTTATTAAGAGAATAATATGATGGAAAAAACACTTCTAGTAGAGTTTCATGAACGTTCTCATATATAAGAACTCATAATTCCTATAATAATTGCTGCTGGATGCACAGTAATCTTCAGTGGGTGAAAAAATAATTAGCCATATTGATTTGATACATCCAGAACTCATGCAAATTTCATGTTTCAGTATTCAATTTCTTGTTCTGTGAATTGGGAACACTATTACACTAATTAAAAGCAGCCTACAACAACTTTTAATTACAAGATTATTATCACAATGTGCTTATGTGATCATTAATTGATGAAATATAATTGTTTTCAAACTATGTCCAATTTTTTATTACAGAGTTTTTAAAGTAAAATGTTACTATACCTCACTTATATGAGAATGCATTAATCCATTGTATGTGTGTGTAATTTTATAAAGGCATTATGTTGCTAATAATGTATGAACAGAATTTGACCTAAAATATAGCAGCAAAATAAATTTAAATACAAATTCTTATATGTTTTACATAAAAACAATTTATACCCTGGTTTTGCAGAATCTAATTCGAAGGCCAATTCTCTAATGCAAGTATGCATTTTTATATTTACAATTTAAAATATCATTTTGAAATCTTCATCAAATAAGATGGCATGATAATTCTGGTCAATCCAGAAGAGTCCGTTTTTCATTTATGTGGTCTACTCAATAGAAACTATTTTGAGTGAACACACCACTTTGCAGGTGCTGTTCTACTGTTGTCTTTACATATTTTACTCCCCCTTGGGGGGGCTTTTCTACAAGATTACTCAGTGTCTTCTCTTCATTGGTGTCTGAGGACTTGGGTCCCTTTAAATGCCTCTGTGTGAGGTTCTAACACTTTACTGTGAGTGGCTCTATAATCTGAGTCCACAGTGGGAATGACCACAGCCACTCTGCCTCTGGACAACTAACAATATAATTTTTTCTCTGTTTTGGAAATCAGAAGTCCAAAATAAAGTTGTCAGAGGGGATAGTGCTTTCTGGAGACTTTGTGCGAGAATCTATTCCATATTTATCTCTTGGCTTCAGGTGGCTGCTAGAAATCCTTTGGGTTCCTTGATGTGTGACTGACATCCAATTTTTGTATCTGTCTCTATATAGCCTTTTCCTTTCTCTGTCTGTTTCTTCTCCAGTTCTGTCTCTTATAAAGGCATTCTTATCATATTTAGGGTCTGCCATAATCCATTATAGTTTTGACTGAATGACAGCTACAAAGGCATTATTTCCGTATAAGATTAGATTCACGAACACTGTGGGTAAGAATTTTGAAAAATCTTTTGGGGGACATGATTCAAGCCACTAGACTCTTAAATTAACAAAAATTTTGACACATGCTCAAGATCAATTTGTGGAATAAACCTTTATATTACAAATAAACAAAATGAGAAAAAAAAGACTTTTCACGTAAGATCATGAGGACACAAGTCTCAGATGCAGGAAACATATTTTGTTCTTCAATTGTATTGAAACTTAAATAAAAGAGGAAAAGGAAACAGAAAATATTATGATCAATAAACAAAAAATGTTGAAATTATGGAAAAATAATACAATGTATCTAAAACCAGGAATCAGTACGTTTCCCAGTGTGCTATTTACTTGTGTCATTTGCTGATGGGGAAAATTAAAGGATATTTGAGTGCTAAATTTAAGTTGTTCATTGTGGACATGTTTATTAACTATGCCTCTCAATAAAATAGAATAACTCTAGAATTCCAGTCAGAGTGAGCAAAGGAAAAGCCTTCAAATAGTTTGAGTAAGAATCTAGGATTGTAGGTTTACTCAAAGCTAATGATTAATTTATCTTCTTCATCCAGATAGAACTTATTGTGATGAAAATAACAGTAAATTTTAATATTATCTAGAAATTCGCAACAATATGTGGATAGTTTTCTACTTTATAAAATGTCTCTTGGTTTTATTTTAATTGAATTTTGATTATCATAAAAGGATAAGCCAATTATCATGTATGTAGTTTCAATTGGTTTGACATGACATTCATCAAATTCATTTTTTAAAAATATTCAATATCCATAAGATGTAGAATCATCTATAAATGAAACTAGAGGATGGTATAGCACTTGAAAGACATTGAACAGTACACTTCAAAACAGCTAGGATTATATTGTCCATCATACCTGATTTAAAAAAATTATTTTGACCTAATTAAAAACTTTCGGGAAATTTGCAAAAAATACCAAAATAATACAGAGAACTCCAATTATCTCATAAAAGGATGCCCATATTTACCATTTTTTAAACATTCTTACACATTTGGCATACCATTGTATCATCTATCACTCTATCCTCATGATCATCATTTATCTATTATCTACTCCTTTCTGTCCAACTATATATCTATATATTTCTAAAATTTGTGGAAATATTAAGTATATTGTGCTCCTTCATCATCTAATATCTCTGTCATTGTTTCCCAGATGATGAAACAAATATAATAAGTTGGCTTGAATATATGATTTTTTTCTCTCTTTATTATTTTTTAAATGTTACATTAAAAAAATATGAGGTTCCCATATACCCCCCACCCCCTCACCCCATTCCTCCCACATCAACAACCTCTTTCATCATCGTGGCACATTCATTGCATTTGCTGAATACATTTTGGAGAACTGCTGCACCACATGGATAATGGTTTACATTGTAGTTTACACTCTCTCCCAGTCCACCCATGGCAGGACATACAAAGTCCAGAATGATATGATTTTATTGCCTCATGGTTTTAAGCCTAGAAGAAGTATTCTTCAGTTCTTAGCTTTTCTGTAGCATGACAATGCACATGGCAATGTGCTTTCCTTTCTTTTCTGAGTTCCGTTTACTTCCAGTTTCTCCTCCTTCAGGAGGCTTTCTATTTATAAATTGTCAATAATAGGATAGAGACCCAATTTAATTTAGGACATACCATAATTAAGAATGGTATGTTTTATTTTGTTTTTCATATCAATGTTACAAGCTATTCCATTAACACAAGATAATAAATACAATAACAATAAATCTGCTTTGTTCTGTGGTTACACCCCATCTTACTTTTGTACATTACTCAATCTTGAGGGTTTGGGAATGATGTCCACTCTTAACTACTCAGATTGAGATGAGATTTAGATATTATGAGACAGAGGAAAGGAATTGTTTTGCTTTCGTTTGAAGATACTTCTTTTATTTGGGATGGAAATTCTCCATCATAATTTTGTTAGTTTTCCAAAGAAACCTAAGAATTGGAGAATAGTACATGGCTGCAATTCTGCTGGGTTTCAGGACTCAACCTGCATTTGAACAATCCAAAGATTTAAGTCTATGAAATATAGATTTAACAGGTACATTGAATATTATAGGTTCAAATAAAAGAAATTGAAGAATCATGAGTAGCAGAGTTATAAATGTGTATGACTTGCAGGAGGAGGTGGAACTTGTGACTTGAATCCTTCACACTGCCTCTATGGCAGCTACTGGGGGTACTCTGAGGGAGCTCCCTGAGCAGTACAAGCAGATTCACTTCTCTCTGGTTGGCTAGAACACAGAGGTTTTTCTTCTCCATCCTAGAGGACGCAACTGTGAGGTGGAGACCTCAAATGGACAATAATGACTTCATGTCCAAGAGCCTGCTGGCAGAACCAATATGTTAGCATCAGATTTGGCCCTAGAAAGACAGCATACAAAGGTGGTTTGCAATACATTCTTCTGAATAACACTATAGAAGGTTTCAAAGAATAGTAAGCATGATCAGGGGAAAGTTCTGCTAGATATAGTCTTCAAGTATTTTGACTTTCCTGAGCAAGACTATTTTGGTTTCCAGGTGGCTGATAATTCCAAGGTGACTGGATCCAAAATAAGGAAGCAGTTAAAGAAACTGCTTTTATTAATTTTAGGAGAATCTTCTTCAAATTTGAACTTAGAGTGAAAACATTTTATAAGTTACCCCAGCATGTTACAAGAATATACATGCCAGTGGTGAAAACATAATCAAGGAAAAAATGTCTCACTGATACTTAAGTCAAAGTATTTTCCTGACAGAAGAAAGTAAAATCAAATTTAGAAGTAGTTGAGGAATTAACTTGTGCTGCCTTCATCAGTGTGGAAGATTATCTTTGTTTTTACTGAATATAATGTATTATGTCAAAAACCCTTTATAAGGAGTATCATGGACTCTTGTAACTGGTGCTGTTTGGTAAAATTGGGTATCAGTATTTTTTGCAAATCATACAAGACTCTCTTACTGGAAGATTACCCTGTCTGTATAATACTGCCATCCTTTTGGCTTCATTTGCCTTTGAGTCAAACTTCAAGACTACAGTCAGTCAGAGAACTTGCCAGGTTACTTCTCAGATTATTCTTTCATTCTTAATCAACCTTAAGATTTTGAAAAAGAAATTGCAATATGACATCAGCAACATACAGGCTTATCTCCCACAGAAGCAAAATTTAATTATGTGAACACAGCATGTACCTTAGAACTCTACGGAGTTGAATTTCACTGTGCAAGGGGTCAAAGCAACAATGAAATTATGATTGGAGTGATGCCAGGAGGAATTCTTATTTATAAGGACAGAATAAAAATGAATTCCTTTCCTTGGTCAAAGGTTGTAAAAATTTCCTTTAAGTGCAAACAGTTTTGTTTCTTTTTTATTCAACTGAAAAAAGAATTGAATATTATTGGGATACAATACAGTGAATTACAGAGCACGTACAATTTTGTGGAAACCTGTGTAGAACATCACACATTCTTCCATTTGAATAGGACACTTCCAACTCAAAATAATTTTTTTGCACATTATTTTACATTGGGTTCAAAATCACGGTACTGTGGGAGAACTGAAGTCCAGTCAGTTCAGTAAAACAAAGAAAAGGCAAATAAAGACAGGATGTTTGCAAGATCCCCAAGTAAGCCCTTGGCATGAAAATTAATGGATTGGTAAGTCATAAGCACACACTCACTATCTGATGACAGGTTAAAAGCACAAAGCCTTCCTTCCAGGTCTCCAACTGGAATGCTTAATTATCAAAATTCTGCATTCCCACAAGACAGAACCTAGTTGTGATCATTGTCAGTAGGGCATTTGGTAGACCGCATGGTTTCCACTTCCCTGAGTGAAGAATCTGTGCAACACAGATCTCCATCAGCACAAGCTAATAGCATCATTCTGGAATCATCACCATCACATGAAACTCCTGAGGATGAGCAGCCTCCAGCTTTACCTCAAAAACAATCTTAAAAAAGCAGATGAAGCCAAAATCATTACTCACACTCCCCACAAGATCTACAAAAACATATTAATGAAATTTATGATGTTCCATCTTACTCTGAAAAATCTACTTCTAATTGGGGTAATCCACACAGTACTCTTGTTCTAATTACAATGAAACCTAAGGAAAACGAAAGGTTTGGATTCAGTATAAAGGGAAGATGTGATCAGAAGGTGCCTGTGATCATGTCCCAAGTAGCACCAGGAACACCTGCTGACCACTGGATCTCTCAACTGAATGAACTGGACCAAGTTGTAATGGTTGATGTTTGGGTCATTGCAGAGCTTACTCATTTTCAGGCTGTCATGTTTATGAAAGCGTGTTGTGAGAGATGTTCTGGAAAACTCATGCTTCTAGTTTGACCTAATGCTCTAAATGATGTAGTGGAATAAAGACTAGAAAATGTGCCAGATTTCCAGTGCATCCCTGAGAAAGCCCCAGTAGCTCATATCCATCAAGATGAACATTCCCTGTGGGAGTTGATGGTCCAACTAGCCAAAAGGCTGACCAGTGAAAAAGTCCTGGTACCATTGGATCAACTATATTGAAAAAAAATCCTGGAGTAACAATGTCTTCTGCCAAATTTCCCCAGAGCACTTCCAAAAATAGACACAGAGCTATATCACCTTATGATGCTACATGGGTCATTTTAAAGGGTAATGAAGACTACATTAATGCAAAGTAGTTAAATATTAAAATCCCTTGTTCCAGCATTATAAATTAGTACATTGCTTTTCAAATACCATTACCACAAACTTGTACAATTTTTTGGCAGAGGATTTGGGAAAAAGGCTCCTCGATAGTTGTAATGTTGGCCACACAAGTTGACCATGGCAGAATTGTCACTAGTATTGGCCAGAACCCAAAGGAAGTTCACCCTGTGGGTGCTACCACATCACCTGCCACTCAGAAGAAGGAAACCATGCCTAAATCTTCAGAAAGAGGACACTATATAACCAAAAGTCATGATCTCACTCAGATCCAGCACATATCCTGGCCTAATCATGGAGTCCCAGATGATTCAAGTGAGTTTCTGGATTTTTTTTGTCATGTATGAAATAAGAGGACTGGCAAGAAAGGACCTATTGTTCATTGCATTGCTGGGATTGGGAGAACCAGTGTTCTTGTTACTATGGAAACAGCCATGTGTCTTATTGAATTCAATCAGCCAGTTTATCCATTAGATTTTGTAAAAACAGAGATCAACAATCCATGATGATTCAAACACCTACTCCATATAGGTTTTTATGTAATGCTATTTTGAAAGTTTATAAAGAAGGATTTGTTAAACCCTTAATGAAGTCAAATGAATAAGAAAGGAAAAGGATTGGGATGTGTGTTGGAAAACTTCTTTCATTAGATTCAACTACTTGCAGGAAATGGATCTAAACAACAAAAAAAGAAGAGCTAACAAAAACTTTGAAAACTTAAGTAATCTTGCATTTTATGTTAAAAAAAAATAAAGTCACTCTCTCATCTGTTTAACTTGTAGGTTAGAAAAGTATTTCATGCTGTGCTCCAACAAAGAATGAATAATTGAGTATGTTCAGGGTAATTTATGAAATTGTATGGTGGTGCCATGCAGTACCCTTCTGATAGTATTACCACAAAAGGTCTCAGAATTTTCATCATCTCCATTATACACTTGTATCTTGAAATAAAAAAGTAATGAAAATCAGGAGTAGGCCATG
Organism: Dasypus novemcinctus; assembly: GCF_030445035.2. NCBI lineage: Eukaryota > Metazoa > Chordata > Mammalia > Cingulata > Dasypodidae > Dasypus > Dasypus novemcinctus. The sequence continues at coordinate 34,960,460 of NC_080701.1, read as the reverse complement.
GTTTTTTCCAGTGATTCATGAACTTATGTATATTGGTTTACAGATTTATTTATTTTTCTTTTTTTATTATTTCATCATTGAGTGTGCTGCAATGATGAGGGAGGTTGTTGGTGTGGGAGGAGTGGGGTGGGGGAGTGGGAGGTGTACAGGAACCTCTTGCATTTTTAGTGTAACTCTTTTTTGTGATGTATATATCTTCAAAAAATACATTTTACAAAAATGATGTTGTGGGGAGTGGGGAGTGGGTTATATGAGAACCTCTTATGTTTCTTATTTATATTGTTTATATTCCTTATGATCTATTAAATTTAATTTTTTAAATTAACCTCATTCAAATATATAATTTAGTGCTGTTAATTACATTCACACAGTTGTGCTATCTGTGAACCCTAAATCAATTGGTTTTTCTGTACTTGGACAAATACTATGTACAAATTAACACATCACCAGAACCTGTCCATGGCATAGCTAGTCAATTACTTAGAATTTTCCTCATAGTCATCCTAGTTTTTCTAACTTTATCAATACAGAAATGTCATAATGGATGGCAGGGTACAATTAAATGAGAGACCACAGGTGAGCCACAGAGTCACTTGCCAGTTTCCCATGATTCAACAGAGTTACCTCTTTGCTGCAGTGACAAAGGGGCAGAGGGACCATGTAACTTGCACCCAGCCTGGAACTGGTTGCCAGGAAGAAGAGAAGGGGCAAGGGCCCTGCTCCAGACCAGGTAGGGGCACTGCTCTTTCTGTCCCCTGCCCCATGTTACAGACCCAACCCTTGCTCTGATTTTGGCTCTTCTTAAGGACATCCTACATTCACTTGATAGAAAAATCACTGCTGAGCAGCAAGGAACAAGAGACAGGACCTGTCTCCCCAGGGTCATCTATGATATGAGATATGTTTCATCTCCCAGAAAGGCCCAAGAAGACAGATGAAGATGTTATTGGATATAAAGTGATAGACAATGCTCCAACAGGAAGGCAGCAGAAAGGCTTCTTATAGGGGGAGGGCTGGGCAGGAAGGATGGGTGCAGAGATCCCTGAATCAGGTGCACAAGAAGGTGGGAGTTCCAGGCAGAGGTGAGAGTAGGGCCAGAGGGCTGTGGAAGGGGGTTGTTTGGGGTGCTCCAGAGCCTCTGCCAGAGCAGTGTCACTTGACCAGTGTGAGCAAGGCCCTGTGACATTGAAGGGGAAGGGGCTGGCTCTGTTTCTCCATTTATTTTATTTTATTAAAGATACTTAGATTACATAAATGTTGCATAAAAAATGTAGGGCATTCCCATATTTCCCACTCCCTGCTTCTCCCACATGTCCCCACATTAACAACATCCTTCATTAGTGAGGTACATTGGCTGCAATTAATCAACACATATTGGAGCATTGCCACTAATGGTGAATTAGAGTTTATATTACAGTTCAAACTCTCTCCCACACAATTTTTTAAGTTATGACAAGATATATATTGGCCTATATTTGTCATTGCAACATCATTCAGAATAATTCCAATGTCTTCAAAATGCCCCAAATTACACCAATTTTTCATTTCTCTCTCCCCTCAGAAACTCAGGTTACCACTACCTCATCATTAATGATAAAAGGGATAGGAGTCTTTCAAGAGCATAGGCAATATCTAATAGGGGAGGACAGAGCAGTATGTCAAGCCCTCAGTGTTGTTGCAAGTAAGTATAAATCATACTCTTTAAGGAGTGAAACTTGATGTTTGCCATAGGTCTTGAATAGAGGGGAGGGGAGGAATAGAATAGATGGAACATGGGCACTTTGGGGTAATGGAAATGTTCTACATTATCTTGCAATGATGGATACAGGCCATGTTAAATTTCATCAAAATTTGTAAAGTGTATGGTCCAAAATGTAAACCATAATCTAAACCATTGACCATGGTTGGCAGCTATGTTTGAATATTTGTACATCAATTATAACAAATATACCATCCTCTTTTATTAATAGTGTCTTTCTTTGACTCTTACAATAGATTTCCACTTAAAGTCTATTTGTCTAATATTATTATAGCTACTCAATCTTTTTTTAAATTTTATTTTATTTATTCATTTTTTAAAAAATATTACCTTCAAAAAATATGAGGTCCCCATTCACCCCCACCGCCCCCATCCCACCACTCCCCCCACAGTAACACTCTCCCCCATCATCATGACACATCCATTGCATCTGGTGAGTACATCTCTGGGCATCGCTGCACCCCATGGCCTGTGGTCCACACCATAGCCCACACTCTCCCACGTTCCATCCAGTGGACCATGGGAGGACATACAATGTCTGGCAATTGTCCCTGCAGCACCACTCAGGACAACTCCAAGTCCCGAAAATGCCTCCACATCTCATCTCTTCCTCCCATTCCCTACACCCAGCAGCCACCATGGCCACTTTATTCATACCAATGTCACATTTTCTCGATTATTAACCACAATAGTTCGTGAATAGAATATCATTAAGTCCACTCTAATCCTTACTGTATTTCTCCTTCCTGTGGACCTTGGCTTGGTGTGTCCATTCCAAATCTATGTCAAGAGATGACTTCGATTCCACATGGATACTGGCTGCAATCTTTTTTGTTTATTGCTTGCATGTAAAATTGTTTCCAACCACTCACTTCAGCCTTTCTATGTCCCTCTAATTTGTGCCTCTTGTAGACAACATATAGATGGATCATATTTCCTTATCCTTTCTGCCAATTTCTGTCTCTTGATTGGAGAATTTAAGCCATTAGCATTCAATGTTATTACTACCAAAGCCATAGTCATATTAGCCATATTTTCTTTAGGTTTATATATGCTGAATGTTGTTTTTATTTCTCTTGTTATCTTTAGAACTGTTCTTACACATTCCTCCATCTCTTTCACTCATGTTTTTTCCTTTCAACCTACAGAACGCCCTTTAGTATTTCTTGAAGGGCAAGTTTCTTATTGGCAAACTCTCTTAAATTCTGTTTCTTTAAGATATTTTGCACTCTCCCTGAATTTTGAATGCCACCTTGGCTGGACAGAGATTTCTTGACTGAAAATATTTTCCTTTTAGCACCTTAACTATGACATATTACTGCCTTCAGATGAAAAATCAGCACTTAATCTTATAGCGTTTCCCCTGTATGTGATGGATCTCTTTTCTCTTTTTGCTTTCAGTATACTCTCTTTGCCTTGAGCTATGGACAATTTGCAAATATGTCTTGTGGTAGGCCTGTTAAGGTTTACACTGTTTGGGGATTGCTGTGAATCCTGGGCATATACATCCTTGTCACTCAACAGAGTTGGGAAATTTTTGGCCATTATTTCCTCCAACACTCCTTCTTCCCCTTTTCCCTTCTCTTCTCCCTCTGGGATGCCTATAATGCACATGTTTTTGCATATTGTGTTGTCATTCATGTCCCTAAGTCCCTGTTGGATTTTTTAAATCTTTTTATTGGTCTGTCCTACTATCTGTCTGATTTCAGATTAACTGTTTTACACATTGCTGATTCTTTCTTCTGCCCATTCAGATCTATTATATACTTCCAGCATATTTTTTTAAATTTTTGCTTTGTGACATTCATCACCATCATATCTGTTATCTTTTTTATATGTTTATAATTTATTTGGCATGTTTTCTGAATGTCTTCTTAATATCCTTAACTCTTCCTTAACTTCATTAAGTTGATTCATGATATTTATTTGGACATCTCTGATTATTTGTTCCATGTTCTGCATCTCCTCTTGTTTTTAGTTTGTTCATTAGACTGGGTTATGTCTTCCTGTTTCTTAAAATGGCTTGTAAATTTTTGCTTGTGTTTAGGCATCTATTTATCCTGATGCATTTACTCAGGTGGCTATTTCTATTTCTATTCTAGGCTTTTATTTTGATTTTTTTGTTTGTTTGTTTGTTTTTTGTCTGTGCTGTAAAGTTTTACTTTGAAACTCGATTCCTCTTATTCTATTTCCTTGCTGTTGATTTCCTTTTAAAAAATGTTAATACCAGGGAAAAGGAAAAAGATAGGAGGAGAAAAAGAATAATAATAATAATAATTTTTAAAAAGGCAGAAGAGGAACTGAACAAGACCTTGGAAAACAAATAATATGAGTAAAAAATTCATAAGAAGTACAAAGGAATAAGAATAAAAATGTGTAATAGAAGAATGAATTGAAAAACAAAATAGAGAATAATATATACAATGAATTAAAATACTGTAATGATGAGAAGATAGGAATAAATAAATAAAACTAAAAGGAAAAAGTAAAAAAAGAAAAAAGATTGAGAGATATAAAAATAATAAACTGAAGACCAAGCAAAAAGAGATGGATGAATGAAAAACAGCAGAAAACAGAAGATAGAAAAATGAAGGAAAGAAAAGAAATAATGTAGGTAGAAAAAATGGTAAAAGAAAAAAGTGAACACCAAGAAAGAGGAAACACTACAAACAAGAAACTTAAAAAATCAGCCACTGAAAAAGAGAAGAAAAAAAAAAGCAAGGAAAAAAACTTTCCCTATTAGGCCCGAAAGGAGCTTCTCAGGCTGGTGTTCATCAATCAGTCTCTCTGGAGCCAGCTGTTTGCAGGTAATATACTGAATAAGTGAAAAGGGGAGTACTGCTGATTAGGTGCCTGACCCCTTTCTAATCTAGATCTCTCTCCATGGGGGTTGGACATGGCAGCCTTCCTGAGCAGATTCCCCCTCTCTTCATCCCATCAGTTTTGGGTCCCTTTCAAGATTCAAAAGGGGCTCAGCTGGCCAAATTCACCACAAAGAAACCACTCACCACACTCTACCAGAGCCTGCTTGCCCCAGGGAGCACCCCTTCTCTGTACATTGGTGGCAGCAAGCTAGGGGCACCAAGACTGCTTACAATGAGGGTTGAGTATATGTGTTGTTTCCAGCCATAGGCACAAGGGACTCACAGTTTTCCTTCTGCTTATCTTTTCAGTAACATCCTAGATGACACAGAGTACCTTCGCATTCTATGTATATCCTAAGCAACTCCTTTAGTCAGGTCCCTGCCATCTCTCAGCCTTTTTAATGATAGGGTCAGACTCTGCCTACCTACTTTGGCACCATTTTCCTGGAAATCCCCTTTGTTCTAGCAATTCCTCATCTATATACTCAAATAAGTGTTTCAGTCTTCCAAAACCATGTACAGCAAACTTATAGGAAAGTTATTTCTCATAATAACCAAAATGTGGTAATAACCAAAATAACTATTTTTAGATGAATGAATAAATAAAATGTGGGCTATTCATATGATGAAATAATCCTTAAAATGAAAAGAAAAATTACTGACACAGTACATGGAACAACTTCATAGAATTTCTGCTGGGCAAATAAAACTTATTGTAAAATTCTATTTTTATAAAGTATAAGCAGTCATACTATTAAATGTCAGAAGTAAAAATAAAGGATATTCTGAAAGTTCCAAAACATGGGGAAAATAAATACATATTCAGACAAACAGAAGGAGAAAAATTTCAATGTCTTCAATCAGATGGTTCAAGAAATGTTAAATTTTCAAGCTAAAGGACTATACTGTGTTTTAATTTGCAAAAGTCAGCCAAGTCAGTATACCAGAAATGGGTTAGTTTTTATCATGGAGATTTATTAGTTTAAAAGCTTACAGTTTGGAGAGAGAACAAAGTATCCAATTCAAATATTCATCGAGAGATGCTTTCTCCCTAATCTACAGCTGTGAGTAAACTGGCATGTGTCAGGGCACAGTGGCAGCTTCTGCCAGTCTCTGTCTTTTCCTCCAGGCTCTGTTGCTTTCTGCTTCTGGTTGCTCCATCTGTGACTTTCTCTATCAGCTTCTCAGTGTTTTTCTGTGTTTGTGACTCCACCCATTTCAGTTTTCAAAGGATTCCAGTAAGACTGGATCGCACAGCCTAAACAAAGGTCCTTACCTGAAGTAATTTAATTATATACTTCCACCTACAATAGTTTTACACACACAGGAAGAGATTAACTCTAAGTACATGATCTCCTGGGGTCCACCAAGCTTCAAACTGTCACACCACCTTATATGGACACACTAGATGCAAGAAGGAATGAAGACTCTTAAGTGGGTAAATATGTGGATCAGGAAGCTGTGAAAGTCTATTTAATAAGAAGAGGTAATAATACCAATCTTGTATACAACTGTTATCATAGCATGTAAACTTATACTGTGCAAAATGACATTAACACAAAGGAGAAATTTAAACCATCCAAAATCTTAATTGGTGATTGTATGAGTCAGCCAAAGAGGTGTTGATGCAAAATACCACAAATCTCTTGCTTTTTATAAACAGTATTTATTTGGGATAGAAGCTTAGAGTTACCAGGCCATAAAGCATACATTTTTCCCCCTCATCAATGTCTATTGCCATGTGTTGGGGCAAGATGGCTGCTGATATCTGCCAGGTTTCAGGCTTCCTGGGTTACTCTCTTCCTGGGGCTCCTTTCTCTCTGGGCTCAGCTCCTCTGTTTTCTCCACAAGCTGTAGACTATGAGGTTCTCTAGGCTTTGCCTCTCTCCACAAGGCCAGCAATACAGTATTAGGCAAATGACTTGTTTCTCTTCCTGGGGCCTTCTCTCTATCCTCATGACCAAGCTCATCTGTGCACTTTACTTCCCAGGGCTCCTGCTCAAGACTCAAGCATCAAAAATGCCAACTCTGTCTTTTTCCATGTCTTTGATACGGGAGTCCCCACCCACCAAAGGATGGAGACTCAGCCCCCTACTGGTGTGGCCCAATCAAAGCCCTAATCATTATTTAACCATGTCCAGGTAAAGACCAGTTTATAAGCATAATCCAATAACTATTTTTGGAATTCATGGACCAAATAAAACTGGTAAGGATTTAAATATAATTTAGTCAGTATATAAAACATGAAATAAATATCAGTAAATTTATTAAGAAATTGAGCAGCATAACAGTCTAAAATTTTCTAACTAACACGTTTATAGATGAATGGACTCATGGTATAGAATACACAGTCTTTTCAAGAGCATTTTGAACATGGGAGAGGCCACCACATGCATTGTTAGGTGATTGAGGAACCAAAGGCCAAGGATGTCAGGCTATCATCCCCAGTCTTTAGGAAAAAAAGCATCTCCTTGATGGTGGCTTGACTTGTTATTTTAGCTTCAAAACCAAGAGCTAATAAATTCTCGTTGTTTAAGCAGACCCATGGTATTAAGCATGGTATTTGTTTGAGGAACTATTGAAATTAAAATAGGCCATTGTGCACATTAAATAAATTCTGGGTTTTGCCCTCACTAGTGACAGTGAAAATCACTACATTCCTTAGAGGAAAACCATGAGGACAAGTTAAAAACCTGCTTTCCAGGCATCTGATAGTCTAGGTTTTGGGGCTCTCCTTTACTCCTTTTTCTCTAGCATCCGCAGGAAATTCACCTTTAGATATATTAATATTTCATCATAAACAAAAATTGTTTTCTATTTGGGAACACTTGTCTCATGAAATGAAGCTAATAATCCCATTAAATTTTACCTGGACAATGGCTATTAGGGATACCAAGGGCTATGTTCCCAGGGGTTTTCTCTAACATCATTTTGTCCACACTTTTTAAACTAAACCTGAACGCAGAGGTCATTGTTATAAAGCAGAACGTTTTCTGTCATGATTTCAATCATCTCAATTATATACTCCCCCTCATGCTTGCCCGCACCAAAACTAGGAATGAACCATGCCAGAGTTCCAGAATTTCCTATTTGAATAAGAAAACATATTATCCTTCTTGTGTTCAATGTTTTTAATATTTTTCCTCTTTTTCACCTTTCCCAAGAATCACAACCACTTTTTTCCTGCAGTGCTCACTTTTTGAGAGAAAGAGACTGTAATTTTGATTAGAATAGAAAATATAGATACAAAAGGTACTCACATAATAAGACCAATGTCTTTTATATTCATCATATGGAAAACTCATTCCAACAGATTTAGCAGAATTGATAGCTATTATTGCAAGTATAGGGTAAATGGACTATACAACACTTGATGGAACCAATGCCCACAAATAGATGAGAGCAGATCTGCTCTCTGCCCATGGTTTCAGCTTGCAGAATGCTAATTTAAATTATGTATACATATTTAATTATTGTGGCCTGTGCTTTATCTTAAAAATTGGTAATTTTTCATATACATTATTGCTATTTAGTTAATGCTTACAATTGTCTCCTTATCATCTTTGCTTGGCCAAACTCTGCATTATATATTCAGGTGTACTATATATTTAAAATGAGTAAGTGAATCCCTGCCATAAAGATAAAATCTACATATTACTGTCCTATATTGCAATCATAATTCTAGAGATTCCCCATAATATATTATGAAAGAGCATGCAGGAATTTCATCCACATAGCCTCCAGTCCATTTTCTACATATAATTCACCTAAAATATTGATTTAATTATAAATATACTGCAATTAAATTAACAAACGGATTAAAAAATGCACGAATGCCAATATTAATGCCCAAAATATTTCTACCAAATCTTCACATTGGAAATATGTTCTGCATATATTTTCAGTAAAGGCAATGAGTATCTTGCTTTCAGACTTGGAGTGATTAGAACACCCATGCAATAGTCCATTTACCCCAGGAAAACTTTGCAGGTTATTCCCCAGCTGTTACCAGTGTATTGGTATGTATATGGTCTCAGTTTTATAGTTTCTATTCAAATCAGTTCAGACCTTTTAAAAGTCATATTTTTTTAACAGAAAATTCCATTAACAAAGACAGAGCACTGGGTTTTCCTTCAATTTAGTTGCCTGTTTATAAACAGTAGAACTATGTGTTTAAGACAGAAAAAAAATAGATGAAGGGATCAAATACTTAAATCCTTTTTCAGTGATTTATAATTTTTATTTATTTGTAATTCTTATTTAACATAGCTACCATTTTGAGTTTCTTCTCATTTTGAAATATTTCATAAGGATTAAATTAATGAGGTAGATATTATGGCATATTCTATAGAAAAAATCATATTTTAAAGATATTTAAGAGTTTCACAGAGCTGCAAAGGAAGAAAATAGGAGAATTGAGGCAAAAATATATTTTCCCCTGAAGACCATGAATTTTTAACTTGGTTAAAAATGCAGAATTACAGACAAGAAACCTAAAGTTTATGATTATGAAATACTTAAAGTATTTTATTTTGCAATCAAGCATTGAAATCCTATTGTATTTTTGTAACATGGTAGTAATGAACTGATAATTTTAAACTGTAGCAGTAACCTATCTCTTTCTGTCACAATTTATTCAAGTTCTAACAAATGTTCAGGGTTTATTGGAGAATATAGTATTTTCTACGATACAGAGGACACTACATTTCATGTTATTTTAATTCAAAATGTCATTTATTTAAAATACTAATTTCTACAAATATATCTACTTATTAAAAGTTGCAGGAAGGGGACTTGGCCCAGTGGTTAGGGTGTCCATCTACCACATGGGAGGTCCATGGTTCAAACCCCGGGCCTCCTTGACCTGTGTGGAGCTGGCCCATGCTCAGTGCTGATGCACACAAGGATGCACTCAGGGGTGTCCCCGCATAGGGGAGCCCCGCACAAGGAGTGCACCCTGTAAGGATAGCCACCCAGCGTGAAAGAAAGTTCAGCCTACCCAGGAATGGCGCCACACACATGGAGACCTGACATACAAGATGATGCAACAACAACAAAAAAGAAAGAGATTCCTGTGCCACTGACAACAACAGAAGTGGACAAAAGAAGAACACACAGCAAATGGACACAGAGAACAGACAACTGGGGCAGAGGAGGAGGGGAGAGAAATAAATAAATAAATAAATAAATAAATAAAATCTTTAAAAAGTTGCAAGAACATATACAAGAAGTCATTATTCCTATATTCTAGAACTCTGAAGATTGATTGTGATGAATTTAATGAATGTTTGAATAAACTATTCAACCAATCTTTTTGAGATAAGGTCATCAATCTCAGGAATTTTTAAATCAGGAAATATAGACATATATGTCTGTGGTAATAACATGACCTTAGAAATTTGAAGCAGCACAAATGGAAGCAGAAGTACAACTTTCCAAAAGGAATGTGTTTTAAGGATTTTTGCAATATTTTCACAGATATGAATTTTGAAATGTTTTAACAATAACTTAATATTGTGTATGTAATTGGAGATATTTCTTGCAGACATTTTTATACAGATTTCTGTGATGCCATATGTCACATCCAAGTTGATATTAGTTCAATAAATCATTGACTGACATAATGTATATTATAATAAACTGGTGGAAATCTAAAACACAATCAAGGAAAAACTATTTTAAGTAGTATGAGTTGTAGTAAAAAAGAATATAGGGAATCAGCCATGGTTCAACTGACAGAGTTTCTGCCTACCATATGGGAAGTCCAGGGTTCAAACCCAGGGCCTCCTGGCCCATATGGTGAGCTGGCCCATGCACAGCACTGCCATGCACAAGGAGTGCCGTGCCACATGGGGTGTCCCCCACATAGAGGAGCCCCACATGCAAGGAGTGCACCCTGCATTGAGCCACCACACATGAAAAAAGCACAGCCCACCCAGGAGTGGTGCAGCAAACATGGAGAGTTGACACAGCAAGAGGATGCAACACACAGTACCAGTGCTGCCGAGAATGCAAGCAGACACTGAAGAACAGACAATGAATGGACACAGACAGCAGACAACAGGGGGGAGGGAATTGGGAGAGAAATAAACAATAAAATAAATCTTTTAAAAAAACTAAGGCAAGTGATATATTACCAGAAGTTAGAAAATAATGTTATATCATTAAATGATTAAATGCAGTTTATTTAAGAAATATGAGTTATATCTTGCTGACTCCCTAGAATTAGTGCACATACTGATTGCAATATGGGTAAGGCATAAGGGGGAAACAAGAATGACATTTTCAAAGAAAGGGAAAAGTCAGGGATACAGGGGTGGAAAATGAGATGAGAGAATAATAATGGAGAAGATAAAGTAGAAAAGTAGTGGAAGAGGAGGTGGAAGTAGAGAATTCAAAACTATGACTTTTGGAAAGTAATAAAAACACAATTTGGACAACACTATTGAGAAAGGAAACTTTGGCCTCCACTCCACTCCCCTACACCTTTTTTTTCCTTCTTTTTTTTTTAAGTGTTATATTAAAAAAATATGAGGTCCCCATATACTCCCATCCCCTTCACCCCACTCTTCCCACATTAACAATCTCATTCATCATCATGGCACATTCATTGCATTTGATGAATACATTTTGGAGCACTGTTGCTCCATATGGATAGTAGTTTACATTGTAGTTTACCTCTCCCCCAATCCCCAATGGACCATGGCAGAACATACAATGTCAAGTGTCTGTCCCTGCAGTACCACCCAGGACAATTGCAAGTCCTGAAAATTCTCCCACATCATATCTCTTCTTCCCTCTTCCCTACCCTCAGCAGCTATCATAGCCACTTTCTCTAATCAATGCTGCAATTTCTTCCATTACTAATCACAATAGTTCCATAGTAGAATATCAGTAAATCCACTCTAATCCATACTTTATTCCTCCATCTTGTGGACCCTGGGATAGTTATGTCTACTCCCCATCTATATCAAAAGGGGACTTAGATTCCACATGGATGATGGATGTAATTCTCCTGCTTGCAGTTGTGGGCATTCTTGGCTCCCTCGTGTGGTGGTTAACCTTCTTCACCTCCCTGTTAGTTGGCCAGGGTAAGTCCAAGAAACCAGACAATAGGAGTTGCAAGCCTTCTGATGCTCAGGGCTTGGCTGTCACATGGACAGTCCAGAGATTCAGGTCTCATGAGTATACACCAACCCCAGTGCCAACCACAGGTCCAGTAAAAGTAACAGAAGAGGCATGCATACAAAGTTCATGTCTGAGTCCAACTCCATCACACTCAGGAACACAAACTCCAAAGCAGGGCCAACTGACATGGCACTGATCTCCAGAGCCATCTGTAATGACTGTAGAAACTGTGGGTCTCTGCAGCCTTCAGGAGAAGCAGTACCTGGGCTTCAATCTACTTTGGCTGTCTCTGAGACCCTGCTGAGGCATACATAACCATTACCCCTCTGATGACATCCTGACTCTTTTGGAGATTTGTAGCCATATAAACTCATTTGTCCTTTCCATTTCCCCCTTTTATCCAAAGTCATAAAGCAGTTTTTTTTTTTTATTTTGTTTTGTTTTTAACTGTAAGAAGTTGATCAGGCACAGTTTGTCCCAGGAAGGACACCTGTGACTTTTTTTTTTAATTGACTTTGTAATAATATTACATTAAAAAAAAATATATATATATGAGTTCCCATGCAACCGCACCACCCCCACCCCACCTCTCCCCCCCCCCCCCAGCAACACTCATTCCCATCATCATGACACATCCATTGCATTTGGTAAGTACATCTTTGGGCACCTCTGCACCTCATGGTCAATTTTAACACCTGATATTACATGTAGGCTGAGATATTCTCCTGGTCTCTGTTGACCCTTTCATTCAAGATCTATTTCTAGTTACATCATCAGCTAGTACTTGGTAGTAATCCCTTGGCACCAGGGATGCTCATCTCTGGGAGTCATGTCCCACACTGGGAGAAGGTAATACATTTACATGCTGAGTTTAGCTTAGAGAGTAACCACGTTTGAGCAACATGGAGGCTCTCAGGAGATAACTCTTAGGCACCCTGCAGCCCTAGGCCTAGTTCATATTTCAGGCACACAGGCTCATAATCATAGCCATCAGTATCAAGGGCTCATTGTTGGACCATCCATCTTTATTGGTCTTTGCCAAGAAGGGAGTCAAAAGAGAGCAGATATGTGGCAACAGGATAGAAATTCTCATAACCCACCACAGAGGAAAGGAAATGCAGAAAACCAAAGATTGAAGTAACAATAATTGGTCATCTGATGTAGATGTTATTGTATTGAAATGTTTAGATGTTGTCAGGACCCAGATTAAGTTTAAAATAAAAATATGAGATGGATAGATAAATTATTCTTGAAAAACAGGCTAATAAAAGAAAATAGCAGAAAAATAAGATATTTAATGAATCAGAATTTTAGGATATTTTGAGCTGGAAAACCTAAGCATTTATGTAATTTTAAGAATATATGAAAATAATGGGAAAATATTGGCATCAGTGCATGAGAACAGAGAATGTTGTAAAACAGCACATAGTTAATAAAAGGAGTAAAAATAAATATCAATTATTTTTATTAAATACATAAGTTATAAAGTTAAAATATCTGAGGATTTTTAAATAGATATGAAATTATATGTATATATGTAAGAGCCTGGGAAACAGATATTTTACTGTATTAGAAAGGTTAAAAACATCACAAAATAAATTATCCTGAGTGGTAATAGTCACATAGTATAAGGAAAGTCTAAGAAATATGGAAATGTGGAGACATAGGGAAATTGGTTTGAGCAGAGTTGGTGTAGCACTTAATACTAAATATTTAGGAAATCAATTCAGTGATATTTCAGCTCTGAATCACCATGATTTAAAAATCAAAAAAAAAAAATGCTTTCCTGGTTCCAGTAGTACTTGACAGGCTGTGATGTAATTATGTAAGCATATTTTAAGTTTGCATGATGATTTGGGATTGATGTCGTGTGAGGCCCGTGAAGCTCAGGAATCTCAGGAGTTCTGGTGAAGGCAATATGCCAGGTCTCAAGGGATAGCTCCACTGACAAACCTGACTTTGGATACCTGACATTCCCCTTATACTTTCATGAATTAAAAAGTTTTCTTGACCTGTGATTCCCACCACATCCCCATTCAACTCTCCTATTTGGCCTGTAAAGAAAATGGGTGGCTCTTGTAGGATAATAGATTATCAAAAACTTAACAAGGTGGTGACTCCAATTGCAGCTGCTATCCCAGATATGATATCATTGCTTGAACAAATCACAATGTCCCCTGGTACCTGGTATGTAGCTCTTGATTTGGCAAATGCTTTTTTTCTCAATTGCTATTAGTAAGGGCCACCAGAAACAGTTTACTTTCAGCTGCCAAAGCCAGTGGTATGCCCCCACTGTCCTGCCTCATGGGAATATTAACTCTCCAGCCCTGTGTCATAATATTGTCCACATGGATCTTGATCATTTCTCCCTCCCACAAGACATCACACTGATGTATTATATTGATGATATCATGTCAATAGGACCTATTGAGCAAGAAGTAGCAAAGACTCTAGACTTATTAGTAAAACATTTGTGTGAGAGAGGATGGGAGATAAATCCAACTAAAATACAAGGTCCTTCCACCTCAGTGAAGTTTCTAGGTGTCCAGTAGTGTGAGGCATGTTGAGCTATTCCTTCTAAAGTGAAGAATAAGTTGCTGCATTTGGCTTTCCCCATGATCAAAAAAGAGGCACAGCATTTAGTTGATTTCTACAGATTTTGGAGATAGCACATTCCTCATTTGTATGTGCTACTCCAGCCTATTTAATGGGTGACCAGAAAAGCTGATAATTTTGATTGGGATCAGAGCAAGAAGAGGCTCTGCACTAGATCTAAGCTGCTGTTCAAGCTGCAATATCACTTGGGCCATAAGATCAAGCAGATCCAATGGTGCTTGAAGTTTCAGTTGCAAATAGAGATGCTGTCTGGAGCATTTGGCAGGTCCCTGTAGGAGAATCATAATGCAGACCCTTAGGATTTTGGAGCAAAGCCCTGACATCCTTTGCAGATAACTACTCCTCTTTGAGAAACAGTTTTGGCCTGCTACTGGGACTTAGTGGAGACTGAATGCTTAATCAGGAGCCATCAACTTATCATGACACCTGAATTGGCTATCATGAGCTGGGTTTTGTCTGACCCACAAAACCATAAAGTTGGCCATGCACAGAAGCAGTCCATAATAAAGTGGAAGTGATATATATGAGATAGGGCTCAAGTGGGTTCTGAAGGCACAAGAAAGTTACATTAGGAAGTAGTCCAAATGCCCATGGTTACCACCCCTTCCAAGTTACCTTATAATCAGTTGAGGAGTCCCTTATAATCAGTTGACTGAGGATAAGAAAACTCAAGACTAGTTTACAGATGGTTCTGCATGACATGCCAGTATCACCCAAAAGTGGACAGCTGCAACACTGTAGCCCATTTCTGGACATCTCTGAAGGACAGTAGTAAGGGCAAATCGTTAACAACTTAATAGAGATTTGTGGAGTCCAAAGATATAATGATGTTGGTTGGCTCCTAGATACACCAGATACAGTTACAAAAGGAAGATGAATTAAAAAGTGTCATATTTGAAACATAAATACCACAAAAAATGATGTGTGCTCTGTCTATGTGTGCTCTGAAAGAAAATGTTCTCTTCTGCTGCCACAGGCTTGAGATATCTGAAAACCAAACTCAAAACACTCATTGGAAGAATAACAGAGTTACAAAGCAAACTAAAATCTCAACCCCACATGGTTTCTGCAGTTAAAGCAAAGGCTTTGTTTGGAAAGGATTGAAACCCAAAAGATTGGGATGGAGACATATGGGATTATGATAATATTGGTCAGGACATTGGAACCCTAAATTCTTCTTAGACTCTACCAGAAAAACGTGTGGCGTTATATCCTGGGGAGACCACAATTTGTCCACCTTATATCATCCAGTCTTCCACTTGCCCCAGGGATTCTGGTTCTCCTTCCATCCTTGAGGTGGGTACCAGCCAAACTGAAGGTTGCACTGCCCAGGTTCTGGTCTGCCCCAGGGAGTCTGGACCTCCTCCCAGCCCTAAGGCAAGTACCAAGCAAATTCCAGCATGCACTGTCCAGCCTCCACCCTGCTCTGAAAAATCTGCCTTCAAACCTCTGCCTAAAGAGATTAATTCTGTCTCATCAAAATAAAAGACAAAGTAATGCCCTCAGGTCAGTAACTTAAAAGATCTTCTAATCTTTCTCCTTACCCATCTCTCTTCTCTTCAAAATCTGTTACTTAAAGAAAATCACAACACACCTCCGAAGGTGAAATAAAAGTGTGTACCATGAGGAAACACACTATGCCCTGGAAGAATTGTATGAGTTTTCCAACTTATAAAGACAGAAATCAGTGGAATGTGTGCAGGAATGCATATAAGAGTATTGAATAATAGTGAAAGAAATATAGTTAGATCATGTTGAATTTACTGGTATGAACCATCTAGGCAGAAATTCTAGGATTCAATGCTGTAGCATGAGGGGCTAGAAACGGCTGTAACAGTTTGGGTGGCTGACTGAAACATGGAACAAAAGATGGCCTATACTTTCTGAGGGTTAGTTGCCCAATTTACCCTGGTATACACTAGAAGAGGTTATTCAAAGGCTAAGAGAGATTGGAATGCTAGAATGGATTTACCATTTAAGACTTGCCTACCCATATAGCAATGTCTAGAGGACACAGCTTTAACCAGGACTGTGAGGAATAAGTTTGTAAGACTAACTCTATCTTTTCTGAAGTGTTCTGTGGTTGTTCTTTTATAGTCCAGATCATATTGTAGGGAGGGCTGTAATGGAATTAGAATCCTTGAACATATAGGGATGATCAGATCTGGGGCTTGTAAAGATCAGGTATCTACAGTTAATCACCAAAGACAAGGTGGACATGGCTACCACAATGAAATACAAATTTAAAACAGAACTCAGATTTGTCTGAGTGACATAGTTTTGTCATTGGCTAATAGATCATGAAGTATCTAGAAGTGAAATAGATGGACCATCTAATAAATTACTTCTGAATCTGGATAAGCAGAAGTGTTCTAGGTCAAGTGAACAAAATCCTAACTCAAATAATAGAGGCACAGAAATTTGTTCCCTTAATCAATTCCCAGACTTGAGACAGTTTACAGACCAAGAGACCCTTGAATGAGGAGAAGGCCAGGCTTGCTTTGGGAAGGAGCCTATTAAACTGCCAAAAATGTTTACTGCTAATCTTCCTCCTGATGTGGGCTATGGGTGGCAGGCTCTTTGTCTCTTCAGAGATAACCTAAACTACCTGTGACATGTGAGTGTGGGATGATAAAAGGTTGCAGTCCTGCCCTTGGTGAGCAGGAAACAGTTTAACAATGCAAGGTCTATAAACTTTAAGTATTCAGGGGAAATGCAAACAAAATATGTTAAAAGCTTATCTAGAATGTCTGGAGTCCATGCTAAAAGCTTACCTAAGATGTGGAAGACAGATATGCTAATTCAAGCCTATTGAGAACTGAAACAAAGGGACCATTTGGCCTTTCCTCTCTGTATAAAAGACATTTGAAAATCTTGTTCCGGGCTCGGGATTCAAACAGAAAGCTCCCAAGTCCGGCCGGTCATAAATAAACCATTTTTCCTTCTCAAAATCATTCCTGAGTCCTGGCTTCTCTATATGCAAATAATTGAACCTCTCTCAAATTCTACAACACTCCCACCTTTGCCCCAAGGAGAACAATGACTTTTTACAAGAGTAATTGTGCACTGGGGAAAAGGAAGTGATCAGTCATTTTGAGGAATTGTGACATTAATTACAGGAGATCCAAAATGTCACTGTGGTCCACCAGTAAGTAGAGGATAATGGAGGTCAGGTGATAGACGGAGTTTTTGTTCAAGTCCATCTCTCATTTGGTCCAGTGGGCCCCTGGAACCATGCTGTTTTTTTCCCCAGTTTGCAGTAGGCATACTCTGCAAGTGGCAGAATCCCCACTTTGGATCCCTGATTTGTGGAGTGAGAACTATTATGTAGAAAAGGTCAAGTGGAAGCCACTAGAACTACCTCTGCCTAGGAAAATAGTAAATAAAAAGAAATACCATATTCCTGGAGGAATTGCAGAGATTAGTGTCACCATCAAGGATTTGAAGGATGCACGGTTGGTGACTCCCACCGCATCCCCACTCATCTTTCCTATTTGCCTGTAGAGAAAGCAGATGGATATGGGAGGATTACAGTAGATTATTGTAAGTGTAACCAGTTCATGACTCCAATTGCAGCTGCAGTCCCAGATGTGGTATCGTTGCTTGAGAAAAACCACACATCCCTGCACACCTAGCAAGCAAGTAGGTGTTGATCTGGCAAATGCTTTTTTCTCAATTGCCATTAGAAAAGACCACCATAAACAGTATGCTTTCAGCTGGCAAGGTCAGGAGTATACCTTTACTGCTTTGTCTCAGGGATACGTCAACTCTCCAGCCCTATGTCATAATATTGTCTTCAGATAACTTGATTGTCTCTCTGTCTCAAAAGACATCACATTGGGCCATTACATTGATTATATCATGTCGATAGGACCTAGTGAGCAAGAAATAGGAAAGACTCTAGACAAATTGGTAAGGCATTTGAATGAAAGAGGAAGGGAGATCATTCCATCAAGAATACAAAGGGTTTCCACCTCCATAAAATTTCTAGGTGCCCAGTTTTGTGGGGCATGTTGTGATATCCCTTCTAAAGTGAAGGATGAGCTGCCACAGCTGGCTCCTCCTATGACCAAAAAAGAGACACAACAATTTGTTGGATTTTGGAGACAACACATTCCTCATTTGGGTATGTTACTCCAACCCTTTTACTGTGTGACCAGAAACGCTGCATGTTTTGATTGGGGCAAGAAAAAGAGTAGGCTCTGTGACAGATCCAGGCTTTTGTGCAAGCTGAGCTATCACTTGGGCCATATGATCAAGCAGACGCAATGGTGCTGGGAGTTTAAGTGGCAAATAGAGATTTTTCCTGGAACCCTTGGCAGGCCCCTATAGGAGAATCACCATGCAGACCCTTAGGATTTTGGAAAAAAATCCTACCATTCTCTGTAGATAACTACTTTCCTTTTGAAAATCAGCCTTTTTCGCCTCCTTCTGGGCCTTAGTAAGATTGAATGTTTAACTATGGGCCATCAAGTTATCATGAGACCAGAGTTGCCTTTTATGAGGTGAGTATTTTCTCACCCACCAAACCATAAATTTGGACATGGCATACACTACAGCACTGCAGGATAGAGTGGAAATATATAAGAGATAGAGTTTGAGCAAGTTCTGAACTTTCACAAGTAAATTACATAAGTAACACAAATGCCCATGGTCACCACCCCTGCCATGTTACCATCTCCTTCCCAGGCCATAGCTTACAATCAGTTGGCTGAGGAAGAAAAAACTCAGGCCTGGTTTAAAGTCAGTTCTGCACATTACACTCAAAAGTGGACAGCTGCAAAACTGCAGCCCTTTTCTGGGACTCCCTTGAAGGATATTAGTGAGAGCAAATCTTCCAAGTGGGCAGAATTTTGAGCAATGCACCTGGTTGTTCATTTTGCTTAGAAGAAGAAATGGACAGATGTGCATTTGTAAACTGATTCAAGGGCTAATGAAAATGGTTTGGCTGGTCAAGGACTTGGAACTTGATTGAAAATTTTGTGACAAAGAGGTCTGGGGAAATTGTTTGTGGGTTGACATTTCTGAGAGTGCAAAAACATGAAAATATTCATGCCCCATGATAATGTTCACCAGAGGATGACTTCAGCAGAGGAAGATTTTAATAACCAAGTGGATAATATGACCTCCTCTGTGTCTAATGCTCAGGTTCTTTCTCCAGCCACTCCTGTCATTGCCCAGTGGGCCCATGAACAAACTGCCCACTGAGGTAGGTATGAAGGTTAGGCATGGGATTGGTAGCAAGGACTTCCCCTCTACAAGGTTGACTTGGCTACAGCCATTGTTGAGTGCCCAATCTGCCAGCAGCAGAGACCCACACACAGCCCCTGACGTGGCACCATTGCCTGAGGTAATCAGCTTCCTACCTGGAGGCAGGTTGTCTACACTGCACCACTTCCAGCATGGAAGGGGAAGTGATTTGTTTTAACTGGAATAGACATATATGCCAGATATGAGTTTGCATTTCCTGCACACAATGCTTCATACAATACCACCATCTGTTGACTTACAGAATGTCTTATCTAACACCATGGCATCCCACACAGCATTGTTTCTGTTCAAGGAACCCATTTCACAGCAAGTGATGTGTGGGAATGGATACATGCCCATGGAATTCACTGGTCTTACCAGGTTTCCCATCACCCTGAAGGAGCTGGGTTGATAGAAATGTGGAATGGCCTTTTTAGGACTCAATTATGACTCCAACTAGGTGGCAAATAATTGCAGGTCTTGAACATAGTTCTCGAGGATGCTGTTTATGCTCTAAGTGAGCAACCACTCTATGGTACTGTTTCTCCCATAATCAGGGTTCATGAGCTCAGGAATCAAGGTGTGGAAATCATAATGGCACCACTCACTATTACCTCTAGTGACTCACTAGGAGAAATTTTGCTTCCTGTCCCTGCAAGATTAAGTTCTGCAGGCCTACAGATCTTAGTGTTTTCATCAGGGAATGATTCCACAGATCTGGAGTTAAGACTGTCACCTGACCACTTAAGGCCCTCCTACCTCTGAATCAACAGGCAAATAAGGAAATTGCTGTACTGGCTGGGGTGATTGATCCTGACTATCAAAGGGAACTAGGACTGCATCTACATAATGTGGGTAAAGAAGAGTTTGCTTTGAATAGAGGAGAACCTCTAGAGCATTTCCCATTATTACCATGACCTGTGATTAAAATCAATGAAAAATAGCAACAACCCAGTCCAAGCAGGACTAATAGTGGCCCAGAATCTTCAGGAATGAAAGTTTGGATCACCCCACCAGGCAAAGAACCACACCAGCTGAAATGCTTGCTGAGGATAACAGGAACATGTAATGAGTAGTGGAGAAAGTTAGTGACAAATATGAACTTCAACCATATGAACAGTAACAGAAATGAGGACTGTAATAGTTATGAATCTTTCTTCCTTTTATCATGAGGATGATTGCATATGTACATAAAACAAATTTCTTTGTTTTCTTCCCCGATCTTCTTCCATATATTATGAGAATTTGTATTAATTTCATGTCATAACATTTAAGGATATAAGTTTAAGTGTGAATACTGCCTAAGGACTCACTCCTTATTCTGCAGGCAATTAATGCATTTCTGGTTGTGTGCAGGAGAGTTGAACATTGTTAGGTGTGAGTTTTAGTCATTGCTGAGTTTACTGCATGCATGGCTGATTACATCTGCATCAACCAGGGAGATTGCTATCAGCAATGAGTGATGCTTTATCCAATCAGTTAAATCCCTTAAAAGGAGAAGTGATTTCAGCATTCAGGGAGAATTCTCTACCTCATCTTTGGATGTCAATATCTCCCAGAAACTTATCAAGGACCTTCACTGGGCTTTCATCAGAGCCTCTGGTTTGCAGTCTCCCTGTGGAACCTGGATTTGTGCATCACCACAGTCATGTAAGAGACTTTTAGAAAACCTCATACCATTTACAGGTATCTCCTATTGATTCTATTCCCCTAGAGAATGCTGACTAACACAAAATGCAACAATGGTATGAAGCTAGAAAGCAGTGACACAAGAACTAGAAATTACACAAAAAAGTGGAAATTTAAAAATACAGTATTTTTTAGAGAAGTGAGTTTATAAAATAATTGTACACACCAGGCAGGAATCTAATGCATCACCCAACCATTAACACCTTAAATTGTTATGAAACACCTTTTAAAATAATGGAAGGGCATTGTCATAATTTACTGTTATTTTTAGTCCATAGCTCATACTTGGTGAAATTTTTACACAAACCATCCCGTTATTAACACTGTGCATTTGTATTGTGTACTGAATATGAGAATGTTCTCATATTCCTAGTGCTAACCAAATCTATCATCCACCACACTGTTCACTGTGTTATACAATCTTCTGCCATGTACAATCCATCTAAAGTGTACATTCAGTGGCTTTCAATTTCACCAAAAAGTTTTGCTATCACTTCAGTCCACTTTACTACATTTTCATTATTAAATAGAGTTCCATAACTACTTATAAACCTCATTGTTGACATTTAGCACTAGTACAGTACTGTTTTTGCCTTTGTTGCTAAAATATTACAATATTCCTGTTAACTATCATCTATAAAATACAATAGTCTAGCCATGTATCACCATATTCTTAACTTTTATTGAAGGGATATAATTGTATTTGTTCTATTAACCACAATTCTCATCCACCAGTAATATCACCATGTTATCTGATCCCTAGATTGTTCTCTCAGCTGTTTTAAATTGACAGTAAACTCCCTAGACTACTGCTTTTGGTCACAATTACTTTTATGATGCAGCAGTTTTAGTTATACTCACTATAATATGTTACCATTAACTGAATCCATTTCCAAATATTTTAAATCAATATTATTAATATTCTACATACATTCAACATTGGCTACACCTTCAAAAACCAAATTTTGTCTGTTAGTAATCTATTCTCTAGGGCAGAGTTTCTTAACCAGGGGTCCACAGACAACCAAGGAGTCTGTGGAAAGATTTTAGGGGGTTCATAAACTTGAATTAATTTGAATAATCCTAAATTTTAATTTAAAGATGTGTCAATGTTGAATGTCACAAAATTATCTGCCACTCCATGGTTTTCACCTGACTGGCAAAAAGATTCATGGAACAAAAAAGTTGAAGAACCCCTGATGTATATTTTAATGTCTTGATTTTATGCATCATATTTATTTCATATTAGTTAGATAGTACCATATTTGTCTTTTTGTGTCTTGCTTCTTTCACTCAATGCAATGTCCTCAATATTCATCCATGTTGTATCAAGTTCATTTCTGTTTACAACTGAATAGTATTCCATCATATGTGTATATTACTTTTTTTATCCATTTATCACTTGACAGATACTTGGGTTGTTTCCATCTATTAACGATTGAAAATAATGCCACTATAAACATCAGTGTGCAAAAGTATGTGTGTGTCCTAGTTTTAATTTTTCCTGAATATATTCTTAGAAAAGAATTGTCAGACCTGCATTTCTCTATTGAGCTTCCTGAGAAACTGGCAAACTATCTTCCACAGGAGCCACATCATTTTACATTCCAAACAGCAGTGAAGTATTCCTGTTCTCTCTATCCTCTCCAGCAATTGTAAATTTCTGTTATTTTTTAAAATAATGGTCATTCTATAATGTGTGAAATGATTACTGTGATGGTTATGGTAATGAGTCAACTTGGCCAGGTAATGGTGATCAGTTGTTTGGTCAAGGAGGCACTGGGCTTATTGTAATACAGGACATTTCATGGACTTTTTTTTCATCAGTGAGTTGATCGCATACATGTTTGATTATATGTACAATCAATTGAGGAGATTGCCTCAGAAATGCATCACAACTCATCCAATCAATTAAAGGCCATAAAAGGAGAAGTGATTTAATCATTCAGAGAGAGAATTCCCTTTTCTATTTTGAAGGCCAACACTTCCTGGGTAACTCATTGGGAACCTTTATTGGGGTCCCTGCATTCTAGCGTGCTTCATGGAATTTGGATTCATGAATTCCCACAATAGCATAAAACAATTTTGTAAATTATCATACTATTTGCAGACATCTCCTGTCAGTTCTGTTTCCCTAGAGAACACTGACAAATATAGACTGGTACCAGCAAGTGTTCTTGAGAAACAGACTCTTAAAAATGGGATTTCTGAATTGGTTTGGGTTTTTTGTAATTGGCCTTCTGCACTGATTATAGTCAATGGAACAAATGAGCCTGAAATGAACAAGAGACCACTGCCGGTCCACGACATGAAATGGCAGTAGAGATACACAACATACCACCACTGGATATGTCTATTTCCATGTCTAAAAGAGGCAAGACTTTTTTTTTTTTTTTTTTTTTTTTACCTCCTCAACAGTTGTGCAGTTAAAAGGTTCATTGATGTTGGCTGGCTGATCCTAAGTACACTGGATACTGTTACAAAAGAAAAGTATAAGTTAAAGTCTTCAAATTTGCAACTTACACACTACATGAATTATGTGATTGTTTCCATGTGTGCCCAGAAATAAATATCTTGTTTAATGGAGTTGCAGAATTGATATCTCTGAAAACCAGACTTAGAGTCTTATTTTGTCAGTAGGAGAGTTACAATGGAAACTAAAATCTCTACCTTGCAGGATGTCTGTTGTAAAGTGAAGGCACTGATTGAAAAGGAGTGGAATCATGAAAATTGGAATAGAGATATTTGTGTTGTGATGATGGCCATTGGGACATTGAAACACTAAATTCTGCTGAAACTTTGCCAAATAAACTCAGAATGGTCTTCCCTGAGGGCATAACCAACCAACCTCCTCCCTGCCCTGACAAGAGGACCACCCATCCTCAAGCCTGCATGACTCTACCTCCAGCCTGCCCCAAAGAATCCCAAACTCCTCCTGCTGGGGAGACAGTCATCTATCTTTACTCAACCCTGACAAGTCTGCCATGCTAAGAATACCTGAGGAGATTAGTTCTATAGTTAACTAGGTGAAAATTTGATAGAATGTCCTGAAGTAATTGGCATGAAAGACACCTGTAATTCTTCTTTACCTACTGCGTCCCTCTTTTCATCCAGACTTATAAGTAGGCTAACGTCAAAACAAAGCCCCAGGGAAGTGGACTTGGCCCAGTGGTTAGGGTGTCTGTCTACCACATGAGAGGTCTGCAGTTCAAACTCCAGGCCTCTTTGGCCTGTGTGGAGCTAGCCCACATGCAGTACTGATGCACACAAGGAGTGCCATGCCATGAAGGGGTGTCCCCCACATAGGGGAACCCCACATGCAAGGCATGCACCCCGTAAGGAGAGCTGCCCAGCACAAAAGGAAGTTTAGCCTGCCCAGGAATGGCAGCGCACAAACGGAGAGCTGACACAAGACGATGCAACAAAAAGAAACAGATTTCCATGCCACTGACAACAACAGATGCAGACAAAGAACACGCAGCAAATAGACACAGAGAACAGACAACTGGGGTGGGGGGGGAGAAGGGGAGAGAAATAAATAAATAAATAAATCTTAAAAAAAAAACAAAACAGGGCCCCAAAGGTGAATTGCAAGATTTGACTCATGAAGAACTATGCTATATTTCAAAAGAACTTAAGGATATTCCCAATTTATATAGCCAGAAATCAGGGAATATGTGTGAGAATGGATACTAAGTTTATAGGATAATGGAAGGAATAAAAAGTTGAATCTGAGTGAGTTTGCTCATATGACTCTCTAAGCAGAGATTCTGGATTCAATGTGATATCTCAAGGAGTTAGAAAGGACCCAGAGAGGGGCAAGATGGTGGCTGAGTGAACTTCCCTGTTAGGGTCTCCTGCAGGGAATCAGCTAGGCGGTGTTGGAGACTCTTTGGGACCGGGTTGTTTCGGGATTTTGCTGGTCCAGAGGTGTCTGGACATCGATTTGGAGGGAAGGTAACAGAGAGGATCCATCTGTGAAATATACACGGAGATCCCGGCTACGTGTGGAGGATTCCCTCCTTGGGTAGGCAGAGCTGAGGCATCTAGCGCCTCGGTGGGGGGGCAAGTGGGTGGAGCCAGGCCGGGCTGTGGCGGTGGATGGAGCTGGGAGGAGCCAGGCTGGGCTGCCGTGGCAGGCGGAGCCGGGCCGAGCCGGGCTGGGCCTCGGCGGCAGGCGAAGCCGGGCTGAGCCATGGTGGCAGGGTTTCTGTTCTTTGTTTTCTTTTTTTTTTTTTTAATTAATTTATTTATTTTTGGAGCCTCTGCAGTACTGGGGAGTTCGTGGGACCTGGGTGGCCTATTGGGGGGTTGGTGGGATAAGGGAGGTGCTTGCAGACCCATTTGGGCAGACAGACGGGGGTTTTAGGGCAAAGCGGGGGGAATTTGTGATTGCGGACACAATCAATAGCATTTCCGCCTAGAGCCACGCCCCACCCCAAGCCCGGCTGCTGACCTACAGCAGTCTCAAAGTGATAGCAACAAAGAGACGCTACCAGGGTCTCACAGGGTGGCAGACGTTCGGAAGCTGATTAGGGGAATATTTTGCGAAGCGTGGGAATTTCGGGTTTGGACTCTGTTATTAACGTTTCTGGCTGGAGCCCCTCCCCCGGACCTGGATATTTGATCTGAGTCATTAAATTGGCTGCAGCTTAGAGGAGCCCCCAGGTGGACGTTCCCAGGGACCACAGGGTGGGAGGGTTCCTGAAGTCAATTGGTGATATATCCACACAATAGACCCTAGTAAGTGAGTGAATTGTAGGACACAGAACACAGGATAGAGCTTGTGGATGAGACCTCACCCATAGGGCTGGCACCCAGCTGCGGGGATCCCTGAAGGCTGTAATGCATTGTGGTGCTCCCAGGATTCCTGTTAATTGGACTGGAGGTTGCCAGGTCTGAGTTCCCTGGACTCTGGTGGCCCAAATGCCAGAGACTCACACCTCTTGAGGCCTCAATACCTCAGACTGTCCATCCCTGAATCCACCATGCCCTGAGGTTCATTTGAGGCCCTTGAACATCCTAGCCCTCAACGTTTGCGTTTTTTCTTCTTTGTTTTATTTTTATTCTATTTCTATTTTTTTTATTCCAGTTTTTTAATGTTCTGATTCCTGGTTTTGCATTATCCCCTAGTCTTTTCTCCCAGCATATCCCCCAAAGTCTCTTTTTCTTTTTTTTTTTTATCCTCTCTTTCTTGTCCCTGATCTTCTTCTTATTCTATTTTATCTTAACAATACAATAGGTCCAGCAGGAAACACCTCACATTTGCTGGGTTTCCTCATCCTCCACTGCCTCATTTCTCTGTGAATAGATTTAGGCTATCTACACTATCCCCTTTCCCCTACAACTTGATATCCTCCACCATCTGCTATCTCTCCTACATTCCACCTCCCTTTCTTTGATCCACTAAGCGTCTAACTCTTAATTTCTAATACCTTTGTTTAGTTTTCCATCTGGTATCCGCCCTTGAAACTATTACCTTTCTTTTCTCTTTCCCTCTCTCACGAAAACAATAGCTTCTTAGTACATACCATATCCCTCCCATATTCATTTGTCTACCTCATTATAGGTACTTTCCTACTACTATAACTCTACACAATTTACATGATCTAACCTCCATCCTCTCAGAACTCATATGGATGCTTTGTTAACATATATCACCAATACTACTTTACACTTTTTCCTTCCTTACACAATTGCCTTTCCCCAGCACTAATACTTTACTTTAAAGTGAACTTAACCAGCAATAAGAAATTGGAATAGGAAGAACAAAGTGACAAAGAGAAGATATAACACATATGCAAAAACAACAGCTAATTAATTAATCTCCAAGACTAGACAAAGAAGCTACAGAACTGATTAAACCCGTCAAGGAAAAATGATGACAAGACAGCAACAAAAATCTGCAAACCAAACCAGTAATCAGGAAAACATGGCTGAATCCAATCAACAAACTAAAAATCAGGAAGGGGAGCAGAACTTCACACAAGCAATGAAAGATCTCAGAACATTTATCACCAACAAATTTGATGAAGTAATGAAAGAGGTTAACAACATGAAGACAACACTTGGAGGGGAAATTGCAGACATGCGCAAAAAAATAACAGATATAATGGAAATGAACACCACAATTCAAGAAATCAAAAATACACTTGCAGCAAATATCAGTAGACTAGAAGAGGCAGAGCAGAGAATTAGTGATGTGGAAGACAGTGCATTGGAAATCAAACAGATAGTAGAAGTGGTCAATAAAAAGGTAGAAAAAATCCAGATAGGACTTAGGGACCTGAATGATAACGCAAAATGCTCAAACATACGTACTATAGGCATTCCAGAAGGAGAAGAGAAGGGAAAGGGGTCAGAAGGAGTGTTGCAGGAAATAATGACTGAAAACTTCCCAAATCTACTGAAAGAGACAGATGTACATATCCAAGAAGCACAGCACACTCCACTGGTCATAAACCCCAACGGGTCCACCCCAAGACATATACTTGTCAAATTATCCAATGCTCAAGACAAAGAGCAAATTCTAAAAGCAGCAAGAGAAAAGAAAACCATCACATACAAGGGAAGCTCCATAAGATTAAGTGCTGATTTCTCATCTGAAACGATGGAGGCAAGAAGGCAGTGGTATGATATAGTCAAGGTACTAAAGGAAAAAAATTTCCAACCAAGAATATTCTATGCAGCTAAACTGGCATTCAAAAATGATGGAGAGTTCAAAATATTCACAGATAAACAGAAACTGAAAGAGTATATCAACAAGAAACCTCCCTTTCAAGAAATTCTTAAGGGAGTTCTGCAGGAAGAAAGGAAAAAACAGGACAGTCAGAGATGGAGGAGAGTGTAAGAGCAACAAAAAAGACAAAAATAGAAGGGGAAAATATAATAATACAAACAAAATATAACAAACACAAACCCAACCAAAATATGGCTACCACAAATAATTCTCTGAACGTAATAACACAATGTCAACGGATTAAACTCACCTATAAAAAGATTCAGACGGGGACACTGGATAAGGAAATATGACCCATCTATATGCTGTCTACAAGAGACACATCTTAGACCCAGAGACACATGGAGATTGAAAGTGAATGGCTGGAAAACAATCATACAAGCAAACAACAACCAAAAAAAATGCAGGAGTAGCTATATTAATATCAGACAAAATAGACTTTAAATGTGAAACAATTGTGAGAGACAAAGAAGGATACTACATTTTAGTGAAAGGGACAATCTGTCAAGAAGATTGAACGATCATAAATATTTATGCTTCTAACAAGGGTGCCTCTAAATATGTGAGACAAATGCTGGAAAAACTAAGTGAAAAAATAGATGCATCTACAATTATAGTGGGGGATTTTAATACACCACTATCAACTCTGGACAGAACATCTCAAAAGAGAATCAATAAAGAAACAAAACATTTGAACAGTATATTAGAAGAGCTGGATCTAATAGACATATATAGATCATCACACCCAAACACAGCAGTATATACATTTTTCTCAAGCGCACATGGAACATTCTCCAAGATAGACCATATGCTAGGCCACAAAGAAATGCTTAATGAATTCAGAAAGATCGAAATCATACAAAACAATATCTCTGACCACAGTGGAGTGAAGCTGGAAATTCACAAGGGAGGGAGGCCCAAACTTCACACCACAATTTGGAAATTAAACAGCACACTCTTAGAAAAACAGTGTGTCAAAGAGGAAATCTCAAAAGAAATCAATGACTACCTTGAAACAAATGATAATGATAACACAACACACCAAAATTAATGGAATGCAGCAAAAGCAGTACTAAGAGGGAAATTTACAGCCATAAATTCACATATCAAAAAAGAAGAAAGAGCAAAAATTGAAGAACTAACTGCACTTTTGAAGGAATTAGAAAAACAACAACAAAGTAACCTAACAGGAAGAAGAAGGAAGGAAATAACAAAGATAAGAGCAGAACTAAATGAAATAGAAAAGAAAGCACTTGAATAAATAAACAAGACCAAGAGCTGGTTTTTTGAGAAGATCAACAAAATTGACAAACCCTTAGCGAGACTAACAAAGAAAAAAAGAGAAAAGATGCAAATACACAAAATAAGAAATGAGAAAGGCGGTATCACCACTGACCCCACAGAAATAAAGACTATCATAAGAGGATACTTTGAAAAACTATATTCCAACAAAAATGACAATTTAGAGGAAATGGACAAATTCCTAGAAACACATAAGCAGCCCATATTGACGAAAGAAGAAATTGATGATCTTAACAAACCAATCACAAGCAAAGAGATAGAATCAGTCATTAAAAATCTCCCAACTAAGAAGAGCCCAGGGCCAGACGGCTTCACAGGTGAATTCTACAAAACATTCCAGAAAGAATTAACACCAATCCTGTTGAAACTATTCCAAAAAATCGAAACAGAAGGAACATTGCCGAACTCCTTCTATGATGCCAACATTATCCTAGTACCAAATCCAAACAAAGACACCACAAGAAAGGAAAATTACAGACCAATTTCTCTAATGAACCTAGATGCAAAAATAATTAACAAAATACTTGCTAATCGTATTCAACAACACATTAAATGAATTATACACCACGACCAAGTGGGATTTATTCCAGGTATGCAAGCATGGTTCAACATAAGAAAATCAATCAATGTGATACACCATATAAACAGATTGAAGGAAAAAAAATCACATGATTATATCTATAGATGCAGAAAAGGCATTTGACAAAATATAGCACCCCTTCTTGATAAAAACACTCCAAAAGATCGTAATACAAGGAAACTTTTTGAACATAATAAAGAGTATATATGAAAAACCTAGAGCCAACATTGTTTACAATGGCGAAATCCTGAAATCCTTCCCTCTAAACTCAGGAACAAGACAAGGATGCCCATTGTCTCCGCTCCTATTTAACATTGTCTTGGAAGTACTTGCTTGAGCACTGAGGCAAGAACCAGATATAAAAGGCATTCAAATTGGAAGGGAAGAAGTCAAAATTTCATTATTTGCAGATGACATAATCCTATACATAGAAAACCCTGAGAGATCTACAACAAAGTTCCTAGAACTCATAAATGAGTTCAGCAAAGTCGCAGGTTATAAGATCAATGCGCAAAAATCAGTAGCATTTCTGTACACCAATAATGAGCAAGATCAGGAGGAAATCAAGAAACAAATACCATTCACAATAGTAAATAAAAAAATCAAATATTTAGGAATAAATTTAACTAAAGAGGTAAAAAACTTATACACCAAGAACTATACAAGACTGTTCAAGGAAATCAAAGAAGACCTAAATAAATGGAAGAATATTCCCTGTTCATGGATAGGAAGACTGAATATTATTAAGATGTCTATCCTACCAAAACTGATCTACACATTCAATGCAATCCCAATAAAAATCAACACAGCCTTCTTTAAGGAACTAGAAAAACTAACTATGAAATTTATTTGGAAAGGAAAGAGGCCCTGAATAGCCAAAGACATATTGAAAAAGAAAAACGAAATTGGAGGAATCACACTTCCTGACTTCAAAACATACTACAAAGCTACAGTAGTGAAAACAGCATGGTATTGGCATAAGGAGAGACACACAGACCAATGGAATCGAATTGAAAATTCAGATATAGAATCTCATGTATATAGCCATACAATATTTGATAAAGCCATCAAACCCTCTCAACTGGGAGAGAATGGCCTATTCAACAAATGGTGCCTGGATAACTGGATAGCCATATGTAGAAGAATGAAAGAGGATTACCATCTCACACCTTATACAAAGATCAACTCAAGATGGATCAAAGACCTAAATATAAGAGCCAAGACCATAAAGATCTTGGAAAGCAGTGTAGGGAAACATCTACAGGACCTTGTAATAGGAAATGGCTTCATGAATATCACACCAAAAGCACGAGCAGCAAAAGAACAAATAGATAAATGGGACTTCCTCAAAATTAAAGCCTTCTGCACCTCAAAGGAGTTTGTCAAGAAAGTAAAAAGGGAACCCACACAATGGGAGAAAATATTTGGCAACCATATATCTGATAAGAGACTTATAACTTGCATATATAAAGAACTCATATATCTTGAAAACAAATGATAAACAACCCATTTTAAAAATGGGAAAAGGATTTAAACAGACACTTCTCCAAAGAAGAAATACAAATGGCTAAAAAGCACATGAAAAAATGCTCCAAAACTCTAGCGATTAGGGAAATGCAAATCAAAACTACAATGAGATACCATCTTACTCCCATAAGATTGGCAGCTATGAAAAAAACAGAAGAATACAAATGCTGGAGAGGATGTGAAGAAAGGGGAACACTCATCCACTGCTGGTGGGAATGCAGAAGGGTCTAACCATTCTGGAGGATAGTTTGGTGGTTTCTCAAAAAACTAACCATAGATTTGCCATATGACCCAGCAATATCACTGCTGGGTATATATCCATCAGAACTGAAAACAAGGACACAAACCGATATATTTACACCAATGTTCATAGCAGTATTGTTCTTATTGCCAAAAGTTGGAATCAATCCAAATGCCCATCAACAGATGAGTGGATCAATAAAATGTGGTATATACACACAATGGAATACTACTCGGCTGTAAGAACAAATACACTACAATCACACGTGATAACATGGATGAACCTTGGGAATCTTATGTTGAGTGAAGCAACCCAGGCATTGAAGGACAAATACTACATGACCTCAATGATATGAAATAAGCAAACTGCCTCAGAGAGCTCGAGTCTGTCAAAGAGGCTTACAGGAAATCGGGGGGTGGAGGAAGGATGTGAGTTAACGTCTGCAGGGGTGGAATCTGTGATGAGCTGGCAGTAAGTATGAGGACAAAAAGAAGGGACAAAATGGGGGCAAGGGGTTGCCTTCGGGTGGGGCTTTGTGGGTTTGAGGGGTTCTGGGGATGGGCAGAGGGGTAATATTATCCAAAAATTGGGGGGAGGGAGGGGTAACATACGAACATGGGATAGTGTCAGGTGTTCGTTGAGAACAAAATGTTGAGAAAATTGTATCAAAGTATAAGTAGGAGGGTTACCTGTTTAGGATGCTCAGGGGGTATGGTCTGATGTGGGATGGACTTTGGGGCAATAGCTGAAGGCTCATTTTGCCAAGGTGGGTTGTACCATTGGGAAGAGACCCAAGAAGTGAGAATTGGGGTGGACCCACATCCTGGGGAGGACTAATGTCGTCAAATAGAGAGAACTGTATCTCTCGTGAGAAAGGATGGCTCCCAGGGCATTAGGGCAGTTGAGAAAGTCAGGTCCTGAATACTGCTGCAAGTATCTCTGGACATGGTTTCTTGGGAAATGGAGATTGGCTGGCGTTGTGGGCCCCATGGGGAGGGGAAAATGGATGTGGAATGGATGGAACCAAGGTAAATATGGGGGCAAGAGAGGAGTTCTGTGAGAGTACACGAGGATGAATATAAAACATATAATATTACACCAGAAACATATAGGGGATGACAGACTAATAATGTAAACCATAAGGCAAAACATAGGATAACTAAAAAATTTAGAAAACTGTACAATCTAAAGTATGGACCACATAGTAAGCACAGATGTCACCTTGTTTGAAAGCTATTGTCTCGGAATCTGTACATCAGTTTCAGGAAATATGTTATGAATAAGCTAAAAGATTATCACTGTGGAAGGGAAAAGGTTTATGGTGGATCTGGGGAAGTACTGTATATTGTATATATGAATTTCGGTGATCTAAGACTCTTGTGAAGCTGACATTATGTTGGGATTCACTTTACAGGAAGTTTTAGATCACAGAGTAGTTCAACAATGGCAGTGGAGGAATACTGATATAGGATGTTATTGACAGGATATATATGGCTGACAGGGAGTCATACAGGGCATATGCCCAGGGTATATAGTAATGTCTAGATGTACTCATAGTGGAAACAATTAAAAACAACAGCTGGGGGGGTACTGGGCCCCTGGCAGGGGGTCACTGTCATGGACCCTGGGTGAGCAGCGGCAGTCCCCCAGGTGCAACGGCAAGAACCAGGAAGGAAGGAGGGCCCAACAGTGGGCTCCTGATACTAATGGCTATGCTTTTGAGCCTATACACCTGCAATAAGAACAAGGCCTAGAGTAGCACTGTGCCTGGGAGTTTCCCCTGACAGCCTTCATGTTACTCAAATGTGGCCACTCTCACAGCCAAACTCAGCATGTAGATGCAGTGCATTCCCCCCAGCGTGGGACATGACACCTGGGGATGAGCCTCCCTGGCACAAAGGGATCACTACCACATACCAGCTGAAGATGCAACTAGAAAATGACCTTGAATTAAAGGTTCAATACGGATCAGCAGAATATCCCTGTCTACATATAATAACAGGACTTCAAAATGCTGTTTGACCTAATGTAAGGGGGAAATGGAAAGAAGAAATGAGATTATAAGGCTATGAGTCTCTAAAAAAGAGTCTGGAGGTTTTCAGAAGGAATGCCCTTATGCACAACTGAGCAGAGTCTAAGAGACAGATAAAGTAGATACCACCCCAGGTATTGGTTCTTTTGAGGGATAAAGAGACCCACGGGTTCTATGGTCATGGCAGATGGGGTTCACTGCCATGGCAGATGGCCCTTCTTTGGAGCTGGTGTTTCTGCGTGGTGGAGTTGGACTCAGAGGGGATCTCTTCTCATAAGACTTGCATGCTACTTTATTGGAATTTTAGTTGGTGCTGGGGTTTAAGATATATTTAGGGGATTTGCATCTCTGGACTGATAATATGACACCCAGGCCCAGAGCCTCAACAGACTTCAGCTCCTACACTTTGATTTATTGGACTGACCCCACTCAGCTAACATGGAGTTGAAGAAGGTCAACCACCACACCATGGAGCCTAGAGTGTCTACAACTGAAAGCAGGAGGAGTGCATCCAGTATCCATGTGGAATCTAAGCCCCCACTTGACATAGATGTGCAATGGACACAACCAATCCAATGTCCACAGAGAAAATGTGGCATGGGCGTGGGAAGGGTGGCTATGGTGGCTGCTGGGTGCAGGGAATGGGAGGAAGAGATGAGATGGGGAGGCGTTTTAGGGACGTGGAGTTGTCCTGGGTGGTGCTTCACGGACAATTACAGGACATTGTAGATCCCCCCAGGGCCCACTGGATGGAACGTGGGAGAGTTTGGGACATTGATGTGGACCATTGACTACGGGGTGCAGTGATGTTCAGAGATGTACTTACCGGGTGCAATGGATGTGTCACGATGATGGGAGAGAGTGTTGCTGTGGGGGGAGTGGGGGGTGGGGGTGGCAGGGTTGATTGGGACCTCATATTTTTTTAATGTAATTTTTAAAAATAAATTTAATTAAAAAAAAAAAAGAAAGGACCCTAACAGATTTTAGAGGTTGCTGAATGAAATATGAATAACATGGTGGCCAACATTATCTGATGTCAAGATGCTAGAATTTCTGTTATTTTTTAATAAGTAAAAGGATCCCAAGTCTTAGAGACATTTGGATTTAGAATGGACTTTCCATCTAAGACTAGCCTACCCATCCCAGTGTTGTCCAGAGGACACAATTTTCACCAGGACTTTGAGGAATAAATTTGTGATACTAACTTCATCTTACCTAAATAGATCAGTGGTTGCTCTTTACTGTACATAGATATTATCATGGAAATTATTGTCACAGAACTAGGATCCTTAAATACTATGGGGATGATCAGATCCCAGGCAAGCAGATCTGTATAAAGCAAGAGACTCTAGGTTTAATGAACAAAAGCTTAACTTGAATTATAGAAACAGTGTCATGGCTCCCTAATCAGTTTCCAGACTTGAGACAGTTTCCAAACACAGAGCCTCCTGAATGAGGGTAAAACTGGGTCCCCTTAGGGAAGAGACCTCTTACACTGTCAAAATTTTATACTGTAAATCTTACTCCCAGCTTTCCCCAAATTGACCTATGGCCTTTACCAAGTTAGCTGTGCATTGGGGGAAAGGATATGGTCAAATATTTCAGGGATTATTAGACACTGGCTCAGAAGTGACATTAATTCCTGGAGACCCAAAACTAATGTTCAACATTCAGAGTGAGGGCTTATGGAGTTCACATGACTGATGAAGTTTTAGCTCAAGTCTATGTCACAGTGTGGCCAGTGGAATCCTGGACCAATTATGTGGATTCCACCAGTCCCAGAAAGTATATTTGGAATAGGCATACTCAGCCACTGGCAAAATCCCCATTTTTCTCCTGACTTGTGGCTTAAAGGCTACTATGGTAGGAAAGACCAATTAGAAGCCACTAGCACTGCACTTACCAAGTAAAATATTAAATCAAAAGCAATACAATATTCCAGGAGGGATTGCAGATATCAGTGCCCCTATCAAGAATTTAAAGGATGTAGGGATGGTGATTGCTACAACATCCCCACTCAGCTCTCCTGTTTGGCCTGTGCAGAAAACAGATGGATTTTGGCAGATGACAGTGGATTATTGAAAAAGTAATCATGTGGTAACACTATTTGGAGTTGCTGTTCCAAATCTGGTATCATTGCTTGAGCAAATTAATACAGCCCTTGCTACCTGGTATGAGCTATCAATCTGGAAAATCTTTTTTCCACAATTGTTCTTATTTAGTGCCAAAAAAACAGATTGCTTTCATCTGGTGTATTAGTCATCCAAAGGAGTGTTGATGCAAAATACCAGAAATTGGTTGGTTTTTATAAAGAGTATGCCATAAGCATAAGTTATTTCCATCACCAAAGTCTATTTTCATGTGTTGGAGCAAGATGTCTGCTGACATCTTCAAGGTTCAAGCTTCCTGGTTTTCTCTCTTCAGGGTCTTGCTTCTCTAGGAGTTCAGGTTTCCTCTCTTACCAGGGCTTGCTTCTTCCTGGGCTCAGTGCTTTCTTCTTGGGACTCCACCTTAAGGCTTCATTGTCAAACTCCAAAATCAAAACTCCAACATTGAAAGCATTCAACTCTGTTTTTTGTCATACCTTTTATCTATGAGTTCCCATCCACCAAGTGGTGGGGACTCAATAGCCTTATGACATACATGTCCCAATCAAAGCCCTAATCATAACTTATCCATGTCCAGGTACAGGCCCTATTACAAACATAATCCAATATCTATTTTTATATTTTATAAAAAATACAGGTACCTTCCCTTTTGGTGAAATATCTAGGTGTCAAGTGGTGTGAGGCATGTCAAGATAGCCCTAAACATGAAGGATAAAATATTACTTCTGACCTATCCTATTACCAAGAAAGACACAATGCTTAGTTGGCCTTTTTGGAAATTTTAGACAACATATTTCTCATTTTGGTGTCCTCCTAAAGCCCATTTACCAAGCGACTAGAAAACTTTTAATTTTGAATGGGGACCAAAAAAAGAGGATGCTCTGTGATACGACCAGGCTTCTGTGCAAGCTGCACTTCCACATCGGTTATATGATCCCACAGATGCAAAGGTGCTGTAAATGACAGTGACAAATAGAGATGCCATCAGGGCTTTTTACAGAGACTTATAGGAGAAACACAACACAGACACTTGAAATTCTGGAGGAACGTTTCTCCTATCCTTAACAGATAACTACTTCCTTTTCAGAAGCAATTTTGTCCTGCTGCAGGGCTTTAGTAGAGACTGAAAGTTTAATGATGGGCAACCAATTAACCATGAGAGTTTAGTTACCTAACATAGGCTGGGGTATTATCTGAACTGTAAATCTATAAAACTGAGCGTGCACAGCAGCACCATCATGAAGTGGAAGGGTTATATACAAGATAGGATTCAAGCAGGTCATGAAGGCACAAGTAGTTTATATGACTTGGCCAAATATCACTCCTGCCACATAGCATACTCTTTCCTACTGCAAAGCTATGGCTTCTTGGGGAGTCCCTTACAAACAGTTGACTGAGGAAAAGAAAACTCAATCCTGGTTTACAGATAGTTCTGCAAAATATAGAGCAGTATCACTGCAGGCCCTTTCTGGGATGCCCCTGAAGGACAGTGTAGAGGAGAAATCCTCCTGGTGAACAGAACTTTGAGCAGTGGACCTAGTTGTTCATTTTGCTTGGAAGGAAAAGTGGCCAGAGGTGAGTTTGTACACTGATTCCTGGGCGATGGTCAAAGGTTTTGTCTGTATGGTCAAGGAATTGGAAGAAATATGATTGGAAATTTGGTGACAAAGGGATCCAGGTAAGAAATATGTGGATAGATCTTTCTGACTGGGCCAAAAAATATGAACATATTTGTGCCCTACATGAATTCTCACCACAGGGTGACATTAGCAGAGGAAGATTTTAATAATCAAGTGGATAAGATGGCTGTTCTGTGGATACCAGCCTGCCACTTTTCCCAGCCATTCTTGTCATTGCTTAATAGGTTCATGAACAGAGTGTTATAGTAGTAAGGATGGACATTATGCATGGGTTCAGCAATATGGATTTCCACTCACCAAAGCTGATCTGGATACAGCCAATACTGAGTGACATATCTGGTAGAAGAATAGAGCCACAGTCATCCCTGATAAGGCACACTTCCTGGTGTCAGGTTGATTACATTGGAGCACTTCCATCATAGAAAGGCCAGAGATTTGTTCTAATTTGAATAGATAGACATAAACTTCCTATATGTAATGCTTTTTCCAAAACTACCATCCATGGACTTATCAGATATCTTATCCACTGCCATGGTATTTCCCATAGCATTGCTTTTGATCAAGGAACTGCTTCACAGCAAATTATTTGCAGTAATGGATCTCATGTACATGGAATTCACTGGTGTTACCATGTTGCCTACCATCCTGCATCAATGAATTGATAGAAAGGTGGAATGGCCTTCTGAAGACACAATTATTGTGCCAAGTAGGTCATAATATCTTGCAGGCCTGGGGTAATGTTTTCTAGGAGGCTGTGTATGGCCTAAATCAGCATCCTTTCCATGGTGTTATTTTTCCCATAGCCAGGATTCACAGGTCCAGGAATCTAATGGTGGAAATTAGTGTGGCCCCATGTATTAGTCAGTCAAAGGGGTGCTGATGCAAAATACCAGAAACTGGTTGATTCTTATAAAGGGTATTGATTGGGGGTAGGAGCTTACAGATACCAGACCATAAAGCATAAGTTACTTCCCTTGCCAAAGGTCTATTTGGAGTAAGATGACTGACAGTGTCTGCGAGGGTTCAGGTTTCCTGTACTCCTGGGGCTTGCTTTACTCTGGCTTCTAGGTTCTTTCCTTCCCAGGGCTGGCTTCTCTTTCCTCTGGCTGCTGACTTCCTGGATCTTCACCATCAAACTCTAACATCAGAAATCCCCAAATCTGTTCTTCACCATACCTTTTATCTGTGAGTCCCCACCCACCAAGGGATGGGGCCACAATGCCCTAATCATAACTCAATCATGCCTAGGCACAGATCAGATAACAAGCATAATTCAATATTTCATTTTGGAATTCATGAATTGTATTAAACTACTACACCCACATATAATTACCCTGAGTGTTCCAGTAGGAATGTTTTTGCTTACTGTCCCAACCATCTTAAGCACTTCTCATGGATAGGTTTTAGTTTCAAAAAGAAGAATGCTTCCACCAGGAAACACAATATTTGCATTGAACTAGAAGTTAAGACTGCCACTTGACCACCTTGAGCTCCTCATGCCTCTTAATCAGCAGACAAATAGGGGAATTATTGTACCACCTGGGGTAATTGATCATGAATTTCAGGGGGAAAGAGGGCTGCACCTACACAATGGAGGTAGGGAAGAGTTTGCTTGGAGTACAGGATATCCCCTATGGCACCTCTTAGTACTATAATGCCCTGTGATTAAAGTCAATTGTAAATTGCAACAATCCAATTCAGGCAGAATTACAATGGCCCGTAATCTTCAGGAATGTGGGTTTGGATCACCCCACCAGGCAGAGAACCAGGGTAACTTGAGTAATGCCTGGGAGTAAGGGAACATAGAATGTGTAGTGAGAGAAGCTTGTGATAAACTCAAACTTCGACTACCTGACCATTTACAGAAAAAAAAAGACTGTAAAGATTATGAACACTTCTTCCTTGCTTTATTTTGAGTATATTTGTAAATGCACATAAAATGAATATGTTCATTTTCTTCCCTATTCTTGCCCCTTATCATATGACATATGTTTATTAGTTTCATTTTATAGTATTTAAAGATGCCAGGTTTAAGAGTGAATATTACGCAAGACCTTGCACCCTATTTTGGAGGGTTGTAGTGCATTTCTGGTTGTAAGCAGGACACTTGACTATTGCTAGGTTGAATACATATATTTATGTTATTGTTTGTATTTAGAGAATTAGTATAGTTTATGCTCTTTTATATGGCTGACAATTTGACGTGAGGTGGACTGTGATGATTAGGATAAAGTGGCAATTGACCATGCAATGGTGTCCAGTTGTTACATCATGCAGGCACTGGGCTAATTGTAATCCAAGGTCATTTCATGGAATTTGATCACCAGTGAGCTGATTGCATATATGAATCTTTATTTCTATACTCAACTGAGGAGTTTGCCTTAGAAGTAAGTTACATCTCATCCTGTTGTAGAATTTAAGAGAAGTTCAATTATTTGAGTATAGAGAGGCCAGGACTCAGGAATGATTTTGAGAAGGAAAAATGGTTTATTGATGGCTGGCCGGACTCGGGAACTTCTGTTTGAATCCCGAGCCCCGAACAAGATTTTCAAACGTCTTTTATACAGAGAGGAAAGGCCAAATGGTCCCTTTGTTTCAGTTCTCAATAGGCTTCAATTAGCATATATCTCTTCCACATCTTAGGTAAGCTTTTAGCATGGACTCCAGATATTCTAGATAAGCTTTTAGCATATTTACTTTTTGCATTTCCCCTAAATACTTAAAGTTTATAGCCCTTGCATTGTTAAACTGTTTCCTGGGACTGGAGCTGCTGCCACTGTCCCTAAGGGCAGGATTGCAACCTCTTACTGTTCCACACCCACAAGTCAAACAACTTAGTTATCTCTGAAGAGACAAAGAGCCTTCCGCCCATAGCCCACATCAATCCAATCTTTTGAAAGCCTTAACAGAAGAAGGGATTTCAGCATTCAGAGTGAGAATTCCCATCTCTACCTCAGAAAAAAATTTCCTGGGAACAAATAGAAGATCCTCATCAGCATCCCTGACAGCCTGTCCTAAGAAATGTGGACTTGTGCATCCCCACAGTCATTTGAGAAAATTTTTTTAAATCTCACAATACTTACAGATATCTCCTGTTGGTTTTGTTTCCCCAGAAAATATCTTATTGTAATTTTTATCTAATAGCATGTGATGCTGAACATCTTTACAAATGTTTTTTAGCCATTTGTATTTCCTTTTGGAAAAAATCCTATTCAATTTTTTTTTGCACATTTTAATTGGGTTACTATTCTTTTATCACTGAGCTAGATGATCTCTTATGTAAAAAGTAAATAAACACCTTATCTGAAATGTGGTTTCCAACAATTTCTCCCATTGTTTAAGATGCCTTCCACATTCTTTAAAAAGTCATTTGAAACACAGAAGAGTTTAATTTTGGGGAAGTGTCATTTACCATTTTTTTTTCTTTCATTGCTGTTGCTATCCATGAAAGGTTTAAAAAACCACCACAAGATCTTTAATTAATATACTTTTTTAAAAATAGAGGTTTTAGATTACAGAAGAGAGTTTCATTAAAAGTATGAGAGGGATTTCCTTCCTGCTCCCACATCTTCAACTATTTAAAAAATCTGACAATTATGTGTTACTGTTGTTACAAATGAATAAATATTGAAGCATAATACTAATCAAGGTCAATAGTTTACATTGTGGTTTACACTTATTTCCAATGCACTAAAAATGCCTATGCTCCACCTCTTATTTCTACCACCACCCTTTATAATCAGTGGTGAATAATATCTTTATATCAATATTCCAAGTTCATTCATTACTACAAGATTAATAAATTCACTTTGTCCATTGTTACATTTCCCCCTTATATTTTTTATTCCTCAACCATGATGATTCTGAGATAGCATTGTCCATTCTGCCTTAGATCAAGAGGGGGCTTAGATCTTATGGGGCAATGGAAACAACTGTTTTGCTTGCAGTTGTAGATACTCCCAGTTTTTTGGATGGTGGGGCCTAACTCCATCCTTTTGGTAATTGTTCTGAGTGAGTAATGTGATCTGGAGAGTAGGGGTTGGCTGCAAATTTTATGAGATTTAGGATTTAACTGGCATACAAACAAACTGAATCCTTAAGTCTCTGACACATATTTAATGGGTATAGTGCTTATTATGATACAATAAAAAGGGTAGCAGAATCAAGTGAAGTGAAATTATAAATGAGTTTAGCTCTGTTACATTGGAGACAAATGTTGTCCATATATTTCAAGGCAATGACCACTGACAGGTTGCTGATTTCAAGGGATAGTGTTCATTTCCTACAGTGTCTGGATGAATCTAGAGGCCTCAAGAGCACCCCTATTGGAGGCTTTATGTAAAGTGGCATTTCAATAAAGCTACCTGAGATATGCTTAAGTGTAAGCTCTGAAATAAGCTCCCAAGCCATTTTGAAAAACTAACTGTAAGAAATCTTTTTTATTTGATGTTTCCCATTTTGCTCATGTTTTTTTTTTTCCAGATGCATTTCTTGATGGTGCTTGATATTCCCATGGTGACAGAGAGACTCATCCCCAGGTGTCATGTCCCATGCTGGTTGGAAGATTGAGGAGAGAGGTCTCATTTGAGTAACAAGTTGGTTTTCAGGAGCTAACTTTTAGGTAAAACTTATTATTAGGTTAAGTTACCATTTTACAAAAACAAGGTACATAGTTACATGCATGAATTTTAAGATCTTGAAATAGTCTCCTGTCTTCTTTATTAAGCAGTTTCTATATACTCAAGAGATTCTTGACAGTGTGAGAATGTAGCAGGACTACTCAGGATGGAAGTTTAGTATTTTGTTGTTTATTGTGTGGGTCTCCACCCACTGAGATAACACCCTATGACAAGTGAACATAGTCATATTACATAGAAGCATGTCCCACGTTCACCCTTTCCCAGACCATCCCATAGCACTGTCAATGGTTTCATAATTAGGTAAGGGGTGTTTTCTGTAGGAATTGTGAGATGCTTGGAAAAAACCTATAGTGCTTTTAGGAGAGTGTTGATAGCAATGTGGATGATAACGAGATTTTTATGATGCCTTAGAAGTAAATGATGAAACTATAATAGGAAAATAGGGGAAAGGTAATCCAAGTATAAAGTTGCACAGAACTTAACAAGATTAACTTCTGGTGTTTTATGGAAGGCAGAATTTGAAAATAGTGAGCTTAGGCATTTAGCTGAAGAAATGTCCAAAGCAAACCCAGAGAACGTGACTTGGCTTCTGTTTGCAGCTTATAGCAAAATGCTGGAAGAAAGAGTTATGCTGAGGACTTAAAAGTCAGAAACACAAAAAAATCAGAAGCTGATTCCGAAAATTCTAAGCCCCTGGAAATCAAGACCACAGAAGAGGACTTAACTATTGTATAAACCAACTTTATACTTGGATAAGCCCATTGGGGGACTTAACTAAACTTGGTACTTGTAAATCAGGATCAAAGAAGCAGTTATGTCAGAAAGACTTGCAGAAATCCTTACTGTCTAATGGCTTGAACCCCTGCTTCCTGCATGCTAAATCAACAGATATTTTGAGAGAGCTGTGTGAACAAAACTACTGTCTTCTTGGAATAAAAAG
This sequence comes from Dasypus novemcinctus, assembly GCF_030445035.2. Classification (NCBI taxonomy): domain Eukaryota; kingdom Metazoa; phylum Chordata; class Mammalia; order Cingulata; family Dasypodidae; genus Dasypus; species Dasypus novemcinctus. The sequence goes on along the minus strand of NC_080701.1, from coordinate 34,917,405 downwards.
GACATGGAAAGGAGAGGTTGAAGGGTAAATGATTTCAAGAGGAAAACTATGGAAGTTGAAGTCTGGAATTAAGACATCACCTTGGGCCAAGAGAGGAACCCCACTCATGCACAGAGAGCATTAGTTTGCCTCAGAAATTGAATAAGGCAGACATTCCTGCCCAATGTTCTGGGAGAATTTTGCTGTCCCAGGGTACAGAGAGTATGGAGCACATTCCTCAAGGATTAGGGCAGTTTATTTCAGTGCCCCATAGGTCTGAGAGGAGTGAACCTGTCCTCCATGATTTATAGAAAGCAAGGTGGTCAACTCATTGCTCTGAGAGGGTTGAACCTGCATGCCTAAGGTTAGGGAAGGCCAAGGGGTCAACTCGTTGCCCTGGGAGGTTTGGGCCTGTATGCAAAAAGTTAGAGGGGAATTTTGTCTTCACATCACTGTATTAAGGGGGTGAAGACACTAACCCAAATTTTGGTAAGGTGTGGCAAACCCCAACACTCTTGGAGGGAGAGGTCTGGAGCTTGGTCAACACCTAGATACTTAATGAGGGTAGAATCAAGATAATATCCTTTGGGAAAGGCTGGGCTCCCATAAGGCCCCAAGAAGAAACTATCATCTTAAGAATGACTCTCAGACTTCAAAATTTAATAGAGTTGTCCCTGCCAGTTTACTGAACTGTTCTGGAGCCATAACTCATGTTTCATTCACAATTTCTCCTTATTGTAGTGAAAATGTTTATCCTTAGTTCATTTGTGTATTGGAAGAAGATAAATTGCATTGTAAGTTTCAGCAGTCTATATCAGATGGGACTTTGCACCAAGACAACCTGAATATCTTTAAATCAATTGTGATATGATTTAGTACTTGCATTGTTACTGATTTAAGGATTTTTAAAATATTGTAATGTTTTGGAATTCAGAGGGTGGAGGGTAGTGTTTTGATATAGTTATGAATTCCAAAAATAGATATTGGATTATGTTTGTAAACTGGTCTGTATCTGGGTGTGATTAAATTATGATTAGGGTTTTGATTGGACCACATCAGTGGGGTGTTGTATCCCTACCCTTTGGTGGGTGGAGACTCACAAATAAAGTCATGATAAAGGAGAGATTTAGGGATTTTGATTTTGGAGTTTTGATTTGTAGTTTGATGATAGAGTCTTTAGCTGGAGCCCTGGGAAGTAACCACACAGAGGAAAGAGAGGCAAGCCCAAGGAAGAGAGGACCTAAGCCAGGAGAAGAACCTAGAGGAATAGAGATGGCTCTTAGACATGACAAAAACACAAGGTAGAGAGATGGAACCATTCACCTGATAGTCTACAGCTTTCCTTGTGGAGAAAACAGAGGACCTGATCCCAGAGAGAATCAAGACCTAGGAAGAGAGGAACACAGGAAGCCCAAATCCTGGCAGCCATGAGCAGCCATCTTACTCCAACATGTGTAAACAGACTATGTTGCAGGAAGTAACTTTTGATTTATGGCCTGGTATCTGTAAGCTTATACCCCAAATACATACCCTTTATAAAAGCCAACAGATTCCTAGTATTTTGCATCAGTACTCCTTTGGCTGACTAATACAGGGAATAATGTTGCTGTGATCATTAGTGTGCATTTTTCTGTTTGTGTCACTGTTTTCAATTGTTCTGAGTATATACCTAGTAGTGAGATTGCTGGATTACATGTCAACTCTATAATTAGCTTCCTGATGAACTGCCAAGTTGTTCTCCATAATGGCTGCCCAATTCTACTTTCCTACTAGCCATGGATAATAGTTCCCATTCTAGCACATCTTCTTCAACATTTGTAGTTCTCTGCTTTTCTTTCTTTTTAACAGCAGCCAGTCTATTAGGGGAACAATGATATCGTATTATAGTTTTGATTTGATTTTCCCTAAAAGCTCATGATAATGAACACATTTTTGTGTGGATTTTAGTCATTTGTATTTATCTTTGGTAAAGTGTCTATTCAAATCACTTTAACATTTTTTAATGGGATGTTTGGTTTCTTGTTTGAGATTTAGGATTTCTTTTCATATGCTGGATATTATACACTTACAGATAAGTGTTTCCCAAATATTTCCTACAATTAAGGTAGGCTGCCTTTCATTTTCTTGACAATCTCCTTTGAAGCACAATTTATTTTTAATTTGAGGAGGTACCATTTATCTATTTTATCTTTTGTTGCCGTATTTTGGGTGTAAGATTAAGAAATCATTTCCTACTAGAAGATCTTGTAGACATTTCTGTAAATTATGTTCTAGGAGCTTTTTGGTCTTCTGTGTAAAATTTAGATATTTCATCCATCTTGATTTTATTTTTGCATAGGGTGGGAGAAGGTGAGCATATCTCATTCTTTTGGATATGAATACCCATTCTATAATCACCATTTGTTGTAGAGCCCATTCTGTTCCAGGTGAGTGGGCTGAATAGCATTGTTTAATATCAGTTGACCAAATATGAAAGAATCTACATCAGAACACTAAATATGGCTCCACTCATTAATAGGTCTATCCCTGTGCCAATATCATGCATTTTGGAACAATATTGCTTTATAGTACGTTTTAAAGTCAGAAGTGTGATTCCTTTAATCATGTTTTTCTATCTCTCTATGTTTTGGGCTATTTGTGACCCTTTGCCCTTTGGAATAAATTTCAGAATTAGTTTTTCCAATTCAGTAAAAAATATTCTATTGTAATTCTTATTAGGATTGTGTTAAATCTCTCAATCAGTTTGGGCAGAATAGACATTTTTATAATATTTCATTTTCCAATCCTTGAAAATGGAATATTCTTCCATTTATAGAGGTATTCTTTGATTTCCTTCAACAATATTGTGCAGATTTCTGTGTACAAGTCCCTTATATCTTTGGTTTTTACTACTAGATATTTGATCTTTTAGTTATTATTTTAATGGAATATTTTTCTTGATTTCCTCTTCAGCTTGCTCATTATTAGTGTACAGAAATGTTACTGTTTTTTGCAAGCTTATTTTTTATCCTGCCATTTTACTGAACTTGTTTATCAGGTCTAGGTATTTTGTACAGGATCATGTCATCTGCAAATAATGAAAGTTTTAATACTTTATTTCCAATTTGGATGCTTTCATTCTTTTTTTTTTCTTGCCTAAGAGCTTGAGCTAGTAATTTTAATATAATATTACATAAGAGTGGTGACATTGGGCATCCTTGTATTTATCTAAATCTGAGAGGGAAATCCTTCAGCATTTCATTATTAAGTATGATGTTAACTGTGATTTTTTTTTATATTTAACATGTATCATTTAAAAATTTTCCTTATATTCTTATCTTTCAAAGCATTTTTATGAAGAAAAAATGCTGTGTATTGTTAAATGCCTTTTCTAAACCAGTAGAGGTGATCATTCAATTTTATTCTTTAGATCTGTTAATGTGTATTATATTGATAGATTTTTGTACATTGAATATTCCTTGTATACATTGGGTAGAAATCATTTGATCATGGTGTATTATTCATTTAATGTGTTGTTGAGCATGATTAGCAGAAATAACAATTTTACTGAAGATTTTGGCATCTAAGTTCATTAGCGATTGGTTTTGTGTTTCTTTTCTTGTGTCATCTCCATTTGGCTTTGGTTTTATAGTGGTTTTGATGTAAAAGAATGAGTTAGATAATGTTCCCTCCACTTCTATTATTTTCTAGAAGTGTTTAAGCAGGTTAAGTGTTCTTTCAGGAAAGATTAGTAGAATTCTCTCATGAAGCCATTTGGTCTTGTGCTTTCCTTGGTTGGGTGGTTGTTGATGACTAATTCATTCTCATTAATTTTGATTCATCTGTTGAATTCTTCTATTTCTTCATTCATAAATGTAGATTCCTTAAGTGTTTCCCCACAAACAACCTATAGAAACTCCATAAACACAAAATATAAAAGAACAAAGCTCAGATATGGATACAGGAGAAACCCAAGTTCTACATTGTAAATGAGAAATTAGTGAACACCATGCATCTCAAGGGTGCCACACCTGTCACTCATCAGCCAAGGGGACAGTCTACTTCTTTGGGGATCTTGTATCAAATGTTTCAAATTAAAGTCAACAATATTATCGAAGCCACAGGTATATTGAAAGATAAATTGCTCCAGTGAGGGCATCTCATACTGGGGTATATCAGAGTGAAAGTCTCAAATTATCAAGTGATTGACAATGGCTTATAAAGGTAAATATGGGATTTCCAAGTAGAAACTTAGATTGATTGCTTGCTATTCTTGCTATTTAATTTCTTCATTGCATAGAAAAAGGAGTTTCAAATAGAGAACATTACTAATAAGTAGTGAATATTGGTAACTATAAAATACTTTTGAATGTTCAGTAGAATATCCCTACTGGACTGAGATCATTTTCTCATTCAAAGTTGCTCAAATTAAAGTTATCAGGTATAGTCCACTTTCTAGTATCTATTCATCCTTGCCCATTTTTTTTTACCTTAACTGCCATTTATTTTGGAGGGAAAGAAAACTGCTCTTGACAGCTTCCTTTACTGGTGACTATTTTGTGTTATTTAACATAAGAAATACATAATAAAAGCACTAGTAAAAATCAAATTCCTACATAATATTTACAGACCATTTTCTATGTATTTATAAAATGAGAAATACTGTGAAAGTGTATTTAGCCTAGTAATAAATAATGCCTGAGTTACCTCCTGAAAACCTCTTTGTTGCTCAAATGTGACCTCTTTCTAAGCCAAACTCAGATAATAAATGTACAATCTTCCCACCCATCCCGGTATGGGTCATGACTCCCTTGGATGAGTCTCCCTGACACTCAGGGATTACTTCCAAGTGCCAACCAGTGATGCATCAGGAATAAAACCGAGGCCCAAAGGAGAGAAATATTAAATAAAAATGAGTTTTATGGCTATAAGATTACAAATGAGTCAGGAGGTCATTCCAGAGGATACACTTATGTGTATCTCAGGGGAATCTCAGTGACTGCCACAGTAAACTGCCTCAAGCAAGTGTTGTGGTGAGGGCTCTAGAGATGAATGGACACCTTAAGCAGGAGAGAACCCCAGGAATTTCTCACCCTTTCATTGGTCCTTCTCTTGGAAAATGTGGTATCCTATCTCCCCAATGCATCAGTTGGACTCTTTCATATTTTTTTTGCAATTATGGTTTTCTGCTGTTTTTATTTAAATGTATAATTAGCCCTATACTCATCAAATATATGTTCCAGAGACTCGTATCTTCCTACTACTCATATACTGGTTGAGCCATGAATATCAGCAGATTTGCAGTCAACTCCTTCTCTTCAATTCATCAGACTAACCCCCAAAAATGGAAAAATGGATGGTGCAAAAGTCCCATCTCCTGAAAACAGTATATCCACAACTCTAAGAAAGATAGTTCCATCCATCTGCCCCATGAGATCCAACCCCCCTCTCAATCAGAAGCAGAGTGGGTGCCACCATCCTCAAATTGTCAGGATTGAGGAATTAACAAGCATAAGGGGGCACCACATGTATTGACTAAAGTACAACACTAATGAAAGAAGTTGTTAATGGGGAAAGTGTGGGAAGGGGAGATTGTGGTGTTTATGAGAATCCCCCTATATTTTCAAAGTAACATGTAATTTATGTAATCTAAAACTTCTTTAAAAATAAGGAAAAAATAAAATTAGTATTTTAATTTTTATGGAAGCAGCAATCAAAAAATGGCCAAAATATATACATAAGTAAACTATCTGAGACTAGTGGATAAAGAAGAATATAAATTCAAATATAATATATAAGAGCCATGTATTTTCACTTTTGGGGTTTGGGACTCTTTACATAAATATCCACTTTAGAAAATCAAACAGATAAATGTATAAATATATATCTAAGTTATTAAGAATCAATAATATTTGCCATATTAATACAACAAAATTTATGGTAAAGATATATGCTATTTTGCAAAACTATAAAACTTCTGGAAAAGAGATATTGTTTGACTTTTTAAAATTTATATTTTTCTTCAATAATTGGGCTCAGCTGCATTCTCACATTGGCTTTTTCAATCATTATTTTGCATTGTATTTGGTTGAAAAGTAGGAAGGAAAAATTCTCAGATAGATAAATGGTTACAAAAGTAAAGTTGTATGTAAATAACACTTTCAGATAATCTTAAATATTCTTCTCTGGTTCCACACCAAAAATGTGCAAGTTGTGATTTCTTAGAAAGACTGGTAACTTGCAACCTTAGCCATATTACTGAAATGTTCATTTTCTTGACAAATTTTTTATAAGCATTTATTTTTTGTGCATTTTTTAAAGATACATAGATGACAAAAAATGTTACATTAAAAAATATAAGAGGTTCCCACATATTGCATACCACACACCACCACTCCTCCCACATCAACAACCTCCTTCATCATTGTGGCACATCCTTTGCATTTGATGAAGACATCTTGGAGCACTGCTGCAGCACAAGGATTATAGTTTGCATTGTTGCTTATACTATCCCCCAGTACATCCAGTGAGTATGGCAGGTTATATAATGCCCAGCAACTGTCCCTGCAATATCATTTAGGACAACTCCAAGTCCCAAAAATGTTGCCACATCACATCTCTTCTTCCCTCTCTCTGCCCTCAGCAACAACCATGGCCACTTTCTCCACATCAATGCTACAGTTTCTTCCATTACTAGTCACAATAGTTCTACAGTAGAATGCCAGTATGTCCACCCTAATCCATATTTCATTCCTCCATCCTGTGTTCCCTGGGAAGATTAAATATCATTAAGATGTCTATCCTACCCAAACTGATCTACACATCCAAAGCAATCCCAATGAAAACCAACACAACATTTTTTAATGAACTAGAAAAACCAGCTATGAAATTTATTTGGAAAGGAAAGAGGGCCTGAATAACCAAAGATATATTGAAAAAGAAAAAATGAAATTGGAGGAATCACACTACCTATCTTCAAAACAAACTACAAAATCTACAGTTGTGAAAACAGCATGGTATTGCCACAGGAATAGACACATTGACCAATGGAACTGAATTGAGAATTTTGATATAGGTCCTCATATATACAGTCATCTGATATTTGACAAGGCCACCAAACCCACTCAACTGGGAGAGAATGGCCTCTTCAAATGGTGCTTGGAGAACTAGATACCATATGCAAAAGAATGAAAGAGGATTACCATCTCAGACTTCATATGAAAATCAACTCAAGATGGATCAAAGATGTAAATATAAGAGCAAAGACCATAAAGACCTTGAAAAATAAGGTCTAGAGGACCTTGTAATAGGAAATGGCTTTGTGAACTTCACACCCAAAATATGAGCAGCAAATGAACAAATAGATGAATGGGACCTCCACAAAATTAAAGCCTTTTGCACCTCTAAGGAGTTTGTCAAGAAAGTGAAAAGACAGTCTACCCAATGAGGGAAAATATTTGGTAAACATTTTTCTGATAGGAGGCTAATATCCTGCATATATAAAGAACCCCTATATCTTGAAAATAAAAAGACAAACAACCCATTTAAAAAATGGGCAGGAGTTTGAACAGATACTTCTCCAAAGATGAAATACAAATAGCTAAAAAGCACATGAAAAGATGCTCAAAATCACTAGCTATTAGGGAAATGCAAATCAAAAATACAATGAGATACCATCTTACTCCCATAAGACTGGCAGCTGTCAAAAAAACAGAAGACTACAAGTGTTGGAGAAGATATAGAGGAATGGGAATCTCTCATCCACTGCTGTTGGAAATGCAGAATGACACAGCCATTCTGGAGGACAGTTTGGTGGTTTCGCAAAAAAAATCTAGCTACACATTTGCCATATGACCCAGCAATTCCACTGCTGAGTATATAACTAGAACTGAAAACAAGGACACAAACCAAAACATGCACACCCATGTTCATGGTGGCGTTATTCATTATTGCCAAAAGTTGGAATCAACCCAAATGCACATCAACATATGAATGGATAAACAAAATGTGGTATATACATACAATTAAATACCACTCAGCTATAAGAAGGAATATAATACAAACATATGGAATAACATGGATGAATGTTGAGGACCTTATGTTGAGTGAAGCAAGCCAAGCATTGAAGGATAAATACTACATGACCTCTCTGATTTCAAAAAAGCAAACCAAGCTGTCTCTGAGAGGTAGAGACTGGATCATAGTTCTTGACAATTTAAATGATCTGTTTAAGCATACTCTTATGGATGATTTCATAACATAATAAAGTTTCATCTGAAAAAAATTGGTTTACAGAGGAATGCAGATTTCCAAAATATGATTTATATTACACTCTAATATAAAATATCTTATATTTTTAATATCACTAACAGTCCTATGAGAAAGGATTTTACATTTTAAGAAGTTTTATGCTCAATGTGGAGTACAAAGTCTTCTATAATTCTAAATTCACTTGAAACTAAAATTTTATCCTTAGCAATTAATTTGTTTTTTATGATATTATTTTTCTAGAGAATGTCTGCCATAAACAAAAGTATCATTTGCTTTGGTCTGTCTTTAAGTAATAATTCGTAGTGAAACTGCTGCATAACTGTTCGAAGAACCTCAGGCAGCTACTCAAGCTGCTGATAGAATTGTTGACTTATTAACTTATTATGACTTAGCTATTGGAATAAACACATAGTTAAAACCAGATGCATTCCATGACTTTCACTTATTGTTAGAGCTAAGTACTCCTTGTCACTCAGTGTATGCTTTTTTATTCATTTTTAACTTGCTTCAATTTTAACTATATTTGACCAGTTATCAGATGCTGCCAACTGACAGGCCTATGCTGTGAATCTTTCCTATTTCACTCATGTTATTCTTTAAGTAATAAATTAGTATAAGCTAATACAAACTCCTTCATTTGAACGAATACATAACAAATCATAATAACCCCTTTTACAATTGCTCCCTTTAAAATTTTGATAAACAATCATAATGTGACATTCCAAATTAAATCCCTAGCCCCACCTTCATTTGTTTAATCCCATAAAAACCCTAAGCCCTTCCAAGTCAAAGACAAATCTGAGACAGTCTTCTGGTTCCTGTCTCCTCTCTCCTTAACAGCAGAACGTACAATAACCTTTTTCTTAGAAATCCTGGTATCATAGCATTGAATTCTGTGTGTGTTGGGCAAATGAGGCCATTTCCTCAGTAACAGTATTTCAGTTGTGATATTGGAATTTTTTTAAGCCTTCTCTTCTGTTCATGATAAATCTAGGCAGCAGTATATTAATTTTGTTGTTCATTTAAACAAAAAAATTGTTTTTCTACTTTCCCTTAATTACTCATTTTATATATTGTTTTCTATACATGTTTATTTTACTTTATTATTTTCATCTTTCTTGATAATAGTGGTTCTCTTTTCTCTTCTTTACAAGGATTTATGAGCAGGAAATAGAGATCATGTTTTGAGACCTTTCTCCTTCACCAGAACTTTAACTAACAGATATTAATTAATCTTCATTTTCATTTGACTTATTTTCATATATAACTTCTTTATTATCATCCTATTCAAAATATGTTTTCAAAGTTTTAATAGACATAAGTATATGATTTTCTTTCAGGCCATAATAATCTAATATCTTAAGAAAATGTATTTTATTATGTATAATATAGACTTATTATATATAAAATTACACTGAGAATCTGACATAAAATTGAAAATATTTTTTAATACTTGTCTTTTTAAAATATAACCAAAGATTTTATTAATTTCACTTCAAGGCAACACCATAACATATTTAATTACTCTCAAGAGTATAAGCAAGGAATTCTTCCAAAAATGAGCTAAAGGAATGTTGGATCTTTTGAGTCTGAAATCACCATCCCTGGGTAACCAGGGCTCATAAGAGCTATGAGCAGTGTGCTCTTCTAAAATATCTCCAGAAGCAGAATGGTTCTTGAATGTGTATCTACAAGAAAAAAATGCTACATGAATTTTATTTATTGAAAGAAGAGGTAATATTATGAATTTTGTTAATCTCTTTAAATATTTCAAATATTATATTCATATTTGGAGTTATTAAATTTGGTACTTCATTTATCAGATATATGTACACATTTTATTTGATTAGTTTCTTTGATAAACTAATATCTAATTCCCTGAAACAGCACTGATACACTTCAAGATCATTAGAATATTTATTTAATTCTGACCCATAGAATAAATTTGTGTTCACTGATTAGCCTAGAAATTTCTGATTCTGGTGTGTGTGTGTGTGTGTATGTGTGTGTGTATGGTATCTAAAGATCTGAATATAAACACATTCTGGACTCAAAAATTGGAAACAAAATGAGAAAAATTTCACTTCCTTTGGAACGAGTGTAGGCAAAAATAATGGAATAGTTCCTGAACTAAATTTTAAAGGAGGGTTAAGGAATTTGTAGGTAGAAGAGAGGTTTCAATAACATTTCATGAAAAGCTAACAATGTAAATAAAAATGCAATTTAAAATATCAATAGGCATGGAAAGATATCCTCTGTAGGTTTTAGGATGAACAGTTTCTCCTATTTATTACCTGGATATTATGAACCAATTTTGGTTTTGCTAATCATTTTACTGTATCACTATACATCATCTGTCTAACAGCAGATAAGGAATTGTCAATACCACTCAGTATGTTCTTGACTGCATTTTATAATTGTGAAGTAAATACTTTTGAAATCTTCCCAAGGTAAGGAGAAATAGGGAAAAAAACAAAAACAAAACTGAACTCATTCTAATGGATAAGGCCATTCATTTAACCATCATGGTGTTATTTGAAAAAGATCTAATGGTAAATTTAGCAAAGTGAAATGAAAATTACTACAGACTGAAGAGAAAGTAGATAGAAAACAGACTTAAAATGATCAAGTGCTAATACAAGATTTTGATAAAGCAAAAAAAAAAAAAAAGGGATGCAAGTACAGTTCAATTCAGTAATAAAAAATGTAGGGCATTTGAATCATCTAGACCACTCAGTAAAGTTTTGGTAGTTAATAAAACTTTCTGCTTAAATTGTTTTTCTAATTTGAAAAATCCACAAATTAAAAGAAAGTACACATAATTGAAAACATATTAAAGAAGAGCAATTAGCCCTAAATATTTTGTAAAAACAAGAAATTAAATAGATAGAATAATATAAATTAATCAAATTTATTATCAATTTGCTTAACATACTTGTGAAAATGTAAAAATAATAAACAAAAATCATTACATATAAGCAAAATAGTAATAAAATAAAAGTTCTATTTTTAAGGTTACAATTCCTTAATTATAGATTTTCCAGAAATGACAATTAATTAGTACTAAAACTGTACTTAAAGATGAATAGTTTTAACATCAAGATAATGATTAATTTTGTAAAAAAAGATTTATGTTCTGAAGTGCAATTAGAGAAGAAAAATTAAATAAATTGAAGTTAATATATATATATTTTAAAAATTACTGAGGAGATTTCAAGAACCTATGAAGCTATACAGGGGACAGATCTGGGCAGAATGTTAGCCCTTGATTTAATATTGGATTTCATACCTGATGGTGAATGGTTGCTTTGTGGAGGAAGAATGTTATGTGGAATGCCTTCCTTAGATTCTGTATGCAAGTGAGTATGTAAAACAGAGTTATACCAAAGCAGCTGCCATGAAGAAAATGGAAATGATCAGATCCTGAATCAAATATACCTTTAATAATTGGTGTTGCAAAGGAGGAAATAAAAGACTTACCAGCATATATTGTAAAACAGCTAAAATTATATATTGATGAGGAATGACCTTGTGATCTTATTTGGAATCAAACAATTCTTGTAAGATCCTCAGAACTATTCATTAACTTCATTACAGAAACAATTTCTAGAGAATTCTGCCATAGATGGGAGATATTGGAAGTCATTTTAGTCCCCAGGTGTGTGAAGATCATCAGTTAGAGCTGTGTAGTGTTCAAAACCACTAGCAAATACGGAAAAAATTCTTATACTTCATATGTTGCTGTTGATTTGATATTTGAAGAGAAAAAAAATAATCACTTGATATGTTCAGAGATTTAAATCATATGTTTTTCAGGAACAGTGTAAATATGGATGAATGGTAAAAAGTTTATTGGGGAAATGGACTTTGGCCCAGTGGTTAGGGCGTCCGTCTACCACATGGGAGATCCGCAGTTCAAACCCCGGCCTCCTTGACCCATGTGGACCTGGCCCATGTGCAGTGCTGATGCGCGCAAGGAGTGCCGTGCCACACAGGGGTGTCCCCCGTGAAGGGGAGCCCCATGCGCAAGGAGTGCACCCATAAGGAGAGCCATCCAGTGTGAAAGAAAGTGCAGCCTGCCCAGGAATGGCGCTGCCCACACTTCCGGTGCCACTGACGACAGCAGAAGCGGACAAAGAAACAAGACGCAGCAAAAAGACACAGAAAATAGACAACCAGGGGAGGGGAGGGGAATTAAATAAATAAAAATAAATAAATAAATCTTTTTAAAAAAAGTTTATTGGCTCTTGATCTCATAATAAATTATTTCATTTGCGAAGATTCTTTTATTCTGTGAAATTTAATTTCAACATATCTCAGCAGATTTGGGTTACAAAACAAACAAAGAGATGGCAAGCAGATAAGGCTCAACTGATTAGGCTCCCATCTATCATATGGGAGGCCCTGGATTTGCTTCCCAAGGCCTCCTTGTGAAGGCAAGCTGGCCCATGCCCATGGATAGCTGGCAGCCCATGCCTGTGGAGAGCTGGCACAGCAAAATTATGCAACAAAGGGAGACAAGCAGACACAGAAGAATGCACAGCAAATGCACACAGAGAGCAGACAGCAAGCAAATGGTGGAAGAGGGAGATAAATAAAATAAATCATTTTAAAAAATTTAAAAAAGAAATACGTGTATTTATTGATTTTAAGACTACAATTTGTTGAATTCCTGTAATATGATTTCCAGGTTAGAAGCTTTATATTGATGTCAGTGTTAGCATATTATTTATTTACATTGTGGATTGTTTTCATTTTAATATTTTGAACCAATTTAATAATTTATGCTTTGAATTCCAGTGATTTTCACCATGAAAGTAGACATGAGCAACCACACCACCATTACAAATTCCCTCCTCATGGATAGCTCAAATTACCTGGAGCTCCACATTATGCAAATTCTACTGTTTTTAATGATTTATCTCACTGTTCTGACTGGGAATCTTCTAACTGTTGCTATCATTTTGACCAATCCAAGCCAACACTCTTCAGTACATTTCTTTATAGGCATTTTATCCCTCATAGATTATCTGTGCTGAATTTCAGATAATATTCCTTAAATGATTACAACTTCTCTGACAAGAAGTAAATTGATTTCCCTACCAGCACGTGCTCTTAAATTTTCTTGGTTATCTTTTTTGGAATCACAGGTTGACCTTCCTTTCAATGATATTCTATGACAACTATGATGCTTTTTGCCATCCTCTGCACTATGAGTTTACCATCATGTCATGTCTGTGCATACAAACAGTTGGTGGCTCATTGACAATTGGTTTGGTCTATTCTGCTATCAACAGAGGTTTCATGTCAAGGATCACCTTTATCAAGTCCAAATTGATCTGATCCAGCAATATTTTTGTGATATACCAAAAATTTGAAGATCTAATTTCCAGATGTTCAGTTCACTGAGTTTGTGGTCTCTCTTTTAAGTGTCCATATGAACTTAATATATTCTTCCTTTTTAATTATATTGTATACTGATAAATATTTAATGGTGCTTAGAATGCATTCTATGAAAGCCTATAATAAAGCCTTATCCACCTATATCACACAGTTGTGAATTCTGCTTGTATTGACAATTTCTGTAGTGTTTGCTGTCTTATATCCCAATAAAGATGAAGCATCCCTTAAAGATCTTCACATAGCCATGTTTCACACCATGATGTTTCCACTTACAAATCCCCTAATCTATATTTGGCAGAACAGAGAAATAAAGAATGCTCAAAGCAGAATGTTCAACAGATATGTTGAGTGCAAAAGAAAGGGTTTCCTTTTGCAAAAAAAAAAAAAAAAATTAATGTAGGTGTTTAGTTTATACTTGATATGTTTTTATATTTGAATCTGACCTTGTAAAATATCTAGTATTGCTGTCTGTATATGTTTCACTATTCTTATGAATCAATAAGATATATACTTCTCTTTTTTAGTTTTTGCACTTAATTCCATATTTTGTGAAATCCTTGTGTTGTTCTTGAAATGCCTTTCAGCATTGTCAAAATGTTGTGAAATCATTGTATGGTAGTGACCTAAAAACTATTATGATGTCATAAAGAGAAGGACATGCCTGATATATCAGTATCTTAACAGTTACCTATTATTTTTAGATAATTGCATGGTACTGAATACTACTACTCTGGGAGAAATACGTGTTTTGAGTTATAGAAACATTGTTTTTAAATTGTCTTTCTTGCATTCACTCATAAAAATGTGTTTAATTATAATAATAAAATAATTAGTACAAGATACAACTGTGAAAGAGAGGACTCATGAAAATATAGCACTAACTAATGCTGGAAGCTTTGAAGAATTATTTCCCTTACTGAAGAGGGGTACTATAATATTACTCTTGGGAAGCAGGTGTGGCTCAGGTGACTGGGCTCTTGCCTACCTCATGGGAGGGTCACTGGTTCAGATCCCAGTGCCTCCTAAAGAAAACAGCAAGCTGGCTCAATGGGCAGGCATACCAAGCTGATGCAACAGGATGATGAAACAATAGATTTAGGGAGGAGAAACAAAATGAGAGATACAACAAGGCAGGGAATGGAGGTGATTCAAGCAATTAGATACCTGCTTCCCACATTAGAGGTCCTGGGTTTGGCTCCTGATGCCTCCTAAAGAAACAAGAGAGATGAACAGATACAGCTAGTGAAAAACAAGGGGGCAGGAAGAAATAAATAAAATAAATATAAAAAAAAACCTTTTTAATTAAGAATTTATTTTGCAAGATTTTTGCTTTTCCCTTAGCTTTCTATGAAAAGATGTGTCCCATATTGTTTCATTCAAGATTTAGGCATGATAAAGATGATTCAACCCTTGTAGAACAGTTAATATTCAATAGTTTCAGGGTAGTTATAGAATGGAGTAAGATGTAGCAATGAATGATATTGTATTTTCCTTCAGAATACCAGATATCACTTATACTGTGATTCATTTTTCCCACCAATAAGATGTAAAAGTTATCCTCTTAAGATAGAATGAGTTTCATTTTTCTGATTCTGTAAGACTGAGTCAGCATTCTGGTAGTAAGAATATATTAGTCATTTTTTTCTCAGAAATAAATTAATTGAAGTTGCATTTATAACTTCAGAATCCAATCCAGAAAATGCTGGTATTTAGCAACTTATGCTTACTTATATTCAGTCGATGAATCATTCTCATTATGGCTTATTATGTAGCATTCAACACAGATACAAGCAGCTAATGAGGAATATAGATCTTCTGTCATACAAAACTAATAATCTTAGTAAAATAATAGTAGTCCTGGGCTTTGTATTTATTCTTCCAATATATAAAATATGTATATCTGTTTTATATATTTTGTAAATTGATTGGTACACACATTTCTCTTAAAAACATATTTGTGTCACCTAGATCTTCCTCACAGTCAGCTGTTGTTTTATAAAGGTATCACTGACTGAATTTGCATAGAATTAAGAGCCATACAAAATCATACCTATCAGAATCTTTCCATGTGTGAATAAATCTTCATGTTTCAGCATCTCCTATTTTATTTAAATTTATATCACATACAGAATTTCTATATTTCTATATTGAAATATAGATATTTCAATGTACATGTCTATTTAATTCTATTTCCCTGGGCCCCTGATAAAAGTTAAACATTAGTTTGATTCCACAGTGGCTGCACCAAGTTTATTCCCACCAGCAATGAATGAGAGTTCTGATTTCTCCACATCCTCTCTAAAACTTATAATTTTCTGTATTTTTAATATATGCAATTCTACTGGGAGTAAAATGAAATCTCATTGTGATTTTTGATTGGCATTTCCCTAATAGCAAGTGATGTTGATCATCTCTCCATATACTTCTAAGCTGTTTTGATATCTTCTTGGGAGAAATGTCTTTTCGAGTCTTTGCCCATTTATTTTTACTTGGTTTGTTTGCCTTTTATTGTTGAGCTGTAGGGATTCTTTATATATTATCAATATTAAACTGTTATCAGATACGTGGTTTTCAATATTTTTTCATTGAATAACTTGTCTTTTTACCCTTATGATGAAGTTATTTGAAAAACAAAATATTCTCATTTGGTGAGGTCCCGCATTTATTTTTTCTTTTATTTGCCATGTGAGTAAATAAACCATTTCTTCACAAATGATCCTGTTGGAGTTTCCCTATATTTCCTCTAGGAGTTTTATAGTCCTAGTCTTTACATATAGGTTTTTGGTGTCCATTTTAAGTTAATTTTTGTATATGCTTTGAGATAGGGGTCCTCCTTTATTCTTTTATATATAGATATCCAACTGACCCAGCATCTTTGTTGAAGGGACTCTTATTTCCCAACTGAGTGGATTTGTCAGTGTTGTCAAAATCCGATTAATTATATTATAGAGGTGAGTGTTTATTTCTGAACTCTCTACTTGATTTAACTATCCTTGTGCCAGTGTAAGGCTGTTTGGATCATTGTAGCCCTGCAATAAGTTTTAAAGATGGAAAGTGTGATTACCCCAACTTCATTCTTCTTTTACAAGATTTTCTTGGCTATTTGGTGGCTCTTACCCTCTCAAATAAATTTGATGATTACATTTACATTTATGCAAAGTAGCTATTTGAATTTTGAATTGGAATTGAATTGAACCTCTAAATTACTGAGGATAGAATTGACATTTTTTTTTAATTAATTTTTTTATTTTTTATTGACTTTGTAATAATATTACATTAAAAATATATATGTGAGGTCCCATTCAACCCCACCCCCCCACCCCCCCTCTCCCCCCCCCCCCAACAACACTCGTTCCCATCATCATGACACATCCATTGGATTTGGTAAGTACATCTTTGGGCACCTCTGCACCTCATATACATTGGTTCACATCATGGCCCATACTCTCCTCTATTCCATCATGTAGGCCCTGTGAGGATTTACAATGTCCAAGAAGAATTGACATTTTGCAATATTTAGTTTTCCAATTTTTAAACATGGAATGACCTTAAATTTATTTAGATATTTTTAAAAATTTCTTTTCACAAAGCTCTTAGTTTTCCATAGGTAACTCCTTAAACACCCTTGGTTAAATTTATACAGATATTGATTCTTTTATTTGATATTGTATAAGAATTTTTTTCTTGATTTCCACATCATATAGTTCATTACCAGTTTGCAGAAACATTATAGTTTTTTCTGTTTTGATCTTCCCCCGACTCATTGCTGATTGCATATATTAGCTTTCTTATTTTTGTTGCAGATTTTCAAAATTGTCTCTATTGTCTTTACAAAATATACAGGATCATGTAGTCTGCAATTAGTGAAAATTTTACTTCTTCCTTTCAAATTTAGATGCCTTTAATTTCTCTAGTTAGTTAACCTGCAGAATTGAGTGGTGAAGAGGGTAAACTACAACATAAACTATAATCCATCCTTAGTGGCAGTGCTCCAAAATATGATCATCAATTGCCATGAATGTACCACACTAATGAAAGAAGTTGTTAATGTGGGGAAAAGTGGGCATTGTGGGGTGTGGGGCATATGGGAGTCTTTTTTTTAACCATTTATGTAATCTAAGTATCTTTTAAAAATAAACTTCCAGTAATATGTTGAATGACTGTGGTGACAGTAGAGCCTTATACTGTTCCAGATCTGAGAGGAAAGATGGCAGTCTTTGATCATTATGTAAGCTGTTAGCAATGTGTTTTTCATATATGCCTTTTGCTATGTGAAGGATATTTTCTATTATTCCTGCTTTCTATTTTTAAAATCAATAAAAGTTGCTGAATTTTGCCAAATCCTTTTTCTGCCTCCAGTGCAATAACATCTGTATTTTTTCTTGTTTTGTTAATGTAGCATATTACATTAATCTATTTTTTTATGTTGAGCTACTCTTGCAGACCAGAAATAAATCCCACTTGATTATGCTGTACCATGAATTTAATGTGGTGTTATATTTGAATTTCAAGTATCTTGTTGATATTTTACATATACATTCAAGAAAGAAATTTGTCTGTAATTTCCTTTTTTTATTATATTTATCTGCTTTGTTTTTAGGAACATATTGGCTTCATCAAATTAATTAGTATTACCTCCTCTTAAATTTTTTGGAAGAGTTTGAGTAGGATTGCTATTAATTCTTGGAATGTATGCTAGAATTGACCTGTGAAACCATCTGGTCATGGGTTTTTCTTTGTTGGGAGGTTTTTGATTTACAGTATATAAACACATTAACAGTATGATTGTTGTGATCTTCTATTTCTTATGCAGTTACTGTGTTATAGACCAGCGATATCAACCAGACTCAGACTCTGAATAAAGTTCCAATTGAGAGCTTTATTAGCCGCGCAGCGACTGCCTCTCCTACGCAGAGGGGAGAGCAGCCCCGAGTCACTGGGGAGTTTGCTTATACAGGCTTTTAGGTTCAGGGTGGGGGGCAATAGCTCAGCAAGCAATCACGTACAGAAGCAGGTGTCTGTGGTTAATCAAGCTCTGGGAATTCTATCAGTGGAGATAAGTGGTTGGGGAGTTTTTGTTATTTACAAGGGTCTGAGTCAGGTTGGTCTAGGGGCTGACGACGCTTTCTACAGGAGGCGGCCTTAAGATAAGTTTTTACAGTAGAGGAAGCTTGTTACAGAAGTGAGATATATGCAGTTAGGGGGCTGTGGAATTTTCCTCTCAGGTGGGGGTGGTCACAGGCTCCTACTTCTCCACAACTGTAGGTTGTTCATGTATTTCTAGGAATTGGCCCATTCCATCTAAGTTGTCTAATTTTTGTATGTACAGTTGTTCATAGTAACCTATTATAATCCTTTATATTTCTGTTTGGTAAATAATGATTTCCTCCTCATTTATAGTTGCGTTTTTTTTGTATATCTTCTCTTCTTTGTCAGTCTAGCAAAGAGAATGCCAATTTTATTGATCTTTTCTAAGAACTAACTTTTAGTGGCTTTCTATTTTATTCTGTTTCATTTGTTTCTGTTTTAATCTTTGTTATGCCTTCTTTCATGTTTGCTTTGGGTTTGACTTGCCATTCCTTTTCTAGTTTTCCTAGGTATGCAGTTAGGTTTTTCATTTTAGTCATTCTTTTTTTAACAGAAGCTTGTATGGCTCTATATTTCATTCCTAGAACTGCCTTCACTACTGCCCAGAAGTTTTGATATTCTCTTTTCTTGTTTTATTTCATCTTAAAATATTTACCAATTTTCACTTTTAATGTCTTCTTTGACCAATTGATTGTTTAAATGTGTTATTCAACTTCCATATCTTAGTTGATTTTCCAGTCTCTGCCTTTTATCAATTTCCAACTTCATTCCAGTTTGATCAGTGGAATGCTTTGTATAATTTCAACCTTTAAACATTTATTGAGACTTGTTTTGTTACCCAACATATCTATTAACACTATATGCACTGTTAGTTTATTTCTACCTACATTTTCCTTAATATCTTTGAATTAATTTAGGAGATTTGATTAAACTTTGATTAGTTGTTCTTAATTATCCATTCCTTTGAGTGAACCATATCTTCCTTTTTCTGACTATGGCTTGTGTATTTCTGCTATTTTGGACCTTTGATTGTTTTGATCTGTTCTCTTTTAAGGTTGGGTTCTCCATCTTGTCTAAGTTATATTGTTGATTGGCTTTGTGTAAAAGCTCTACTTTGACACTTGGTTCAACTTATTCTGGACTTTTAGAGTAGTCCTTGTTCAACTGTTCAGCTTTCCTTAGCTATTCTGCAAACTGATTTTTGCCCTGGATATGTTGTAAGTATTTAAGATTGGCCTTTTGTAAGCAATTATTTCACCTACAGGGCAAAGTTTTCTTTCCTCTCTCCCTTCACCTGGAATCTTGATGTATTCTGTACATTGTAGTGCAGAATTTTCTCTCCAGCTCTTATGCTATGTTAAATTACCTCCCTCTTTCTGTGTCCCCCCTTTTTTAAATACTTTTTAGATGTTTTAGCCATCCTGTATTATAGTTCAGTTTTAACCCCTAAACACACTCCTTTGTATTTTTCTCTGAGGCATTTGCTCCCAGTTTTTTTCTGTTTGTATGTTCCATCCAAGAGAACTGGATGGGGTCAATCCAGAAAGGTCTATATTGCATTTAGGTGGTCCAGGGAAGAATAGATTGGGTGGGTGTATCTCTTGCCATTGACTTTGCCAAGGTCTCTTTTCCCATGGGGTACTTTTGTATATAGCACTCATTAGCTGTTCGTTTTCCACCTTGGGTCTCTGCAGACTTTTATTCTTGTGCTTGGGTATTTGTGGGGTTCCAACTTTCTGTGATAAGTGGCTCTATGCTCTGCATCCATGACAGGAGAGATCCACACCATGCTGCCTCTGTGTGACTGTTAACCTATGTAGAATCAAGTGAGGGGGGCTTCCAGACTGGCATCTCCAAATCATAAATCTTCTACCTGAATTTTTTTGTTTATTTTTTTTAATTCAACTTTTGTGGATTGCTTCAAGTCTCTATCTCTATCATATTCCACATTTCTAAGTTGATTGTATTTGTCCTCTTATTAGTTGATTCTGAGGGAACACTTTACAAGGGAGGCTGTCTTTTTCCACCATGTTGATTATGTCATACTGATACACTGCTCTTCTAATTTACATACTTGAATTTTTAATAACTCAAGTGAGAAATATAAGCTAGTCGAATATTGACATGAATGGAATGTACATCGAGAGGCTGTGTGAAAAAATCATGTTATTACTCTAAGGAAATTATAATCAATTTTGTGAACAAAATCATTCCAAGCACATTGATCAGTCCTGTAAAGAGGACTCCCCTGCCCATAACCAAGATCTTCAAACATTCCCAAGCCTGAGAAAGATGTCTTCTAGTATATTGGTCTATTTTAGAGAACTGAAAGCTTTTCCCCTAAGTTCTTGTATGAACCTTTTTTTTTTTTTAATATGGACAAAGTATTAATTTAGGTACAGAACTATTCTGGTCAGAATGTTGAAGCTTACGGTAATGCCTTCCAGTTCTGAGAAAACATCATGATAGAGAACACAAATAAATCAAATCTGAGATGACACAAGCAGTGTCCCTGAAACCATAAATGTTTGACTATTTGTGCAACCAAAACAGGATTTAAATTAATTTAAATTAACAAAAATACTAATAGGAACTCCCATCTCTGGGAATTTCTGCCTTGAGCTCCTAAGTCCAGTCCCAGTGATTTAGTGTAGCCTGTGGCTTACAAGGATTGCCTGCAGCAGGCAATTTCTAACAGTTTTGTCTAAAAGAAAGGTATGCAAAAGGAACACAAACATTTTAATAGGAAACAATTTTTATATAACTAATCATTAAACCTATCATTATATTAATACATAAGTTTAAATGTTAATAAGATCACTACAATGATAAAAATTGTAAGTCTTGATTAACAAAATTACTCTAAGTCTTTTCATAAAAAGTTATTCTTGCCTAGATAGAAATGAATAGTTTATTTCTCTTCACAGGATAAAATGAAAGATGTAAAACTTAAATGAACATTAAAGAAGGTTAAAAGTTTGTGAGAATGCTGACTGAAATTTAATAAGTTTTTTTCAAAAAAACGTGTTTTGTCATAAAATAGCATGGCTAATTTTCATAAACTCACAGGACTTAAGTGCATATAGCAAGTTGTAGAAGGTATTGTGGTAACTTTAAGTAAGGAAATGTGTTCTGTGAAGGTAAAATTTGTCTTAAAATAACATAATTATAGTGTATATGGTTATAAATAATTATAAGAAGTTTAATGAAGCATTGTTTAAATTAGAGTGTTTAAATGGCTAATTCCAAAAGGTCATTATTAAACAAATCTGAATTAATAATAATAATAAAAGGTAATTTTATAACAAGAAAACATGTCAACAGCCAACCTCCCCTGCCACCTTGCTTCTAGGAGACTGTTTCTGGTATTACATACTACAAAATATTTAAAGTGAAGGAAATTTCATTATTTTAACAAGTTTTAGTGTTAATGATAATTATACATTGTAAGAAGTTTGCCTGGTAACTTACATATGTGGAATGTATGGATTGTGTTTTTATTGTTAAGGAAACAGGAGATGATTTTGTCCTAAAATAAAATGATTGATTATTGGGAAAGAGTAGAGTGTGAAACAAAACCTGAATGAATACTGAAAGTGTAAGTGGTTCATGGAAAAGAAATTTTTATGATTAAAGGTAAGTAAGATTCAATGGGTCTGTCTATAAAGTTTTAAAAGGTTTAGTATCAAATAGTATACTAATGCAAAGTTAAAATTTTGTTCCTTCTCAAAGTCTCTCAAGTCATTAGTCTGTTTTAGTAAAAGTATTTATCCTGAATAATCAGTATACAAAAAAAGTCTGTTTTATCAAAATAGCTTCTTGTGCTTTAACCTCATCATTTCCTCGGTGTTCCAAGAAGGAAAAGTCATATCTCTTTTAAAGGAACATAATGTTCAAACCTGCTTTCTCAAAATCAAATCCTGAAAAGTAGCCTTTTATTTCAAACTAATTACAAGAAATTTGTTCTTTTACCTTGAAAGAAAAATTAAAGTAATAGTTGAATTCATTTAATATGTTATAAGTCGAATGGAAGATGTCTAAAAATGTTATAAAATTAACAGTTTTTTTCTTTAATCCTCTGTTAATTAAAGTTTTATGAGTAAAAGTTTCCTATGAATGCTTAAGAGTGTATAAATTTAACAATATTTCAGCACAAAATTAAAAAGAAGTACAATGTGGTTAATTATGGTTTTAATTATTATAAAAGGGATGTGTCACAGAAGCAACCTCTTATCATAGATTAAAATAACAACACTGTAGTATGCAGCAATCCCAAATACTGCTATTTTGTTGCAAGAAGTTAATGTCCAGCTGTGTCACTATCACTTTGTTTTAAAGCTTGCTGACTTTCATTAGTGTCTTCTTAGACAGGTCAAGCCAGCCTGCATTCCCCTCTCTGTGGAAAACCCAACAATGGACTTTTGCAGTGCTTTTCAGGGCTATGTGCATGGCCCAACCATCTCTCCTGGCATGGTGATAATAAACTGGCTGTGTAGAAAAAATCTGTGGTTGAAACCCTACTGATGACGTTAACCATTAATCCTTTTTTTCAGAATTAAAAGAAACATCGCAGACAATAATATCTTATCTTAAGAGCCTAAACTAAGCAAACAATTGGGACAAGCTGCAAAGTCCCTGATGCTCTATCAAATTCTTAAATGTTGTTTGGTTGGATAAGATAAAACTATACTTTCTGCTATAATTAATAAAGTACAATGTTTTCTCATGTTAATAGAATTTGTAAATTGTTAAAATACTAAAAATCTTTCATCCCTCATTTAGTTCAAATACTAAAACCATTGATGTATTAATTGGGAAAAGTTCTTCACAGAAGTAGGAAAACGTCCAGCAAGCTGCTTTAAATAATAATAAAAGGAAAGTAAATTGTGGACATTAACTTAGCCTATGAATTAGATATGGCAAGCACCAATATTGGCTTTTGGTGGATTTTGTGGCAAAGGCAAATATAAACAAGTATCCCTTGGGTCTTAATCACAATTCTGGAATGAGGCCAAAAGTACAATATAAAAAAGCAATTGTGTGCAGCATAGGAGGTCCTGCTAAAAGTGAAAGATTTAACCCAATAGTGTCTGGTCACTCTGAAGACTGCCATCCCTATCCAGGGGTGGATTGCAAATACTAAAAGCAAGACAGAAATAATGGGCTGTTGTAAATCACCCTCAGATCTATGAGAAAACATCTGACATACCTGCTAGTAGTAACAGGTGACTGTCTCTCATGTCCCTACCCACCCCACTAACATTCCTTTTAGGACTGTTGATGCAGATGCTTTTGTAAAGATCCAAGGCCCTGCCACTTAAACGTGGGAAAAGGCAAAGTGGCTCCACTGAAAAGGCAAACATCATGAGTACCAAACCTTGTGGTGCCTAGCCCAGCAATTCTGACTGCCTGTTACTTGCCAACAGCTCATAGACATCCCCTATAACTTCCTTCATGCTTACTCCAATGACTGTAACATCAAATCCCTTCTGCTCTTGAGAGGAATGAGCCCTCAAATGCACAATTCATATCCTCCAGGGAGTAATACAACAAAAATTCACCCAAACTGTATTCATTACTTTACAAAAACAAAAAGGGGGGAAAGTGGAAATATGGCCGGAGGTTAAAAAACTTCACTGAGACCTATGGCAATTGCTGCCATGCATCACATTAACTTTACAAATCCTGGAACTGTGAACTTGCAGCTTGTGTCTGCCTATGGACTTTGGACCTGTGTGCCCTCTCCTTAGGCTATTGTGGCAAGAACTGTTAACATTATAAAGGAAAAGGTATACCGGCCCCTTGGGCTAATGACACTTATAATCATAACCTACAAAAGAATTTGTGGAAAATATTTCTTAGAATCGCCCCTACTTATGAATGGTTGGGAAATATAAATACGACAAAACAGTATTTAACCCTTAATCAAACATATCATTTTAAAGCCTGTGTTGGAAATCCATTTGTTTTCATAACTGATAAGAAAACTATTAAGAATGACTCATTGTTTTATGAAAATGATGCCATGTATACATGTCTATCAGAAAGTGTGTTGCAGGATAGAGAAACAACAGCAATGGCCAGATGAAGAAAAGGCATCTGAATACCAGTGAGAATGATGCAAATTTAGCAGTTGTCTCCTGAAAGTCAATTATTGCTACGTAAGAATTCTTAAAATGGACTAAATGCTTTATTGGACTGTTTATTATAAGCATTTTGGGACTGACTGGAATCATTACAGCTGCTGCTACTGCTGTGGCAACTTTACATAATCAGATTAATGATTTAGAATCTGCTGTTTTGCATATTGGAAATCAATTGCATAATTTAAATTTGTTAAGAGGATTGAGATGTGATTGGAATGAAAGCAAGTTTTGTATTCCTCCTCTTACCTATAATTCATCTGATATAGGATGGAAAAAAATTTAAGAATCATTTGCTAGGTCATAAAAGTAATATCTCTCTGGAAATAATTGAATTATTTATAAAGGAAAATATTAGAAATGTCTCAAAATCATATTCATGAGGCCAATGATAAGGATATTTTTTTCAGACATGATTTCATGTATTACAAATTTTAATCTAATAAATTAGTGGAAATCAACATTTCCTGTCAGCTTTAGGAATAGGGCTAATCATATTTGTTCTGTTGCTCATGATTTTCACCTGTGCCAGACAGTGCTTTTGAAGAAAATTGCAAGCATAACAGCCATGGGACATGCAAATAATCTGGTGCTTGCAAAAGCACTTCAATAATTTCCTCAAGTCAAAGAGCTTGGCCTATAGTCAATGACAGGTAAGACTCTCAGAGGAGGGCAACCTAAGACAGGCATGGTCACCTCAACTAAAACAAAAAGGGGGAAATGTTGGAAAGCGAGGCATGGTGGTCTCACAAAGGGAGACGTGCTGTTTCCATGGCTATGCTTTTAACATAGGAATGCAGCAATTAAGCCTTTCAAGTCAACATGATAGAGCTGTCTGGGGCAGGGAGAAATATGAGCAAACACACTTTGTAGTTTGAAAGGAATACTAAATCTTTGTACTTTGAGATAAGTTCTTTAATTTATGAGTCTTGTTAATGTGTAGTTGCACTGCTCATTTTCTCAATAGTTTGAGTATATATATAATGCCACATGTAGAAAGTAATGTTGTCTGAGGAGTCATTACTCACAGATCCCCTGATCCCAGGTCTCTCTCTTTCTCTTTTTCTTTGTTTCACTCTCTCTTTCTCTCTTTCTTTCATTCCTGATACCCTTTGAGTCCAAATCTCCAACATGCTCAAATATTTTGCTTACATATTTTTATCGAGTTACTAATTATCTAATTATTGATATCTGAGATTTATTTGTGTATTCTAAATTCATGACTAGTTATGAAATATATGACATGGAAATGTTTTCTTCTAGGTTTTAGCTTTTTGTATTAATCTCTTAGCAATGTCCTTCAAAGAGAATATATATACACACACACACACACACACACACACATATATATATATCTTTGTTTAAAACATTTTATTTATTTATGGAAAGTTCCTCTTTTTTCTCATTAAAAATATCTTTGCCTAACAGAAGATCATATAGGTTTTATCCTATATTTTCTCCTATCAAGAAGACAGAATCAGATACATGAGAAAAGAGGAAGGTAGATCCATAAACATCAAAGTTGATCCTGAGGCCTTGGGAGAGATATGAACTATTTGCCTGATAGTTTGCAGCTGAATAAAACAGAGAAACTGAACCTTACTCCAGCCTACAGCTAAGATTGGAAGAAGCTGTGTCCATGGAGTTTTAAGAGGAAAGAGGAAGGTTGAACCCTCACAGATATCACCCACCACTTTGTGTCAAAAAGTGGCAACAGAATTGGGTAAGAAAATACCTCTTATATCACCTTGAGTTGATCTCCTTAAGGCCTTGTAACAGCAAGCTTTTACTCCAAATAAAAACCCTTTATAAAAACCAACATATTTCTGGTATTTTGTATCAGCACTCCTTTGGCTTACTAATTCAGAATTTGGAACTGAGAGTGCAGTCTGATGCAATTATCAAAATTGTTGGAATGGTTTTTTAAATGGATAAAGGGTATTTTTTGGAGGAATTGTGAGATGCTTGATGGAAAAGGCCTAGATTGCTTTGAGAGATTGTTTGTAGGAATATATACACTAAAGAGTGTTTTGATTATTTCCTTAG
The DNA here is from genome assembly GCF_030445035.2 of Dasypus novemcinctus. NCBI lineage: Eukaryota > Metazoa > Chordata > Mammalia > Cingulata > Dasypodidae > Dasypus > Dasypus novemcinctus. Next base: position 34,890,496 of record NC_080701.1, on the reverse strand, counting down.
AAGGAAATAATGAAACTATTTTTAGTAAGTGGGAAAGGTGATCCATGTTTTAAAGCCACAGAGAACTCAGCAAGATTTGGGACACATGATGATATATGGAAGGCAGAATTTCAAAATTATGAACTTGTATATTTAACCAAGGAGATTTCCAAACTAAATGTGAAAAGTACAACCTTGCTTTTTCTTGCAGTTTATTTTAAAGTGCTAGATGAGAAAGATAATCTGAGGCCTAATTATTGGGCACAAAGAAACCAGAAACTGATTCTAGATATTCCAAGTCTTTGGAAATTAAGTCCCTAAATCACAATGCTCCATTTGAGGACTTAACTAAACTTTGAATTTGTAAGTCAGAATTGAAGATGCAATTATCTAGGAAAGACTTGTGGAAAGTTTAAATGACTGATGGCTTGGAACCCTGTTTCCTCCATGCTAAACCAACAAGCTTTTTGAAAGTGCTGTATGAATAAATCCACTGGCAGCTTAGACTAAAGGGGAGTTGGGGGAGAGAGATAGAAGGGGAAGCAGCTTTAAGAAGAAAAATATGGAAGCTGAGGTCTGGAATTAAGGCATTTCCTTGGGCCAAAGGAGGGACCTCACAATGCATATGGAGAGGGTGGCTTTGGCTAAGCAGTTAAAGAGGATGGAGTGTTTTGCCTCTCCAGGCTGTAGAGATTAGAGCACATTCCACAACATTGGGGAGAATGAGGTAAAAACCCCATAGGTCTGAAAGTAGTCATCTTGTCCCCTATAGATTAGGGAAGGTCAGGACAGCAACTCATTGCTCTAAGATGGTTTTTCATTTTAGCAGCTTGATATTATTGATGAATTCCAAAAAGAAATATCAGACTGTCTTTGTAAACTTGCCTTTTCCTCTGGGCATATTAGAGTGTATTGGATTCAGATGTTTTACTTTTACTTGATTAATTAATGATTAATATTTTGATTGGGCTATGTTAGTAGGTCATTGTATTCTGGCATCCTTGGTGGATGGGGACTCACAGACAATTCCCACTGCAGTGAAGGGAGGTTGAAGTGTTGAGCTGGAGCCCCAGGAAGTAAGTACATAGAAGAGGTTGGTTGTGAGGAAAGAGAAGCAGGCCCAGGGAATAGAGGAAACTGAGCCTGAAGAGAAACAAGTCTTGTGAAGAGAAGAAAACTGAGCCCAGAGAGAAACAAGCCCTAGAAAGAGAGGAAACCAGGAAGCATGAGCCCAGGCAGCAGATGATGGCATCCATCTTGCACCAACGAAAGCAAAAGACTTTAGTGAGGGAAGTAACCTATGATTTATGACTATGGCCTTGTAACTGTAAGCTTCTACCACAAATAAATAACCTTTAGAAAAACCAACCAATTTCTGGTGTTTTACATCAGCATCCATTTGGCTGACTAATACAAGCATGTATGTCAGAGATTAAGGAGAATGATGCTCTCCCCTTATTGTACTAAGGGGGTTGATAATACACCCCAAATTTTAGGTAAATTTTGGACATCACCCCAATGTTCTTGGAGAGTGAGGTCTAGAATTCTGTTACCACCCAGATGCTTGATGAGGGTGGAACCAAAAAATGGCTGTTGAGAAAGCCTATTGTAAATGTGGGCCCCTTGAGTCACCCATGGATGAAGAGAAAACTCATCTTACGAATGACTCTCTGGGAAGTGGATATGGCTCAAGTGACAAAGCCTTCACCTACCATATGGAAGGATCCAGGCTCAATCCCTGGACCCTCCTCATTAAAAAGAAGAAGAGAAAGCATGACTCCATGGCAAGCCAGTGCCCATGTGGTGAACCAAGTGCCTGCATAGTGAGTGAAGTGCCCGCACAGTGAGCCATGTGCTTGGATAGCAAGCTGAGTGCCCATGTGGGTACCCACATGGCAAACTGAGTGCTCACATGATAAGTATAGTGCCCACGTGGTGAACTGAGTGCTTGCATAGTGAGCCAAGTGCCCATTTGAATGCCCATGTGGCAAGCTGAGTGCCCATGAAAGTGCCCATATGGTGAGCTGATTGCCTGTGTGGTGAGCTAAGTGCCCATGTGAGTGTCTGTATGGTGAGCTAGTGCCTGTATGGTGAGTTAGAGCCCACATGGTTATCTGAGTACCCATAGAGCAAGCTGAGGGCCCACACAGTGAGCCAGTGTTTGTGAACATGAATCATGCAGCAAGATGATGATGCAACAAAAGAGAGATGATGGGGAGAGTCAAGATGAAGTGCAGTAGAGACTAGGAACTGAATTGGTGCAAATGACAAGGAGCCTCTCTCCACATCAGAGGTCCCTGGGACTGAATCCAGATGAATCCTAGAGGAGAAATACAAGAAGAGAAGACAAAAAGAGAACTAGATACATGTGATCACACAGTGAATAAACAGCAGGATAAGGGAGGGTGAGCAAAAGAAAAAAAAATGACTTTCTGACTTTGAAATCTAATGTAGTATGCCCCACATTTTCAGAACTGTAGGGGACTCATGACTCATGTTTCTTTCCCAAATTCTCCTTACAATAATGTGAATGTTTATCCTATTTCTGTCCCTTTGTATATTGGCAGCTTATAAATTATTTTGTAAGTTTCATATGTCCAAAGCAGGAGGGGAATTTGCCCCAAGGCAAGGGTATTTCTATAAACTGATACTGATGTGATTTTGTACTTAACATTGCTAATGAAATAAAGTTTGTTTGAATACTGTTAATGTCTTTTTGGTATTCAGAGGATCAAGTGTACCAGTTTGATATTATTTATGTATTCCAAAAGAGATATTTGATTATGTTTGTAACAGGTCTGTTCTTTTGGGTGGGTTACCCTTTGATTGTGTTGGATTCAGCTGAGATGGCTTTATTTAAAATGATGTTAAGATTAGGGTGTTGTTTAGATCATGTCATTAGGGCAACTCAGTTTGAGTCCCTTCCACTCTGGTAGGCTATTTAAATGAACACTCAATCAAGGAGAGAGAAGCAGGCATGGGAGAAATGAGGAAGGGAGCACCATAGACATGGAAGAGGATCCTGTGGCCCTGGGAATAGAGATGAGCCATTTGGCTGATAGGTCACAGCTGAAAAGAACAGAGCAGCTAAGCCCTATAGCTTAGATTACAAGAAGCTGGGCCCATGGACCTTAAGAGGAAAAAAGAAGGCTGAAACCTTGCAGATATTGCCCACCATCTTGTGTCAACACATGAAAGAGACTTTGAGTGAGAAAGTGCTTTTAATGATACCTTGAGTTGGATTCTTTAGGGTCATGTATGTAAGCTTTTACCTCAAATAAATATACTTTATAAAAACCAACTGATGTCTGGTACTTTGCCTCAGCACCCCTTTCGCTGACTAATAAACAATCTTACATGATAATTGTGGAACTTCTTTTAGTTCTAACAGTTTTAACTGACAGAATCATTTGGAATCCTGTTTTCCATGCAATGGCAAAAATGAAAGGCAACGTTTTTATAATGAAGAGGAATATGAAGTAATGGGGTAACAGGAAAAAAAATGTGTGACAAGAAAGACACCTTTGGTAAAGTCCAGATAGCACTCTTAAATATTACATGAAAGAAAATAAACAGGATGGACTTTTTGAAATGTAGAAATACTCTGGAAATTTCAAAAAGTCTACTAATCCATGAATTTAGACAAGTAATTTGAATTTATGAATTTACCCATGATAAAAATCTAATTTATTTTAATTTAGAGTTGAACATATTCAAAATTCCCTTAAACTCTGTGAGAGCCTGGGAAAAGTAAGTTTTCATATATGTTAGTTTACATTATAGCAAACAACCCATGAAGTACACATGTGTGTCCAAATTAATTCTGACTCTAAAACAACCCCACCACCACCCCCATGAATCTGTGGTGACTTCAATGAACTTACATATGGGCTTACAAAGGAGATATAGAGAAATGAATGCAAATAGTGGGGTTTTATTTTCTTTTTTTAAGATTTATTTATTTATTTCTCACCTCTTCCCACTCCCCCCCCCCCAGTTGTCTGTTCTATGTGTCTGTTTGCTGCATCTTCTTTTGTCCTCTTCTGTTGTTGTCAGAGGCATGGGAATCTGTGTTTCTTTTTGTTGTGTTGTCTTGTGTCAGATATCCGTGTGTGTGGCACCATTCCTGGGCAGGCTGCACTTTCTTTCACGTTAGGCAGCTCTCCTTACAGGGCATACTCCTTGCATGTGGGGCTTCTCTACTCGGGGGACACCCCTGCGTGGCATGGCACTCCTTGCACACATCAGCACTGCACGTGGGCCAGCTACACATGGGTCAAGGGGGCCCGGGGTTTGGACCATGGACCTACATGTGGTAGATGGACACCCTAACCACTGGGCCAAGTCCACCTCCAATAGTGGGATTTTAAAAAGTGGAGAATAAAGAGATGATCCATGAAGGAGCTGAGAAGTGGAAAGATATTTAAACTTGAATAAAAATGTAAAAAGAGGACACTGTAAATGTGGAGCTCTCTCCTCTCAAGAATAGAAAGTTTATTGAAACAGTCAAAGACTGGTCACAATTTCTTTATTTTAACTTACCCATGTTTTTAAGTTATCTTATTTGCTTTCATAAACTTTAGAAAACAGTGTTTAGGATGCATCTCAGGCATCACCATCTCGTTAAATGCTGCCCTGACTCACATATTCTGCTGGACAAATGAGTAGTTTTATCTTTCTAGACCAGTAAAAATTTAATTTTCCAGTGCTGCACTAAGCCAAGAAGAAAGTCAGAAGTCAGGCCTTTACTTCAAATGATTCTCATCAGAGGATATTTAATGTCTCATATTCATCAAAATATTTACCAAAGGTTGTAATATACTGGTAACAGGCTATTAAAAAATAGTATCACTACTGTTTTTTTCCCTCTATTTTGGAGTTGACATTTGGTTTTTCATACATGATGATCACAGCCCCAAAGAATAAATGGCCACCACAAGTTGGTATGGACACAAGGAGAATATTTTGGCTCTGACTTATTAGAGCAGAGCCTCAAAATATTTGTAATAAGGTGCATAGAAGAAAACGTCAGTGATGAATAAGATTACAATGATGAAGTCTCACATACCTAAAAGTTCCAGGTGATTGAGTGCTGTGTTTAAGATAAAAAATAATAGAGGAGGAAGGACACAGAAGTCATTTATTTCATTTAGACCACAATACAATAGGCTAAATATCATAGAAGTATGTACAACCATGAAGAAAGGAGCCCAAACATGACCAGATATGATCATCAATTGGAAAGGAGATTTATAAATGGCAATGAAATGGTAATATCTTATGGCAGCTAAAGGAATGCTCCCACAATAGTAAAGAAGAAAGGAGGAATAAATCACAGGCACATCCAATTTAAAAAACCATATGTCATTTTATTAGAAAATTCTTCAGTGGATGGGAAGCAAAAGTGAAAGAATAATGAACCTCCCAAAGAGATAAACTTTGGAGGAAGAAATATGTAAAAACTTGCAGCTTGGAGTCTGTAATGATGAACCCAATGCTATCATGATTCCATGCCAAGAGCAGAGCAGACAAACATATTTACAAAGGTGGAGTTTTTTGACAATATTTTTCAATACCTTCTGCTATCCTTAATTTTTTTTTACATTAATCTAGCTTATACAAACTAGAATGGGCAAATTCTATCAGTAAAATTATTGAAGACACTTTCAAATAGTACACAGTTCTATGAAGAGTTAGAACTATTTAACAAAGAGAAAATTGAAAAGATAAATAATAAGTATTTATATTTTATTCAAATTTCCATTTCATGTAACTATAACTCCATCCTATTATGAGTTTATCATCAAAATGTTTGCAGGGGGGAACTTAGGTTTGAAAAGCTTACACTGTCTTTCTAAAGTTTAATTTTTTTATTTTTAAAGAAGATTTAAATTACACAAATTTTACATAAAAAATATAAGGGATTCCCTTCCCTTCCCATACCTTCTTACACTAAGAACATCTTTCATTGGTGTCATACATTTGTAACAACTGATAAACACATATTAAAGTTTACATTAAATTTTACACTTTGCCACACACAATTTTATACATTTTAACAAAATGTATAATGTCCTGTATCTGTCAGTGCAATGTCACGCAGGGCAAATTCAATGACCCCGAAACACCCCCATGTTATACAAATTCTTCCCTCTCCCTCCTCTCAGAACCTCTGGTGGCCACTGCCTTTATTTTATATCTTAGAGAAGATACAGGAAGCTAGGTCTACGTAGCACTAAGGTCACATTGAATATCCTTAGCTCTCTCCTTCCCTTCTTCTTTTTTCTGAGATTTCTTCATTTATTTCCTATCCCCCTCAACACTATCTTTATTCATTTTTCTTTTGATTCTATTTCTGAGCCTATTTAATATTCATTATTTTCCAAAGCTAAGTAAAATAGAAAGAGACAGAGAGTAAGGTATGCTATAGAAATTTTCTATAACCAGAAAAAGCAAGGAAAATTTCTTCTCCAAACAATTTAGCATTGTGCTGCTGAAATATGGTTTCAAAACTGGGCTAAATAAGTCACATTAAAGTATTAATGTGGTCAAAGTTTTAGTGATATAATAGAAAGAACAATGCTTATGGATTTTGTCAAATTCCAAACACTATGTATTTGTATGTTTGTTGTGCATACAGATATAGAGAGTGGAGGAATTTAGTTATTTCTCTTTAATTTCTGTGGTGCAAAACTAGAATAATTCAAAGAATATTACCAATACTACCATTCATACTACACACATATGACTTCATATATATAATAGACAGAAAATGTCCTTTTCTCTCCTCATCACCTGATGAGTTAGATACAATGATTTCTTGTGTTTCATAGATGTGTGCTTTAGTCAGCCAAAGGAGTGCTGATGCAAAGTACCAGAAAACTGTTTGGTTTTATAAAGGTTATTTATTTGGAATAGAATCTTATAGTCACAAGGCCATAAAGTGTACATTACTTCTTTCACCAAAGTCTGTTGTAAGGTGTAGGAGCTAGATAACTTTTGGCATCTGTTAAGTTTCAACCTCCCTCTTCCTCTAATGCTCCATGGAGCAAGCTCCTTCAGGCTTTTTCTCCCTCTGGGATTTGTTGCTTTATGGGTTCAACCACTCTGATCTCTCCACAAGATCAGCTTTAGATTCTCAGGCTCTCTCTCTTAACAGGGTCTCTACTGTGTCTATGGAGCTGACTCTATTCCTCTGTGTTCTCCTCCAGTGTATTTCCTTCCTGGGGCTCCAGCATCAAGAAAAAAACTCTACTCAACATCCTACTGACAGGGCCCAATGAAAGCCTTAATCATTACTTAATCAATCAAAGTGAAACCTCAGTATTGACTGCAATGTAATACACCCAGAGGAACAGACCAGTTTACAAACTTAATCCAATATTTATTTTTGTAAATCTTAAATAATACAATAATACCAAACTGCTACACTCCACCCTCTGGATTCCAAAAAGACATTACAATATTTTAAAAAATACCTTAAATCAGTACAATGCTAAGTACAAATGCAATCACAATCAGTTTAAAGAACTTTTGTTTTGGGGCAAAGTTTGTTTTGGGGCAAAGTCCTATTTGGCTATAGACCACTGAAACTTACAAAATCATTTATCTCCTTCCAATATACAAAGAGACAGAAAATGGGTAAATATTTTCATTACCTTAAGGAGAAATTGGGAGAGAAACATGAGTAATGGGTCCCCTACAGTTCCATAAAACTGCTGGGCATACTTCATGTGAATTTAAAGTCTGATAATCATTCTTAAGATGATGGTTTCTTCTCCATGAGGCCTCATAAAGGCTCATGTTATCCACAGGCTTGCCAAATGGTCATTTTCTTGGATCCACCCACATCAAGCATCTTGGTGGTGAATGATCTCCAGACCTCTCCCTCCGAGAGAGCTGGAGTAACTGCCACACTGTACCCAAAATTTGGGTTATAGTCATAGCATCCCTTGAAGAGTGAAGTAAAGAAAACATCCTCCCTAAACTTTGGCATAAAGGTCCACCCTCTCAGAGCAATGAATTGGTGACTTGGCCTTCCCTAATCCATGGGGGACAGACACACCCATCTCAGAACTATAGAGTGCTGAACTTACCCTCCCTAAGCCTTGGAGAATGTGCTACACCCACTCTGTACCCTGGTGTGGCAAAGCTCCCTGAAGGGTGGGATGTAACATCCACCCTCTTCAACTGCTAGGACAAAGTCATCTTCGCTGTGGGGTTCCTCTCAGGCCAAGGAAATTTCTTAATTACAGATCTCATCTTCCACAGTTTTCCTTTTAAAGCTTTTCCCTCTTCATTATTTCACCTACTTTTACCTTTTATCCAACATTACAGTGGTTTTTGTTCACATAGTTCTCTCAAAATGCATGTTGATTTGGCATGCAAGAAGCAGTGGTCCAAGCCATCAGACAATAAGGCTGTCTACAAGTCCTTGCTAGATATTTGCATTTTCTATCCTGATTTACAAGTTCCAAGTTTAGTTAAGTCCTCAATTGGGGCACTATCATCTGGAGACTTTATTTCCTGAAGCTTGGAATTTCCAGTCAGTTTCTGGTTCTATTGTGCCCAACAGTTCATTCCTCCGCTTATCTCTTTCATCTAGCATTTTCCATAAGCTGCAAGGAGAAACTAAGCTGCATTCTCTGATATTCCATTGGAAATTTCTTCAGCTAAATGTTCAGGTTCACCATTCTCAAATTCTCTCTTCCATAAAATATCAAGAGCCAGCCTTGTTAAATTCCCTGTGATTTTAAAATCATGCATCACCTTTCCTCAGGTTTCCAATAAGTTTAATCATTTAATTCTAAGACCTCATGGAATGTCTAGTTAGCACCCATTATCCTACCAATATTTAAGCCCTCTAGGCATTTTCTTATCAAACAAATTAATTATGTAGTCCTAAGACCTTATCAAAAATAACTGTAGGTTCCCTATTGCTACCAATAGTTGCTTCAAAGCAATCTAGGCCTTTTCCATCAACTATCTCACAATTCCTCCAAAAAACACACCGTACCCATTTATAAAACTGTTCCTGCATTTTGGTATTTGCAAAAGCATGACCGCACTCTCTGGTACCACAGGGAAGCTGATACACAGTACCAGAATTCTGTTGGGTTTTTAAAAAGGGTACTTATTTGGGGGTAGAAGCTTATAGTCACAAGGTCAAAAAGTTTATTTCCCTCACCAAATTCCATTGCAATGTGTTGGAGCAAGAAAACTGCTGGCCTCTGAGATTCCAGCCTCCCTCTTCTTCCTATGGCTCCATGGTCCCAGATCATTCAGGCTTCATCTGTCTCCCTAAGTCTTGCTTCTTTCTGGGCTCAGCTTCCCTGTTCTCTCCACAAGGTCAGCTTAAACTATCAGACTCTCTCTCTTCACAGGTCCTCTGCTCTGTCTATGGAGCAGTCTCTATTCCTCTGTGTTCTTCTCCTGTGTGTTTACTTCCCAGGACTCCAGCATCAAAAAAACCCTATTCTCTCCTCTGTGGTATTTTCTCAGTGAGCCCCTGCCCATGAAGGGTGCAGGGACTCAGCATCCTACTGACATGGCCCAATCAAAGCCTTCATCATTATTTAATCAAGAAAAAGGAAAGCCTCTGAGTTAATCACAATCCAATACAGCCAGAGAAACAAACCAGTTTACAAACATAATCCAATATCTATCTTTGGAATTCATTATTAATACCAAACTGCAATGATGAGTAAATTGAAGTAGACCTGGCTTAAGATTACTTACTTATCTAGGTAATGACCAATGCTGAAGCAAGCTGTTTCTCAGGCCATGTACCCAAACACCAAATTTTTCATCCTCCCTACAAGAACTGTCATAATTTTTTATATATATTACTGTATTATTGGCATGTGGATTTATATATATTTATATCTTTAGAGAAACTTGTAAAAGCCTAAGATTATTGAGTAAAAATGTATATTTGACTAGTGTCCAAGAATTTGGTAAATGGCCTGTAATCTCATTTTGCAGTTATTAAAGAGAATATTACATAACTCAATGATGTAACATGTGGTATTTGAAAAATAAGTGTACAAATTTTAAAGCACTCTAAATTGTAAATTAACATAATGAAAAATCTAACTCATTTAAAACATGTACAAATTGAAAACACAAAACCTTAGGTTACATTCTAATCATTTCATAGTTTAGTGTTATTTTTTTAGTTTTTTTCAGAATTTCTATTATCTATCTATCTCATCTCTGTATCTTTCTATACTTTATTTCTGTCTGCTTCTTCATGTGGTTTGATTGTGTCTGTATGATATATACAGTTCATTCACTAGTACAGTTTAGCATACATGATCATGGTGCATTCAGAGACATTTTATTTTCATGGTTCCCATCAGTTATTTCTTTGAATACCACTGTAGCTAACAAAGTTAAACAACATTTGAAACTTTGGCATATATCCCTGAATATATTATTTCATGGTTTTGATATAACATGTGTGACCACTCTTAATTTCAATAATGTCACTCTAAAACAATTCTGAAAAAGCAAAATTTGGCATCCTCAATTAGTATATATCAGATCAGCTGAGACATAATATCTCCCCCAGAATATACTAGAAGTGATTGGCTAATAAAATCTTCAAAAGTAGGGGAAATCATAAAGAATTAATCTTTAGAAATTTCTATGATGAAAAGAATAGTAAAATTCATTAGCATCTCACAAAAATATTTTCAGTTAGGATTACTTACTGCTCCAGAACTGATCATTTCTTTTGAAGTTCACATCTTGGAAACACATAAAGCACAATGAGAATTAGCTTTGCTGAGTCAACCTCCTTGGGGAAACACATATCATGTTATGTCTTGAGAGTTTTAAATCAAATCACTCTTTCCCTCTTCTGGTTTCTTATCCTGTAAAGAAATTACCTTTAGTGTTTCACTAATTGTTCCATTTCATTCTTATAGTGTGCAAAATATAATTTGTTCCTATCTGCTTTGTATTATATGCCTCTTGAAATTTTTAGTCTTTCATTATTTCAAGTTCTTAATGTCTCTCATTATGAAAGTGTGTTGTTTGTCAATATGTTTGGTGCAAAATTCTTAAAATTATCAATGAAACAGATTTACTGCCATAATATTTAATTTATTATTTTTGTTATTTATATGGGTAGGTAGATGGGGATAATGTGAAGCATCTTTATTTTTATATTATTATTAAAATTAAAAGCTATTAAGTGTTTCTTCTCTCTGAAAACTTCTAGTAAGAAATGGGCATAATGGCAAGAAGAGAATACTGAAGGCAGAGTTTTGGACATAATACATCAATTTTATGTTCTAAGAATTTAAAATAAAATAGGCAAAATCAACTAAAGAACAATGTTAACCATAATGAATGCTCATTGCAAGAATTATAGGAAATATCTTTCCAACCTAAATGGGAGTTTTTTCATAAAATTAGATCTTCTAACAAAAAATTCAATTCTGTTTTAGAGTGATATGTCCTTAAATAAATGACTGATAGCAGATAAAGTGTATTATCTAATTCAAGTATTAGAAGCTTTGAACATTCAATGACCTACTTTCTCCCTCTGCCCTTAAAATTACTTCAACACCATTGGTTTCTCTTTCCTTCATTCTTGGATCATTCCCCTTAAAAATGTTTTGGCACCTCTAATTCTCACAGTCTGAAAGATGCACTGACTTCTTGACCCCTCACTTTCCCAAAGGAGCCCTTCTTGCATCAGATATCTGATTTCTGGGCATTATTCACTAGCTCCGTGATGATTAATTTAAATGGATACTCAGGAGACACAAAAACAAGGATGAGTTCCATGGTTATTTGTCTAATTAGCTTAATAAATTCTAGGGTTATTTTTCAAATAATTCATTAATAAAAATTTTGGTGGATTACAAAACTTTGCCCCATTATTCCAGCCAATAAACCTTCTTCATATTTTCCCTTACTATCATGAGTGCTTCCTGATTATTCTTTAAGTATGCCAGGTTTGTCGGGAGGATGAATTACTCTATACACTGAATGAAAAATTTTTACATGACCTGAACTGGGATGTACAGTCATATCAGAATAATCCTCTGTAACCCATAAGAAGAAAACATGTTAGTGATTCACTTGGATCTATTAAGAAATTAAAAACATACTTACTACTGTTTAAAATTGTGTCCATTGAAGCAAATAGAACCCAAGTCTACCTGAAGTATGGGGACAATGAGGTTCGGCCGTTTATAATTCATCATTCAACAGTTTTCAGTCTCCATAAGAGTCATCTGATAAAGAAGTCTTTTTATTAGATCAATGAAATTATTTCATAATAGGGGGAATAAACCTCAGAGAACAAAAAAATATCATTTGCATGTAAAGTATAAGCCAACTAAGGAAAAAAATAATCCCTGTAATTTGAATAATAATTATGAGATTTGCAGTTGCTCAAATTGTTAACAAGATCAATTTCAATAAGTATATCTTTCTGTTTTATATTGTATTTTACTTTTTAAAATCTTATACTAAATACCTGAAAGTCACAAGAGCTCTTATTTCCATTTGTAACCTTTGCATTTGCCTTCTAAGGAAAGCTAGGTACATGAATTAAATAAAAATCCAATTATTCCATAGTATTCTGAAACACCATTAAGGTCAATTCTTTATAGTAACATTACAGACTCTTGTTACCTGATCTGTGCTGCCACTAGAGAGACTACACAGTCTATAGTGATACTGGAACAAGATAAGTAAGATTGGATTAAAAACCTTGGAATCATAAACCCCAACATAGATTATATATAAATAAAACTTTTTTCATTCTTAGTTTTAATATCTATGGTAAAGACCTTATTTTAATAGCCTTTAATCAATAAAATCCAAGTAAAATTTAGTTCTTCATTTTGACCTAATTCACTTGTGTTGCGTAGTTGAGACGCTCTGTGGTTAAAGTTTATACTCAGTCTTTATGTTCTGATGTGGGTATAATAGTAGTTAAAATGTAGAAAATTTTCTATTATAGATTTTAAGGCACTATTATCACTTCAGAGATTGTGTGAACACACTGTAACTGATAAATCAAAAGATTTGGAGAGTAAGGTAATTGAGTGTTGCCCACCCATCTCTCCGTGCTTGCTAATACATGAAGCCATCCGTCCAGACACTGAAGCTCCCCACTTCTGTTACTGCCTATGGATATTCTCCAGCCAGTCATTTTCTCCATTCTTAGTCATAGAGCTCTAGGTGGTGATCTCCTAGGGGAGTCAATACAACTCACAAATATATCATGTATTTTTGTCAATGAAGCAGTTTTCTGTGATCTCTCAGGCCACAGACACAGTGCCACTTGTAAAAACTGCAGCTTCCACAGAGCATGGGCTCTGAGAGAGAGAATGAAATACCTAGAGTAGAGAGACATGGATTGATGAGCTTGTTCCTGATAGGCGCTAACTAGGTCCTGTGGGCTTCGCTTGCATAAGTAACCCTCCTTATCATGAAAAAGGCTACTTGGGGTATAAAAGGCTATTAACCATGATTTGAGGCAGGTGATGCAAGTGCATGTTTGAACTGAACATGTAGTATTTAATACTAAATTGGAGAAGCTCATATAAAGACAAAACTTTTAAGATGGTCGAGAGCAAGAAGATGAAGTAGGAAGTTCTAAAATCCTGTTTTCCCACTTAAACATTGAAAAATGTCAGACCCAAATTTCTCAGAACTATTGAAGAAGTAAAATGAAAGGTTTATACCAACCAAGAGAATTCAGAATCAAGAAAAAGCGGAACTTAAAAAGATTAGGAACGTATTGAAACAGTTTTACTAGCCCTTCCTCCTCCCTCTCCCCATTTCAATATCAGTCGGTGAGAAATGGGCAATGAAAAGTTAACACTTGCATTTCATATCCCTTGTTCTGGAGGGACCAGAGCACTCCTTATTGTTGAATCTGTGTATATGTATGTTTGTTCTAAGCCAAGTGTTTTATAACTGAAGGACTGATCCAATGTTCTCTGTATTCCCCATTTAAAGGAATCATTATGGATTTAGAAGTGACAGGCTTGATTAAAAGAACATTGTAAGGAAACAATTCAACCACATTTTCCAGGAGCAAAAGGTTATAGTTGAGATATAAAATAGATCATCTTGGCATGTGAGGATATAGAATGGAAAATTCCTTGGAGAAAGGGGCACTCAGAAATCACATGTTTTGGGAATTAAGTAAGCCAAAAATTTGCTTAGAGTAAGATCCATTTTCAGAAAAGACCAGAGAACACAGACAATTTTCAGTTTGAGACATTCTGTGGACTCAGTGCAAGGGTGAGTAAACACTTAAGAAAAGCACTAGCTTAAGGCCATGCCAAGGCTGGGAGCAGTGTTTTGGTGTTGTTGTTGTTGTTTTTAAATTCCTTACATTCAAGGAAAATTTTGCCATGACACTGGCTAAATAAAAAAAAAGAGAAAAAACATTAGTGACTACAAATGTCTGTAAAATAGTTTGGAAAAATCAATAATACATAAATAGACTGCTATTGACTTTAACAATCAAAAACTAATAAACACCAAATCCTGTGTTGCAGTTGAACTTTTTTTGTGAAGCCCAGAAAAATAGTGTTCTTTCAGCTAATACATTCTTGTGGGTGCTGGGACATTTAATTGGATTGAATTCAGTTGAGGGGCCTTTATTGGATTGCCTCAGTAAGTCATGACACAGTGTGGGTTTGGCTTTCTTGTTAGAAATCTTTATAAAGAGGAATGAAAGCACAGATACACATGCAAAGCCTCAAAGACAGGAGAAGGTGTCCTAGAGCTCAGAAGATGGAAACAGCAGAGCACAGAGGAATAGAAAGAGACCCCCAAGGGATTAGGCCCATGGGGCAGATCAAAGCTGAAGAGACAGAGGCCAGATATGCTTCTTCCTATTTGTTTGATCACCAACAGCTGAGTTTGAGGACAATAAGACTTAGAGAAATAGGCAGAGAATGACTTCCATTTTACCTTAACACTTGGCAGGAGTCCAGGAACACAAGCATCTTATCTTCGGTGAGACAGGTGATACTTTGATTTTATCATATTCAAGCCTAGAAGGTGTAAAATTTCACCTCAATAAATTCCCATTATAAAAGCCAATCCAATTCTGGTATTTTGCATTGTCATCCTTAGCAAACTAAAATGCCATGTGAAAGTGGGCAAATATAATTTCCAAAGCAGGCACACTAAAATTGTGTAAATGTCCAAATTAAAACAAAAATATCTGAAGGCATACAATTATTAGGAAGTGATGTTCCATAAAGAAGAACAAAATTAAACAACAGAAATAGTCACTGAGGATGAAGACACAGGCTCTAACAATATTTGATGAGCTAAAGAGTACATGGACAAAGTGCTAAGGTAAATCAAGGAAATGAATTATTAATAAATTTAGAATTTGAACAAAGAGATAAAAAATTTATAAAAGTCAAAACAAAAATTCTGTTGCCAAAACGTACAAGACCTAATATAATAAAATTCACTAGAGGGATTCAATAGCAAATATAAATAGACAAAAAGAAAGAATCAGTGGACTTGAAGATAGGATATTTAAAACTATCCAGTTTAAGGAACAGAAAGAAATATAGAATGAACAAAAATTAACAGAGCCTAAGGGATGCATGAGAAAGCATCAAGCAATCCAATTTATGTATCATCAGTGTCCCCAAAAAAAAGAAAAGAGAAGAGAAAGGTTTGGAAAGAATACATGAAGAAATAATGGCCCAAAACTTCAAAAAACTGATAAAAGAAGTGTATACAAACAACTAAGGATTTCAAAGAGCTTCAAAGAAGATCAAATCAGAAGTTCATAATAAGTCAATTTGTAATCAAACTGTAAAATGTCAAAGGACAGAATGAATACTGAAAGTTGAGAGGAATGACACATTATGTATATTTGGTCTTCAATAGAAATAGCACCAAAATTCTCATCAGATATTGTGAAGGAAAGAAAGCAGTGGGGTTATATTACTTAAATTGTTAAAAGAAAAAAATAACTATCATCAAGTGTTTTAATAAACCAAAGAGATGCTGATACAAAATAACAGAAATTGGTTGGTTTCTATAAAGAGTATTTATTTGCTGTAAGAGCATACAGTTATCAGGCCATAAAGTGTAAGTTAATTACCTCACCAAAGTCTTTTACCACGTATTGGAGCAAGATGTTTGCCAATGTCTTTCAGAGTTCAGGTTTCCTGGATTCCTCTCTTCTCAGGGTTAATTTCCCTCTGGCTCAGCTACTCTGTTTTCTCCACAAGACCAACTCTACACTATGAAGCTCCTAGGCTTTACCTCTCTCCACAAGGCCAGCAACAAATTACCAGGCAACTTGCTCTGCCTTTCTCCTCAGGGTATGTACTTTCTTGTTGGGTCTCCAGTTTAAAACTCCAGCATCAAAAACTCCAACTGTGTCCTTTGCCATGCCTTTTGTCTGTGAGTTTCCACTGAACAAGGAGGAATCAATACCACATGGCAATGGCCCAATCAAAGCCCTAATCTTAATTTAATCATGCCTGGGTATAGACCAAGTTTAAAATATAATCCAATATCTAATTTTGGAACTCACAAACCATACCAAACTGTTACACCAAGAATTTAATATCTATTAATAATTTATTTTAAAATATGAGGAGGAAATTAAAACACCCCAGAAAAACAAAAGCTGATAGTGTTTTTAACACTAGACTGATGATACAAGAAATGCTAAAGAGAACCATTCAGGTCAAATTGAAAGGATATTAGAAACAACTGGCATGAAATTATATAAAGAAATTAAGTTTTCCAGAAAACAGAAGTACATTGGTAAATAGCCATATTCCACTTTTTAAAAAAAATCATACATCATTTAAAATATAAATGCATAAAAATAATTATAAATTTATACTTTGTGCCAAATAATATAAGGATCTAATTTACAAAAAATTAACATAATTGAGGATTAATGAATGTGTGTAGGAATTCACTTCATGTATGTGAGTGAATATAATTTACTAACAATTCAAACTTAAATCTTATAGATTTAGTGTATTAAACTAAACCATATGGTAACAAACATATAAATATTAACAGAAGAATGAGTAGGGATTTAAAAAGTTTCATTACAAAGTATCAAGTAAGGAGAAAAGTAAGCAGTAATGGAAGACATATGGGTGAAGAAAAATAGACATACAGATAGGAAATAGCACAATGACAGACACAAGTACTCATCACAAGTTTATTTATAAGTAAATTGGTTAATCTCTCCAAACAAAAGACAGATGTTGGCAAAAAGAATAAAAATGAATGATCCAAATATATGATGTTTACAGGACACTCACCTTAAATACAAAGAAAAATAAATAAATTGATAGGGAAATGGAGCTAAAATGCTATTTCATATAAAATAGCAAGTATTTCATATAAATAGCTGTAGTGCCTATGCCAATATGAAATTAAAAAGACATTAATTTAAAAATTGTTAAAGAAGAAGAAGAAAACTATACATTGACAATGGGCCAATTAATTGAGAAGAATCTCCAGTTACTAAGATTAAAAACCTGGTTGCATAGCAACCAAAATAAGGAGTAAATAATGAAAGTTTTGAAGGGAGAAAGAGAAGTCCTACAATAATATTTACAAACTTCAATAAACTATTCTAAATAATGGAAAGAACATGTAGATAGATCAATTAAAAAAAGAGTAGTCTTGCACAAAAGTGTAAAAGTTTCTAATTAAAACATATTTAGAATACCCACAACAGCAGAATGATCATTGTCCTCAAGTGCACATAATTTTCCAGACTATGTTATATTTTAGGTGACAAGACTATTTTAAATAATTACAAAATATTTAAATCATATAATGTATCTTATCCAAAAGCAATGGATGGAAGCTAGAAATCAAGAAGAGAAAGAAAACTCAAAATCCACAAATAGTTGGAAATAAAACAAGACATTCTTTAATAAGAAAAACATTAAAGTAAAATATCACAGGAAATTAAAATTATACAGAGATGAATGTCCATGCATATGTGATATAGAATGAAATTAATAACTGCATATGCTAACATTAAAGAAGGAAGGAAAAATCTTAAGTCAAAAACCAAACTTCATACTATTAGGAGCTAGAGATAAAAAGAGCAAAGTAAACACATTGATACCAGAAGGCCAACAAAATAAAAAATAGGAAAAAACAAAGAGAATCAATGAAACAAAAAAATAGATTTTTTGAAAAGATGAAAATATAATGTAACTTTAGCAGCACTAACCAAGCAAAAACAGAGAAGATACAAACTAAATTCAGAAATCAAAGTGTTAACATTACCAACACTTTTTAAAATTCAGTACTATATGAATATTCTAAAAAACTAGATAATCTAGATGAAATGGATAAATTCCTACATATACACAAATTATCTAATATTTCTCAAAGAGAAATAGAAATTTATATAGAATAGTAAGAAGTAAACAGGTGGTAAAAATAATGAAAATGTACTTATCAAAGAAAAATGAGTCTAGTACCTGACAGTGTACATGTTATATTCTACCAAACATTCCAGGAATAATTAATACCAACATTTTCCAAACTATTCCATAATTTAATGAGAAAGGTACACTTCTAAAATCATTATATATCACTAAAATTATACTGATATTGAAGCCAAATAAAGCTAAAACAGAAAAAGAAAACTGCTGAAGCATATCCCCTATGAATATATAAGAAATAAATCTCAACAAATATGAGCACATTGAAACTGTCAACATATTAAAATGATTATGCACAGTGGTCAAGTGAGATTTACCTATGGAATTCAAGAGTAGTCCAACTGAAGTCATACAATCAATTTAATCCACCACATTAATAGAAAAAACAGAAAAATATAACCTTATCTTAATTCCCTCTCCCTGCAATCAGCAACTCCCATGGCCACCATCTCAACATCAATGGTATAATTTCTTCCATTGCTAGAGTAACAATAGTTCTAATTTTATCTTCTTATTGTACCTTTTTCAGGCTTTGATAGTAGGATGATGCTGACCTTCTAGAATGAGTTAGGAAATATTCCTTTCTGTTCAATTTTTCTAAGAGTTTGAAAAGTATCTATATTTATTCTTTGAATGCTTGATTAAATTAAAATGTGAATCCATCTGGTGAGGCACATTTGTTGGGTAGGAATATTTTGATTAATGTTTCAATTTCATTATTCATATTGTTCTGTTGAGATTTTTTTTGAAATCTTGAGTCTATGAAAATATTTTTGTATTGTCTAAATTTTTGGCATACAATTATTCATACTATTCAATTATAATAGGTTTTCTTTCCTTAAAATATGTAGAAATGTCACCCCTCTCTTTTCTGAATTTTTAAAATATACATCCTGAGGTAGGGCAAGATGGCATCTGAGTGAGTGCACCTTATAATTTCTCCTGCAAAGAAGTGGCTGAGTAGGGTTGGAGTCCTGCTGGACTGGGCTGTTTCAGGAGTTTGCAGGGCAAAAGGTGTCTGTATGTCGATTTGGTGGAATGTTGACAGAGGAGATTCTTGTAAGAGGTAGAATTTTGGGTCTTTTTCATGGAGGTCAGGGCTGTGCGTGTGACCCTCCCACCTGGGGCTGGCAGCCCGGCAGCAGTGATTCCCGGAGGCTTTGCTGTGCTGGGGAGCTCCCAAAGCCTGAGCAGGCTGTTTCAGGAGCTTGCAGAGTGGGAAGTGTCTGGAAGTTGTTTGGTGAGACAGTGATGGAGGAGATTCTAGTGAGAGGTGGAATTTTGGGTTTCTGACTCAGAGGTCAAAGGTTCTGGGTGAAGCCCCACCCCTATGGCTGGAGACCAGGCCACAGTGACCCCTGGGATCTTTCTTATGTGGGGAGATCCCAAACCCTGAGTGGGCTGTCTCAGGGGCCTACAGGACATGAGGTGTCTGGATGTCAATTTGCTGAGACAGGGACAGAAGAGATTCATGCAGGAGGGGGAACTTTTGGATTCTGACACAGAGGTCAGAAGCCCTAGGAGGAACCATTCCACCTAGGGCTAGCAGCACATCTGCGGTGGTCCCTGAACTCATTGTAGTGCAGCGGCACCCCCAGCAGTCTGTTTCAGGGGATTGCAGGGCAGGAGACAGGAGGTCTCTGGATGTCGATTTGGTGAGACACTGACAAAAAATATTCTTGTCAGAGGTGGAAATTTGGGTTTCTGACATGGAGGTCAGAGTTTGTGGGCGGGACCACTTGCCCTAGGGCTGGTGCCCAGTTGCAGGGATCCCTGAAGGCTGTGTTGTGCTGTGGTGCTGTTAAATGAATGTGTGTTAAATGAATCTGTGTCCCCTAAACCCTGGTGGCCCACATTCCAGAGACTCACACACCTTGAGTCTGCAATATCACAGACTTCCCATTCCTGAAACCACCACGCAATGAAGTCCATCTGAGGTCCTTGATTATCCTAGCCCTTGGTATTTGTGGGTTTTTTTTGTTGTGGTGGTTTTGTGTGTGTGTGTTTTTTGTTTTTTGTTTTTTTTTTTTTTTTTTTTTTGGTCTTGGTTGCTGATATTGCACTATCTCCTGGTCTTTTCACCCATTGTATCCCCCAAAGTCCTTTTTCATTTATTTAGTTTTTTATCTCCTTTTCTTTTTCTTGCATATTTCCCTCCCTTTTTTCTTCTCTTTTTTCTTTTCTCTTTGTTTCTTCTTATTTTATTTTCTTTATATAATAGGTGCCGCAGGGAGCACTTCATATTTGCTGTGTTTCCTCATCCTCCATTTCCTCTTTTCTGTGTGAATTGATTTGGGCCACCTACACTATCCCCTTTCCCACACATCTTGCCATCTTCCATTATCTTCTGTCTCTCTTACATTCCACCTCCCTTTCTTTGGCCCCCAAATTGTCTGACTCTTTAATTTCTAATACTTTTGTTCTGTTTTCTGTCTTTTATCCACTCTTGATATTATTGTCTTTCTTTTCTCTTTCCCTCTCTCATGAAAACACTGGTTTTTTAATTCATACTATATTCCTTCCCATATTCAGTTGGCTGTCTCATTATAAGTACTCTACTTACTGCTATAACTCTAAACAACTTACATGAGTCTAATATCCATTCTCCCAGATCTCACATTGTTGGTCTATTAACATATATTACCAATACTACTTTACACATTTGCTTTTCTCACTCATTTTGCTTTCCCTGGCCCTAATATTTTCCTTCAAAGTGAAATTAGCCAGCAATGAGAAAACAGAGTAAGAAGAACAAAGTGACAAAGAGAAGACATAACACTTATGCAAGAATGACAACTAATTAATCCCCAAGACTAGAAAAAGAAGCTAAGGAACTGATTAAACATGTCAAGATAAAATGATGACCAGACAGCAACAAAAAACTACAAACCAAACCAATAATCAGGAAAACATGGCTGAATCCAATGAACAAACTAAAAACCAGGAAGGGGAGCAAAACATCAGACAAGTAATTAAAGATCTCAAAATACATATTAAAGACCAACTTAATGAAGTAAAGGAAGAGATTAACAATATGAAGAAAACACTTGGAGAGGAAAATGCAGATATACGCAAACAGATAACAGATATGGGGATGAACACCACAGTTCAAGAAATCAAAAATACGCTCTCAGCAAATAACAAAAGAATAGAAGAGGCAGAGTAGAGAATTAGTGACGTGGAAGACAAAACATCTGAAATCAAACAGATAGTAGAAATGATCGATAAAAAGATAGAAAAAATCCAGCTAGGATTTAGGGACCTGAATGACAATGCAAAATACACAAACATATGTATTATAGGCATCCCAGAAGGAGAGGAGAAGGGAAAGGGGACAGAAGGGGTGTTGGAGGAAATAATGGCTGAAAACTTCCCAAATCTACTGAGAGAGATGGATGTACATGTCCAGGAAGCACAACACACCCCAAACACTATAAATCCCAAAAGGCCCACCCCAAGACATATACTTGTCAAATTACCCAATGCTCAAGACAAAGAGAAAATTCTAAAAGCAAGAAGGGAAAAGAAAACTATCACATAAAAGGGAGGCTCCATAAGATTAAGTGCTGATTTCTCATCTGAAACCATGGAGGCAAGAAAGCAGTGGTATGATACAGTCAAGGTACTAAAAGAAAAAAATTCCAACCGAGAATACTCTACCCAGCTAAACTAGCATTCAAAAATGATGGAGAGTTCAAAATAGTCACAGATAAACAGAAATTGAAAGAGTATGCCAACAAGAACCCTGCCCTTCAAGAAATACCAAAAGGAGTTCTACAGGAAGAAAGGAAAAAACAGGAGAGGCAGAGTTGGAGGGAAGTGCAAGAACAACACAAATGATGAAAAGAGAAGGAAACAACAAACAAAATATGACAAACACAATTCCAAACAAAATATGGCTAACATAAATAATTCCTTGAGAGTAATAACACTGAATGTCAATGGATTAAACTAACCTATCAAAAGATTCAGACTGGGAGATTGGATAAGGAAATATGACCCATCTATATGCTGTCTACAAGAAACATATCTTAGACCCAGGGATTCATGGAAGTTGAAAGTGAATGGTTGGAAAACAATCTTACAAGCAAACAATAACCAAAAAAAGGCAGGAGTAGCTATATTAATATCAGACAAAATAGATTTTAAGTGTGAAACAATTGTGAGAGACAAAGAATGATACTACATATTAGTGAAAGGGACAATCTTTCAAGAAGAACAAACAATCATAAATATTTATGCTCCTAACAAGGGCACTTCCAAATACATGAGGCAAACACTGGAAAAACTAAGTGAAAGAATAGATGCCTCTACAATTATAGTGGGGGATTTTAATACACCACTATCAACGTTGGACAGAACATCTCAAAACAAAAACTTTGAACAGTATATTAGAGGAGCTGAATCTAATGGACATATACAGATCATTTCACCTGAATACAGCAGGATATAAATTTTTCTCAAGTGCACAAGGATCATTCTCCAAGATAGACGATATGCTAGGCCACAAAGAAAGGTTCAATGAATTCAGAAAGATCAAAATCATACAAAATAATATCTCTGAACACAGTGGAATGAAGCTGGATATCTGCAAGGGCCAGAGGGCCAGATTTCACACCAAGATATGGAAATTAAAGTGTACGCTCTTAGAAAAATAGTGGGTCAAAGAGGAAATCTCAAAAGAAATTAAGAACTAATTTGAAACTAATGAAAATGATAACACAACATACCAAAACTTATGGGATGCAGCCAAAGCAGTACTGAGAGGGAAATTTATAGCCATAAATTCATACATCAAAAAAGAAGAAAGAGCAAAAATTGAAGGTATTAACTGCACATTTTGAGGAATTATTTAAAAAATCAACAAAGTAATCCCACAGGAAGAAGAAAGAAAGAAAGAACAAAGATAAGAGCAGAACTAAATGAAATAGAAAATAAGAAGGCACTTGAAAAGATCAACAAAACCAAGAGCTTGTTCTTTGAGAAGAACAATAAAATTGACAAACCTTTAGCTAGCCTAACAAAGGAAAAAAGAGAGAAGAAGCAAATACACAAAATAAGAAAAGAGAATGGAGATATCACCACTGACCCAACAGAAATAAAGACTATCATAAGAGGATACTTTGAGAAACTATATTCCAACAAAACTATATTCCAACAAAAATGACAATTCAGAGGAAATGGACAAATTCCTAGAAACACATAAGCAGCCTATATTGATGAAAGAAGAAATTGATGGTCTCAACCTACCAATCACAAGTAAAGAGATAGAATCAGTAATTAAAAACCTCCCAACTAAGACGAGACAAGGGTCAAATGACTTCACAGGTGAATTCTACAAAACATTCCAGAAAGAACTAACACCAATCCTGCTGAAACTCTACCAAAAAAATCAAAACAGAAGGAACATTACCTAACTTATTCTATGATGCCAACATTACCCTAGTACCAAAGCCAAACAAAGACACCACAAGAAAGGAGAATTACAGACCCATTTCTCTAATGAACCTAGATGTAAAAATCCTCAATAAAATACTTGCTAACTGTATTCAACAACACATTAAATGAATTGTACACCATGACCAAATGGGATTCATTCCGGGTATGCAAGGATGGTTCAACATAAGAAAATCAATCAATGTAATACACCATATAAACAGATTGAAGGAAAAAAATCACATGATTATATCTATAGATGCAGGAAAAGCATTTAACAAAACACAGCACACTTTCTTGAAAAAAAAATTTTTTTTCAAGATATTGCAAAATATTGGAATACAAGGAAATTTTTTGAACATGGTAAAGAGTATATATGAAAAACCCACAGCTGACATCATTTACAATGAGGAAATCCTAAAATCCTTCCCTCTAAGATCAGGAAGAAGACAAGGTTGCCCATTCTCACTCCTTCTATTTAACATTGTCTTAGAAGTACTTGCTTGAGCACTGAGGCAAGAACCAGATATAAAAGGCATTCAAATTGGAAAGGAAGAAGTCAAAATTTTGTTATTTGCAGATGACATGAGCCTATACATAGAAAACCCTGAGAGAGCTATAACAAAGCTTCTAGAACTCATAAACATGTTCAGTAAAGTCGCAGGTTATAAGATCAATGCACAATAATCAGTAGCATTTCTGTACACCAATAATAAGCAAGTTCAGGAGAAAATCAAGAAACAAATACCATTTACAATAGTCAATTAAAAAATCAAATACCTAGGAATAAATTTAAATAAAGCTGTAAAAAGCTTTTACACAGAGAATTGCACAACCCTGTTCAAGGAAATCAAAGAAGACCTAAATAAATGGAAGAATATTCCCTGTTCATGGATAGGAAGAATAATATTATTAAGATGTATATCCTACCAAAACTGATCTGCACATTTAATGTGATCCTAATAAAAATCAACACAGCATTCTTTAAGGAACTAGAAAAACTAACTATGAAATTTATTTGGAAAGGAAAGAGGCTCCGAATAGCCAAAGACATATTGAAAAAGAAAAATGAAATTGGAGGAATCACACTACCTGACTTCAAAACATACTACAAAGCTACAGTAGTGAACACAGCATGGTATTGGCATAAGGAGAGACACACAGATCAATGAAACCGAATTGAGTGTTCTGATATAGATCCTCATATATATAGTCATATAATACCTGATTACACCACCAAACCCTCTCAACTGGGAGAGAATGTCCTATTCAACAAATGATGCCTGGAGAACTGGATATCCATATGTAAAAGAATGAGAGAGGATTACCATCTCACACCTTATACAAAGATCAACTCAAGATGGATCAAAGACCTAAATATAAGAGCCAAGACCAAAAGACTTTGGAAAGCAATGTAGGGAAGCATATACAAGACCTTGTAATAGGAAATGGCTTCATTAACTTCACACCAAAAGCACAAGCAGTGAAAGAACAAATAGCTAAATGGGACTTCCTCAAAATTAAAGCCTTCTGCACCTCAAAGGAGTTTGTCAAGAAAGTGAAATGTGAGCCTACACAATGGGAGAAAATATTTGGTAACCATGTATCTGATAGGAGACTTATAACCTGCATATATAAAGAACTCCTATATCTTGAAAGTAAAACATAAACAACCCATTTAAAAAATGGTAAAAAGATTTAAACAGACACTTCTCCAAAGAAGAAATATGAATGGCTATAAAGCAAATGAAAAAAGTGCTCCAAATCCCTAGCTATCTGGGAAATGCAAATCAAAACTGCAATGAGATACCATCTTAATCCCATAAGATTGGCAGCTATGAAAAAAACAGAAGGCTACAAATGCTGGAGAGGATGTGGAGGAATGGGAACACTCATCCACTGCTGGTGGGAAGGTAGAAGGATCCAGACATTCTGGAGGACAGTTGGTGTTTTCTGAAAAAACTAGCCATAGATTTGCCGTATGACCCAGCAATTCCACTGCTGGGTATATACTCAGTAGAACTGAAAACATAGACACAAACCAATATATGCACACCAATGTTCATAGCAGCATTGTTCACTATTGTCAAAATGTGAAATTAACCCAAAAGCCCATCAACAGATAAATGGATAAATAAAATGTGGCATATACATACAATGGAATACTCCTCTGCTTTAAGAAAAAATACACTACAAACATACGTGATAACATGGATAAATCTTGAGAACGTTATGTTGAGTGAAGCAACCCAGGCATTTAAGGACAAACACTACATGACCTCAATGATATGAAATAAGTAAACCAAGCTGCCTCAGAGAGCTAGAGACTAGATGATAGGCTTACCGGATATTGGGGGTAGAGGAAGGATGTAAGCTGACACCTACATTGGTGAAATCTATGATAAACTGGAGGTAACTATTTGTACAAGGAAGGGATAAAATGGGGGCATAGGGTTACCTTTGGGTGGGGCTTTACGGGTTTGAGGGGGCCTAGGGATGGGCGGATGGGTAATATTGGCCAAGAAATTGGGGGGAGGGTGGGGAATATATGAACACAGGAGATTGTCAGGTATTTGGTTGAGAGTATAATGCTGAGAAAACCTTTTCAAAAATATAATAAGGAAAGTTACCTGTTTAAGAGGCTTAAAGGGGATAACCTGATGCAGGACAGGCTCCTAGGGAATATGTGAATGCTCATTTTGCCTTAATGGGCTATATCATTGGATAGAGACCCATATAATGAGAGTGAAGGTATACCCACATCCTGGGGATGACTGATGCCCTCAAATAGGGGGACCTGTATCTCTCAAGAGAAATGGTGGCTCCCAGTGCATTAGGGCAGTTGAGCATATCAAGCCTTTAACACTGTTGCAAGTATCTCTGAACATGGCCCTTCAAAGAATGAAGAGTGACAGTCACCATGGACCCTAAGGGGAGGGGGAAAGAGGTATTGAATAGATGGAACCAATGTAACTGTGTGGGCAATAGAAGTGTTCCACAAGAGTACGCAAGGATGGATAGAAGACATGTAAAATTACACCAAAAATATATAGGGGATGATAGGCTAAAATGTAAATCATAGTGTAAAACATAAGATAACTAAAAATTTAGAAAATTGTATAGTCTAAAATATAAACCACAATGTAAACGCAAATGTTACCTTGTTTAAAAGCTATTGTCTCAATATCTGTACATCAGTTTCTGTAAATACAGTATGAATATGTAAAAAGATTATTGCTGTGGAAGGGAAAAGGTTTTATGTTGAATATGTGGGAGTACTGCATATTGTATATATGAATTGCTGTGATCTAAAACTTTTGTGACTATAAGCTTAATAATTAGAAAAAGAAAAGAAAAAGATAGGACATAGACACTGAGGAAAAGACGGAATTAGTTGACTTGCCAATTTGCATACAGGGCAACTCTTATTGCAGTGATGGAAGACAAAACATCAAAAATAAGGCTTCTGCATTTTTGAATTTTTTGATACCCCAATTTATTTTTATCATAATTTTTCCAAATTAAATATCTATTCTATATCTAACCTTTAAACTCATCACTATATTCCATTTTACTATTAATGGAGCATGGCAATACATCGGGCTTCACTTTTCAGGAAGTTTTGGATCACAAAGAGGTTCAACAATGGCAGCAGTGGAATACTGATGTGGAATGTTATTGACAGGGGACACATGCATGGCAAGGAGTTCTACAGGGCATATATCCAGGGTACATAAAAATGTTTGGCTATTTTCATAGTGGCTACAATTGAAAACAACTGAGAGAGTGCTGAGTTCCTAGCCAGGGGAGCTCTATCACAGTCCCTAAAGGAACAGCAACAATCCCCCAAGTGCAATGATGAAGATCAGAAAAGAAGGAAGGTCCAACAATGAGCCCTTGATACTAATGACTATGCTTGTGAGCCTGTGCTCCTGAAATAAGAACAAGGCCTAGGGCTGCAGGTGCCTAAGAGTTACCTCCTGAGAGCCTCTGTGTTGCTCAAATGTGGCCGGTCTTGAAGACAAACTCAGCATGTAAATGCATTGCCTTCCCCCCAGCATGGTACATGACTCCCAGGGATGAGCCTCCCTGGTGCTGAGGGATTTCTTCCAAGCACCTGCTAATGATGTAACTAGAAAATGACCTTGAATAAGAGGGTCAGCTTGGACCAGCAGAATATCTCAGGCTACATATAATACCAGGAGTTAAAAATGCTTTTTGACCAGAATAAAAGGGGGAAATGGAAAGGACAAATGAGGTTATATGGCTATGAGTCTCCAAAAAGACCCGGGAGCTTATCAGAGGGGTTCCTTTATGCACACCTCAGTAGAGTCCCAGGGACAGATAAAGTAGATACAATCCCAGGTATTTGTTCTTCTGAGGGCTACAGAGACCCACAGGTTCTATGGTCATGGCACATGGAGTTCAGTGCCATGTCAGTCAACCCTTCTTTGGAGTTTGTGTTTCTGTGTGATGGAGCTGGACTCAGATGTGATTTTTTTTCACAAGCCTCTCCTGTTACTTTTACCAGAACTGTAGTTGGTGCTAGGGTTTAATATATACCCAGGGGATCTGAATCTCTGGACTGACCATGTGATAGCCAAATCCTGAGCCTCAACAATCTTCAGCTCCTACACTCTGATTTATTGGACTTACCTCACTCAGCTAACATGGAGTTGAAGAAGGTCAACCACCACACCATGGAGCCGGGAATGCCTACAACTGGAAGCAGGAGGATTGCATCCAGCATCCATGTGGAATCTAAGCCCCCTCTTGAGATAGATGTGGAGTGGACACAAACATTCCAAGGTCCACAGGATGGAGGAATAGAATATGGATTAGAGTGAACTTACTGATATTCTATTCATGAACTATAATGTTTAGTAATTGAAGAAAATGTGGCATTGGTGTGGAGGAAGTGGCCATGGTGGCTGCTGGGGGTGGGGAATGGGAGGAAGAGATGAGATGTGGAGGCATTTTTGGGACATGGAGTTGTCCTGGGTGATGCTGCAGGGACCGTTACCAGACATTGTATGTCCTCCCATGGCCCACTGTGTGGAACGTGGGAGAGTGTGTGCTATGATGTGGACCACTGACCATGAGGTGCAGCATTGCTCAGAGATGTATTCACCAAATGCAATGAATGTCTCATGATGATGGAGGAGATTGTTGCTCTGGGGGGAGGAGTGGGGTGAGGGTGGTGGGGCATATATGGGGACCTCATATTTTTTAATGCAATATTAAAAAAATAAATAAAGACAAAAAATATACATCCTTTCTCCTATGTCCTTTGTCCGTTTTGCTAAATGTTCATCAATTTTATTAATCTGTTCAAAGTTGTTTTCTGTTTAATATATATTTTAGTTGTTTAATCTACTTTAACACTTGTTTTAATATCTAGTGCATTTCTATGACCCTTTTAACATTTTTTACTTAAAGTCCATTTTATCTTAGAATAAGCTCTCATGCAATTTTTATTTTAATAAAGTTTTATATTTTTAAAAAATACACTTAAATTATATAACCATCTCATAAAAATATAGGGGATTTTCATATGTTATGCTCCCTACCCTTCCCATATTTTCCCACAATAACAACTTTCATTAGTGTGATCAATTTGTTTTAATTGATGAACACATTTTAGAGCATTGCCACTAAGTGTGGATTGTAGTTTACCCTCTCTCCCACAAATTTTACGTTATGGTAAGGTATACGATGACCTATATCTATCATTGACATGTAATTCATGACAATTCCCATGTCTTGAAGATGCCCCCATATTACACCTGTTTATACCTCTCCCTCCACTCAACACTTCCAGTAGCCACTGCCTCCACAACAATGATAATAGTTCTTACATTGCTAGAATCACAATATGTCTATAGTTGAGTACAATTAAGTCTAATCTAGTGCTTTGTTCATTCCCAATTCTGAGGATTTTGAAATGATGATGTCCCCTCCATCTAAAATTGAAAAGTGGCTTACATCCCATAGGGCAGATGGATAGTACTGCCTTGCTTGCAGTTGTACCACTTCCTGTTCCTTATAATGGGCATTGTCCAATATCATCTCTTTGTTAGTTGTCCCAGGTGAGTACAATGAACTGGAGATTAGGCGTTGCAACTCTTTTGAAATCCAGGCCCCCGGTGGCAAATGGACATCCCAAAGATTTAAGTCTCTTGGGTATACACTTATCAAATCTACTACTAACTATAGTTTGAAATAGAAGGGGCAGAAGAGCCATGTGTTGTGAAACCACAACTGAGTCCAAATCTGTCATGCTGATGAGCATAAATTCCCAAGTAGTGTCCACTGGTAGGCACCAAACTCCTGAGCTGTTTGTCCTGCTTATAGTGTATGGATGTCTCCAGAGCCTCAAGATCCCCACTATTTGAGGCAGTATTTACTTTGGCATTCAATGAATTCCTTCTTGGACATGCATAAGCATAATCTCTGGAATGACATCCCACTCACTTTGAAGTCTGTTAACCATATAAATTCATCTTTCTCTATCTTTTACCCTTTATGGTGAAGGTATTTTATTTTTTGCATTGCTTGTTGGTACTTGGTTGTAACCTTGCAGTGCAAGGGAGACTCATCCCCAGGAGTCATATCCCATGCTGGGAGGGAGGGGAAGTAATGCACTTATACGCTGAGTTCAGCTTAGAGAGAGGCCACATTTTAACAACAAGGAAGATCTCAGGATGGAGCATTTAAGCACATATACCAGACTAAGTTTCAATTTCAAAGTAAAATTCTTAAGTACAGTCATCAATACCAAGGGCCCATCAATTGACCAGCCTCCTTCACTAATCACTACCTCTGTATTTGTGAGAGCCCCTGTATTCTTTTTTTTTCTCTTGTCACATTTCCATTCTTTCTTTTACAGATTTTTAATTATCTTTTGTAGGAAACATGGATTACACAAAATGTTACATTAAAAATCTAAGACATTCTCATATACCCCATGTCACACACACCCCACTCCTTCCACATCTACAACTTCTTTCATTAGTGTGACACATTCATTGGATTTGATGAATACATTTTAGAGTACTGCTACACAGCATGGATTGTAGTTTACACTCTCTCCCAGTCCATTCAGTGGGTTATGGCAGAATATATAATGTACTATATTTGTCCCTGTAATATCATTCAGGACAACTCCAAGTCCCAAAAATTACCCCTAATCAAACTTCATTTTCCCTCTCCCTGCCTTTAGCAGCTCCCATGGCAACTGACTCCACCTCAATCATATAATATCTTCATTGCTTGATTCACAATAATTTTATAGTAGAATACTGGTAAATCCATTCTAATCCATCATATTTGATTACCATATTCATGAAATAAGTTTTTCTCCCTCTCACTTTTAACCCATTTATGATTAAAATAGAATTTTGAGAAAATAATAACTAAAGTCATATACAATGGTGAAAGACTGAAAGTATACTCCCTATCATCTAGTATGAGAAAAAAGGCCTATTCTCACAACATCTATTTTCAACATTGTACTGGAATGTTCTTACCAGAGTGATTAGGCAAGAACAAAGAATAAAATACATCTAAACATGAAGGGAAAAGTAAAACTATCTAGAATCATAAATGATATGTTTGTCATTTAGAAATATTCCAGTATACTCACCAAACTGGTAATAAAGATAGGAAAAGAATTCAGAAACTTCGTAGGGTAAAATATCCACATTCTAATAACAGTAGTAATTCCATCAAAGAGAAAGAATGATCTGTAAAGGTAATCAAGTAATTAAATTTTCAACAGCATATAAAGAACAAAATATTAAAAAATATATAACCAGGTAGATAAGAGACTTTTTTTACTGAGAACTACAAATTAATGATGGAAAATAAAATAAGAACCAACTAAACAGAAGGACATAATGTATTTCTGGATTAGAAGATTTAGTCTTGCTAAGATATCAGCATTAGGTATAGTTACATATAGATGCAATTTAATAACAAAATTCTAGCAGCCATGTTTTCAGATATGGAATAATCAGTTATAAATCTCATATAGAAAAACAAGAAGACCTGAATAGCAAAGGCATCTAGAAAAAGAACCAAGCTGGTGGACTGAATTTCCTGATTTCACAAGCTGCTACAAAGTTACAGTAATAGAAATCAGTTAGAATTTGTTTATGAGAAATCTAGAGCAATGGAATTAAATCAAGAGCTGCCAAAATAAGTCATACATCATGGTCAATTAATTTACATCAAGGATAATGAGTACAAATAATGGGGAAATTACTCTTTTCAAAAAATTACAAGAATAATACAGGATGCCTTCATAAAAATGAAAGAAGTTAATCTCATACCTCAAGCCATAAAGAAATTAATACAAAAATGAATCAATAACCTAAAGTGTTAATAAAGCTTTGAAACTCTTAAAATGAAACAGAAAATGTTCATGAGTTTAGATTTGTGAATAGATACACAATATGAATTTTTTAAATGGAAAAAATATAAAAGATGGTTTTTTCTCTAAAGAAAATGAGCAAT
The DNA here is from genome assembly GCF_030445035.2 of Dasypus novemcinctus. Taxonomy (NCBI): domain Eukaryota; kingdom Metazoa; phylum Chordata; class Mammalia; order Cingulata; family Dasypodidae; genus Dasypus; species Dasypus novemcinctus. Next base: position 34,858,115 of record NC_080701.1, on the reverse strand, counting down.
TCATCAATAAGCACATGAAAATATATTCAACCTTACTAGAATGTAAGGAAAAAAAAATGAAAGCCACAATGAGATACCACTTCATCCCTATTAATCACATTATAAATTATAATAATTCCATTGAATTAAAGTGTTAAGATGGTTAAAATGTCAAAAATGTAGGCTATAAGGGCAAGATGGTGGCAGTGAAAAGAAGATTAAAGTGGCAGCTTCGGTGGGGCTGAGCCAGGCCGGGCCGCAGCCGCGGACGCCGGAGCCGGGCCGCGCTGCGCCGGCGGTGAGCGGGGCCGGGCGGGGCCGAGCCAGGCCGAGCCGGGCCGCGGTAGCGCTTGGAGCCAGGCGGGGCGGGTGCAGGCCCCGGCTGCGGGCCGCGGTAGCGCTTGGAGCCGGGCGGGGCCGGTGCAGGCCCCGGCTGCGGGCCGCGGTAGCGCTTGGAGCCGGGCGGGGCCGGTGCAGGCCTCGGCTGCGGGCCGCGGTAGCGCTTGGAGCCGGGCGGGCCCGGGTCAGGCCGCGGCGGGTACGGAGCCGGGCAGGGCCGGTCCAGGCCGCGGTGGCGGGAGGTGGACGCCGGAGCCGGCTGGGCCGCTGTAGCGAGGGGAGCTGGGCGAAGCCAGGCCAGGCCAAGGCGTGTGAGGAGCCGGGCAGAGCCGGTCCAAGCCTCCGCGGCGGGCGGAGCCGGGCCTGCGGAGGGGTTTCTGTTTTTTTTTTGTTTGTTTGTTTGTTTGTTTGTTTGTTTGTTTGTTTTTTTAATTTTACTTAATTTTTTTTTTTTTTTTTTTTTTTGAGCATCTGCAGTACTGGGGAGTTCGTGGGCCCTGGGCGGCCTATTGGGGGTTTGTGGGAAGGGAGGTGCTTGCAGACCCATTTGGGCAGACAGACGGGGGGGTTTTAGGGCAAAGCGGGGGGAAGTTGTTGTTTTAGATAGTGTTGCAATTGTGACACGTGTGTACCTGTATCTCTCTTCTCCCTATCCGTTCCCCACCGTTTGCCCATCCTCTTTTTCTTTCTTCCTTTCTTCTTGCCTTTCTTTTTTCTTTATTATAATTAGTTTGTTTTTTTTTTTTTTTTCGGTTTTCTCTTTCCCTCTTGTCCCTCATCTTCCACTTATTTTTACTTTAATTCAAGTATACAATAGGTGCTACAGGGAACACCTCACATTTGCTGGGTTTTCCCATCCTCCACTGCCTCATTTCTGTGTGAACTGATTTAGGCTACCTACACTATCCCCCTTCCCCTGCATCTTGATATCCACTATCATCTACTGTCTCTCCTATATTCCACCCCCCACCTCCCGTTCTTTGATCCACAAAGTGTCTAACTCTTAATTTCTAATACCTTTGTTCTGTTTTCTGTCTATTATCCACTCTTGAAACTATTACCTTTCTTTTCTTTTTCCCTCTCTCATGAAAACAATAGCTGTGTAGTTCATACCATATTCCTCCCAAATTCAGTCATCAACTTCATAAAAGGTACTCTACCTACAGCTATAACTCTATACAATCTACATGAATCTAACCTCCATCCTTCCAGATCTCATATTCCTGCTTTATTAACATACATCACCAATACAACTTTACACTTTTCCCTTGCTTACACAATTGCCTTTCCCCAACACTAATACTTTCCTCTAAAGTGAACTTAACCAACAACAAGTAACTAGAATAAGAAGAAAAAAGTGACAAAGAGAAGATATAACACCTGTGCAAAAATAACAACTAATTAACCTCCAAGAGCAGACAAAGAAGCTAAGGAACTGATTAAATTCGTCAAAATAAAGAGATGACCAGAAAGCAACAAAAATCTACGAACCAAACCAATAATCAGGAAAACATGGCTGAATCCAATCAACAAACCAATAATCACGAAGGGGAGCAAAACTTGGCACAAGCAATGAAAGATCTCAGAACATTTATCACCGACAAATTTGATGCAGTAATGAAAGAGGTTAACAACATGAAGACATCACTTGGAGGGGAAATTGCAGACATACGCAAAAACATAACAGATATGATGGGAATGAACACCACAGTTCAAGAAATCAAAAATTCACTTGCAGCAAATATCAGCAGACTAGAAGAGACAGAGCAGAGAATTAGTGATGTGGAAGACAGTACATCAGAAATCAAACAGATAGTAGAAGGGGTCAATAAGAAGATAGAAAAAATCCAATTAGGATTTAGGGACCTGAATGACAATGCAAAATGCTCAAACATACGTATTATAGGCATTCCAGAAGGTGAAGAGAAGGGAAAGGGGTCAGAAAGAGTGTTGCAGGAAATAATGGCTGAAAACTTCCCAAATCTACTGAAAGAGACAGATGTACATATCCAAGAAGCACAGCGCACTCCACAAGTCATAAACCCCAACAGGCCCACCCCAAGACATATACTTGTCAAATTATCCAATGCTCAAGACAAAGAGAAAATCCTAAAAGCAGCAAGAGAAAAGAAAACCATCACATACAAGGGAAGCTCAATTAGATTAAGTGCTGATTTCTCTTCTGAAACCATGGAGGCAAGAAGACAGTGGTATGATATAGTCAAGGTACTAAAGGAAAAAAATTTCCAACCAAGAATACTCTATCCAGCTAAACTAGCATTCAAACATGATGGAGAGTTCAAAATATTCGCAGACAAACAGAAACTGAAAGAGTATATCAACAAGAAACCTCCCCTTCAAGAAATTCTAAAGGGAGTTCTGCAGGAAGAAAGGAAAAAACAGGAAAGGCAAAGTTGGAGGAGAGTATAAGACCAACAACAACAAAAAAGACAAAAAAAAATATACAAACAAAATATGACAAACACAAATCCAATCAAAATATGGCTAACACAAATAATTCCTTGATAGTAATAACACTGAATGTCAATGGATTAAACTCACCTATCAAAAGATTCAGACTGGGACACTGGATAAGGAAATATGACCCATCCATATGCTGTCTACAAGAGACACATCTTAGACCCAGAGACGCATGGAGATTGAAAGTGAAAGGCTGGAAAACAATCATACAAGCTAACAATAACCAAAAAAAGGCAGGAGTAGCTATATTAATATCAGACAAAATAGACTTTAAATGTGAAACAATTGTGAGAGACAAAGAAGGATACTACATTTTAGTCAAAGGGAAAATCTGTCAAGAAGATCGAACAATCATAAATATCTATGCCCCTAACAAGGGTGCCTCTAAATACGTCAGGCAAACGCTGGAAAAACTAAGTGAAAGAATAGATACATCTACAATTATAGTGGGGGATTTTAATACACCACTATCAACTCTGGACAGAACATCTCAAAAGAGAATCACCAAAGAAACAAAACATCTGAATAGTATATTAGAGGAGCTCGATCTAATAGACATATATAGATCGCTACACCCAAACACAGCAGGATATACATTTTTCTCAAGCGCACATGGATCATTCTCCAAGATAGATCATATGCTAGGCCACAAAGAAAGGCTGAACGAATTCAGAAAGATTGAAATCATACAAAACATTATCTCTGACCACAGTGGAGTCAAGCTGGAGATTTGCAAGGGAAAGAAGCCCAGATTTCACACCACGATTTGGAAATTAAACAACACACTCTTAGAAAAACAGTGGGTCAAAGAGGAAATCTCAAAAGAAATCAATGACTACCTTGAAACAAATGATAATGATAACACAACATACCAAAATTTATGGGATGCAGCAAAAGCAGTACTGAGAGGGAAGTTTATAGCCATAAATTCATATATCAAAAAAAAAGAAGAAAGAGCAAAAATTGAAGAACTAACTGCACATTTGAAGGAATTAGAAAAACAACAACAAAGTAACCCAACAGGAAGAAGAAGGAAGGAAATAACAAAGATAAGAGCAGAACTAAATGAAATAGAAAATAAGAAAGCACTTGAACAGATAAACAAGACCAAGAGCTGGTTTTTTGAGAAGATTAACAAAATTGACAAACCTTTAGCAACACTAACAAAGAAAAAAAGAGAGAAGATGCAAATACACAAAATAAGAAATGAGAAAGGCGATATCACCACTGACCCCACAGAAATAAAGACTATCATAAGAGGATATTTTGAAAAACTATATTCCAACAAAAATGACAATCTAGAGGAAATGGACAAATTCCTAGAAACACATAAACAGCCCATATTGACAAAAGAAGAAATTGATGATCTTAACAAACCAATCACAAGCAGAGAGATAGAATCAGTTATTAAAAATCTCCCAACTAAGAAGAGCCCAGGGCCAGATGGCTTCACAGGTGAATTCTATAAAACATTCCGGAAAGAACTGACACCAATCCTGCTGAAACTATTCCAAACCATCGAAACAGAAAGAACATTACCCAACTCCTTCTATGATGCCAACATTACCCTAGTACCAAAGCCAAACAAAGACATCACAAGAAAGGAAAATTACAGACCAATTTCTCTAATGAACCTAGACGCAAAAATACTTAACAAAATACTTGCTAATCGTATTCAACAACACATTAAATGAATTATACACCACGACCAAGTGGGATTCATCCCAGGTATGCAAGGATGGTTCAACATAAGAAAATCAATCAACGTAATACACCATATAAACAGATTGAAGGAAAAAAATCACGTGATTATATCTATTGATGCAGAAAAAGCATTTGACAAAATACAGCACCCTTTCTTGATAAAAACACTCCAAATGATTGGAATACAAGGAAATTTTTTGAACATGATAAAGAGTATATATGAAAAACCTAAAGCCAATATTGTTTACAATGGAGAAATCCTAGACTCCTTCCCTCTAAACTCAGGAACAAGACAAGGATGCCCACTGTCGCCGCTCCTATTTAACATTGTCTTAGAAGTACTTGCTCGAGCACTGAGGCAAGAACCAGAAATAAAAGGCATTCAAATTGGAAAGGAAGAAGTCAAAATTTCATTATTTGCAGATGACATGATCCTATACATAGAAAACCCTGAGAGATCTACAACGAAGATTCTAGAACTCATAAATGAGTTTAGTAAAGTCGCAGGTTATAAGATCAATGCGCAAAAATCAGTAGCATTTCTGTACACCAATAATGAGCAAGATCAGGAGGAAATCAAGAAACAAATACCATTCACAATAGTAAATAAAAAAATCAAATACTTAGGAATAAATTTAACTAAAGAGGTAAAGAACTTATACACTGAGAACTATACAAGATTGTTCAAGGAAATCAAAGAAGACCTAAATAAATGGAAGACTATTCCTTGTTCATGGATAGGAAGACTGAACATTATTAAGATGTCTATCCTACCAAAATTGATCTACACATTCAATGCAATCCCAATAAAAATCAATGAAGCCTTCTTTAAGGAACTAGAAAAACTAACTATGAAATTTATTTGGAAAGGAAAGAGACCCCGAATAGCCAAAGACATACTGAAAAAGAAAAACGAAATTGGAGGAATCACACTACCTGACTTCAAAACATACTATAAAGCTACGGTGGTGAAAACAGCATGGTATTGGCATAAGGAGAGACATATAGACCAATGGAATCGAATTGAAAGCTCTGATATAGAACCTCACATATACAACCACATAATATTCGATAAAGCCACCAAACCCTCTCAACTGGGAGAGAGTGGCCTATTCAACAAATGGTGTCTGGAGAACTGGATAGCCATATGTAGAAGAATGAAAGAGGATTACCATCTCACACCTTATACAAAGATCAACTCAAGATGGATCAAAGACCTAAATATAAGAGCCAAGACCATAAAAACCTTAGAAAGCAGTGTAGGGAAACATCTACAGGACCTTGTACTAGGTAATGGATTTATGAATATCTCACCAAAAGCACGAGCAGCAAAAGAACTAATAGATAAATGGGACTTCCTCAAAATTAAAGCCTTCTGCACCTCAAAGGAGTTTGTCAAGAAAGTAAAAAGGGAGCCCACACAGTGGGAGAAAATATTTGGCAATCATATATCTGATAAGAAACTTATAACTTGCATATATAAAGAACTCCTACATCTTGAAAATAAAAAGATAAACAATCCATTTAAAAAATGGGAAAAAGACTTAAACAGACACTTCTCCGAAGAAGAAATACAAATGGCAAGAAAGCACATGAAAAAATGTTCCAAATCTCTAGCTATCAGGGAAATGCAAATCAAAACCACAATGAGATACCATCTTACACCCATAAGATTGGCAGCTATGAAAAAAACAGAAGAATACAAGTGCTGGAGAGGATGTGAAGGAAGGGGAACACTCATCCACTGCTGGTGGGAATGCAGAAGGATCCAACCATTCTGGAGAACAGTATGGCGGTTTCTCAAAAAACTAGCCATAGACTTGCCATATGACCCAGCAATACCACTGCTGGGAATATACCCAGCAGAACTGAAAACAAGAACACAAACCAATATATGTACACCAATGTTCATAGCAGCATTGTTCACTATTGCCAAAAGTTGGAATCAACCCAAATGCCCATCAACAGACGAGTGGATCAATAAAATGTGGTATATACACACAATGGAATACTACTCGGCTGTAAGAACAAACACACTACAAACATATGTGATAACATGGATGAATCTTGAGAACCTTATGTTGAGTGAAGCAACCCAGACATTGAAGGACAAATACTACATGACCTCAATGATATGAAATAAACAAGCTGCCCTAGATAGCAAGAGACTGAACGATAGGCTTGCAGGAAATCGGAGGGTGGAGGAAGGATATGAGCCAATGTCTGCAGGGGTGGAATTTAAGACGAGATGGTGGTAAGTATGAACACAAAGAAGAGATAAAAGGGGGGCAAGGGGTTGCCTTTGCTTGGGGCTTTGCGGGTTTGAGGGTGGCTGGGGAGGGACGGGTGGGTAACGTTGCCCAAAAGTGGGGGGAGGGAGGGGTAGCATACGAACCAGGAGAGGGTCAGGTGTTGGTGGAGAGTAAAATGCCAAGAAAATCATATCAAAATATAATAAAGAGGGTTACCTGTTTAGAATGCTCGGAGGGGAGGGTCTGATGCAGGACGGGCTCCTGGGGAATGTCTAAATGCTCATTCTGCCAGAGTGGGTGACACCATGGGGTAGAAACCCAAGTAGTGAGAGTGGGGGTGGACCCACATCCTGGGGAGGACTAATGCCATCCAATAGAGGGAACTGTATCCCTCGAGAGAAAGGGTGGCTCCCAGGGCATTGGGGCAGTTGAGCAAGTTAGGCCCTGAACACTATTCCATCTATTTCTGGAAGTGGCTCCTCAGGAAACGGAGGTTGGCTATCACTGAGGGCACCAAGGTGGAAGGGAAAATGGACGTTAAATGTGTGGAACCAAAGTAAATGGGGGGTAAGAGAGGAGTTTCTTGAGAGTACACAAGGATGGATATAAAACATGTAATATTACACCATAACATATAGGAGATGACAGACTGATAATGTAAACCATAATGTAAAACATAGGATAACTAAAAATGTAAAGAACTGTGTATCCTAAAGTATGCACCATAATGTAAACACAGATGTCACCTTGTTAGAAAGCTAATGTCTCAGACTCTGTACATCACTTTAAGTAAATATGATATGAATAGGGCGTAAGAGTATCACTGTGGAAGGGAAAAGGTTTTCTGGTGGATGTGTGGGAGTGCTGTATATTATATATATACATTGCTGTGGTCTAGGACTCCTGTGAAGAAAAGCTGAATAATTAGGGGGGGGGGGGAAAAAAAAAAGAAAAAAATAGGATGTGGAATTTTTTCAAGTCAACATTCTTTATCTAAGTTCTTTATCTAACTTTATCCAAGTTCTTTATCTATCCTTTAAACTCATCGCTATATGCCATTCCCTAGTAAGGGACCATGACATTATATTGGGCTTCAAATTTCGGGGAGTTCTGGATCACAGAGTGTTTCAACAATGGCAATGGAGGGATACTGGTATGGCATACCAATGACAGGTGATATATGACTGACAGGGAGCTGTACAGAACATATGTCCAGGGTGCATGGTAATGTTTGGATATACTCATAGTGGCAACAATTAAAAACCACAGTAGGGGGGGTACTGGGTTCCTGGCTAGTGGTGCTCTGTCGTGGTCCCTTGGGGAGCAGCGACAGTCTCCCAGGTACAGTGGTGGGGACCGGGAGGGAGTGAGGGTTCAACAGTGAGCCCCTGATACTAATGACTATGCTTGTGAGCTGATAAACCCAAAATAATAACAAGGCCTAGAGCAACTTTGTGCCTGGGAATTTCCTTCTGTCAGCCTTCATGTTACTCAAATGTGGCCAGTCTCGAAGCCAAACTCAGCATGTAAATGCAATGCCTTCCCCCCAGCGTGGGACATGACACCCGGGGATGAGCCTCCCTGGCAACGAGGGACCACTATCAACTACCAACTGATGATGCAACTGGAAAATGACCTTATACGGAAGGTTCAATGCGGATCAGCAGAATATCCATGTCTACATAAAATACCATGACTTTAAAATGCTGTTTGACCTAAAGTAAGGGGGAAATGGAAAGGAGAAATGAGTTTATATGGCTACAAGTTTCTAAAAAAGAGTCTGGAGGCTGGCAGAAGGTTTGCCCTCATGCACAACTGAGCAGAGTCAGAGAGACAGATAAAGCAGATACAACCCCCAGATATTGGTTCCTTTGAGGGCTAAAGAGACCCATGGGAGTTATGGTCATGGCCGATGGGGTTAACTACCAGGGCAGATGGCCCCTCTTTGGAAATGGTGTTTATGTGTGATGAATCTGGACTCAGATGGGATCTCCCTTCATAAGACTTTCATGCTAATGTGCTGGAGGTGCAGTTAATGTTGGGGTTTAAGATATATTTAGGGGATTTGAATCTCTGGACTGACAATGTGATAGCCAGATCCTGAGCCTCAACAGACTCCAGCACCTACATTCTGATTTATTGGACTTACCACACTCAGCTAAGATGGAGGTGAAGAAGGACAACCACCACACCATGGAGCCTAGAGTGATTACAACTGAAAATGGGAGGATTGCATCCAGCATCCAGGTGGAATCTGAGCCTCCTCTTGACATAAAGGTGCAATGGACACAACCAATCCAGTGTCCACATAGAAGAGGTGGCATTGGATTGGGAAAAGTGGACATAATGGACAAAGGGTATGGGGAAAGGCAGGAAGAGATGAGAGGTGGAGGCGTCTTCGGGACATGGAGCTGCCCTGGATGGTGCTTCAGAGGTAATCACCAGACATTGTAAATCCTCACAGGGCCTACATGATGGAATAGAGGAGAGTATGGGCCATGATGTGAACCAATGTATATGAGGTGCAGAGGTGCCCAAAGATGTACTTACCAAATCCAATGGATGTGTCATGATGATGGGAACGAGTGTTGTTGGGGGGGGGGGAAAGGGGGGGTGGGGGGGTGGGGTTGAATGGGACCTCACATATATATTTTTAATGTAATATTATTACAAAGTCAATAAAAAATAAAAAAAAAATAAAAAATAAAAAATAAAGTGGCAGCTTGACCTACAGGGCAGGTGGTAATCATCCTGAGCTATGTAAAGCACATGTTTGGAAAGCCAAGGAGACCACTAGAGAATACTGCAATATCTTTCATGAGTTAAGATTGCACTGCCAGCTAAAGAGAAAATTTAAGAACAGCAAAAGTTTGAACCTGTCTTAAAAAGAGTCCAGTAGCCATGATTTTAACTCTGCCTCTGGCAATCAATTGGCCTGATTGAAAATCAAAGTGATGGTAGAGACAAAATTATTTCCATCAAAATAGTATTGCAGCCTTAGCCTAGACCCCAGTCGTGATTCTGGCAAGGAGGAAGATGTGTGGGAACTGCGCCAATTTCCCTGGGCAATGATAGGTATTTTTTACTGACACAGCCTGGATAGATGGACACTTGGTGCCCTATCTCTGCCACCAAATAGGGTAGGAAGGTGGTTGTTTTTCCTCACCCTCCCTGGACAACTGCAGGAGCTCTCAGCCTGCAGAGGGAGGATAGTTGGACACTTGTGACTCCATCCCCACACACCTAATCAGATAGGAGGGGGCCTGTGTTTCCTCAGCCTTTCTGGGCAACTGAAGGCATATCTGGCCCATGCAGACTGCTTTTTTTTTTTGAGTGCCTGTGGCAAAATCGCCAACCCACCATAGAATAGAAGGATGGTCACATTTCCACAGTCATGTTGGGCAACTGCAGGTAACTTTGGCATGCACAAAGAGGACTGTTGGGTGCCTGTGACTTCAATCCCAACCTCATTAGGACAAGAGGGAAGCAGTGTTTCCCCAGACTCCCTGGGCAACTTAAGGTGCTTTAGGACCACACAGACTGAATAGTGTGAGACACCTGTAGCTCCATCTTCACCCCTAATAGAATAAGGGAAGCTGTGTTTCTTCAGCATCTCAGAGCAAGGGCAGGCACTTTCAGCATCCATGGATGAGTATTGGGCACCTATGATTCTACCCCCACCTCCCAATATGATAGGAGGAAACAGTGTTTCCCCAGCCTCTCTGGACAATAGCAAGCATTTTTGGCCTACATGGACTGGTTTGTTGGACACCTGTAGGTCTATTTGCACCCATTAAAGGGCATATAGAATAGTACTCCCTCAGCCAATAAGCCACAGATCATTATTTAGATTTCTTTCAATTGGCATTTATATCCCTAGGCTACCATTTTCAGGCACATTCTGGTTTATAAACTAACTCTTACTCACTATATTTTATTACCATCAACTATATATACATCTCCACTCTTTTATAATAAAGTTAGTAAAAACTTTTACACATATTAAACATCAGTAGTCAAAATTATTTAGATATGTCAATGTTTCTTTTAACAATGAATTGTAGTTTTCTAAATACAAGTTCTTTACATGGTTGGTTAAGTTTATTCTCAAATATTTGATTCTTTTAGTCAGTATTGTAAATATATTTTTTCTCACTTCCTCCTCAGATTGCACTTTATAAGTGTCCTTTATATAATTTTTATTTTCTTTTTAGTTACTGTGTGTGTGGAATAACTTTATCCAGCATTTTATTTTGAATCAATTGGTATCCTTTGTTCTATGGTGAGTCACTTGCAGACAGCTTATAGGTGGCTCATATTTTCTCATCCATTCTGCCAGTCTGGTCCTTTGATGGGGAGTTCAATCCATTTGCATTCTATGTTATTACTGTAAAGATAGCTCTTATTTCACCTGTTTTAACCACTAGGTATAATCTGTCATATTTTATTTTCACCACTCTTTTGAGACTTATAGTTACTTACTAATAATATCTTCATTTCTAGATTCTCTTCCAAGTATAACTCTCTTGTCTTTCCTTTTCAGACTGTAGCACACCCTTAGTATTTCCTGCAAAGCCAATCTCTTGGTTGCAAACTCTCTCAGTTTCTGTTTATCTGTGAATATTCTAAACTGACCCTCATTTTGGAAAGGCAGTCTTGCTGGATATAAGATTCTTGGCTGGAAGGTTTTTCTTGAAATATCTTAAATATATCATACCATTGTCTTCTTGCCTCCATGGTTTCTGATGAGAAATTGGCACTTAATCTTATTGGAATCCCTTATATGTTTGCATTGTTTTTTTCCTGCTGTTCTCAGAATTCTCACTTTTTCCTAGGTATTTGACAATCTGATTTGTATGTGTCTTATGGTTGGTCTATTCAAATTCACTCAGATGGGAGTACATTGTGCTTCTTGGACATGGATACCCATGTCCCACAGTAGGGTTGGGAAATTTTCTACAATTATTTCTTCACATATTCCTTCTGCCCCTTTTCCCTTCTCTTTTCCTTCTGGGAATCTTTTGAAATGTATGTTTGCACATCTCTTGCTGTCATTCAGTTTCCTGAGACCTTTTTCAATTCTTTCTATTCTTTTCTTCATCTTTTCTTTTGCATGTTCACATTTGGTGGCCATTTCTTCAAGCTTATCAATCCTTTCTTCTGCCTCCTCAAATCTATTATATGACTCTAGTTTTTTAAAAATTTCATTTATTGTACCTTTCATGCCCAAAATATTTGCTTTTTTCTATGTATGTTTTCAAATTACTTTTTGTCCTTATCCAAAGTCCTTAAAATATCCTTAATCTCTTTAGCTGTTAAAAATTCCAGCTCAAAGGGTATCGGGAATGAAACAAAGAGAGAAGGGATCAGGGAATCTGTGAGTAGAGACTCATCAGACAACTTTATTAACTCTAGGTGGCATTATATATACTCAAGCTATCATTAGAACAAGCAATAACATGTAGCTACACAATAATACTACTCATAAACAAAAGGGGCTTACACATCATACCTCAGAGTAGAAAGTCTTAGTGTACTTTTAAGCTATAAATGTTTACTCATTTTTCTTTTTGCCTGTGACAGCTTAGTCTTGTTTACCCAGAACGCCTAACTGTCGCATTGCTTAGGTTACAAGTGTAGTCATGGGAACAGCACATCTCTACTTGTGAGACCATTATGTTCTTTGTTTCCAACATTTAGCCATCTCGTTGAATTTGTAAAGGAGATTTGTTTGAATATCTATGATTTGTTGTCTCAACTCCTTTATGTCATTTGGAGTCTTATCTTATTCCTTTAACTGGGGTATACATTCCTGTTTCTTGGTATGGATTGTAGTTTTTTTGTTATTGTTGCTGTTGTTTTTTGGTGTCTTGGCATCTGGCTTACTAGATGTATTTATTCTGGGTGCAGTTTCTCTCTTTAGTTTTAAGACACTCATCCTTTCTCCCTTGCTGGTTGTGTAGTAAAAGCCAATGATTTAATTGGTGTTGTGAGCTGTGGAGGCTCATACTGCCCACAGTCCCAAGGGAAAGGTGAAGCTTCTCCCTACTTTCTCCTTTGCCAGGGGTAGGGACAGAAGCTTAACTGTGTGTAATAGTTCCTGTCATTCAAACCTAGACTCTAGTTACCCAGAGAGACTGATGAGGCTTCATATTCCTTCTTTCCCTGCCCTGAATGAAAATGAACCTGCAAGTGTGAGCAGAATTATGTCTTGTGGGTCCAAAATGCCCACACTTACCACAGTAGATTTCTGGCTATTCAGCCTGTGCCAGCCAAATGTACCTTCAGTTAGTGAGATAGGCTGGTGCATGGCCTGCCAGTCTCCTCCCTGCTAGGTTGGGGATAAAGCCTAAGCTAGGGCCACAGTCCAATCTGGGTGAAAGAAGCCAGTCTCTACCATGACTATGCTATTCAGTCTGCCCATCTTCCCCTCATGCCAGGGGCAGAGCCAAAATAGTGACTACTGGCTTCTTTCTGACCCAGTTTCAAACTTTAGCTGTTCTTAAGGTTATATGTAAGCCAGCCAAATTTACTAAACTATCTCTCCCTCCCCTGTTTTTGGAAAGTGGAGCTTCCATCTCCAGTCACAGAACTGATCTCACAGTAGCTTGTGCTGCCAGAGTAGAATATCATCAGCCTCTGTGGTGTGGCCTTTATTTTCCCAGAGAAGCTGATGTAGGTCCCTCCAGGTTCCTCCCTGCCAGAGTTGGGGCTGGGACTTAGACTAGAGCTGCAATTCTTCTGAATGGAAGGAAGACAATCTCTACCCCACTTCCCCTCATCCTGGGAGCAGAAGTAAAATTGCAGCTACCAGCCACTTTCTTGCTTGGAAAGCCTCAAACTTTAGCAGTTCTTAGCAGTACTTTAGCCAGCTGAATTTTCTAATTCATAGATGAAGTTGGTTTCCAACAATCTCTTCATCCTCTAATTTTGGGAAGTGAAGCTTCCGATTCCAGCAGCAAGATTGCTTATGAGGTAGCCTGTGCTGCCAGTGGATGATGGCCACCAAGCTCTAGGGTATGGAGTGCTTTATTATGAATCCTTTCTGCAGATGGGCAGTCTCCTCCTGTTCTTTCAACGATGCTGCAAGATGCTCTTATGCCACCTGGGGCTCAAAAACAGGTGTTTTATGTATCTCTGGGTAATTACTAACTACCCTGTATCATGAATCTGATTCTAGGAGATCCTATTATGCTGTATTCTTGCTGGTTCCCTTCCTCCACTTTTACCTGGGATTGTCTCATATATTTGGGAGTTCCCTAGTTAAGTGCATAAACATTTGTGTTTTTTATTTCACTTTGGTGGATATCCCTTTGAGTAATATATAGTACCATTTTTGTCTCAAAAATTTTGTGTTTAGCAACTAATTGTCTGACTTATAAAAAACTACCTTATCTATTTTTTGTTCATTATTTGTGGAATAAGGTATTAGTCAACCAAAGGGGTGCTGATGCAAAATACCAGAAATGGATTGGTTTTATAAAGAGTATTTATTTGGGGTAGGAGCTTACAGATGCCAGGTTATAAAGCATAAGTTACTTCCCTTAACAAAATCTATTTCCACATGTTGAGCAAGATGGCTGCTGAAGGCTACAAGGGTTAAGGCTTCCTGGGTTCCTCCCTTCCAGGATCTTGCTTCTTTCTGGGTTCAAGTTTCCCTTCTTCCCAGGGCTTGCTTCTTCCTGGGTTCAGGGTTTCTCTCTTCCTGGGGCCAGCTTCTCTTTCCTTTGTGAGCTTAGTTCCTGGGGCTCCACCTTAAGGTTTCAGCATCAAACTCCAACACCAAAACTCCAACATCAGAAACCCTCAACTCTCTCCTTTGCCATGACTTTTATCTGTGAGTACCCACCCACCAAGGGGTGGGACCTCAACACCCTAATGACATGACCCAATCAAAGCCCTAATCTTAACTCAATCATGCCCAGGTACAGACCAGATTACAAACATAAGCCAGTATCTATTTTTTTAATTCATTACCATATCAAACAGCTACAAATAACTTTTCCCAAACTTCACTTTCAAACTATTTGTTTCTTTGGCTCTAAGGCATCCTGTAGACAGCATATAGAGGGATCATGCTTTTTATCCATTCTGGAAATCTGTCTTTGGATTGGGGTGTTTGACTCATTGATCTTCCTTGTTATTACTTTAAATGCTATATTTACTTCAACCATTTTTTTCTTTAGTTTTTATTTCATATCATATGTCTGCCCCTCTTTTTATCTATTCATCTACCATAACTGGTAATCATCATTTCCTGACTCTGTTTCAGTTCTCTCATTTCTTTTCCTTTTAGCCTGCTAAATGCCCTTAATATTTCTTACAGGACAGGTAATTTTTTTTAAACAAAATCTCTCAGGTTAAGTTTAGCTATGAATATGTTTAATGCTTCCTCATTTTAGAAGAGCACTTTTGCCCAATAAAGAATACTTTGCTGGCAGTATTTCTCTTTCAGTATCTTAAATATATCACACCACTACCTTTTCACATGCATAGTTATTGGTAATAAATCAACACTTAATCTTTATAATTTTTTTATTTAAAAAACTTAGATTACATAAATGTTGCATAAAAATGTAGAGGATTCCCATATGA
Organism: Dasypus novemcinctus; assembly: GCF_030445035.2. Classification (NCBI taxonomy): domain Eukaryota; kingdom Metazoa; phylum Chordata; class Mammalia; order Cingulata; family Dasypodidae; genus Dasypus; species Dasypus novemcinctus. The sequence continues at coordinate 34,842,765 of NC_080701.1, read as the reverse complement.
CTCACTCACTACCTCTCCCATACTTTCCCACATTAACATCATCCTTCATTAGTATGATACATTTGTTAAAACTGATGAACACATATTGGAGCATTGCCACTATGTGTTTATTATATTTTACAATATAGTTTCAACTCTCTCCTATACAATTTCTAAGTTATTACAAAATATATAATGACCTGTAAATGTCATTGCATTGCCATTCAGGAAAATTCCAATGTCCCCAAAATGCCCCCACATTACCTTTATTTTCCTCTTCTTCCATACCTCAAAACCTCGGGTGGTCACATCAATGATAAAAGTACTTCAACTTCTAGAATAACAAAAAGTCTAGAATAAAATAGCAATAAGTCTACTCTAGTTTATGATTAATTTCCCCATCCTGAGAATTTGGGGATGGTAATGCCCATTCTGCCTCAAATTAAGAGAGAGCCTAGATCCCATGGGACAGAATGATGGGATTGTCTTGCTTGCTATTGTAGACTATTTCCTTGGAATGATCATTGTCTATTCTCATTTCCTTGTTAGTTGTGGGTGATACCAATGAACTCAAGAGCAGGTGTTGAAACTGTTGAGATTCAGGGACTAACTGGCACAAGGAAAGCCCAAAAATTTAAGTCCCTTGGTTGTAAACCTGCCAAATCTAGTACTAACTATAGGTTTAAATATAAGTAACAGAAGAGTCTTATGCAGGGAAACCACAACAGAGTCCAACTCTGTCACTGGGAAGGATAAATTCCAAAGTAGTGTTCACTGGCAGGCCACCAATCTCCTGAGCTTTCAGCACTGCCTATAGCATCTGGATGTCCCTAGAGCACTCAGGAACCCCACACTTTAAGACAAAATTTGCTGTGGCAGTCAATGAGATACTGCTGAGACATGCATAAGTGTAACTTCTGTAATGACATCCCAACTCACTTTGAAGTCTATTTACTCTTTCCCATTTTGGTTAAGTGTTTTCCCAGTTGCATTGTTAGTTCATGCTTGGTAGTAATACCTTAGTGCCAGTGAGACTCATTGCTGGTCTTCATGTCCCTTGCTGGGGGGAAGGTAATGTGTTTATATACTGAGCTTACCTTAGAGAGAGTTCACATTTGAGCAACAAGGAGGTTTTCAGGATATAACTCTTTGGCAATCTATAATACTAGGCTAATTCAAAATAAAAGGTTCATAAGTACAGTCATCAATATCAAGGGCCTGTCATTGATCCATCCCCATTCAGTAATCAATGCCTAATAACTCAACAGAATTCTTTCTGTCCCATTAGAGAATGTGGCAGAGCTCCCCAGGATGGGAATTCAATATTATTTTGGTTACTCTGTGGAACTCCATCAACCATGACAATGCCCTCATGAATATTTGAACTCTTTCATATACTTTATATGAATACCCCAGTTGAACATGCTCCCATGCACCCATCACTGACATTCTGCACCAATGATACTCCCTTGCAAAAGTTGTAACCCTTCTGTGCTCCCAAACTTCTTCAAAAATGAAGCCAACAAAATAGAAGTAGACAATTAATAAGAAAATGAAATAATAATAATAGTTTTTAACATGGCAAACAAAATAAAAAAAAATGTAATTAAAAATAAAACTAAAAAAATAAACATTGGCATTATGTCTTTCATCATTGTAAGACATGCTGTCTTTATGCATGGTGACATTTTCTTCCATTTATTCTAGCATCTTATTGTTTTAATTTTAGCTTCAAAGAAGCTTTAGGTTACAGAAAAGTCACATAAAGAATATAGGGGATTGTCATATACCAAACATCCTTCCCCTTTTCCCCTTACCCCTGTTAACATTTTACATGTGGGTGGTACATTTGGTACAATTGATGTACAAATATTGAAGCATTGCTGCTAACCATGATCAATGATTTACTCATGATTTACATTTAGTACCATACACTTTTATTAACTTTTACAAAATTTAAAATGGTCTGAACCCATCATTGTAAGATCATATAGGACAAGTTCAATGCCCAATGAATTAGGCACTTAAACTTATTGTGATTGATGACTATTAGAAGTTGATCAAAATCCACCCTCACTCCAAAATCTATCAACAATTTTTTCCAATCCCATTTCTGATTCACTTGTACAATCATTTTAATTATCAACCATCTCCTGTCCTCAAAGGATTTTTCCAAATGTTTATACACAACCCTCTACTTCTGCCAAAATGACCTTTCTTAACATCCCTTGGACCTGACTTTTGGAATACATCTTTTGTAGGTAAAATAAAAATAGAAGACACCATTGACATAATATTCCAGATGGTTTCTTAGCATTTCATGTAGATAAACTTCATTTATATTGAAATTTTTCAAAGCTAACTAGTAAAAATATTATATCAATTTAACAGTGGAGATAAATGTGATACAGATGGGTTAATATGTCCAATTTTAGAGAGTGAGTAATGGGCCCTAAAGGTGAACTTCTTCAATGTGCCCTTAAGCTTGAGCATACCTACACTACACTATTTCAATCTTTCCAAAATGATGAATTAGGTTAAAAGTGATTTCTCTAAAAGCATACATCACAGGAGAAAACTATCAGACACAGGAGGCTTACAGAAAAATAATTGTTAATAATTAAAGAAAGAAAACAAACCTACCAAAAAACTCTAAGAAATAATGTTCAAATACATCATTTTGAGACAACAGAATAAAACAGATTCCTGCAGGAATAGTTCAGAAAATAAATGGAAAAATACAAAATATTTCAGAAATAATGTAACATTTAGATCTCAAAATAATTAAATAAACATACCAAAATCCCTCAGGTATGTTGTTACATTAGGTTGAGATATTCCCTTAAAATGAACTTGAAATTTAAAAAAATCTAGGTAAAGAAAATGGATAGGTTTGCTATATCAAATTAAATGGAAGATTTACAAATTTGCAGCATAATTTTCTAAATTAACAAGGTTCTGAATCATTAGCCTGAAAAAATGTAAGAAACCAAGTTTTCAAAGTTAACAAATGACTATATCACTGAATTGTTATATAGATGTTTTCTCACTTTTAGTATAATGCAGAATGACTTACAGTAATCATGACCTTACTGTAGGTTGACATTAACATATCTAGAGACAAATATTTCAAACTCATTTCTTTGATTCTAATAATGTGTTTTGTAAGTGCTAATCTTTAACTTGAAGCTTGCAATTTGAATACTCTTATCTTACCAGATATGGAATTTGTGAATTGTTAACAGCCTTGTGACAGCCCACTTTGTTTACTTTTGTCATGTTAATTAGTTGATTTACAACTCTATTTTAACATTATCTTATGTTGATTGAACTATTTACAAATTTACATATTACTTAAAATCCTAAAGGATATTAATTAATCAATTTATGACCCAGTTAGTAACCTGTAACCCAGTGCTTACCTTAGCAAGCCTCTGGAGCTTGCATTAACTCAATTTCAATTATTCATGTCAGTAAAGGACTCTTAATATTCTCCCATCACTAACTCCACCTTCCTTTGTTTTAATTTCATAAAAACACAAAGTTTCTCAAACTCAAGGAGAATTGTTTTTAGGGTTTTGACATCTTCTGCCTTATGCAAAGCCATAAAGAATATATCACTTTGAAATACTGATGTCTTGAGATTGGTCTCCAAGTACATCATGATGATTACCTGTTGTAGAATTTGAGAGAGGTTCAATTATTTGTGTATAGAGAGGCCAGGACTCAGGAATGATTTTGAGAAGGAAAAATGGTTTATTGACAGCCAGCCAGACTCGGGAGCTTTCTGTTTCAATCCCGAGCCCGGAACAAGATTTTCAAATTTCTTTTATACAGAGAAGAAAGGCCAAATGGTCCCTTTGTTTCAGTTCTCAATAGGCTTGAATTAGCATATATACCTTCCACATCTTAGGTAAGCTTTTAGCATGGACTCCAGACATTCTAGATAAGCTTTTAGCATATTTTGTTTGCATTTCTCCTAAATACTTAAAGTTTATAGACTTTGCATTGTTAAACTGTTTCCTGGGACTGGAGTCGTTGCTATTGTCACTAAGGGCAGGACTGCAGCCTCTTACCATTCCACACCCACAAGTCAAACAGCTTAGGTTATCTCTGAAGAGACAAAGAGCCTCCCACTCATAGCCCACATCATACCTAATATTTTGTTTAGCAACAATTTCGGAGCTTTTCTGTGATTGGAGAAGCTAATTGCTCAAAGCACTAGATCCACACCTGGAAAGAGGAACATGGTAATTGATTTTGAAATGACCACCTACATTTTTTAATCTAGAGGCTTAAAAGCTGAGTTTATCTTGTCTAGCTGGTGCTCCATGATTCCCTGCAGTTCAACCTTTCAAAGGGAGAAACAATTCCAAGGCCAGATGTTTATAGGTAAATAGATTATCATGCCAAAAGTGGACCAGGAAGAAAGAAGCATTAGGTTTGAGGCTGGAGATCCCACTACCAGAAGTTCCCCTTTGCTTTACTCACTTTCCCTTAAAAAGCATGTCCCTGAATATAAAATATATGTACTTGGTATTACCAAATACCAATAAGAGAGGTTAGAGATATCAGAAATAATATAAGTGCACATGGTGATATAATGGAAATATGTGTTATAATTGTTTGTAATTTTGTACAACATTCTGAGTGTGTAAAAGTATAAATAAGCATGTTTGAAAATGTAATAGAATATGTGTTAGAACTGCTTATAAATTGCATGTAACAGGCTATGTGTTTATGAAATTTAAATTCACCTATACTTAGTATTAACATCAATTTATACTAAAACTTATAAATTTGGAAACTCTAATACTATTCCAGATTATAGCTCCTTAATGAGTATTTTAGGAAATGGAAGTTTGTTATGTACCAATGTAAAAGGAGAGAATGGTTCATTACTCTAACATAGTTTGACTTGAATATCATTTAAAATCAAGAAATAAATGGCCTGATAATGGTCCTATAAAGAAGAATAGTATACTATGATATTTTTGTCTTTTAATGAGAATAAGAATTTTCTGAAAGAGTACAATATTATGGACCAGAGCAGTGAGTTTTATATTTTTGTGGATCTGTGTATTGTGTCTGACTTTCTAATTGTGTATATTTTTAATGTACATTTTCCTACCTCCAGATGGTCATTAACAGGTAAAAATGCCTAAAAGAGCTCTAGTCAAATTTCTTAAAGACAAATAAACACATACATATATATATAAATATACATATATTATACCTAATTTTTGTATTCTTTTAAATAATTCAAAGTATATATATTCCTTATTCAAATCTGGAAAAATTAAGCCCTTTATCTAAGATAAGCAAATCTGTCAGGGCAATTATAAAAAAAGGCTGAATGTAGAAAGATAATAGATGTGTAAGTTTTCTTTAAATTTCTTTCTACCAGATATTGAGACTAAAGTAATAGAAGAAAATGTTACAAAATAAGTCATGATTTACATAGTTTTTTTCCTGTGGAAATTCACTAGTTGCTGTAAAGGTCTAAGAAAATAACCCAAATTAAAATTATTATTTTTCAATAATAACTTACCAATGGTAATTGTAATAAACATTATTAAAACATGTTTATAGAAGATCCAGGAAGATGGTCAGTTTAAGTGGGCAATCAGCAGCTCTCTCATAAAAAGGGGCTGAGAAGGGGCAAGATCCTGCCTGAGTGAGCTGTTTTGGGAACCCACAAAGAAGGAGGCTTCAGGGCATTGATCTGGAGGGAATGGGACATAAAGATAAAAGCCCAAGGGAAAACCATGAGTTTCCCACTCCAGTGGCTAGAAATGGCAGGCAGGTGGCTAGACCCACCCTCAGGTCAAAAAGTTGCTGGAAACCCCCTGACTCCCAGCAGCCACTGAGCAGAAGAGAGCTTTATCTGGGAGTAAGAAGGTTCTTGGGAAGTGTGGAGAGGTGTTTCATTTCTGTGGGTTTGATTACCTGGACCCCCTTTGAACTTTACAGAGCATACCAGCTGGCAAGAGCTGACCCCAAGAAGAGGGGAAAGATGAACATGCATATGTAGCCTGATTAACATAGCCAACATGTAAGAGAAGAACTTGGCCTGGGAGAAGGTAGCATCAGGCAATTAACTTGTCTGGTGAAGAAAACTATCAAAATTCTAACTCCTGTAAAAGAGATGGGCATGATGAAGCTTAATAACTTTCAAAGGGCCTATTAAGTGTCCCATGGAAGGAAGAGGAGTTCTTAAAGAGGGTGCAGAGTTATTTCTCTGCAGTGAGTTCTGATACCAGGGTCCCATTTGAATTTCAGAAAGGAACATAACTTGAACAGGAAAGGTGAGGGAGGATTAAATCACACAGTCTATTGTATTCTGCTTCTCTGGGAATATAAAGATGGCAAGGATGACTGTCTCCTAATCAGCAGGAATCTACCCAATTGAAAAGAGCCAAACCTACCCTAGGGAGAGTGACAGGATACTCCTCTACCTAACAGACCCAACTAGACTGTTTAGCTCAGTGGAGGAGTCTCTGTTTTGAATAAATCAGGTCCCTGGTTTGTTTCCCAGCTCTCCTTAAAATAGTAATCCAATGGGCTATTGAACACCCAGCTGATATTTTAGGAGAGGAAACACATGGAAATTATTTTCATGATAGCTTCGTTTGGGTCTCTTATTTTTCTTAAAAAAAAGTTTTCTTTAAAAAAAATAACTTTGTTTACTAAGTAAGGCTGCAGGGTAATTAATTGATGAGTACTGACAGCCTGAGAAGGTTCTCAGAGGTCTAAGAGGGAAAATTGTTTTTCCTAAGTTTTATTTGCATATTTGCGTGATTGGTTTTTGTTCTTTTTTCCCCTCTTTCAACCTCCCATTTTCTTTTTTAACTAGGTGCTGCTGGCTTGTTTTTTGTTTGCTGCATTTCCCCTTCCATGCCTTTGTTTCCATTATTTGCATACTAATTTTGTCAAACTACACTATTTCTTTTCCTTCCTTCATCTTCCTATCTTCTGCTTTCTGTTTTTATTCTTATTTTCCACATTTCTTTTTTAGTTTTCATTTTTCCTTGCTTTCATGGCTATTTCCTTTATTCTCTTTTTTCTTTTTTAACTTTTTTCTTATTGTCTTTTTTCTCTTTGCTTATATTCTTATCATTCTGACATTTTAATTCATTCTACATTTTTTCTTTTCTCAGTATTGCATTTCTTTGCTTGCACCCCACTTTTTTACACTTATTACTTTGAAATTCTTCCATGAGTTAATTACTCAAATTCCTAGGTCTTGTATAGTTCCTCCTCTACCTTTAACTAGTATTATTTCTATTCTCTCTTTTTTTTTTTTTTTTTTTGCATACCTTTTTCCCTTTCTCTGGCACTAATCTTTTTCTTTCAAGGGAAATTAGACAACAGCAAGGATGTAGAATATGAAGGAGAAAGTGTCAAAGAGAAAACTTACCACTCACACAAAAGCAGCAACAAAAAAAACCTAGAGAGAGAAACTAATCAATGAAATAAACCCATCAAGATAAAGAGATGCCTAAACATCAACAAAAAACTATAAACCTTACTAGGAAACAGGAAGATATGACCCAGTCCAATGACCAAACTAATAATCAGGAGAAGATGCAGAACATGGAACAACTAATTAGAACTGTCCAAAACAAATATCATGAACCAACTTAATAAAGTGAAGGAAGATATTAAGCATATTAAGAAAACACTGGGAAAACATACTGCCAAAATTGTAAACATACATAAAAAGATAATGGATATATTAGTAGATGAAAGACACAATCCAAGAAATCAAAAATACACTGGAAGCATATAACAGCAGATTTAAAGAGGCAGAGGAAAAGTTAGCAATGTGAAAGATGGTATATCTGAAATCAAACAGTAGAACAGGTAGATAAAAATATAGAAAAAATCCAGCAGGGACTTAGGGATATGAACAAGAGCACAAAATGCACAAACATATGCATTATAGGCATCCCAGAGGAAGAAGAAAATGGAATGGAAACAGAAGGAATATTGGAGGAAACGATTGCTGAAAACTCCCCAAATTCACTAAGGACGATATATGATCATGTCCTGGAAGTGCAGGATATCCAAAACATATAAATCCAAAAAGACCTACTATAACAGTATATTTGTCATATTGTACAATGTCCATGACAAAGAGAATTCTGAAAGCAGTAATAGAAAAGAGAGCCATCACATACAAGGGAAGCTCAATAAGATTAAGTACTGATCTCTAATCTGAAAACTTGGTGGGAAGAATGCAGTTGTGTGAGGAAATTAAGGTGCTAAAAGAAAAACAAAATTCAGCCAAGAATTCTCTATCAAGCAAAGTTCACATTATGGTGGAGAATTCAAAATAATCAGAAATAAAATAGAAATTAATAGAGTATGACAATAAGAAACCTGCCATTCATTTAATATTTAGAAATACTAAAGGGAGTGCTGCAGGTTGAAATGAAAGAAACAGGAATGAGAGAGATGGAAGAGAGAGCAGGAAAAAATAAAAACCACGAGAAGAGATATAAAAACAACATATGACCTACATATAAACACAAAGAAAATATGGCAAATGACAGTAATTCCTTGAAAGTAGTAACACTGAACTTTAAGGGATTAAACTCAACAGTCTACAGACACAGACTGCAAAATAGGTAAAGAAATATGACCCATCTATATGCCATCTACAAGAAACCCACCTTAGAAATAGGGATTCAAGGGGGCTGAAAGTGAATGACTGGAAAAATTTACAAACAAACAACTATAAAAGGGCAGGAGTATCTAAAATAATATTGGACAAAATAGGCTTTAAATGCAGAAAAATTATAAAAGACAAAGACAGGCACTATATATTAGGAAAAGAGGTAAATTTTTAAGAAGTAAGAAAAAACATAAACACTTATGCACCTAATTAGGATGCCTCAAAATACAAGAGGCAAACAATGGAAACACTAAGTGGAGAAACAGATGCCACAACAATTGTAATGGGAGATATTAATACACCATTATCATAATTAGACAGAACATCTTGACAGAGAATCAATAAAGTAGTAGACTTTGTATAAAAGAGAATATGGACCTTGTAGATTATATACAGAACAACACACAAAATGCAGTGGGATATACATTCTTCTCACGTGCACATGGGTCACTCTCACAGACAGACCGCAGGCTAGGCCAAATAAAAATTATAAATGAATTCAGAAAATTGAAATTATGCATAGTAATTTCTCTGACCACAATAGAATGAAGCTGGAAATCAGTAAGAGACAGAGTACCAGATTAACAAAGATATGTATGTTAAACAGCATACTATTAGTCAGTGGGTCAAGGAGGAAATTACAATAGAAAACAGTAACTATCTTGAAATGAATAAAAATGACAACACAACATATCAAAACTTAGGGGATGCAGCAAAAGCTGTACTAAGAGGGAAATTTGTAGCCATAAATGTTTATATCAAAACAGAAGAAAGAGTTAAAATTGAAGACCTAAATGTACAATTTGAAGGAATCAGAAAAAGAACCAAAAACTTACCCTGAAACAAGTAGAAAGTAGAAAAATAAAAGATTAGAGCAGAACAAAATGAAATAGAATATTAAAAATCACTAGAAAAAATAAACAAAACCAAAAGTTCATTCTTCAAGAAGATAAATAAAATTGGCTAACCCTTAGATGGACTTAAAAAAAAGAGAGAAGAATCAAATACATAAAATAAGAAAGGAAAAAGGGGATATCACCACTGACTTCACAGAAATGAAGAGTATCAGAGGACAATTTGAAAAATTATATGCAGACTATTAGGATAACTTAGAGAAAATGAATAAATTCCTAGAAACACACAAACAGCCAACAATGACCAGAGAAGAAATTGGTGAAATCAAAAGAACAATAACAAATAATGAGATTGAAATAGGCATCAAAAACACTCCAACTAAAAAGAGCCAAGGATCAGATGACTGTAAAGGTGAATTCTGCCAAAAATTCCAAAACGAACTAACACCTATACTGCTCAAACTTTTCCAAGAAATAGAAATAGAAGGAACATTGCTTAAAACATTCTATGATACCAATGTTACCTAAATACCAAAACCAAAGATGCCACAAGAAAGGAAAGTCATATACAAATCTCCCTAATGAAACTAGATGTTAATATCCTCAACAAAATACTTGCTAATTATTTTAAACAACACATCAAATGAATTATACACCATGTCTAAGTGGGTTTCATCCTTGGAATGCAAGGATGTTTCAACATGAAAAAAATCAATCAATGTAATACACCACATAAACAGATCAAAAGAAAAAAATTGCATGATCATCTCTTTAGACACCAAAAAAAAAAACATTCAACAATAAACAGCACCCTTTTCTAATAACAGCAGAGCAAATGATAGGAATAGAAGGAAACTTCCTCAACATGAAATAATGGTACATATATAAAACCCACAGCTAACATCATTTACAATGGTGAAATCCTAAAAGTTTTCCCTTTAAAATTGGGAAGAAGATAAGAGTGCCCATTAGACTACTTCTATGTAAAATTCTGTTAGAAGTACTTGCTCAAGCACTTAGGCAACAACAGACTTCAGCTCTGATTTATTGGACTTACCCCACTCAGCTAACATCGAGTTGAAGAAGGTCAACCACCACACCATGGAGCCTAGAGTGTCTACAACTGAAAGCAGGAGGAGTGCATCCAGTATTCATGTGGAATCTAAGCCCCCACTTGACATAGATGTACAATGGACACACCCAATCCAATGTCCACAGAGAAAATGTGGCATTGGTGTGGGAAGGGTGGCCATGGTGTCTGCTGGGTGCGGGGAATGGGAGGAAGAGATGAGATGGGGAGGCGTTTTCGGGACGTGGAGTTGTCCTGGGTGGTGCTTCACGGTCAATTACAGGACATTGTAGATCCCCCCAGGGCCCACTGGATGGAACGTGGGAGAGTGTGGGCTATGATGTGGACCATTGACTATGGGGTGCAGTGATGCTCAGAGATGTACTTACCAGGTGCAATGGCTGTGTCATGATGATGGGAGAGAGTGTTGCTGTGGGGGGAGGGGGAGTGGGGGTGGTGGGGTTGAATGGGACCTCATATTTTTTGAATGTAATATTTAGAAAAAATAATAATAAAAAAAAAAAGAAAGAAAAAACTCTTGGGAACAGGGACCCAGAGGAAGAGGCATTTCAGATACTAAGATGTACTAAGATACTAAGATGATCAAACCCAGTGTTCTCATTTTCGATGGTTTGTGGGCTGGTTGCATTACAGTTACACAAAACTGTGGGAGGAGCAAGAAAAAGAGATGGAGTAACTAGAAAACAGGATGTGAAGTTCAGGCATTTTGGCTAGAATGTAGGTCAGCAAACAATAGCCCACTTTTGTTAATAAAGTTTTATTGGAACACAGCCAAAAAAAAAAAAGAGCATGCAGATTATAAAGGAAGAATTCAAATATTTCACTATTTGCAGATGACATGATCCTGTACAAAGAAAGCCCTGAGATGTTAAAATAAAGTTTCTAGAGCTTATAAATGAGTTCAGTAAAATTGCAGTTTTAAAAATCAATGAACAAAAATCAGTAGCTTTTCTGTACATCAATAATGAGCCATCTGAGAAGGATATCAAGAAAAAAAAATCCCATTTACCATAGTAACTAAATGAATCAAATACCTAAGAATAAATTTAACTAAAAATGTAAATGACTTATACACAGAAAACTGCACAACACTGTTAAAGGAAATCAAAGGAGACTTAAATAAATGGAAGAATATTCCCTGTTCATGAATGGGAAGACTAAACATCAATAAGATTTCTCTTCTCCCTAAATTTATCAAAATATTAAATGAAATTCCAATAAAGATGAATGCAGCAAATTTTACCAAGTTAAGAAACTAACTAAAATATATTTGGAAAAGCAAGAGGCCCCAAATAGCCAAAGACATTTGGGAAAAAGAAATATAAACTATTTTAGGTCACAATACCTGACTTAAAACATACTACAAAGCTACAAGGGTAAAAAAAAAATGCATGGCATTGGCACAATATTAGACAAATGGAACTGATTTGAGAGCTCTAATAATAGATCCTTGCACATACAGTCATTTGACATTGACAAAGCCACCAAGTCCACTCAACTGAGAGAGAATGGCCTCTTCAACAAATGGTGATTGGAGAACTGGATATCCATATGCAAAAGAATGAGAGAGGAACATCATCTTACACCTTATACAAAATTTAACTCAAAATAAAATAAAGATCAACATATAAGAGCCAAGACCATAAAGAACTTGAAAGATAATGTAGGGAAGAATCTACAGGACCTTGTAATAGGAAGCGGTTCCATGAATATTACACCTAAAGCATGAGTAGCAAAAAAAAAAAAAAATAATAATAATAATAGATGGGCCCTCCTCAAAATGGAAAACTTTTGCACATTAAAGGAGTTTGTCAAGAAAGGGAAAAGACAGCCTGTAAAATTTGAGAATATATTTGGTAACCATATATCTGATAGGAACCTAATATCTAGCATATAATAAGAAAACCTATATATCAAAAATAAAAAAGACAAATAGCTTATTTTAAAATGGGTAAGATATTTGAATATTTGAACAGACATTTCTCTGAAGAAAAAATACAAATGGCAAAAATCACATGAAAAGTTTTTCAACATCATTAGGTATTAGGGAAATGTAAATCAAAACTTCAATGAGATATCACCTTACACTCATTAGACTGGTGGCCATTATAAAAGCAGAGGACCAAATGTTTTTGATAGGATATGGAGGAATGGAAACCCTCATCCATTCCTGTTAGGAATGTACAATGGTCCAGCCATTGTGGAGAATATTTTGGCTGTCCCTCAAAAAACTAATAATAAATCTTTCATATGATCCAGCAGTTCTACTGCTGGATATAAAGAGAAGAATTGAAAGCAATGATAAGAACAGATATATGCCCACCAATGTTCATTGCAGCATTATTCATGATTGATAAAAGTTGGAGTAAATCCCAATTGCTATCAACATATGAATGGATAAACAAAATATGGTATACACATACAATGGAATATTACTCAGCTGTAAGAAGGAATACAGTACTAAAACATGGAATAGCATATCTGAAAGTTGAGTGAAGAAAGCCAGGCATTGAAAGACAAATACTACATGACCTTTCTGATATGAATTAAGCAAATTGAGCAGACTTAAAGAGATAGGGTCTAGAAGATAGTTTTACAGGAAATAGAAAGGGAGAAGGTTGTAAGCCAATGCCTATATGGGCAAAATCTATGATAAGGTAGAAGTGAGTAGTTATGCAGTGAAGGAATATGACAGGGATGCAGTGATACAATTGTGATAGGTGTTGCAAGTTTGACAGGTGGATAGGGTGGGGAGCATGTTTTGAACAGTTAATGGAACTGGGCAGGTGCTTGGAGAAGGGAGCAGGGGAACATGGGATTGGAAGGTATGGGGTTGGAACTACATTGTTTGGAAAACTCTTTAGTCTATGATAAGGAAAGTTTACTGTTCTAGGTGTTGAATGGTGGGGCATTTGGGACAGGGTGAACCTGGGGCATTCTAAAGAATGTGTGAGTGATCATTTTTTATATGATCACTGTGTCAAGACCCACAAAATGAGTGGCAAGTAGTTCCACTCTGTAGCATTTTGATATTATTGATGAATTTCAAAAAGAAGTATTGGATTACATTTGTAAACTGGTTTTTTCCTCTGGGCATATGAGATTATATTCAATTAAGAGGTTTACTTAATTAAGTAATCAAGTAAATCTCATATGTAAATAAAGCATTGAGTACCTGTCCCTTGGTGGGTGGGGACTCACAGATAAAAGGCATGGGAAAGGACAGAGTTGGGGGCTTTTAATTTTGGAGTTATGATGTTGGAGTTTGATGCTGAAGTCTTAAGCTGGAGCCCAGGGAGAGAGACAAAGCCATTCTCCTGATAGTCCATAGCTGACCTTGCAGAGAGAGACAAAACCTAGAGAGCTTCATAATCTATAACTGACCTTGTGGAGAAAACAGAGGAGAGAGAAGCAAGACCCTGAAAGGGAGGAACCCAGGAAGCCTGAAACCTCACATATGCCTGAAGCCATCTTGCTCCAACATTTAAAATTGACTTTGGTGAGGGAAGGAACTTATGCTTTATGTCCTGGTATCTGTAAGCTCCTACCCCAATTAAATACCCTTTACAAAAACCAAACAATTTCTGGTATTTTGCATCTGCACCCTTTTGACTGACTAATCCCTTCCTGGTTAGTAGCTATGATTTAATATCTGTACATCAGCTGCAGCAAATGTTACATCCACAGGTAAATAGATCATTGCTGGGGAAGGGTAAACAGGGATTGATGTTGGGTATATGGTAGTACTCTATATTCAATATGTGACTTTACTGTGACCTAAAACATTTTTAAAGACATAATAGAAAATAAAAACATGTAGACAGAAAGAAATGGAAGAGATTGCCTTGCCACTGTACATACAGGGCAACACCTATTAAAGTGATGAAAGGTAAAACATCAAAACAATTTTTATTATATTTTTCATTTTATTAATATCCCAATTTATTTTCACTTGATTTTAGTTCTTCTAAATTATTATGTATATTTTTTCTAATCTTTAAACCTATCATTACTCTTTCATTTTCCTATTAATTGAAAATGTCAATATATTAGACTTCATTTTTTAAGAAGTTTTGGATCACAGAGGGGTTCAATTATGGTAAGGGGGAGAACTGAAGGGGGTGTCAATGATGGGAGATGCATGAGTGGAGGCAACTCTCCTGGGCATGCATATTAGGTATATAGGTATGTTCAGATGTCCATTGCATATTGACATAGTGGATAGAGTTTCACACACAGCGAATGAGGGAGTACTGAGTTCCCATTCTGGGGAATTCTGTAGCACTCCCCAATGCAGTGGTAACAATCCCCCAAGTGCAAGAGCAAAGACAAGTAAGGAAGGATGGTCCAATTATGGGCCCTTGATACTGATGACTATGCTAAGGAGCCTGTGTGCTTGGAAATTTCTACTAGGCCTAGAGTTGCAGGGTGCTGAAGAGTTACCTCCTAAGAGTCTCCATGTTGCACAAATGTGGCCAACCTCTATGCAAAACTCAGCATGTAAATGCATTACCTTCCCCCCAGAATGGGACTTGACTCCCGGGGATGAGACTCCCTGGTGCCAAGGTATTGCTGCCTAGCACCTACTGGCGATGCTACTAGAAAAAGACCTTGAATAAAAGGGGGAAATGGTAAAGACATAAGTTTATATGGCTAAGAGAAGAGACTTCAAAATGTATTGGAAGGTCATCAGATGGGTCATGCTTATGCATGTCTCAGCAGGATCTCTGAGACAGCCAAAGTAGATGCAACACAAAGCAGTTGTGCTCCTGAGGGTTATGGAGACACCCAGGTGCTATGGTCATGACAAATAGCTCCGAAGTTCACTGCCTTGACAGTGGGCCATACTTTGGAACTTGTTCTTCTTATTGTGATGGACTTGGACTCAGACGTGACCTTTCTACACATGCCTCTTATGTCACTTTTACTGAACCTGTGTTTGGTGCTGGGGTTGGTGTATATTCAGAAGACTTGAATCTCTGGACTGCCCATTTGCCACCTGGGCCCTGATCCTCAGCAGTGTTACAACACACATCTCTGGTTTGTTGGACTTACGCAGGTAAGCTAGCAGGAAGGTGGGGATGGCCAAACACCACACCAGAACTGAGACAGTCTACTGCTTCAAGCAGGAGAATTCTATCCATTAGCCATGTGGGATTTAAGCCCACTCTTGAGTCAGAGGTGGAGTAGACATCAGCCTCCCAGGGTTCTCAGTATGGACGGATAAAATATGAATTAGTGTGCACATACTGGTATTCTTCTATAGAATTATTGTGACTATAGCAATGGATGAAACTGTATCATTGATGCTGAGACAATGACCATGGGAATTGCTGAGGGCAGTAAGAATGCAGAAGAGGTGTGATATGGCAGCATTTTTGGGACTTGGAGTTGTCCTGAATTATATTGCAGGGACAGTTGCAGGATATTATATATCCTGTCATTACCTACTGAATGGACTGGGAGAGCATGAACCTACAATGTAAACTTTAATCCATGTTGTGTAACAGTGCTCTAAAATGTATTCATCAAATGCAATGAAAGTGCCACACTGATGAAAGAGGTTGGTGATGTGGGAGGAGTGGGAGTTGTGAGGAGTGGGGGTATATAGGGACCTCTTATATTTTTAATGTAACATTTTGTATGATCTAGGCATCTTTAAAATAAATAAAAGATCTATTAAAAAGAAAGAATCTCCTGATTATCGGGGCAATGTCTAATGAAGGAAAACAGACCTCTAAGCCAGGCCCTTTACATTGATGATTGTACTTATGAACCTTTTCTTGTGAAATTGTAACTTAGCCTAGTATTATATATTGCCTGAGTTACCTTCTGAAAGCCTCATTGCTGCACAAATGTGGCCTCTCTCTAAGCCAGACTCAGCATATAAGTGCATTATCTTCCTCCTGGCATGGGACATGACTCCTGGAGCTGAGCCTCCCTGGGACAGAAGGATTATTACCAAAAAAACAATTAGAAATGCATCTGGAAAAAGACCTTGACCAAAAGGGGGAAATTGTAAATACAAATGAGATTTTATGGTTAAGAAGTTTCAAAGATAGTCAAGAAGTCATTCCAGAGGTTACTCTTACGTAAGTCTCAGCAGGATTTCAGCTGCCAAAGTAAGCAGTGCTTCAAATAGCAGGGATCCTGAGTGCTCTGGAGATATCCAGAAACTATCAGCAGGGCAGACAACTCAGGAATTTGGCATCCTATCCATTGGTTTTACATTGGAATATATGCTCCCCAGTGTAACAGAGTTAGATTCATTTATAAGTTCTCTACATATGGCTCTTTGTCCCCTCTTATTTGAAGTATGATTAGTAATACATTTGACAAATATATGTCCAAGAGACATAAATCTTTGATCTATCAATCTGCCACTTGAGCCCTGAATTACAGCAGAGTTGCCACACCTATTCTCCAGTTCTTTGGACCCAACCAGGAAAATTAATGAGGAGATGATGATGGAAAAAGCCCATCCAAAGGATCAGAGAATGTCTGCAACTTCAAGCAAGATAGCTCCATCTATCTATCTGCTCTATGCAATCTAAGCCCCCTCTCAATTAGAAGCAAGGTGGGAAATACCATCCCCAAATCCTCAAGATTGGCATATGAACATTGGACTAAAGTAGACTCACTATTATTCTACTTTAGACTTAATTAACATTTTAGAAATGTAAGAACCTTAACATTGTTGTCAAGGCAGAGGCGACCAGAGGATCTGAGGGATGGGAGAGGGAAGAATAGGTGTACTATGCAGGGCATTTTTGGGACATTGGATTGTTCCTGCATGATATTGCTGCAAAGCATATAGGCCATTGTATATTTTGTCATAACTTACAAAATTGTGTGGGACTGTGCAAACCATAATGTAAACTGCAGTTGATGGTTAGTAGGAATGCTTCAATATGTGTGCATCAATTATAACAAATACACTATACTAATGAAGGATGTTAATTGGGAAGTGTGGCAGAAGGAGTGAAACATATGGGAATCCTTTACATTTTCATGTAACATTTATGTAATCCAATTTTTCTTTAAAAAGAAAAAGACTCTAATCCTCCAAATCTATTATGATATACTAACTTCTAATCATTAATGCCAAAAAATAAATGATTATATCCATGCCACTTAAATCTCCTAAATGATGAGGAGAACTGCTGGAAATCCAGTCTCCTGAGTTCTCTTAGGCAATCATTAATTAAAAACTCATATACAAAATAGGTTAATTCACACAGGCTATCCAGACAATGCCCATTCTTTATTTAACAGTTTATAATATTTTAAGTAGATTTAGGTAATATGAGAAAAAGTTATATATTTATTCATGTAGTTACCATTTTTGGTTATCGTCATTCCTTTGTCTAGATCCATATTTTCATCTAAAATTAAATTTCTTCTCCTGAATTTTCTGCAGATGAATTCTTTAGCTTTAATATGCATGAAAAGCATTTATTTTATGTTAATTTTAGAAAGATCTTGATGTGTATGTACTTCCTCTAGGCTATTTTTCTTTTAGAATTTTTTTTCCATATTTTGCTCCACTATCTATTTCCATGGTTTGGTTGTGATATACAGAATGTTGTAATTTTTATCTTCTTCCCTCATACTATATTTCTGGCAACATTCCCTTTGCAAAATAGAACATTGAATCACAAGGAAGTTGAATAAATCAATGACAACAAGCAGTGCTGTGTTTGTGGATAGGTCTGTTATGCAAACATTTCTCTTGCTTTAATTCAGAAAATGTTTTCCATGTGTTGTCTTTGCAAAATATATGAACTTCATGATTTCACAATTTATCTTTTGGTATTTCTCCCAATAAGCCTTTTTTTTTAAAGATTGTTTTATAGGCTTTGGTAAGGTAATTGGCACTTTATCAATTATCTTAATTATTATACATCAATTATACATAAATATATTATTTATATATGAATAGGTAGAAGAATTTGAAATAAACCGCAGGTTCCTCTAGGATGTTAGGACAGCCAACTCATATAAAGGATGTCACCTGTGCCTAAATCTAAATTTCTGCTTAGACTTTCCTCTCTCCTGCATCTATCAAGAAGTTCCAAAATCAAAGCTGTCTATATTATGCTTAGGGAGTTCACCATGATGAGGACCAAAGGTAGGAAAGGAAATTAGATGCTCTCTTTTCTCCAATATCTCTGTCCTGTTCAGCTGCTGCATATTGGACCTTTCTGAGAAATAAGTCCTGCCTGACCCTTGTGGTAGTGCCAAACTACTAACTATTCAGAGATCTGAGTCAGCACATCTTCTCCCATTACATTCAGTGTATAGACACATCACAGCAAAAATGTGTGATGAGGTACAATAAAATATTGATTAAACTTCAGGAGTAGATATCATATGTCTCTGGTTTTAAATCTAAGTGCTAACAATTATTAGCTTTTGGATTTAGCCAGATTTCCTAATATATATCTTGATATAACATTATTCCCCTTGCATGGATTATAAGAGACTTAGATGAGATACTGCACTTAGCAGAGTGACTGAAACATAAGAGTACTCAAAATTTATTAGTTCTTATGATACACATATTTCCTTTATCTCCTACAATCTTTTCAGGGGCTCTCAATTTCATTGTCAGATTTTTTTTTTAATGGCAAAATCAAATGCACATAATTTTTTTCAGAATTATAAGGATTTTTTAATCTTTATTAAATATTTTGAAACCTGGCTTTTTAAAAATAATACCTTCATTTGCCTAGAATCCTGACAATCATAAGAAGAAAGAAGAATCTATGTCTATATCTACTTCCTGTATCTGTATCTGTATCTATAGCTATATCTATATATCTATATATCTATATATCTATGTATCTATATAATTTCTCTTTAATGTTGAAACAATTCTTGCCAGAATCTAAATCCATCACAACACGACTTCACATTTCCATTACAAAAGATCACAATGGACCAAAAAGAGTATACTCTATGCCTAACTGTATTCTTAGCATTACATTCATAATCTCATATAGTACCAGGATGGTTCCATGAGATAGATTTTTTTTCTCATCCCCTTTGTATATTTATAGAAAATGAGGCAAAAATAACACTGAGAAATTTGCCCAAGATTTCATGGATCGTAAATAGAAAAGCCAGTCCTAGGAGGTGCAGCTTATTGTACTCCAAAAGTCTTGCTTATAAGTGTGCTTCATATTTTTAATAATTTAAAGCAATTCTCTAAATAGTACATGTCTATCTTCAGGTCATCAGTAGTAGAATACCAGTTTTTCATTGATCTATATTTTCACTTGTTACTCTCTTCTACATTTAACCCTGTGAGGCAGGTATTAGGATTGTTACATAGCCTCTGACTGGGTCATGCACCCATATTTCCATGACTAAATATTATGTGCCCCACATCCCAGACTCTAAGACCCTTTCCAAACAACAGGCATAAGATGCTGCTAACCTATAGCAGCTGACTCTCTTACCCTGCTTGGTCAGAGACAGCATACCCATAGAGTGAGCAGAATGAACTGGTTTTGCTTCCATCTTGTCTGAACCTCTTAATTCTAACCCGCAGGGAACTGAAAGTTCATAGCATCCCTAAATCCTTGCCCTGAACAATATCCATTTATACATTTCCTTACAATCATATTAGAAATCTTTTTAACATAACAGCTACAGACTACAGGGGCTGGTTGGTACTATGTTTCCAACTCATTTGGATCCAGACTTATAGGGACCAAAGGAGTTATGTCTAAAAGAGTATTGGGTGCCTATGAAAAGTATTTAAAAACCTGAATTCAGGAACTTGATACTCCAGGAAATGTTAATTTATTGTGGAGATCAAGGAGACTGCATTCTCTAAAGTATCTGCTCTAACACAGTTTGCCATTTCCAGGGCTTTATATCAAATTACAATATTGATCATGTGAGTTGTACAGTACATTTTCTCTTGGTATGGAAGAACTGCAAATGTACAGGAAGGGATTTGGGGAGAAATATTCTCCAATGATTAGGTGGTGACTCATTAATTTCTTTTGAAGAATAAAGCTTTGGAGGTTCTGAATGAAATATTTGCTCCTGGACTGAGATGGTTGTGGTCCAATTCATAGAAGTGTGTGAGCCTACAGAGAAATATAAGCTTAGCAAATGAACTTGGATTTATTTAAGAAGCCTCTCATAGTAATCATTTTAAATTTGAAAAAAATTAAGGAAATAAATACTACACTTAAGTTAAAAATAGATGATCTGCAAAACTGTAGTTAATGATGAGTTAGTGGTTGCTAAATCCATACAAAGTGTACTCTAAAAATGAGAGGACTTGTTGTCAATTGAACCTGTTGCTTCTCCAAACACACTCAGGCAGGTAGGTGCAAGCTGTAGCTACTTTATTGTACTTTTCTCTCAAGATGAAACTGGATTCAATTTAACATTAAGTCAAATTTGTACATGTATTCCAATTATCATTGAAGGTTAAGACTGATGGACATAACCACATCTATTTAGAAAAGCATTGACTCAAAGAAGTATGGATAGACACCAGAGATAAGAAAATACCACTACTTATTAAATTATTTTACTGATTACAAAAGCAATATTTTTTTTTTGGAAAAAAATATCATCAGAAGATAGTAATCAACAAAATTGCAAGTAATATCATAAATCAAATAGCACTATTTATTTTAATGTATTCCTTAGAAATTTTCTATGTGTAAATGCCATTATATGTACTTGATAACTTAATATATAAATGTTTATATCTGAATTTCCCACTCAGTACTATATTGAAAGTAATTTGTACATCATTAATCCTTCTTACAAAACACTTTAATGTGAACCTGATAGTTTAAATTATATATCCTAATTCATCTAATTGTTTGACTTTATTTAGACATTTTGGTTGTTTTCATTTTTTACAATTATTTAAAAATTGTGAAATAAAAGCTGCATGCTTAATTTGACCAATATATTTTATCTAGAACAAATTCATATTTATAAGGAATACTGGAAAAATGCTATGATTAGTAATAAAGCCCTTATTTTTAGAATCAAATTCATCCAGATCATTTTATCTCACTAACTCATAGGCACTGTAAAATATAGCTCTCATTTATATATTGGTTTATTTGCTATTTAATTGCTTTATAATTTATATTGCATTTCTTTACTTACAAAATAGATTATTTCTGATGTCTCATGTTTTCCATTTTTGCACATTTTTAATAATATTGTGAGTACTCATATCTTCCTAAATGCTTTCTATAGAAATAATTGGCCATCAAAATTATGATACTTTTATCAAAGCTATTCCATGACTTTATATATTTGAATTTACGATATTTGCCCTATGTTTTATATCACTGCAAGTTTTTAGCAAATTTTTATTGTCTTCTTTTAAAAGATATATAGATCATGCAAAATGTTACATTAAAATATACAAGATGTTCCCATATATCACACTCCCCCAATCCTCCCACATCAATAACTTCTTTCATCAGTGTAGCATATTCATTGCATTTGATGAATATTTACAATTTACATTGTAGTTTGCACTATTCCCCAGTCCATTCAGTGGATATGGCAGGATATATAATGCATCTGTCCCTGCAATAATATTCAGGATAACTACAAGTCCTGAAAATGCCCCATATCATACCTCTTCTACCTTCTCCCTGTCCTCAGCAACTCCCATCACTGCTGTCTCCAAATCAGTGATGTAATTTCTTCCTTTGCTACACTCACAATAGTTCTATAGTAGTATACCAGTCAGTCCATTCTAATCCATATTTTATTTCTCCATCCTGTGGACCCTGGGATGGCAATGTCCATTCCACCTTTAAATTGAGAGGGGGTTTAGATTCCACAAGGCTGATGGATGCAATTCTCCTGCTTGCAGTTGTAGACTCTCTCAGTTCCCGGGTGTGGTGGTTGACCATTCTCACCTCCCTGTTACCTGACCTGGATAAGTCCAATGAACTAGATAATAGGTATTACAATTCTGCTGAGTCTCAGGGCCCAGGTGGCACATGAGCAGTCCAGATATTCAAGTTTCCTGAGCATACACAACCCTAGACATCAGATAAGCATTTATTACTTTGCTTTTATGTATTTGAACAGATTTTTGCTCTCATTTAAGGTTTTAATGAAAAATATTCATTTTTATTTTTTACTAGAGCATTTTCCTTTTTTTGAAGCTATTATGAAGGGAAGGCTTATTTTGTTTTGAAAAATGCCTATTAGTTATTATAAAACTTACATCATCCCACTTCTATTTTCAGTTTTTAAATATATTCTTTAAATTGATGTCCCTGGGGACTTGACTATACTTGCTTCTTATTGAGCTTATATGTATTAATTGTATTTTTTGTCTTTATTTATTTTTTTAATATTACATTCAAAAATATGAGGTGCCCATATACCTCCCACCCCCCTCACCCAACACCTCCCCCCATAACAACAACCTCCTCCATCATCATGAGACATTCATTGCATTTGGTGAATACATCTCTGAGCACCGCTGCACCTCATGGTCAATGGTCCACATCATAGCCCACACTCTCCCACATTCCACCCAGTGGGCCATGGGAGGACATACAATGTTCGGTAACTGTCCCTGCAGCACCACCCAGGACAACTCGAAGTCCCAAAAACACCCCTACATCTCATCTCTTCCTCCAATTCCCTACTCCCAGCAGCCACCATGGCCACTTTCTCCACATCAATGCCACATTTTCTTCAACTACTAATCACAACAGTTCATGAATACAATATCAGTAAGTCCACCCTAATTCATACTCTATTCCTCCATCCTGTGGACCTTGGAATGAAAACAATGATTTTTATTTTATATTTAAGATCCATTATTTTCTATAGATAATGATTGATTTCTGCTTTCAAAACTTATCCTAATATAATTACTGGTTTTACTTTTTGAGATGTACACCTAGTTCATTGATAGTCTCCCTTAGTCCATTTGTTTCTCTCTTGATATAATGAACAATTATTTCAAGGATAATAATTATAATATGTGCTTTTCTAATTCTTTATTTTATGCATAATTTGTGTTTGGAAAAAAACTATATTTTTGCTTTCATGATACAAGCTTTGACCTAAGTAATAACAATGTTCTTTTTTTTTTCAACTTCTACTCAATTTATTCATTTTTAAAAAAGATATTACATTAAAAAAATATGAGGTCCCCATTCGCCCCCACCGCCCCCACCCCACCACTTCCCCCCCAATAACACTCTCCCCAATCATCATGTCACATCCATTGCATCTGGTGAGTACATCTCTGGGCATCGCTGCACCCCATGTCCCGTGTTCCACACCATAGCTCACACTTTCCCATGTTCCATCCAGTGGGCCATGGGAGGACATACAACACCCGGCAATTGTCCCTGGGGCACCACCCAGGACAACTCCAAGTCCCGAGAATGCCTCCACATCTCTTCTCTTCCTTCCCTTCCCCGCACCCAGCAGCCACCATGGCCACTTTTTCCACATCAGTGCCACATTTTCTCGATTATTAACCCCAATAGTTCATGAACAGAATATCATTAAGTCCACTCTGATCCTTACTGTAGTCCTCCTTCCTGTGGACCTTGGCTTGGTTGTGTCCATTCCACATCTATGTCAAGAGGGGGTTTAGATTCCACATGGATATTGGATGCAATCCTCCTGCTTTCAGTTGTAGGCACTCTAGGCTCCATGGTGTTGTGGTTGACATTCTTCAACTCCATGTTAGCTGAGTGGAGTAAGTCCAATAAATCAGATTGTAGGAGCTGTAGTCTGTTGAGGTCAGGGCCTGGCTATCATAAACAATGTTCTTTAATTCCTCTTTGTTCTTGGTAATTTTTGCAATTATTATCTATCTACTGTTCATTTAGAACAACCAGAAAATTTGTTCAAGGAACATTGAATACCTAGCTCATATTGGAGTTCATAATTGTAGTTGGTACTCTCTAGAGTATAATTTCATAGTTTTCTTATGCATTATCTTACATCTTTGGTTAAGGTGAAAGAAAGGTGCATATATAAATTCATAATTTAAATATTTCAGTTGTAATATATTATACCGAAGTAGAGAGAAGTTCTAATTTGATGTGGTTTAGTAAGGATTGCTAATTATCCATTCCACACTATTTTAGAAACAAGAAAATTTCAAAAGTTTACACTAATCTGAATACTTACTAATAGCATCAGTCTCTGTAAAGATAAATTTAGTCACTGAAGTAGACAGCTTATGATGCATTTTGCTATGATAACACATGAATGCTGAAATCTGTGCCACTAAATCCATGTCTTTATTTATATAGCAGAATAATTTTTGGGAAAGCTCTTGGTGCATGTTATGTAACCAACATGCCAAATATTTTTAAAATATTCAAACAGAAGCCATTATGGATAAGATATTTTTGAAAACTCATAATTTTAATACTTATGGCTGAACTTAGAGTAGACTTACTATTGTGAAAGATATACAGTAGCAGAAATACATGGAACTGGAAAAATGAAAGTCATTCTGGCAGGACTCACAAAAATTAATACTGCTGTATTTCCCAATTAGAGGGAGTGTCATTTTCATTTTAATTTGGCCAAAATGCAGAATAAATTATTTTCTCTTCTCTTAGCCAGTGATGTATATTAGGGTCCTGCATGTACAGCCATTCCCAGGTAGAAGATGTTTGCAGAATATTTTTTGTCAGAAACAGCCTACACAGAACTACAACCTCAAAAATAGTTTCTATTGCATGAATTTGTATCTTTTCTGATAGGAACAGAAGCAGCAGTTTAAAAAGAGCTGATGTTATTTGAATGAACAAGCCAGAGATTCTGTATATTAAAATTTGAATAGAAAAGAAAAAACCGCAAATACATTTCATAACAATGAAATAGGGATTGTCTGAGATACAGACACTTACATTTCAATTTTAAATGAAGGATTCCAGATAAAAGAAGAGGATCCAAATAAAGTCCAGTGCTGAAATTCTGCTCATTTTAATGACTTCACTTCTATCTTCCTAAGAAGTGAATTAGTACAAATTTGTCCATTGTAATAACCAAATATTATGTTATATATATTTTGCATACAGGTTAGTAACCAACAGTTTAATAAATAATTCATTCCAAGTGAGAAGGCAGTTTTCCCAATGGTATTTAACCCATTTGGTGGTCACCAAATACCTATGTGCTCTCACCATAATTTTATCCCCTTTCTATTTAAGTAAGACCGTATGAATAGATCACAGTACTGATGCGTTCTGCACTCAGAAATAAACATATAGGAACCAGTATTCTAGTCCCTAGCGTTCTTTCTCCTTGCTGCAACAAATGTGAAAGACATACAATAGGCGTTAAGATGACAGGAATACACTGAGGGAATTTCTGAATAACTACACAGAGCAAAATACCTTAGAGGATCTTATGAACCTCAGTGGATTTTCCTTGAGCAAGAAATAAAATTGAGTAGATTAATCTTCACAGATTTCAGCATTCATGTGTTATCACAGCAAAATGCATCATAAGCTGTCTACTTCAGGGACTAAATTTATCTTTACAGAGGCTGATGCTATTAGTAAGTATTCAGATTAGTGTAAACTTTTGAAATTTTCTTGTTTCTAAAATAGTGTGGAATGGATAATTAGCAATCCTTACTAAACCACATCAAATTAGAACTTCTCTCTACTTCGGTATAATATATTACAACTGAATTATTTAAATTATGAATTTATATATGCACCTTTCTTTCACCTTAACCAAAAGATGTAAGATAAGCCATAAGAAACCTATGAAATTATACTCTAGAGAGTACCAACTACAATTATGAACTCCAATATGAGCTAGGTATTCAATGTTCCTTGAACAAATTTTCTGGTTGTTCTAGAGAGTTCCCTCTTCTATACATTTTTCTTAGCATATATTTCAATTTTGACCAATCCTCTGTAATTTGTATCCCACAAATTCTCCTATCATCTCAGAAGACTATACATCCTACTTGTCAGGAAAATAGGGGCTATCATGGAATCATTGTTTCAACCTCAAATCTCCTCAATAATATCTAAAAACACTTTTCACCTTTATGCCTTCCTGCCCAAAGAGAAAAATATATACAGGGGCTCCAATAGATATTTAATTTAACATGTAATCATGTGTTTAATTTACAGCTCCTTCCAAACTCCTCAGAAATTTTTTCTTTTAACACCCATGACAAGAGTACCCTCAGAATGTTTATGGGTCCTATTAAGTTTAATGAGAGTTTTGCTCCAGAATAAAAACAGTGAAGGGGATTAAAATATCCAGTTCTCTTTTTGTATAACAATGAGAGATAGAGTTAGGGTTATATATACAGTTAGAGTTGTTAACATTGCTTTGTGCCATTGCAAGGAATTCTCACTAGATGTTACTTTGATACCATCTCTACTTATATCCTCTTATATATAAAGATCTTCAACCAAGTAATCTTTTTAACAAAAGCACACCCTACTTAAATTAATATATGCGTCACTGGATCCTCAAGGACACTCACTTATTGCTCAATGAAGGTTTTTAATAGTGAATCTTTCTTTGGGTGTGGAGGGTACATACCCCTATCCCTCATCATCTCTTTAAGTATAGGATCAACCAAAAACCAAAGTGCCAAGTGAATTATAGCAACCTAAATGATTCTTGGAAAGACTGAAATCAAGTCCAACTTAGAGGTTGGGAGAGAGGAAATGGAATTGAAGCCCTCAGTACTATACTTTATCTTCTTCATCCTCTAGGTGTAATTTACAAGGAAGGGCTTGATTGTGATTTTTTTCAATATTTTCATATCAATATAGACCTTCACTCTATGTCTGTGTGAATTTCCATCTGTGGTGTACACAAAAGACTACTTTATACCTCCCTATTTTATTTTTTATGATATACTGACTCAACTCATGCAAAAAGAAATGTTTGTGTTCTTTAGTTTCTTTTAGCAAAGTTTGTAGTTTTCTGAATACAGGTCTTTTATGACCTTGGTTAAATTTAGTCCTAATATTTGATTTTTTTATAGTCACTATTATAAGTGGAATTTTTTTCTGAGTTTCTCCTCCCTTTGCTAATCAGTAGTGTATAGAAATGATCTTAATTTTGCACATTAATTGTATATCCCACTAGGTTTTTAAACTAAGTCTATTAATCCCAATATCTATGTTTTGGATTTTTCCAGATTTTCTAGACATGATATCATATCATCAGTGAGAAGTAAAAGTTTTATTTCTTCATTTCCTATTGGGATGTTATTTTATTTTGTTATCTAGTCTACTTGCTCTAGCTAGAATTTGCAGCACAATATTGAATAACAGTTGAGACTTGGCGTCCTTGTTGAGTTTTTTAACTCAGAGGGAAAGTTTTCAGTCTTTCACCATTGAATATAATGTTAGAAATAGGTTTTCCACATATGCTCTTTACCATATTGAGGAATCTACATTCTATTCCTATCTTTTGGAGTGTTTTTTTATTTTATTTTATTTTTTTTATGAAGAATGGGTGCAGTATTTTGACAAATGCCTTTTCTATATTGATAGAGAGGATCACGTGATTACTTTTCTTGAATTTATTAATGTGATATATTACAATAATTGATTTTCTTCTGTTGAAACACCTTTGCATACCTGGAATAAAACACACTTGACCATGGTGCATAATTATTTGAATGTGTTTTTGGATTCTGTTTGAAAGTATTTTGTTGAGGATTTATACATCTATGTTCATTGAAATTATTGGTCTGTGATTTTTTAAATTTTTGTAGTATCTTTACCTGGTTTTGGTGTTAGAGTAATGTTAGGTTCATGCAAAGAGGGTGGTAGCATTCTCGCCTGTTCAATTTTTTGGAATAGATTGAGCAAGTTTGGTATTAGATCTTCTTTTAATGACTGGTAGAGTTCACCTATAAAGACATCTGGTCCTGGACTTTCATCTTTGGGAGGTTCTTGATGACCCTTTCAATCCATTTACTCATGATTGGTTTGTTCTATTTCTTCTAGGGTCAGTGTATATTTTCATGTTTTTCTTGAATTTTGTCCATCTCTCCTGCATTGACTAGTATTTTTCATGCACAGTTGTTCATAGTATCCTCTTACAATCTCTTTTATTTCTGTAGGTCAGTGGTAATGTACCCCTTCTCTTTTTTTATTTCATTTATTTGTGACTTCTCCTTTTTCTTTCTTTGACAATTTTGTTGGTCTTCTCAAAGAACAAAGTTTTGGTTTTGTTGATTCTATTTGTTTTTTTGTAGTCATTTTCATTTATTTCTGCTCTGATCTTTATTATTTCATTCCATCCATTTAGTTTGGTATTATCTTTCTATTCTTTTTCTAGTTCCTTCATGTGATTAGGTTTTCAAATTTTACTCTTTCTTCTTTTTAAACATAAGCACTAAAGGCTATAATTATTCCCCTGAGCACTGCCTTGTAGTATCCCAAATATTTTGAAATGCTCTGTTATAATTTTCATTCATCCCAAGATATATACTTAATTCTCTTTCAAATTCTTTTGATTAAGATTGTGTTGTTTAATTTCCATATATTTATGAATCTTCCTTGTTTCCATCCATTATTAATTTTCTGCTTCTTTCCATCATGATCGGGTAAGGTATTTTGTATAATTTCAATTATTAAAAATTATTGAGACATGTTTTGTAATACAACATATGATCTACCCTGGAGAAGGATCCATGAACACTTGAATATAATATATACTCTGCTGCTTTGGGATGTAATGCTCTATAAATATCTGTTAAGACTAGTTCATTTATCATACTATTCAATCTATCTGATTATTTATCCTCTGTCCAGATGTTCTATACAATACTGAGAGTGGTGTATTGATGTCTCCAAATGCTTTTGTATAGATATATTTCTCCCTTCAAATGGCCAATGTGTGCTTCATGTATCTTGGGTCAACTGGGTTAGGTGCATAAATATTTATAATAGCTGTTTCTTCTTTGTGAATTCCCCCTTCTATTAATATATAATGACATTTTTCATCCCTTAAAAGTTTCCCATTTAACAACTATCTTGTCCAATTTTTGTATTGCACCTTTTGTGGTTACAATTTGCATATATATTCCTCAAACTTTCACTGTAAACCTGTTTGTATCTTTACATCTGAGGTGAGTTTCTTGTAGACAGCATATAGAGGCTCATGCTTTTTTTTTTTATCTTTTCTCCCAGACTTTGTCTCTTGATTGAGGAGTTCGAGCCATTTACATTCAATGCTATTATTGTAAAAGCATTACTTATTTCATCCATTTTGTCCTTTGGCTTTCCACCGTCATATCATACCATTCTCAGACGTTTTTCCTTGAATTTACCCTCCCTAATAATCTTTCTACACATTTCATCAAGTCTCTTACTGTGATGGTTAGGCTAATGGGTCAACCAACTGGGTAATTGTGCCCAGTTCTTTGGCCAAGCAAGCAATGGGCTAATTGTAATACAAGGACATTTATGGAATTTAGTCACCATTGATGTTACTCCAGCGGTGAATCATAGGTAGTTGATTAAAATTACATCTGTCAAGGAGATTGCCATAAGCAGTAAGTGACACTTTTTCCAGTCAGTTGAACACCTTAAAAATCTCCCAGAACTCATCAAGACCTTCATTGGATTCCCATTGAAACCCCTGGTTACAGCCTGCCTATGGAACCTGGATTTGTGCATCCCCAAAGTCATGTGAGAGACTCTGATAAAATCTCTTACTATTGATGGATAACTCTTTGATTTCTGTTTCCATACTGATCCCTGACTAATACACTCACCCTTCTTTTTTTCATTTCAGTGTGCAGTACTCCCTTTTACAACAGATTAACAATGACCTTTTGGTACCTTATTCTCTTTTTTTATTTTTTTTAAGATTTATTTTATTTATTTCTCTCCCCTTCCCCGCCCCTGCCCCAGTTGTCTGTTCTCTGTGTCCATTTGCTGCATGTTCTTTCTTCCACTTCTGTTGTTGTCAGCAGCATGGGAATCTGTTTCTTTTTTTGTTGTTGCTGTTGTGTCATCTTGCTGCATCAGCTCTCTGTGGTTGCAGTGCCATTCTTGGGCAGGCTGCACTTTCTTTCATGCTGAGTGGCTCTCCTTACAGGACACACTCCTTGTGCATGGGGCTCCCCTACATGGGGGGCACCCCTGCATGGCATGGCACTCGTTGTGTGCATCAGCACTGCATGTGGGCCAGCTCAACATGGGTCAAGGAGGCCTGGGATTTGAACTGCAGACCTCCCATGTGGTAGATGGATGCCCTGTCCACTGGGCCAAGTCTGCTTTCCCCATATTCTCTTAGTTATGGTTTGTCTTAAAAGAAATTGGCCTCACCTGCATTTTTAAAGAATTGAGCATTTACTTTTTATTGTGTTTTTTGAAGATACATAGATCACAAAAAATGTTACATAAAAGATACAAGAGGTCCTCACATACCCCGCACCCCATCCCCCCAATCCTCCCACATCAACAACCTCTTTAATCATTGTGGCATGTTCATTGCATTTTGTGAATACATTTTGGAGCACTGTTGTACCGCATGGATTATGATTTACCTTGCACTTTACATTCTCCCTCAGTACACTCAGTGGGTTATGGCAGGATATATAATGTACAACATCTTTCACTGCAATATCATTTAGGACAACATCAAGTCCCCAAAATGCCCCCACATCACATCTCTTCTTCCCGCTACCTCCCTGCAGAAACTACCATGGCCAGTTTCTCCAGATCAACACTACTAGTCACAATACTTCTATAGTAGAAAAACAGTAAGTACACTCTAATCCATATTTTCTTCCTCCATCCTGTAGACCCTGGGATAGTGATGTGCATTCCACCTCTATATTAAGAGGGGGCTTAGATTCCACATGGTTGATGGATGTGATTCTACTGCTTGGAGCTGTAGGCATTCTCGGTTCCCTGGTATGGTGAGTGACCATCTTTGCTTCCCTCTTAGCTGACCTGGGGAAGTCCAATGAATCAGAGAGCAGGATTTGCAACTCTGCTGAGGCTTAGGGCCCAGCTGACACATGGCCAGTCTCTGGGACTCATGTCTCCTGGGTATACACCAACCCCAGCACCAACCACAAATGCAGTAAAAATGACAGAAGAGGCATGTATAGAAAGGTCACATCTGAGTCCATCTTCATCACACTCAGGAACACAAATTCCAAAGTAGTGCCCACTGACATAGCACTGAACTCCAGAGCTGTCTGCCACGGCCATAGAAACTATGTTTCTACATAGTCCTCTGGAACACCTACTTTGGCTATCTCTGGGATCCTGCTGAGGTGTGCAGAACACAACCTTGCTGATGAACTCCCAACTCTTTTTTGAAGCCTCTTAACCATATAATCTCATTTGTCATTACCATTTCCTACCTTTTATTCAAGATCTTTTACTAGTTGCATCACCAGTTAGTGATTGGTAGCAATCCCTCGTGCCAGGGAGGCTCATTCTTGGGAATCATGTCCCATGATGCAGGGAAGGTAATGCATTTACTTGCTGAGTTTGGCTTAGAGAGTGACCACGTTTGAGCAATATGGAAGCTCTCAGGAGGTAACTCTTAGGCACTTGGCAGCTCTAGGCAACTTCAAATTTCAGGCACACAGGCTCATAAGCATGGTCATCAGTAGCAAGGGCTCATCATTGGACCATCCTTCACTGGTCTTTGCCCTTGCACTTGGGGGATTGTTGCTACTCCACTACTGAATGTGATATAGATCCACTTGCTAGGAACTCAGCACTCCCTCAGTTGTCATTTGTAACTGTAACTACTATGAAAATAGCCAATGAATATCCAAAAAATTTATGTACCCTATATACATGCTCCCAAGAACTCCCTCTCAAACTAACTCCATCCTCATTTTTAAGGTCAATTTTGTTGGGTACAGAAATGTAGGCTGGCAGTTTTTCTTTTTCAGTACCTTTAATACATCATACCACTTTCTTTTTGTCTCCATGATTTCTGATGAGTGGTCAGCACTTAGCCTTATTGATGTTCCCTTGTACTTGATTATTGCCTTGCTCTTGCTGCTTTCAGAATTTTCTTTCTCTCTGATATTTGTCATTTTGAATAAGAGGTGTCCCAGAGTTGTTCTATTTGGATTTAATCTGTTTTCAGTGCATTGTTTTTCTTATATATTTATATTTATATGTTTTATAAGGGTTGAAAAGTTTTTGGTCATAATTTCCTCAGATATTGTTCTGTCTCTATTCCATTCTCTTCTCTTTCTAGGATACTGATAAAATGTAGGGTTTTGTGTTTTGTCTTGCCATTCTATCCCCTGAGTCCCTTTTTCATTTTCTTCCATTCTTTTGTCTTTCTTTTCTACTGCCCTTTTCAGATCTGATGTTCTGTCTTCAAAATTAATAATTCTGTCTTCAGGCAATTCAAATCTGCTATTAGGTCCCTTAGGTCCCTCTAAAGGTTTTTTTTTTTTTTTTTTTTTTTTGGTGTTACTTTGTATTATATATATAGAGAGAGAAAAAAGATAGATCACAAAAATTGTTATATTAAAAATATATAAGGGAAGTGATTGTGACTCAACTGATAGAGCATCTACCTACCATATAGGAGGTCCAGGGTTCAATACCCAGGGCCTCCTGGCTCATGTGATGAGCTGGCCCACATGCAGTGTTACCATGCACAAGGAGTGTCAAGCCATACAGGGGTGTCCCCTATGTAGGGGAGCACCATGCACAAGGAGTGTGCCCTGCAAGAAGAGCCACCCCACATGAAGAAAGTTCAGCCCACCCAGGAGTGGTGCTGCACATATTCAGAGCTGAAGCAGCAAGATGATGCAAAAAAAAAAAAAAACAGTGACACCAATTCCTGGTGCTGCATGATAAGAATTCAAGCAGACACAGAAGAACACAGAGTGAATGGACACAGAGCACAAACAATGGGGGGAAAGGGGAGAGAAATAAATTGAAAACATCTTTACATATATATATACATATATATATGAGGGTCCAATATATCCCACACCCCACCCTTCCACTCCTCCCACATCAACAACTTCTTTCATCATTGTGGCACATTCATTGCATTTATTTAATACATTTTTTAGCACTGCTGCACTGCATGGACTACAGTTTACTTTGTAGTACACACTCTTCACCCAGGATTTTCAGTAAGCTATGACAGGATATATAATGTCCAGCATCTGTCCCTGGAATATCATTTAGGACAACTTCACGTCCCAAAAATGTCCACATATCACATCTCTTCTTCTCTCTGCTTGCCCTCAGCAACTACCATAGCCACTTTCTCCAGATCAATGCTACAGTTTCTTCCAGTACTTTTCACAATAATTCTATAGTAGAATACTAGTAAGTCCACTCTAATCCATATATTATTCCACCATCCTGTAGATCCTGAGATGGTGAGCCTCTAGAATATCTATTATCTCATCTATCTTGTCTTTCTTTCCAAGAAGCTCTGTTACTTTTATTTACAGTATTTTGAATTGTTATTTATGCTCACCCAGTGTCTTCTTAATATCTTTTATCCCTTTAGTCATATTTTCCTTCAATTCTTCAAATTGATTTAGGAAATTTTTGTGGTAATCACTGAGTAGTTTTCTTAAGTCCTGTATTTCATCAGAATATTTGGTGTATTCCTTCAGCTGGATCATCTATTACTGTTTCCTAGTATGGCTTGTAAATTTTTGCTGATTTCTAGGCCATAAATACGTGAGTGAATTTATTTGGATGTTTAATATCTCTCTTGTGTAGTGTTTCTCTTTTTTTTAATACATCTTTGATTTTTGGTAAATGTATTTTAAATCTTTAAAATTTTCCAGTTTTATATATTACATTCAGGCTAGGGACTCACTAACTGGATACTGATTTTCTCCCTGGAATTTGGACCAAAGAGAGAGCTGAAAGCAGTTTTGTTCTTGCAATTTACTGGTTGGCCAGTAGTTCACACTCAAGGATAAACTTTTCTATGGAGTTGTTTCTTTCAACCTCTGCTTTCAAGTGTTTCTTGTCTGGCCAGAGCCAAGATTCAAAGTGGGAGCTGCTGTCTGAATTAACTGGAGAGAAAGCCTCCAACTCATTCTCCCTCTTCCCCAAAAACAGCTGATAGGGAGGAAGATGCCTGTTCCCCTCTCAGTCAGCTGTGGTGAGCCTGGGATTTTTCCCAGGCTTAATGTGTTTAATGTGGGGAATGGGAGATCTTTCTGACCAGAGTGGAGATTTGACAGTTTATAATTGTTGCTTTGGGTTCTTCCTATTTCTACCCCTTGTTCTCCTGGGAGTTGTGTAGCACTACTCAAACCAGTTCACTCATATAGCTTTTAGATCTTTCTATATTGTTTTTGTGAGAGTCAAGCAATGCCTGCATACTGTGGAACCATCTTCCCAGAATAAAAAGATATTTTTATATCCATGCATTTTAAATCATTCAACTGAGAGTAAGAATCTTCAAAAATCAGCCCCTAAATTTCCACAGGCAATCATTAATTAAACATTCACAGTAATCAGGTTATTTTGGAGGCATTTATTTAGTTTTAATAATGAGAATAATATATTAATGATATCTATGTATTATAATAAAAATCATATATTTACACATATAGTAACCTTTTTTGGTGACCTTCATTCCTTATGTAGATTGATATTTCCATCTAGAATCATTTTCCCTCTGCCTAAAAGCCTCTTTGTCTATATTATATGAGTGTGCTGACAACGAATTATGTCAGTTTTATGTGAATGAAAAAAATCTTTATTTTCTGTCTTTTAAAGATATATACCTTATAGCTTGACAATTTTTTGATGCACTTTTCTTTCATACAGGGCCCCACTGTCTTGTGGCTCTCATTGGTTCAGGCATAAATAATCATGTCATTTTTATATTCATTCCCTGTATAACTATTTATTTTTCAACCTTGTTCTATTCAGAAGAGGAAATTGAGACCCAGGAAAGTGGAGATAATTGGCCATGATAATACATATTGGCCATAAGTAAGATAATTTACCTGACAGTGTCATAGTAATAGCTAAGTCAGTCATGAAAACATTTTCCTCAATTCAATTCATAAAATACATTCAAAGCATTTTCTACACAAAAAATATTAGCTTGATATTTTCAAAAGCTATCTCTTTTATATCTACTAATAATACCTTATTTTTCTTTAACAGGACCTGGTAAGTTAATTGACATTCATAAAGCCATATGATTGGAAAGTGAAATAATTGGGAATCATACCCAATTTCATTCATTCCAGGCATAATTCATCTAGGATGCCAGTATGGTCCATTCAGGAAGAGTATGTCTCTTATTAGAATTTGAATTTTCTGCTTCAAATTTCTATTCCATTCTATAGCCACAAAAAATTACAAAATCAAAGATGCAGGTTTCCAGCAGGAGTATCAAAGATAAGAGGAAGTTAGTTGCTCCTTTCTCTTCATCCTCTTTCTTCTCAGCAGCTGAACATTGGATGCATCTGAGAAGTAAACCTTGCCTTCCCCTGGAGATAGAACATGCCTAAACAATCCAGACCAGTTTTAAGTCAGCACTTCTTCTCCCATCCAATGTGGACACATCACAGCACCAGTTTCTGATGAATTACAATAGCATTATGAGTGAAGATCAGAATTAGAAATCAGAACATAATGAAATTAAATCTGAGCACTATTAATTATTAGTTTTTGCCAATGGCCAAATTTGTTTTTATATGAAGTGGAAATTATATGACCTTCATCATGGGGATTCTATTAGAATCAGGTCAGATACCACACTTACAAAGTTGACTGATAGAAGTGTTCATTACATATTAGTTCTAATGATATTCACATATCCTTTAACACTTATAAACTTTTCTGAGAATCTCAACTTCACTAATATCTAATAGTGAATTCTATAGGGGAGATCAAAGACTCTGTAGCAGTTTGATATGATTATGAATTCCAAAAATATATGTTGGATTATGTTTGCAGTCTGGTCTGTACTTGGACATGATTAAGTTATGGTTAGGGTTTTGATTGGGCCACATCACTGGGTTGAGATAAAAGGCATTGCAAAGGAAAGAGTTGAGTGTTTTTTCATGTTGGAGTTTTGATGTTGGAGTTTGATGCTGAAGTCGTAAGTGGAAGCCCCAGGAAGTAAGCACTCAGAGGAAAGAGAAGCAAGGCCCAGGAAGAGAGGACCTGAAACAGGAGAATAAAGCAGAGGAATAAAGATGGCTCCTTAGACATGGCAGAAACCCCTGGGAGCAAGAGAGGCATTCATCTGACAGTTTACAGCTGACCTTGTGGAATGTAGCAGAGTCTAGAGAAGGTCACAGTCTACAGCTGAGCTTGTGGAGAAAACAGAGGAGATGAGCCCAGAGAAACCGAGGAAGCTTGATCCCTCACAGACTTCAGTAGCCATCTACTCCAACATGTAGAAATAGACTTTGGTGAGGGAAGTAACTTATGCTTTATGTCCTGGTATCTGTAAGCTTCTACCCCAATTAAATACTCTTTTACTAAAACAAACAATTTCTGCTATTTTGCACCAGCACCCTTTTGACTGACTGATACACACACTCTCATCCTGGTTAGGCCTGATATATTCTCAAAGAGGTGTGTGTATTTCAAGAAGATGTGTGAGTTCCTAATAAGGGAGGACAGACAAGTGCATCAAACCCTCCATGTCATTGCTTGTAACTATGAGTCTTATTCTTCAAGGAATGAACACTGGTGCTCAACATGGGCCCCAAAGGGAGGGGGAGAGATAGACAGATTAAATGGAGTAGGGAGTAGATAGGGGGCAATGGAAGTGTTCTTCATGATCTTGCAATGATGGATACAGGCCATGTTGAATTTCATCAAAAATTTATAATATTGGTTCAGATGAAAGATGGTCGCTGAGTGAACTTGCCTTTGTATGAACTTAACCAACAACAAGAAACTAGAATAAGAAGAAAAAAGAGACAAAGAGAAGATATAACACCTATGCAAAAATAACAGCTAATTAACCTCCAAGAGCAGACAAAGAAGCTAAGGAACTGATTAAATCTGTCAAGATAAAGAGATGACCAGAAAGCAACAAAAATCTACAAACCAAACCAGTAATCAGGAAAACATGGCTGAATCCAATCAACAAACCAATAATCACGAAGGGGAGCAAAACTTGGCACAAGCAATGAAAGACCTCAGAACATTTATCACCGACAAATTTGACGAAGTAATGAAAGAGGTTAACAACATGAAGACATCACTTGGAGGGGAAATTGCAGACATACGCAAAAACATAACAGATATGATGGGAATGAACACCACAGTTCAAGAAATCAAAAATACACTTGCAGCAAATATCAGCAGACTAGAAGAGACAGAGCAAAGAATTAGTGATGTGGAAGACAGTACATCAGAAATCAAACAGATAGTAAAAGGGGTCAATAAGAAGATAGAAAAAATCCAATTAGGACTTAGGGAGCTGAATAACAATGCAAAAAGCTCAAGCATACGTATTATAGGCATTCCAAAAGGAGAAGAGAAGGGAAAGGGGTCAGAAGGAGTGTTGCAGGAAATAATGGCTGAAAACTTCCCAAATCTACTGAAAGAGACAGATGTACATATCCAAGAAGCACAGCACACTCCACTAGTCATAAACTCGAACAGGCCCACCCCAAGACATATACTTGTCAAATTATCCAATGCTCAAGACAAAGAGAAAATCCTAAAAGCAGCAAGAGAAAAGAAAACCATCACAAACAAGGGAAGCTCAATTAGATTAAGTGCTGATTTCTCATCTGAAACCATGGAGGCAAGAACACAGTGGTATGATATAGTCAAGGTACTAAAGGAAAAAAATTTCCAACCAAGAATGCTCTATCCAGCTAAACTAGCATTCAAACATGATGGAGAGTTCAAAATATTCGCAAACAGAAACTGAAAGAGTATACCAACAAGAAACCTCCCCTTCAAGAAATTCTAAAGGGAGTTCTGCAGGAAGAAAGGAAAAAACAGGAAAGGCAGAGTTGGAGGAGAGTATAAGACCAACAACAACAACAACAAAAAAGACAAAAAAAAACATATACAAACAAAATATGACAAACACAAATCCAATCAAAATATGGCTAACACAAATAATTCCTTGATAGTAATAACAGTGAATGTCAAAGGATTAAACTCACCTATTAAAAGATTCAGACTGGGACATTGGATAAGGAAATATGACCCATCCGTATGCTGTCTACAAGAGACAGATCTTAGACCCAGAGATGCATGGAGATTGAAAGTGAATGGCTGGAAAACAATCATACAAGCTAACAATAACCAAAAAAAGGCAGGAGTAGCTATATTAATATCAGACAAAATAGACTTTAAATGTGAAACAATTGTGAGAGACAAAGAAGGATACTACATTTTAGTGAAAGGGACAATCTGTCAAGAAGATCAAACAATCATAAATATTTATGCCCCTAACAAGGGTGCCTCTAAATACGTCAGGCAAATGCTGGAAAAACTAAGTGAAACAATAGATACATCTACAATTATAGTGGGGGATTTTAATACACCACTATCAACTCTGGACAGAACATCTCAAAAGAGAATCACCAAAGAAACAAAACATCTGAATAGTATATTAGAGGAGCTGGATCTAATAGACATATATAGATCACTACACCCAAACACAGCAGGATATACATTTTTCTCAAGTGCACATGGATCATTCTCCAAGATAGATCATATGCTAGGCCACAAAGAAAGGCTGAACGAATTCAGAAAGATTGAAATCATACAAAACATTATCTCTGACCACAGTGGAGTCAAGCTGGAGATTTGCAAGGGACAGAAGCCCAGATTTCACACAACGATTTGGAAATTAAACAGCACACTCTTAGAAAAACAGTGAGTCAAAGAGGAAATCTCAAAAGAAATCAATGACTACCTTGAAACAAATGATAATGATAACACAACATACCAAAATTTATGGGATGCAGCTAAAGCAGTACTGAGAGGGAAGTTTATAGCCATAAATTCATATATCAAAAAAGAAGAAAGAGCAAAAATTGAAGAACTAACTGCACATTTGAAGGAATTAGAAAAACAACAACAAAGTAACCCAACAGGAAGAAGAAGGAAGGAAATAACAAAGATAAGAGCAGAACTAAACGAAATAGAAAATAAGAAAGCACTTGAACAGATAAACAAGACCAAGAGCTGGTTTTTTGAGAAGATTAACAAAATTGACAAACCTTTAGCGACACTAACAAAGAAAAAAAGAGAGAAGATGCAAATACACAAAATAAGAAATGAGAAAGGCGATATCACCACTGACCCCACAGAAATAAAGACTATCATAAGAGGATATTTTGAAAAACTATATTCCAACAAAAATGACAATCTAGAGGAAATGGACAAATTCCTAGAAACACATAAGCAGCCCATATTGACAAAAGAAGAAATTGATGACCTTAACAAACCAATCACAAGCAGAGAGATAGAATCAGTTATTAAAAATCTCCCAACTAAGAAAAGCCCAGGGCCAGATGGCTTCACAGGTGAATTCTACAAAACATTCTGGAAAGAACTGACACCAATCTTGCTGAAACTATTCCAAAAAATCGAAACAAAGAACATTACCCAACTCCTTCTATGATGCCAACATTACCCTAGTACCAAGCCAAACAAAGACATCACAAGAAAGGAAAATTACAGACCAATTTCTCTAATGAACCTAGACGCAAAAATACTTAACAAAATACTTGCTAATCGTATTCAACAACACATTAAATGAATTATACACCACGACCAAGTGGGATTCATCCCAGGTATGCAAGGGCGGTTCAACATAGGAAAATCAATCAACGTAATACACCATATAAACAGATTGAAGGAAAAAAATCACATGATTATATCTATTGATGCAGAAAAAGCATTTGACAAAATACAGCACACTTTCTTGATAAAAACACTCCAAAAGATTGGAATACAAGGAAACTTTTTGAACATGATAAAGAGTATATATGAAAAACCTAAAGCCAATATTGTGTACAATGGAGAAATTCTAGACTCCTTCCCTCTAAACTCAGGAAAAAGAGAAGGATGCCCACTGTCTCAGCTCCTATTTAACATTGTCTTAGAAGTACTTGCTCGAGCACTGAGGCAAGAACCAGAAATAAAAGGCATTCAGATTGGAAAGGAAGAAGTCAAAATGTCATTATTTGCAGATGACATGATCCTATACATAGAAAACCCTGAGAGATCTACAACAAAGATTCTAGAACTCATAAATGAGTTTAGTAAAGTGGCAGATTATAAGATCAATGTGCAAAAATCAGTAGCATTTCTGTACACCAATAATGAGCAAGATCAGGAGGAAATCAAGAAACAAATACCATTCACAATAGTAAATAAAAAAAATCAAATACTTAGGAATAAATTTAACTAAAGAAGTAAAGAACTTATACACCAAGAACTATACAAGATTGTTCAAGGAAATCAAAGAAGACCTAAATAAATGGAAGACTATTCCTTGTTCATGGATAGGAAGACTGAACATTATTAAGATATCTATCCTACCTAAACTGATCTACACATTCAATGCAATCCCAATAAAAATCAACACAGCCTTCTTTAAGGAACTAGAAAAACTAACTATGAAATTTATTTGGAAAGGAAAGAGACCCCGAATAGCCAAAGACATACTGAAAAAGAAAAACGAAATTGGAGGAATCACACTACCTGACTTCAAAA
Source organism: Dasypus novemcinctus (assembly GCF_030445035.2). Lineage (NCBI taxonomy): Eukaryota > Metazoa > Chordata > Mammalia > Cingulata > Dasypodidae > Dasypus > Dasypus novemcinctus. The sequence continues at coordinate 34,801,476 of NC_080701.1, read as the reverse complement.
CATACTACAAAGCTACGGTGGTGAAAACAGCATGGTATTGGCATAAGGAGAGACACATAGACCAATGGAATCGAATTGAAAGCTCTGATATAGAACCTCACATATATAGCCATATAATATTCGATAAAGCCACCAAACCCTCTCAACTGGGAGAGAGTGGCCTATTCAACAAATGGTGTCTGGAGAACTGGATAACCATATGTAGAAGAATGAAAGAGGAAACCATCTCACACCTTATACAAAGATCAACTCAAGATGGATCAAAGACCTAAATATAAGAGCCAAGACCATAAAGACCTTGGAAAGCAGTGTAGGGAAACATCTACAGGACCTTGTAATAGGAAATGGATTTGTGAATATCTCACCAAAAGCACGAGCAGCAAAAGAACTAATAGATAAATGGGACTTCCTCAAAATTAAAGCCTTCTGCACCTCAAAGGAGTTTGTCAAGAAAGTAAAAAGGGAGCCCACACAGTGGGAGAAAATATTTGGCAACCATATATCTGATAAGAAACTTATAACTTGCATATATAAAGAACTCCTATATCTTGAAAATAAAAAGATAAACAACCCATTTAAAAAATGGGAAAAAGACTTAAACAGACACTTCTCCAAAGAAGAAATACAAATGGCAAAAAAGCACATGAAAAAATGTTCCAAATCTCTAGCTATCAGAGAAATGCAAATCAAAACCACAATGAGATACCATCTTACACCCATAAGATTGGCAGCTATGAAAAAAACAGAAGAATACAAGTGCTGGAGAGGATGTGAAGGAAGGGGAACACTCATCCACTGCTGGTGGGAATGCAGAAGGATCCAACCATTCTGGAGGACAGTATGGCAGTTTCTCAAAAAACTAACCATAGATTTGCCATATGACCCAGCAATACCACTGCTGGGTATATACCCAGCAGAACTGAAAACAAGGACGCAAACTGATATATGTACACCAATGTTCATAGCAGCATTGTTCACTATCGCCAAAAGTTGGAATCAACCCAAAAGCCCATCAACAGATGAGTGGATCAATAAAATGTGGTATATACACACAATGGAATACTACTCAGCTGTAAGAACAAACACACTACAAACACATGTGATAACATGGATGAATCTTGAGAACCTTATGTTGAGTGAAGCAACCCAGACATTAAAGGACAAATACTACATGACCTCAATGATTTGAAATAACCAAGCTGCCCTAGACAGCAAGAGACTGAACGATAGGCTTACAGGAAATCGGAGGGTGGAGGAAGGATGTGAGCCGATGTCTGCAGGGGTGGAATTTAAGGCGAGATGGTGGTAAGTATGAACGCAAAGAAGAGATAAAAGGGGGCCAGGGTTTGCCTTTGGTTGGGGCTTTGCGGGTTTGAGGGAGGCTGGGGATGGGTGGATGGGTAACATTACCAAAAAGTGGGGGGAGGGAGGGGTAGCATACGAACACAGGAGAGGGTCAGGTGTTGGTGGAGAGTAAAATGCCAAGAAAATCATATCAAAATATAATAAAGAGGGTTACCTGTTTAGAATGCTTGGAGGGGAGGGTCTGATGCAGGACGGTCTCCTGGGGAATGTCTAAATGCTCATTCTGCCAGAGTGGGTGACACCATGGGGTAGAAACCCAAGTAGTGAGAGTGGGGGTGGACCCACATCCTGGGGAGGACTAATGCCATCAAATAGAGGGAACTGTATCCCTCGAAAGAAAGGGTGGCTCCCGGGGCATTGGGGCAGTTGAGCAAGTTAGACCCTGAACACTATTCCATCTATATCTGGAAGGGGCTCCTCGGGAAACGGAGGTTGGCTGTCACTGTGGGCACCAAGGTGGAAGGGAAAATGGATGTTAAATGTGTGTAACCAAGGTAAATGGGGGGTAAGAGAGGAGTTTTGTGAGAGTACACAAGGATGGATATAAAACATGTAATATTACACCATAACATATAGGAGATGACAGACTGATAATGTAAACCATAATGTAAAACATAGGATAACTAAGAATGTAAAAAACTGTGTATCCTAAAGTATGCACCACAATGTAAGCACAGATGTCACCTTGTTTGAAAGCTATTGTCTCAGACTCCGTACATTACATTAAGTAAATATGATGTGAATAGGGTGTAAGAGTATCGCTGTGGAAGGGAAAGGTTTTGTGGTGGATATATGGGAGTGCTGTATACTATATATATGCATTGCTGTGGTCTAGGGCTCCTGTGAAGAGAAACTCAATAATTAGGGCGGGGGGGGAAAGATAGGATGTAGAATTTTTTCCAAGTCGACACGTATTCTTTATATAACTTTTAAACCCATCACTATATGCCATTTCCTAGTAAGGGACCCTGACATTATATTGGGCTTCAAATTTCAGGGAGTTCTGGATCACAGAGTGGTTCAACAAAGGCAATGGAGGAATACTGGTATGGGATACCATTGACAGGGGATATATGGCTGACAGGGAGCTGTACAGAACATATGTCCAGGGTGCATGGCAATGTTTGGATATACTCATAGTGGCAACAATTAAAAACCACAGCAGGGGGGGTACTGGGTTTCTGGCCAGTGGTGCTCTGTCGTGGTCCCTAGGGGAGCAGCGACAGTCTCCCAGGTGCAGCGGTGGGGACCAGGAGGGAGTGAGGGCTCAACAGTGAGCCCCTGATGCTAATGACTATGCTTGTGAGCTGATAAGCCTAAAATAAGAACAAGGCCTAGAGCAGCATTGTGCCTGGGAATTTCCTCCTGTCAGCCTTCATGTTACTCAAATGTGGCTAGTCTCGAAGCCAAACTCAGCATGTAAATGCAATGCCTTCCCCCCAGCGTGGGACATGACACCCGGGGATGAGCCTCCCTGGCACCAAGGGACCACTATCAACTACCAACTGATGATGCAACTGGAAAATGACCTCATATGGAAGGTTCAACACGGATCAGCGGAATATCCCTGTCTACATAAAATAACATGACTTTAAAATGCTGTTTGACATAATGTAAGGGGGAAATGGAAAGGAGAAATGAGTTTATATGGCTACGAGTCTCTAAAAAAGAGTCTGGAGGCTGTCAGAAGGATTGCCCTTATGCACAACTGAGCAGAGTCTGAGAGACAGATAAAGCAGATACAACCCCCAGATATCGGTTCCTTCGAGGGCTAAAGAGACCCATGGGAGTTATGGTCATGGCCGATGGGGTTAACTACCAGGTCAGATGGCCCCTCTTTAGAACTGGTGTTTATGTGTGATGAATCTGGACTCAGATGGGATCTCTCTTCATAAGACTTTCATGATAATGTGCTGGAGGTGCAGTTAGTGTCGGGGTTTAAGATATATTTAGGGGCTTTGAATCTCTGGACTGACAATGTGATAGCCAGGTCCTGAGCCTCAACAGACTCCAGCACCTACAATCTGACTTATTGGGCTCACCACACTCAGCTAAGATGGAGTTGAAGAAGGACAACCACCACACCATGGAGCCTAGAGTGATTACAACTGAAAGTGGGAGGATTGCATCCAGCATCCATGTGGAATCTGAGCCTCCTCTTGACATAGAGGTGCAATGGACACAACCAATCCAATGTCCACATAGAAAAGGTGGCATTGGATTGAGAAAAGTGGACATGATGGCTGATGGGTATGGGGAAAGGCAGGAAGAGATGAGAAGTGGAGGCGTCTTTGGGACATGGAAATGCCCTGGATGGTGCTTCAGGGGCAGTCACCAGACATTGTAAATCCTCACAGGGCCCACTGGATGAAATGGGGGAGAGTATGGGCCATGATGTGGACCATTGACCATGAGGTGCAGATGTGCCCAAAGTTGTACTTGCCAAATGCAATGGATATGTCATGATGATGGGAAGGAGTGTTGCTGGGGGGGGGGGGAGAGGTGGGGTGGGGGTGGTAGCGTTCAAAGGGACCTCATATATATATATATTTAATGTAATATTATTACAAAATCAATAAAAAAATAAAATAAAATAAAATAAATTTATAATATTGTATGATCAAGAATGTAGACCAAAATGTAAATCAGACTCGGAGGCAGGGCAAGATGGTGGCTGACTGAGCTTACCTGATGGTCTCTCCTGCAAAGAGGTGGCTGGGCAGCATTGGAGGTTCTTTGGGGCCAGGCTGTTTCAGAGTTTTTGCAGGGCAGAAGGTGTCTGGACATCGATTTGGTGGGTAGGTAACAGAGAAAATTCATTTATAAAATATTATTGAGACTCTATTGCATGGAGGTCAGGGCTGCGCGCAGGATGCTCCCTCCTGGGGTGGATGGAACCACAGCACCGGGCACTGCAGTGGTGTTTTTTTGGAGGCTCTGCAGTACTGGGGAATTCATAAGCCCTGAGTGGCCTATTGGGGAGTTGATGGGACAGGAGGCCCTTGTGGGCCAATTTGGGGAGATGAGCAGGAGTTTTATTGCAAAGCAGGGGAATTTTTGATTGTGGACACAAATAATAGTGCTTCCTCCTAGAGCCCGCCCTCCCCCCCAAGCCAGGCTGCTGATCTGCAGTGGACTTAAATTGATAGCAATAAAGAGATGCCATCAGGGTCTGGCAGGGTGGGAGATGTCTGGAAGCCGATTAGGGGAATATTTTGCAAAGTGTGGAAATTTCGGGTTTGGACTCTGTTATTAGCATTTCTGGCTGGAGCCCCACCCCCAGGACTGGCTATTGATCTGTGTCATTAAATTGGCTGCAGTGTAGAGACACCCCCAGGTGGCCATTCTGGGGGCTTACAGGGTGGGAGGGGTCCTGAAGTAGAATTGGTGATACATCCACAGAATAGACCCCAGTGAGTGAGTGAATTGTGGGGTACAGACACACAGGAGAGAGCTTGCGGATGTGACCTCACCCATAGGGCTGGCACCTAGCTACAGGGATCCCTGAAGGCTGTGATGCACTGCAGTGCTCCCAGGCTCCCTGTTAACCGGACTTGAGGTTGCCAGGCCTGAGTCCCCTAAACCCTGTTTGTTCACACCCAAGAGACTCACACCTCTTGATTCTTCAATATCTCAGACTTTCCATCCCTGAATCCATCACACCCTGAGGTCCATCTGAGGTCCTTGAATGTCCTACCACTCAACATTTGCATTTCTTCTTTTTTGCTTTGTTTTGTTTTGTTTTTATTTTTATTTTATTTTATTTTTTATTTTTTTCAATATCCTGATGGCTAACATTGCATTATCCCCTAGTCTTTTCTCCCAGTGTATCCCCCAAAGTCTTTTTTTTCAGTCATTTAGGGTTTTTTTGTTGTTGTTGTGGCTGTTGTGGTTGGTGTATATCTTTTTTTTTTCTTTTCCCTACCTGTTCCCCACCCTTTACCCACCCCCTTTTCCTTTCTTCCTTACTTCTCTTTTTTTTTTCTCTCTCTCATCCCTCATTTTCTTCTTATTTTATTTTATCTTAATTATACAATACGTGCTGCAGGGAACACCTCACATTTGCTGGGTTTCCTCATCCTCCACTGCCTCATTCCTGTGTGAATAGATTTTGGCTACCTACAATATCCGCTTTCCCCTACATCTTGATATCCTCCATCATCTACTGTCTCTCCTATATTCCACCTCCCTTTATTTGATCCACAAAATATCTAACTCTTAATTTCTAATACCTTTCTTTTGTTTTCTGTCTGTTATCCACTCTTTAAACTATTGCCTTTCTTTTCTCTTCTCCTCTCTCACAAAAACAATAGCTTTTTAATTCATACCATATTCCTCCCATATTCAGTCAACTACCTCATTATAGGTACTCTACCTACTGCTATAATGCTACACAACTTACATGAATCTAACATCCATCCTCCCAGATCTCATATTGTTGCTCTGTTAACATATATCACCAATACCACTTTACACTTATTCCTTGCTTACACAATTGCCTTTCCCTGGCCCTAATACTTTTCCTTTAAAGTGAACTCAACCAGCAATAAGAAATTAGAATAAGAAGAAACAAAGTGACAAAGAGAAGATATAACACTTATGCAAAAACAACAGCTAATTAATCTCCAGGACTAGACAAAGAAGCTAAGGAACGGATTAACCCATCAAGATAAAATGATGACAAGACAGCAACAAAAATCTACAAACCAAACCAGTAATCAGGAAAACATGGCTGAATCCAATGAACAAACTAAAAATCAGGAAGGGGAGCAGAACTTTGCACAAGTAATGAAAGATCTCAGAACATTTATCACTGACAAACTAAATGAAGTAAAGGAAGGTAACAACAAGACAACAATTGCAGGGGAAATTGCAGACATATGCAAAAAGATAACAGATATGATGGGAATGAACATCACAGTTCAAGAAATCAAAAATACACTTGCAGCAAATATCAGTAGACTAGTAGAGGCAGAACAGAGAATTAGTGATGTGGAAGACAGTACATTGGAAATCAAACAGATAGTAGAATTAGTTGATAAAAACATAGGAAAAAAACAAACAACTAGGACTTAGGGACCTGAATGACAATGCAAAATGCTCAAACATATGTATTATAGGCATTCCAGAAGGAGAAGAGAAGGAAAAGGGGTCAGAGGGAGTGTTGCAGGAAATAATGGCTGAAAACTTCCCAAATCTACTGAAAGAGACAGATGTACATATCCAAGAAGCACAGCACACCCCAATCATCATAAACCCCAACAGGCCCACCCCAAGACATATACTTGTCAAATTATCCAACGCTCAAGACAAAGAGAAAATTCTAAAAGCAGCAAGAGAAAAGAAAACCATCACATACAAGGGAAGCTCCATAAGATTAAGTGCTGATTTCTCATCTGAAACCATGGAGGCAAGAAGGTAGTGGTATGATATAGTCAAAGTACTAAAGGAAAAAAATTTCCAAACAAGAACACTCTATCCAGCTAAACTAGCATTCAAAAATGATGGAGAGTCCAAAATATTCACAGATAAACAGAAACTTAAAGAGTATGCCAACAAAAAACCTCCCCTTCAAGAAATTCTAAAGGGAGTTCTGCAGGAAGAAAGGAAAAAACAGGACAGGCAGAGTTGGAGGAGAGTGTAAGAACAACAAAAAAGACAAAAAGAGAAGGGGGAAAAAAAGCAAACAAAATATGACAAACACAACTCCAATCAATATATGGTTAACACAAATAATTCCTTGAAAGTAATAACACTGAATGTCAATGGAGTAAACTCACCTATCAAAAGATTCAGACTGGGACATTGGATATGGAAATATGACCCATCTATATGCTGTCTACAAGAGACACATCTTAGACCCGGAGACACATGGAGGTTGAAAGTGAATGGCTGGAAAACAATCATAAAGGAAACAACAACCAAAAAAAGGCAGGAGTAGCTATATTAATATTACACAAAATAGACTTTAAATGTGAAACAATTGTGAGAGACAAAGAAGGATACTACATTTCAGTGGAAGGTACAATCTGTCAAGAAGATTGAACAATCATAAATATTTATGCTCCTAACAAGGGTGCCTCTAAATACATGAGGCAAACACTGGAAAACTAAGTGAAAGAATAGCTGCATCTACAATTATAGTGGGGGATTTTAATACACCACTATCAACTCTGGACAGAATATCTCAAAAGAGAATCACTGAAGAAACAAAACATTTGAGCAGTATATTAGAGGAGCTGGATCTAATAGACATATATAGATCATTATACCCAAACACAGCAGGATATACATTTTTCTCAAGCACACATAGATCATTCTCCAAGATAGACCATATGCTAGGCCACAAAGAAAGGCTTAATTAATTCAGAAAGATTGAAATCATACAAAATAATATCTCTGACCACAGTGGAGTCAAGCTGGAAATTTGCAAGGGTCAGAGGCCCAGATTTCACACCACGATATGGAAATTAAACAGCACACTCTTAGGAAAACAGTGGGTCAAACAGGAAATCTCAATAGAAATCAATGACTCCCTTGAAACAAATGATAATGATAACACAACATACCAAAATTTATGGGATGCAGCAAAAGCAGTATTGAGAGGGAAATTTATAGCCATAAATTCATATATCAAAAAAGAAGAAAGAGCAACAATTGAAGAACTAAGTGCACATTTGGAGGAATTAGAAAAAAAAAAAACAACAAAGTAATCCAACAGGAAGAAGAAGGAAGGAAATAAAAAAGACAAGAGCAGAACTAAATGAAATAGAAAATAAGAGAGCACTTGAAAAGATAAACAAGTCCAAGATCTGGTTTTTTGAGAAGATCAACAAAATTGACAAACCTTTAGCAACACTAACAAAGAAAAAAAGAGAGAAGATGCAAATACACAAAATAAGAAATGAGAAAGGCGATATCACCACTGACCCCACAGAAATAAAGACTATCATAAGAGGATACTTTGAAAAAATATATTCCAACAAAAATGACAATTCAGAGGAAGTGGACAAATTCCTAGAAACACATAAGCAGCCCGTATTGATGAAAGAAGAAATTGATGATCTAAACAAACCAATCACAAGTAAAGAGATAGAATCAGTCATTAAAAACCTCCCAACTAAGAAGGGCCCAGGGCCAGATGGCTTCACAGGTGAATTCTACAAAACATTCCGGAAAGAACTAACACCAATCCTGCTGAAACGCTTCCAAAAAATCGAAACAGAAGGAACTTTGCCTAACTCCTATGAAGCCAACATTACACTAGTACCAAAGCCAAACTAGGACACCACAAGAAAGGAAAATTACAGACCAATTTCTCTAATGAACCTAGATGCAAAAATACTTAACAAAATACTTGCTAATCGTATTCAACAACACATTAAATGAATTATACACCATGACCAAGTGGGATTTATTCCAGGTATGCAAGGATGTTTCAACATAAGAAAATCAATCAATGTAATACACCATATAAACAGATTGAAGGAAAGAAATCATATGATTATATCTATACATGCAGAAAAAGAATTTGACAAAATACAGCACACTTTCTTGATAAAAACACTCCAAAATATCGGAATATAAGGAAATTTTTTGAACATGATAAAGAGTATGTATGAAAAACCTACAGCCAACATTGTTTACAATGGAGAAATCCTAAAATCCTTCCCTCTAAGTCAGGAACAAGACAAGGATGCCCATTGTCTTTCCTCCTTTTTAACATTGTATTAGAAGTACTTCCTCGAGCACTGAGGCAAGAACCAGATATAAAAGGCATTCAAATTGGAAAGGAAGAAGTCAAAATTTCCTTATTTGCAGATGACATGATCCTATACATAGAAACCCTGAGAGATCTACAACAAAACTTCTAGAACTCATAAATGAGTTTAGTAAAGTCGCTGGTTATAAGACCAATGCGAAAAAATCAGTAGCATTTCTGTACACCAATAATGAGCAAGATCAGGAGGAAATCAAGAAACAAATACCATTTACAATAGTAAATAAAAAAATCAAATATTTTGGAATAAATTTAACTAAAGATGTAAAAAACTTATACACTGAGAACTATACAAGACTGTTCAAGGAAATCAAAGAAGACCTAAATAAATGGAAGAATATTCCTTGTTCAGGGATAGGAAGACTAAATATTATTAAGATGTCTGTCCTACCAAAACTGATCTACACATTCAATGCAATCCCAATAAAAATCAACACAGCCTTCTTTAAGGAACTAGAAAAACTAACTATGAAATTTATTTGGAAAGGAAAGAGGCCCCGAATAGCCAAAGACTTATTGAAAAAGAAAAATGAAATTGGAAGAATCACACTACCAGACTTCAAAACATACTACAAAGCTACAGCAGTGATAACAACAAGGTATTGGCATAAGGAGAGACACACAGACCAATGGAATCGAATTGAAAGTTCTAATATAGAACCTCATATATATAGCCATATAATATTCAATAAAGCCACCAAACCCTCTCAACTGGGAGAGAATGGCCTATTTAACAAATGGTGCCTGGAGAACTGGATAGCCATATGTAGAAGAATGAAAGAGGATTACCATCTCACACCTTATACAAAGATCAACTCAAGATGGATCAAACACCTAAATACAAGAGCAAAAACCATAAAGACTTAGGAAAGCAATGTAGGGAAACATCTAAAGAACCTTCTAATAGGAAATGGATTCATGAATATCACACCAAAAACACGAGCAGCAAAAGAACAAATAGATAAATGGGACTTCCTCAAAATTAAAGGCTTTTGCACCTCAAAGGCATTTGTCCAGAAAGTAAAAAGGGAACCCACACAATGGGAGAAAATATTTGGCAACCATATATCTGATAAGAGACTTATAACTTGCATATATAATGAACTCCTATATCTTGAAAATAAAAAGATAAACAACCCATTAAAAAATGGGAAAAAGATTTAAACAGACACTTCTCCAAAGAAGAAATACAAATGGCTAAAATGCACATGAAAAAATGCTCCAAATCTCTAGCTATCAGGAAAATGCAAATCAAAACTACAATGAGATACCATCTTACTCCCATAAGATTGGCAGCTATGAAAAAAACAGAAGAATACAAATGCTGGAGAGGATGTGAAGAAATGGGAACACTCATCCACTGCTGGTGGGAATGCAGAAGGATCCAACCATTCTGGAGGACAGTTTGGTGGTTTCTCATAAAACTAACCATAGATTTGTCATATGACCCAGCAATACCACTGCTGGATATATACCCAGCAGAACTGAAAACAGGGACACAAACCAATATGTACACCCGTGTTCATAGCAGCATTGTTCACTATCGCCAAAAGTTGGAATCAACCCAAATGCCCATCAACAGATGAGTGGATCAATAAAATGTGGTATATACATACAGTGGAATACTACTTGGCTGTAAGAACAATTACACTACAAACACACTTGATAACATGGATGAATCTTGAGAACCTTATGTTGAGTGAAGCAACCCAGGCATTGAAGGACAATTACCACATGACCTCAATGATATGAAATAAGCAAGCTGCCTCAGAGAGCTAGAGACTGGAAGATAGGCTTACAGGAAATCAGGGGGTGGAGGAAGGATGTGAGCTGACATCTGCAGGGGTGGAATCTATGAAGAGCTGGCGGTAAGTATGAGCACAAAGAAGAGATAAAATGGGGGCAAGGGGTTGCGTTTGGGTGGGGCTTTGCGCTTTTGAGGGAGGCTGGGGATGGGCGGATGGGTAATATTGCCCAAAAAATTGGGGGGAGGGAGGGGCAGCATATGAACATAGGGGAGTGTCAGGTGTTGGTTGAGAGTAAAATGCTGAGAAAACCATATCAAATTATAATTAGGAGGGTTACCTGTTTAGGATGCTCGGAGGGGATGGTCTGACGTGGGACAGACTCCTGGGGAATGTCTGAATGCTCATTTTGCCAGGGTGGGTTGTACCATTGGGTAGAGACCCAAGTAGTGAGAGTGGGGGTGGACCCACATCCTGGGGAGGACTAATGCCATGAAATAGAGGGAACTGTATTTCTCGAGAGAAAGGGTGGCTCCCAGGGAATTAGGGCAGTTGAGCAAGTCAGACCCTCAACACTATTACAAGTATCTCTGGACATGGCTCCTCGGGAAATGGAGATTGTCTGTTGCTTTGGGCCCCAAGGGGAGGGGAAAATGGATATTGAATGGATGGAACCAAGGTAAAGGTGGGGGTAAGAGAGGAATTTCATGAGAGTACACAAGGATGGATATAAAACATGTAATATTACACCAAAAACATATAGGGGATGACAGACTAATAATGTAAACCATAATGTAAAACATAGGATAACTAAAAATTTAGAAAACTGTATATCCTAAAGTATGGACCACAATGTCAGCACAGATGTCACCTTGTTTGAAGGCTATTGTCTCAGAGTCTGTACATCACTTTAAATAAATATGATATGAATAAGTTATAAGATTATCGCTGTGGAAGGGAAAAGGTTTTATGGTGGACGTGTGGGAGTACTGTATATTGTATACATGAATTACTGTGATCTAAGGCTCTTGTGAAGAGAAGCCCAATAATTAGGAAAAAAGAAAAGAAAAAGATAGGATGTAGAATTTTTCCAAATCAATACGTATTCTACATCTAACCTTTAAACTCATCGCTATATTCCATTTTACTAGTAAGGGAACCTGACATTATATTGGGCTTCACTTTTCAGGAAGTTTTGGATCACAGAGTGGTTCAACAATGGCAGTAGAGGAATACTGGTATGGGATGTTATTGACAGGTGATATATGGTTGACAGGGAGTTATACAGGGCATATGTCCAGGGTGCATGGTAATGTTTGGATATACTCATAGTGGAAACAATTAAAAACAACAGCTGGGGGGGTACTGGGTTCCTGGCTGGGGGTGCTCTGTCGTGGTCCCTAGGGGAGCAGTGACAGTCCCCCAGGTGCAATGGTAAGGACCAGGAAGGAATGAGGGTCCAACAGTGAGCCCTGATACTAATGACTCTGCTTGTGAGCCTATACACCTGAAATAAGAACAAGGCCTAGAGCAGCACTGTGCCTGGGAGTTTCCTCCTGACAGCCTTAATGTTACTCAAATGTGGCCACTCTCACAGCCAAACTCAGCATGTAGATGCAGTGCATTCCCCCCAGCATGGGACATGACACCTGGGGATGAGCCTCCCTGACACCAAGGGATCACTACCAAATACCAGCTGATGATGCAATTAGAAAATGAGCTTGAATTAAAGTTTCAATGCAGACCAGCAGAATATCCCTGTCTACATATAATAACAGGAGTTTAAAATGCTGTTTGACCTACTGGAAGGGGGAAATGGAAAGGAGAAATGAGTTTATATGGCTATGAGTCTCTAAAAAAGAATCTCGAGGTTGTCAGAAGGATTGCCCTTATGCACACCTGAGCAGAGTCTCAGAGACAGATAAAGTAGATACAACCCCAGGTATTGGTTCTTTTGAGGGCTAAAGAGACCCACGGGTTCTATGGTCATGGCAGATGGGGTTCACTGCCATGTCAGTTGGCCCTTCTTTGGAGCTGGTGTTTCTGCGTGATGGAACTGGACTCAGATGGGATCTCTTTTCACAAGACTTTCATGCTACTTTACTGAAATTGTAGTTGGTGCTGGGGTTTAAAATATACCTAGGGGATTTGAATCTCTGGACTGACAATATGATAGCCACACCCTGAACCTCAACAGACTTCAACTCCTACACTCTGATGTATTGGACTTACCCCATTCAGCTAACATGGAGTTGAAGAATGTCAACCACCACACCACGGAACCTAGAGTGCCTACAACTGAAAGCAGGAGGATTGCATCCAGTATCCATGTGGAATCTAAGTCCCGTCTTGACATAGATATGCAATGGACACAACCAATCCAAGGTCCACAGAGAAAATGTGGCATTGGTGTGGGAAAAGTGACCATGGTGGCTGCTGGGTGCGGGGAATGGGAGGAAGAGATGAGATGTGGAGGCATTTTTGGGACTTGGAGTTGTCCTGGGTGGTGCTTCACAATTACGGGACATTGTAGATCCCCCCAGGGCCCACTGGATGGAACGTGGGAGAGTATGGGCTATGATGTGGAACATTGACCATGAGGTGCAGCGATGTCCAGAGATGTACTTACCAAAGGCAATGGATGTGTCATGATGATGGGAGAGTGTTGCTGTGGGGGGAGTGATGGAGTGGGGGCGGTGGGGTTGAATGGGACTTCATATTTTTTGAATAAAATATTTTTAAAAAATGAATAAAAAAAGACGAGAAAAAAACAATAAAAACAAAATGTAAATCATTGACTATGGTTAGTGGCTATGTTTCAATAATAGTACATCAGTTGTAACAAATGTACTATTCACATATAAAAATGTTATTGATACAGGAATAGGGATCTAGGGGAGGCTGTTGGGTGTATGGGAGACCACTGTGTTCTGTATGTAAGTTTACTCTGATGAAAAACTTTCAAGGCAAAATGAAAAAAAGTAAGACACTGGGGAATGAACAGATGAAAATGTCACTGTACATATAGCTCAACAGATATTACAGCGATGAAAACAAAATATCAAAACATGTTTTAAATATTTTTTATTATTTTTTAAAAATTTTATTTTATTTTTTATAAATTTTGTATTTTACTTCTTATATTTAAACCTATCATTATTATTTCATTTTCCTATTAATTGTATTTGACAATATTCTTGACTTCACCTTTAAAGAAGATTTGGATCACAGAAGAGTTGCAACTGTGGCAGGGGAGGATCATTTTTTCATGGTGTGAGTTGAGGGGGATACATGGAAGGAAGTTCACCTGAGAATATATATAAGGGATATAAATGTGTTCAACTGTTCATGGGACACTGTCAGACTGAGTGGAGATTAACACAATAATAGAAAGAATATTGAATTCCCATTCTGGGGAACACAGCCACAGTCTCTAATGGAACATCAACCATCCCCCAAATGCAGGGCAATGGCTGGAGAAGGGCGGCCCATTAATGGGCCCTAGATATTGATGACTATGCTTATGAACCTTTACTCTTGAAATTGCAAATTAGCTTAGTGCTGTAAGGTACCTAAGAGTAACATCCTGAGAGCCTCCATGTTGCTCAAATGTGGCCTCTCTCTAAGACAAACTCAGCATATAAATGTATTAACTCCACCCAGCATGAGACATGACTCCCAGAGAAGAACTTCCCTGGCCCCAAGGTATTAATACCAAGCATGAACTATCAATACAACTAGAAAAAGGCCTTGAATAAAAGGGGGAAAATATAAAGACAAATGAGTTTACATGGCTAAGAGACATCAAAATGAGTCAGAAAGTCATCCCAGATATAACACTTATGCATTTCTTGGCAGGATCTCTTAGACTGCCAAAGTAGCACCCCAAATAGCAGGGCTCCTGAGGGCACTGTAGACACCCAGGTACAATGGTCATGGGATATAGCTTCAGAGTTTGATGTCTTTACAGTGGGCCCTACTTTGTAGATTGTGCTCCTGAGTGACAGATTTGGATTCAGTTGTGACTTCTTTTTTTCTTATTATTTACTTTTTTAAGTGTTACATTAAAAATATTAGGTACCAATTTAACCCACACCCCCTCACCCCACTTCTCCCACATTAACAACCTCTTTCATCATCGTGGCACATTCATTGCATTTTGGAATATATTTTTAAATATATTTTGGAGCACTGCTGCACCACATGGATAGTGGTTTACATTGTAGTTTACACTCTCCCCCAGTCCACACAGTGGGCCATGGCAGGGCATACAATATCCAGCTTCTGTCCCTGAAGTACCACCCAGGAAAACTCCAAGGCCTGAAAATGCCTCCACATCATATCTCTTCTTCCCTCTCCCTACTCTCAGCAGCTACTGTGGACACTTTCTCTACATCAATACTACAATTTCTTTCATTACTAATCACAATAGTTCCATAGTAGAATATCAGTAAGTTCACTCTAATGCATATTATATTCCTCCTTCCTGTGGACCCTGGGATGGTTATGTGCAGTCTGTCTCTATATCAAGAGGGGGCTTAGATTCCACATTGATGATGGATGCAATTATCCTGCTTGCAGTTGTAGGCACTCTTGGTTCACTTATGTGGTGGTTGACCTTCTTCACCTCCCTGTTAGCTGGCCAGGGTAAGTTCAATAAACCAGACAGTAGGAGTTGCAGGTCTGCTGAGGCTCAGGGCCTGCCTGTCACATTGACAGTCCAGAGATTCAGGTCTCCTGAGTATACATCACCCACAGCACCAACCAAAGTTCCAGCAAAAGTAACAGAAGAGGCATGTGTAGAAAGGTCATATCTGAGTCGAACTCCATCACACTCAGGAACACGAACTCAAAAGCAGGGCCAACTGATATGGCACTGAACTTCAGAGCCATCTTCCATGACCATAGAACGTGTGGATCTCTGTAGCCCTCAGGAGAACCAGTACCTGAAGTTGTATCTACTTTGGCTGCCTCTAGGATCCTGCTGATGGTGTGTGCACAAGTATTCCCCCTCTGATGACCTCCTGACACTTTTTTGAAGACTCATAGCCATATAAACTCATTTGTCCTTTCCATTTCCCCCTTTTATCCAAAGTCATAAAGGAGTTTTTAAACATCTGATATTACATGTATGCTGAGGTATTCTGCTGGTCTGAGTTGACCCTTTTATTCAAGGTCTATTTCTAGTTACATCACCACCTGGTGCTTGGTAGTAATCCCTTGGCACCAGGGAGGCTCACCCCTGGGAGTTAGTCCCATGCTGGGGGGAGGTAATGCATTTACATGATGATTTTGGCTTACAGAGTGGCCACATTTGAGCAACATGGAGGCTATCAGGAGGTAACTCTTAGCCAATCTGCAGCTTTAGGTCTAGTTCATATTTCAGGCACACAGGCTCATAATCATTGCCATCAGTATCAAGGGCTCATTGTTGGACCATCTGTCTTTATTGGTCTTTGCCATTGCATTTGGGGGATTGTTGCTGTTCCATTGGGGAATGTGATAGAGTTCCCCTGACAAGGAACTCAACACTCTCTCAGTTGTCATATTTAACTGAAACTACTATGATAATATCCAAACATTTTTATATATCCTATATGCATGCCCTAGAGAACTCTCTCCCCACCAAGTGCCCCCTATCAATAAAACCCCACACCAGTGTTGTCCCCTGCCATAGTTGAACCTCTCTGTGGTCCAAAACTTTTTTAAAAATGAAGCCTAATATATTGCCAGGTTCCATTAATAGTAAAATGGAATATAGTGATGGGTTTAAAGGTTAGATGTAGAATACATACTAATTTAGAAAGATTAAATCAAGTAAAAATAAATTGAGTTATCAAAAATGAAATGGAAAAGCTTTGTTTTTGACCTTTTGCCTTTCACACTGCTAGAGGTGTTGCCCTGTATGTACAGTGGCAAGGCAATTTTTTTCATTTCTTTCTCAGTGTCTATATCCTTTCTTTTTTTTTCCTACTTATTAAGTTTGTCTTCACAAAAGTTTTAGATCACAGTAATTCACATATATAATACATGGTACTCCCACATATCTGACATCAAACCCTTTATCCCTTCCCCAGCATTGATCTTTTTGCATGTTCATATTATATTTGCTACAGCTGATGTGCAGATATTGAAAAATAGCTTTCAAACATGGTTCCACTTGGGTTTACATTATGGTTTATATTTTAGACTACACAATTTCCTAAATTTTTAGATACCTTATGCTTTACATTATGGTTTACATTTTAGCATATAGAATTTTATACATTTTGGTGTAATTTAACATGTCCTATATCCATCATTGCATGATCTTGTGGAACACTTCCATTGCCCCACAGTTACACGGATTGCATCTATTCTATAGCACTTTCCCCCCTCCCCTCAGGGCCCACAGTGACAACCAATCTTCATTTCTTAAAGAACCATATTCAGAGATACTTGCAACAGTGTTGAGGTCTTGACGTACTCGACTGCCCTAACCCATTGGGAGCCACCATTTCTCTCAAGAAATACAATTCCCTGTGTTTGAGAACATCAGTCCTCCCCAGGATATGGGTACACCTTCACTCTTTTTTTTTTTATTGATTTTGTAAAAATATTACATTAAAAAAATATATATGAGGACCCATCAACCCCACCACCCCCACCCCACCACTCCCCTCCCCCCCCAGCAACACTCATTCCTATCATCATGACACATCCATTGCATTTGGTAAGTACATCTCTGGGCACCTCTGCACCTCATGGTCAATGGTCCACATCATGGCCCATACTCTCCCCCATTCCATCCAGTGGGCCCTGTGAGGATTTACGATGTCCGGTGATTGCCCCTGAAGCACCATCCAGGGCAGCTCCAAGTCCCAAAGATGCCTCCACATCTCATCTCTTCCTGTCATTCCCCATACCCATCAGCCACCATGTCCACTTTTTCCACTCCAATGCCACCTTTTCTCTGTGGACATTGGATTGGTTGTGTCCATTGCACCTCTATGTCAAGAGGAGGCTCAGATTCCACATGGATACTGGATGCAATCCTCCCGCTTTCAGTTGTAGGCACTCTAGGCTCCATGGTGTGGTAGTTGTCCTTCTTCAACTCCATCTTAGCTGAGTGAGGTGAGTCCAATAAATCAGATTGTAGGTGCTGGAGTTTGTTGAGGCTCAGGGCCTGGCTATCACATTGTCAGTCCAGAGATTCAGATCCCCTAAATATATCTTAAACCCCAACCTTCACTCTTATTGTATGGGTCTCCACCCAATGATATAACCCACTATGACAAAATGAGCCCCCCCACTCCCTAGAAGCTTGTCCTGTGTCAGATGCCCCCCTTAAGCATCTCAAACAGGTAACTTTCTGTAGTATATTTTCTAAAGTGTTTTCTCTACATTGTAATTTCAACCACATACCTGACAATCTCCTATATTCAAATCTCCCCCGCCCCCCCCCCACCTTCTTTACACATGCCTCTTCTGTCCCTTCCATTTGAATCTATAGTTTGTGCTGGATTTGTTAGTTATATGTCCAGGACTCTTAAATCTTTAGGCAGTCCATGTGTCACCTTAAGCCTCAGTGAAGCTGCAACACCTACTTTGTAGTTCATTGGATTACCCAGGACAACTATTAAGGTGAGGATAGACAACCACCATACAAGAAATGGAGTCAGTCTGCAACTGCAAGTAAGAGGGCCCCATCCATCAGCCATATGTGATCAAGGCCCCATTTGAATTAGAGGTGGAGAGGTCATCACCATCACAGAATTCTCCAGATTGGGGAATAAAATATGGACTAGAGTGAATTTATTGGTATTCTACTGTAGACTTACTGTGATACTAACAATGGACGAAATTATATCACTGATGTGGAGATGATTGCCTCTGGAGTTGCTGAAAGCAGGGAGAGGGAAAATGAGATATAATATGGGAACATTTTTGGGGCTTGGAATTGTCCAGAATGACATTGCAACAAAAGATACAGGCCAATATACATCCTTCCTTAACCTATAGAATTGAATGGGAGAGAGTGTAAATTGCAATGTAAGTTATAAACCATGCTTAGTGGCAATGCTCCAACTGAGTTCACCAATTTCAATGAGTGTACCACACCAGTAAAAGAAGTCGTTAATGGGAAATGGTGGGAGATATGGGGAGTGGGGCACATGGGAATCCCTTATATTTTTTGGTGTAATATGCTGTGTAATGTAAGTACATTTTTACAAAGATAAAAAAAGTTAAAAAAACATTTATAAACTTAAAATAAGGGAATTGAATTAAATTTGTTTTCCAAATTTCAGTGAGTTAAAAAATATCTTTTAAAAGTATAGAATTTTCTAAACTGTGTTTGCAAAAAAAAATTTTTAAATTTCAGTGTATTCTCCAGAGCCTGATTGCCAGTATTCCTTTAACATTGTCATAATTTTAGAATATTAAAAAACAAAGAGCTTTAACTGCATCTGGATGAAGAAACACAAAATATTTCTTGTTTAGACTATCATTGTTTCAACTATATTCTACTTGGGTTTGTTCTCTCTGTATTTGTGCAGGTACTAAAAAGCTAAACTAGCATTGTAATAAATAATGTAAATTTGTGTTAATGAAAGTTGTTATTTTGACAAACTTTAATTTAAAATAATTGTACTATGTAGTATATGTGAAGGCTGTCAAAAAATTATTCTAATGGTTTGAGGTATTTGGGTATGAAAAGGTGAAACATATACTTGTTAAAATAAAAGAATAGAATTTTGTCCTAAGATGAAATGGCTAAATATTAACATAAGGAGAAGCAAAAATATATAACATAACCTGAATACATACAGAATATTTTATGTGATTTTAAGAAGTGAATTTTGTTTCTTATAGTCAATGCTGACTGAAATTTGATAAATGTATTTAATTGTCATTTTATCATAAGATAATATAGTTGTCTTTAAATATATTTTTTACTGAATTTTAGAAAACACAGAGTACATAAAATGCTACATAAAAAATATGGAGGATTACCATATGCCCCACTCCCTACATCTCCCACATTCCCCACATTAACAACTTCTTTCAGTAGTGTGGTACATTCATTGCCATTGATGAACAGAGTTGGAACATTGCCACACAGCATGGATTATAGTTTCTTTTGTAGTTTACATTCTCCCACCTATTCTGTAGGTTGTGGCAGGATATACAATGTTCTGTATCTATTGTACAATGTCAATTCAAAGTCCTGAAAATGCCCTCATTTTGCACCTCTTTTTCCCTCTCCCTTCTTTCCTTACCTTCAGTGGCCACTCTCCACATCAATGATACTTCTTGCATTATCGAATCACAAGTCTATAGTAGAATACCAGTAAGTCCATTCTAGTCCATATTTATCCCCCAGCCTTAAGAATTCTGGGATGGAGATGCTCACTCCACCCCTAATTGAGAGGGCCTTTGATCCCATATGGCTGATAGACGGGACTCACTTTCTTGCAGTTGTAGACACTCTTCATTCCTTGGTGTGGTGGCTGTCCATCTTCACCTCTTTGTCACTTGCCCTAGGTGCATCCAATCAACTGGAGACTAGGTGTTGCAGTTCCAGTTAGGCTCAGATCCCTGCTGGCACATGGCAAGCCCAGAGATTCAAGTTTCTTGGACATTCATCCACCAATTCCAGTGACAACTATATTTTCAATAGAAGGGACAGAAAAAGACATGTGCAGAGAGGTCACATCTATGCCCAACTCTGTCATACTTTGTAGCACAAAGTCCAAGGCACCAAAGTCTGGAGCTCTCTGCCATGACCATAGGACCTGGGTTTCTCTGTACCCTCAGGAGCCCCACACTTGGGGTAGTATCGACTTTGTCTATGAGATCCTATTGAGATGTGCATTAGTGTTACCTCTCTGATGACCTCCTAAATCATTTTGAAGTCTCTTAGACATATAACCTCATTTGTCTTTATCTTTCCCCCCTTTTATTTCAGGTCTTTTTCCAGTTGTATCACATGTCAGTGCTTGGTGGTAATCAAGGGAACCTCATCCCCTTGAAGTCTTGTTTCATGCTGGGAGGGAGGTAATGCTTTTATATGCTGAGTTTGGATTAGAGATTGGACACTTTTGAGCAACCTGGAGGCTATTAGGAAGTAACACTTAGGCTTCCTTCAACACTAGGCTAAGTTGAAATTTCAAGAGCGACTGTCTCATAAGTATAGTCATCAATATCAAGGACTCATCAGTGCACCATTCTTCTTCACTGGCCCTGTACTTGGAGGATTGCTGCTGTTCCATTCAAGAATGTGGCAGAGCTTCCCAGGATGAGAATTCAATACTATTTTAATTGTGTGAATCTCTACCCACTGAGACAATATCCCATGAACACGTGAACATATTTATCTACCTTATATGTATGCCCAGGTGACCTTCCTCTCATGTATCTCCCATCCCTGGCACCCCACACCAATGCTTTTCCTTTGCCATAGTTGAACTCTCCTGTGATCCAAAACTTCTTCAAAATGAAGCCAAATATATTGCCAAATTCAATTAATAGAATGAGATAGTAATGATAGTTTTAAACTTAAGAAATAAAATACATAATAATTTAGAAAAACTAAAATGAAAATTGAGGTATTAAAAATGAAAAATATTTTTATAAGTTTTTTTATATTTTTGCCTTTTATCACTATAGTAACTGTTGCCCTGTATATACAGTGAAAATTTCTTCCATTTTTCCTCAGTGTCTATTTTTTTTCCATATATCTTCAAAGAAGTTTTATGTCACAGTAAAGCCACATACAGAATATAGGGGACTCCCATATACCCAATGCCCCCTCCCTTTTCACCCATCACTATTAAGGATCTCTTTACATGTGATTGGTTCATTTGTTACAACTGATGTACAAATATGGTCAGTAGTTTGCACTATGTTTTATATTTTATATCATTCACTTTTTAAAATTTTGGGTGAAATTTTACATGATCTGAATCCATCATTGCAGGATCATGAACAACACATCCATTGTCCCCTAACTACCCCCTCTCTCATCTATTCTATTCCTCTCTCTCCCTCCATTTGCAACCATAAGACTTCACTGCCTGAAGGTTAAAATTCATAGAGACTTGCAACAACAACGAGGGCTTGACACACTAGTCTCTCCAACATTATTAGGAACCACTGATGCTCTCGAGAGATAGCATTCCCCTCTGTTTGAGAACATATTAGTCCTCCCTAGATGGGAGTACAACACCTTCCAACTTATTATATGGGTCTCCATAAACTGATGTAACACACTATGACAAGATGAAACTTTACGCACTCCCTAGAAGCCTGCCTCAGGTGTTCCCTGTGCTGAATACCCACCTATCCAACACCCTAAACAGTAACTCTTCCTTTTTATATTGCCAAAAGAGTTCTCTCAACATTGTAGTTTCAAGCACATAACTGCCAATCCTCAGTGTTCACCTACTCCCTCCTCAACCCTCCCCCAAGTTCCATGGACCACAGACACATCCTCCCAATGCTAGGCCCTAAGATTTTACTGTCAACCATGTGCCTGTCAATCCCTTGTGTTCAGTTGTCCCCTTCCTCAACAATCGCCCCAGTAGTATGGACCATTCAATGTATCCATGCAAATTTAGCCCCATCAAGCTTGCACCACCCAACCCAAAAGTATCCCTACACCCCTGTCATATCCCTTCACTGTACAATTCCTCCCTTCCAACTTATCATAGATTTTGCTCATGTGGGCCTTGGTTCACAATCTTCTTCTCCCTTTCTATTTCCTGTAAACCTATCTCTAGATTCTAGATACCTCAATCAGCTCAACTTGCTTAATTCATGTCAGAGGGGTCATGTAGTTTTTGTCCTTCCATACCTGGCTTGCTTCACTCAATGTAAGGTCCTCAATAGTCATCCATGTTATCATGTCTTAGTAGTTAGTAGTGTATTCCTTCTTATAATTGAGTAATATTCCATTGTATGTATACACCACATTTTGTTTATCCATTCATGTGTTGTTGGGTATTTGGGTTTATTCCAACTTTTGGCAATAGTGAATAATGCCACTATGAACATTGGTTTGCATATATCTGTTGATGTCCTTATTTTCAGTTCTTCTGGATATATACCCAGTAGTGAAATTGCTGGATCATATGTCAGATCTATAGTTAGTATTCTGAGGAACTGCCAAACTGTCCTCCACAAATTCTGGAATATTCTACATTCCCACTAGCCATAGATGAGGGTTCACATTCCTCCATATCCTCTCCAAAATTTGTAATCCTCTGTTTTTAAAGGTAACCAATCTAAGTGGTGTAAGATTGTATTTTATTATAGTTTTGATTTGCATTTCCCTAATAGCTAGTGATGTTGAGGATATTTTTGCATGCTTTTTAGCAAATTTGTATTTCTTCTTTGGAGAACTGTCTGTTCAAATTACTTGCCCATTTTTAAAAAGGTTGTTTGCTTTCTAATTTTGAGATATAGGATTTCTTTACATATGTTAGATATTAAGCAATCAGATATATGGTTGTCAAATATTTTCTCCCATTGGGTAGTCTTTCTTTCCATTTTCTTGACAAACTCCTCTGAGCTGCAAAATGTTTTAATTTTGAAGATGCCCCATTTATCTGCTATTTCTTTTGCTGCTCATGCTTTCAGTGTGCAGTTCATGAAGCTGTTTCCTATTACAGGGTACTTTAGATGCTGCCCTACATTATCTTCTAAGGTCTTCATGGTCTTGGTTCTTATATTTAGGTCTTTGATCCATCTTGAATTGATTTTTGTATAATGTGTGAGATGGTGTTCTTCCCTCATTCTTTTGGATACACATATCCAGGACTCAAAGCACCATTTGTTTAAGAGGGCTTTTTCCCCCTGTTGAGTGGACTTCATGACCTTTTTGATTATGAGATGACTTATATGTGAGGATCTATATCAGAATTCTCAGTTTGGTTCCATTGTTCAGTATGTCTATCCTTTTGCCAATACCATGACATTTTGGCCACAATAGATTTTTAGTAGGTTTTAAAGTCAAGTAGTGTGATTGCTCTGATTTCATTTTTCTCTTTCAATATGCCTTTGACTAATCAGTTACTCTTGCTCTTCCAAATAAATTTCATAGTTCATTTTTCTTATCCAGTAAAAATTCAGCATTGATTTTTAATAAGATTGCATTAAATCTGTAGAATATTTTGGGTAGGATATGCATCTTAGTGATATTTAGTTTTCCTATTCTTCAACAGGCAATATTCTTCAAATTATTTAAGTCCACTTTGATTTCCTTAAACAGTGTTGTGTAGTTTTATGTTATAAGTCAGTTATAGCTTTAGTTAAATTTAATCCTAGGTATTTGGTTTTTTTAAGTTACTATAGTAAGTGGTAATGTCCTCCTGATTTCCTTCTCAGATTGCTCACTTTTGGTAGAAAATGCTACAGATATTTGCCCTTTGATCTTATTTCCTGGCACTTTACTGAGCTCATTTATATGTTCTGGAAATTTTATTGTAGATTTCTCAAGGATTTCTATGTAGAGGATTATGTCATCTGCAAAGAGTAAAATTTTTACTTTTACATCTCCAATTTGGATGACTTTTATATAGTTTACTTGCCTCAGTACTTGAGGAAGTACTTCTAACAAAATTTTAAGTATGAGCAGTGATAGTGGGCAACCTTGTCTTGTTCCCAATCATAGTGGTAATACATTTAGAATTTTACCCTTCTTTTTGATATTAGCTGTGGATTTTTCATGTATAAATTCTATCATGTTCACAAAGTTTCCTTCTATTCCAATTTTTCTCTGTTTTTATCAGGAAAGTATGCTGTATTTTGTTGAATGTTTTCTTCTGCAATTAAAGAGATGATTATGAGATGTTTTTCCTTTTGATATGTTTATGTGGTTATTATATTAATTAATTTTCATATGTTGAACCATCCTTGCATACCCTGGGTGAAATCCACTTGGTCATGGTGTATAATTTTTATAACGTGTTATTAAGTGCAATTAGCAAGTATTTTTTTGAATATTTTAGCATCTAGGTTCATTAGAGAGATTGGTCTGTAACTTCCTTTTCTTGTGATATCTTTTTTTGGCATTGGTATTAGGGTAATGCTGGCATCATAGAATGAGTTAGGCAATATCCATCTACTTGCATTTTTTGCAAGAGTTTGAGCAGAATTGGTGTTAGTTCTTTCTGTTATGTTTCATAGAATTCATCTGTGAAGCCATCTGGTCCTGGGTCTTTCTTAGTTGGGAGGTTTTAAGAAGTGATTCTATCTCTTTGACTATGATATGTAGCTTTAGTTTATCAATTTCTTCTTTCTTCAGTGTAGTCTTGTGTGTTTCTAGGAATTTGTGAATTTCCTCAAAATTATCCTTCTTGTTGGCATGTAATTTTTCAAAGTATCCTCTTATGATACTCTACTTCTGTGGGGTCAGTGATAATATCCCCTTCCTCTTTTTTTTGTTGGTGTATTTGCAGCTTCTCTCTTTTTTTTTTCTTTGTGAGTGTAGATAAAGGATTGTTGATTGTCTTCATCTTCTGAAAGAACCAAGTTTGGTTTAGTTTCTTTTTTCTAGTGGTTTCCTATTTTCTATTTCATTTAGGTTTGCTCTGATCTTTGTTACTTTTAATTTCTAATTCCCTTTGGGTTAGTTTGTGGTTCTACTTCTAATTCCTCCAAGTGTGCTGTTAGGTCTTCAATTTTAGCTCTTTTTTTGATAAATGAATTTATGGCTATGAATTTCCCTTTCAGTACATCTTTTGCTGCATCCCATAAGTTTTGATATGTTGTTGTCATTTCCATTCATTTCAAGGTAATTACTGATTTTTATTTCCTCCAAGCCCTGCTGTTTGTCTAAGAGCTTATTTCTTAACTTCCAGATCTTTTTGCCTAATCTGGTAATCTTGCCCTTACAGATTTCCAGCTTCATTGCCTTGTTGTCAGAGAAATTATTTTGTACAATTTCAATCTTTCTGAGTTCACTGAGACTTTCTCTGTGGCCTAATATAGGGTCTTTCATTGAGAAAGAACCATGTGCACTCAAGAAGAATGCATATCTTACTTTATTTGGTTTTAGTGTTCTGTATTTGTCTATTGGGTCCAGATCCTCTAATTTATTATTTAAAATCTTTGTTTCTTTATTGATTCTGTCATGATGTTCTGTCTAATGATGACAATGGTGTATTAAAGTCCTCCACTATAATTGTAGAGGCATCTATTCATCCAGTTAGACTTTCCAGGTTTTGCCTCATGTATTTTGAATCATTCCAGGTAGATGTATATATGTTTATGATTGTTCTTTCTTCTTGCAACAGTACCTCTTTTACTAATATATAGTGTCCATCTTTTTCTCTTACAATAGTTTTTCATTCAAAGTCTATTTTGTCCAATATTTTTATAGCTACTCCCAACCTTTTTTAGTTATTATTTGTTTGTAAGATTGTTTTCCAGCCATTCACTTCCAGCCTTCTTGAATCCCTGGATTTAAAGTGGATTTCTTGAAGACAGTATATATATTAATCATATTTCCTTATCCATTCTGCCAATCTTTATTCTCTTGACTGATGATTTAATCCACTAACATTCAGTGTTATTACTCTCAAGGAATTACTTACATCACCTGCATTTTCTTTAGATATCTCCTCCAGCTCTTTTGCTCCTGCTTTTTTCCTTTCAACCTGGAGAACTCCCTTTGGTATTTATGGAAGTGCAGGTTTCTTAATGGCCTGTGCTCTTAGTTTCTGTTTATCTGTGAGAAGTATGGACTCTTGATCATTTGTGAATACCAATTTTGCTGAACAGAGAATTTTTGGCTGTAAATTTTTTCTTTTAGTACTTTGACTATATCATATCACTGCCTTCTTGCTATCATGATTTCAAAATGAGGAATCAGCACTTAAATTTATTGAGCTTGCCTTGTATATGATGGTTCTCTATTGTCTTTCTGCCTTCAGTTTTTCCTCTTTGTCTTGAAATTTGGGCAGTTTGACCAGTATATGTCTTGGAGTAGGCATGTTGGGAATTATTATGTTTTTAGTGTGCTGGTCTTTCTGGACATGTAATTCCATCTCCCTTAAAAGGGTTGGGAAGTTTTCAGTTATTATTTCCTCCAATATCCCTCTATCTCCTTTTGCTACTCTTCTCCCTCTGGGATGCCTATAATGCATATACTTGTGTTTTGCATGTTGCCATTCAAATCCCTAATTCCCTGATGAAGTTTTTCTATCTTTTTATCTATTTGTTCTACTATCTGATTTCAGATGAATTGTCTTCCACATCACTAATTTTTCCTCTGCATGTTCAAATATTCTGTTATGTGCCGAGAATGTATTTTTGATTTCTTGCATTTTGCTATTCAAGACCGTCATAACCAATATCTTTTTCTGTAGGTTTACAATTTCTTCAATATATTCTCCCAAGTTTTTTCAATATCCTTAATCTCTTCCTTCACTTCTTTAAGTTGGTCCATAATATTTGCGCATAATGCTTTGATTAGTTTATTGTTATTTTGCTTCTCTTCCTGGTTTTTAGTTTGTTCATTGGACTGCACCTTGTGTTCCTGTTTCTTGGTATGGTTTGTAATTTTTTGTTCCTGTCTGTTCATCTTCTTATCTTGATGGATTTATTCAGTTGATTATATTCTCTCTCTACTCTAGAGTTTTATTTAGCAGATTTGTGTGTGTGTGTATTATGTTTTCTCTCTGCAATTTGTTCTTCTCATTTTATTTCCTCTTTGATTTCTATGCTCTCTTGATAGAAAAAGATGAGGGCCAGAAAAAGCAAAATATGTAAGAAAAGATAAAGGATAATAGTAATAATGATAGTAAAATTTAGTATAATTCCAGAGAACATGTATATTTAACTTATGTAAGCACTGTATAGTAATATCAATAAAAAAGTGGAGTACCTGTCATGAAATGGGACACTGAATATAGAAAAGCATATAGAATGAATCAATCTTGAGGACCTTATGTTGAGTGAAGCAAGCCAGGCATTGAAGGACAAAAAATACATGAGCTCTTTGATATGAAGTAAGCAAGCCAAGCAGTCCCAGAAGGTTAGAGACTGCAGGATAGGCTTAAAGGAATTTTGGGGGAAAGGAAGGTTGCAAGCTGACACCTACATTGGTGAAATCTATGAGAAGCTGGAGGTAAGTATTTGTACAGGTAAAGGATAAGATGGGAGCATAGGGATACCTTTGGGTTGGGCTTTGTGGGTTTGAGGGGGCTAAAGTTGAGAAGATGTGTCAGATGGCCCAAGGAATTAGGGAGAAGGCTGGTGGGAACAGTACAGTTGAACAGTGAAGATTGCCAGGTATGTGTTTGAAACTATAATGTTGAAAAGTGTTTAGAAAATATAATAAGGAAGGATTACCATTGTAAGGTGCTTAAAGGGAGGCATCTGGCACAGGGGAGGCTTCTAGGAAGAATGTGAGTGTTCATTTTATCATCGTGTGTTTTACCATTGTCTGGAGATGAATATAGTGAGTGTGAAGGTGTACCCACATCCTGGGGAGGCCTGGTGTTCTTAAATAGAGAGAATTGTGTCTCTTGAGAGAATTGGTGGCTCCAATGGGTTAAAGCAGCCTAGTATGTCAAGCCCTCAGCGTGGTTGCAAGTATCTGTGAATCTGGTCCTTCAAATAGTGAAGATTGATTGTCACTGTGGGTCCTGTGGGAGGGGGGAGAGGTATAGAATATGTTGAAGCAGGGTAACTGGGGGGCAATGGAA